>NW_026055785.1:0-600000 GCF_023758015.1 Alternaria viburni
GTTAAAACCTAGTTCTTCTATTAGAATTAGAGCTTCTAATATAGTAGACTTTTCTATTCTAAGAAGTAAAGAATTACGTATAACTTCTAGTAATACGCGTAATATAATTAGACTTCTAGAACTAATTTACTAAAAATACTATTACCTATACTAATTAACTACGTTAAGCTAAGAAGAATTATTAAAATAATACTAAGAAGATATACTATAAGAAGCTTTAACTTAGTAATTTAGTTCTTCTATAGAACTCTATATAAAAGATTAATATATTTAAAGATAAGAAGCTTAACGCTAGGTAGATAAGCTTATATTATATTTAATAGCTATAGCTAGAGTAAAGTACTTACTAGATTAAGAATCTTTATAAAACTCTACTTCTATATACTATTTCTAGTAAGAGACTAAAGCTCTTTTACTAATAAATACTAGAAGATATTACTAAGTAATATTATAGCTAGATAAAGCTCTATAACCTAAATAACTAGAAGAATACTAACGTCTCTACTAACGTGCTAGCTAGCTCTATTAATAATAATAAAGAAAATAGCTAAAATACCTTTTTCTAACTATAACTTAAGAAAAAGAAAGTAAGTAATACTCTAAGACTTATTAGCTAGCTAAGTATTTTTCTAAAACTTATTAGTTAGCTAAGTATAGTTATTACTAAGCGCCTTATAGAAGAAGAATAGAAAGTATTTAGACTAGACTTTATTTCTTTTTCTAATTCTAATATATTATTAGCGTTAGATAAAGAAAGAACTTAGGCTATAAAATAGCCTTTACTTAAGAAAGAGAAAAAAAAGTTTACTATAAGCTCTTTTATCTAAAAGCCTCTTTAAGAATATATAGTCTACTATTACTAAGTATTTAAAGTATACTTCTTTAGTCTTTTTTTATTTCTTTCTCTTCTATTATATTAACTATACTATAAAAAATCTTAATATTATAAATATATATAGACTATATTAGTTTTATAGAGAAGTATTCTGTAAGTTCTACTAAAACTAAAGAGATAGTAACCTTCTTACTTTTAACCTTAATTTATTCTAGCTTTTTTTCTACTATACTTACATCTTAATAGTAATAATAAGTCTCTACTTATTATACTCTCTTTCTAGCTTCTATTAACTCTTACTACTACTAGTAAAAGAAGTATCTAACTTCTTTATAGTCTTAAACTATACTAGATAAATATATTATAAACTATAAAATAAGTAGTAATAAAAATAGCATAGCGCTTATAGTAGTATTTAGCTAGAAGCTACTACTAGAGCCTAAGATAAATACTACTCTAAGTACTTTCTACTACCTCTAACTTCTTTACTATAATATTAATACTAGATAATATAAATAAAGAGTTTACTATATATATTAATACTTCTTCTTATAAGCGCTAGGTAGTATACGTTTAAATACTCTTAGTAGAGTATAAGTACTATAAACTTTAAGATAAAGTAAAGAAAATAGCTACTACTATTCTTACTACTTTACTATATTCTATCTTATATTAGATTCTCTACTACTAGTCTACTAGACTATAGAGTTATACAACTACTAAGGCGTTACCTCTACTTAGTAATAACTACCTAGACTTAGTCTATTTACTATTCTAAGCTTCTTAAGCTACTTAAATTAGAGCTTAAAATAGTAATTTCTAGTTATATTAGCTTACCTATAGTTAAGTCTCTAAAAAGCAACTACTACTAGGTAGATAAGAATATATTTATTCTACTACTATCTTAATACACTTAGAACGTCTAGAGAATATAGTAGCTATAATTCTATATATAATAACTAGCTATAACTCTATACATAACTACTTAGAAACTACTATAATAACTATAACTACTTTATCTTTAGTAACTAATACTCTATTACCTTTATATACTCTTAGAAGTAATAAGAAAGAAAGCTATAAGTATTATAGCTCTCTTATAACTTTAATATTAGAAATACTAGTACTAATTATAATAAGTATTACTCTTTTAACTATTCTATCTAGCTTTAAACTCTCTTTAAACTATATTTATATAGTTATTATAGTTTTTTAGCTATAATTCTAATAATTATAGGCTATAATAGTTCTAATATATAGATTTTAGGTAGATTAGAATTTTATCTAAAATCTAGTTATTACTACTATAATAACATAACGCTATTTATTTACTAATACTATTATACGCGTAAGAATACTACTAAGTATAATAGCTAATTACGTAATTAATTATCTTACCTTTACTATAATTTTACCTTCTAACTTTACCTATTAATATTATAATATTATAATACTATAATAGATAGAGATCTCTTAATTATATATATATATATATACCTCTTCTTAGCTATTACTCTTTTTTTTCTTCTCTAACTTTCTTAATTTTTTCTTCTTATCTCTATACACTATAGTTATCTCTTAGAAGTAAGCTATATTTTCTTTCTCTCTTTATTAATCTAACCTTCTTTATTTTTTACCTTAGTAATTATAACTATAACTATAACTACTATATCTAGTGTAGAGAAGTATAATAAGCCTATAGACTACCTAAACCTTCTCTATAACTTCTAGTTACTATTAACTCTATATATAAGAGCGCGCGCTTAGCTTATTATAACTATAACTAATTCTATAAATAAGCATATAAGCGTAACTATATATATATATATATAAGCTTAGTACTATTAGTTCTATACTCTAAGCTAGTCTAGTAAGAGTTTCTTTATAAAAGCTAGTTTTAGATTACTAAAGAAAGATACTTACGCTACTAAAGACTTAGTAGAAAATAGCTAGTAATAAGAATAAGAGTAAGAGTAAAGCTATAAATACTAAAAAGTTAACTTTCTTTTATAGCTAAAGCTCTTCTTTATAAGAAACTTCTTCTTAAAAAGATTTACTTTTTAAGCTTTATATACCTAGTCTAACTAAGAATTTTACTATTTTAGATATCTATAGTTAAGCTTCTAGAAGTAACGCTAGCTCTTTCTCTACTACTTCTTTTAGTTTACGTCTAAAAGAAGATACTCTTATAATTATCTAGACTCTATACACTAAAGCTAAGAACTAAGTTCTTATTTTAGCTTAGAACTAGAATTTCTAGAATCTAAATATTAATAGTAAGATAATAGAGTTTATTACTAGTCTTAAATAGTAGTCTTCTAAGTAATAGAAGGTTATTCTTAATATATTTATAACTAACGTAACCTTTCTATTTAACTAGATTACTAACTTTATTCTTAAAGTATCTAATATAGTTAAGACGCTACTAGAGCTTATAGATAAGTATAGTAGTATTAAAGTATTTAATAGCTAGTATTAAGTTTTAAGCTAAGCTAAGAATACTAAAGATAAGCGTATTATAGAGCTAACTACTACTACTAAAAGTATTAATATATTAGAGCCTAGTCTTATAAGCTACATCTCTTACTTTTTAAGTAAGATTCTATATAACTACTAGGCTATATCTAATATATAGTTCTACTTTAGGCGTTTAGATATTAGTAATATAGCTCTTTTCTTAGTCTAAGTAGTAGCTATTTATATCTATACTTTATATAAAAGTACTAAAACTAATATTATTATATAAAACTAGGCTACCTTAAGAGATTCTATTAAGATAACTATTTAGTTTACTAAGAAGAATCTACTTTCTAAGATACTATCTCTTTTAAAGTATTTTATTAAAGTATTAAAAAAGAACTATAAAAAGTATAGTATAACGCTAGGTATACTTAGCCTTACTACTAGAAATATTATAGTTTCTTTTACTTATAAGTATAAGAAAGATAGTACTTATAATAGTTAATATAAGTTTTAGTAATATATCTTTCTATATATAGCTAATAGGTATTCTAATAAGAACTACTAGATTACGTATACTCTTTATAGTAGTAATAATATAATAATTACTAACACTATAGCTAGATACTAGATAAAGCTTTACTCTACTTATTAATTAGCTATCTCTATTATAATAGAACTTAGATTATCTTTATATAAGTTAAGAGTAATTAATAAAAGTAGTAATTATATTAAAGTAGAGCTAAAGAAGATTAGAGTAAGATAACTTAGTAGAGCTAGATTAGCTACTTCTTTAGTAAACCTAGAAAAGTAAGTATACTAAGAGCGCTAGGCTAGTCTTAAAGTAGTTAAGAAAAGAGTAATAGTAGCTAAATTATAGAAATTAAAGCTTTATAGTATATAAACTAGCCTTCTACTACTACTACTACTATCTAGCACTAGTACTCTAAAATCTACTCTAGCCTACTAATCTTTATCTAAGAAAATAGACACTACGCTTAATAAAAATAATTTAGAAAATAAAGACTAGAATTTTAATAAGCTTAAGGCTTTAACTATAGCTAAGAACTATAAATATCTAGATAGAACTTCTAATTTTCTTTAACTAATTCTTAATAGCTACTCTAAGTACACTAAACTTAATAACTATAAACGTATTAAAGTTATCTAAGCGTAGTATTAAGAAGTCTATATTAGTTACTACTTTAATAGCTTATTAATTAATAGTACTTATATCTATTAGACTTATATATAAGTAATAGCTACTTATATAAGTCTCTTTAAGTAAGCTATAAATATAAAAGCTATAAATAATATTCTTCTTCTTTTATATCTTTTCTAAAATAAGTAGTATAAACTCTAAATCTATCTAATTATATCTATTCTCTTTATTAAGCAGCATAAGCTTAGCAAATAAAACTCTAATCTTCTTAGCTATTACTTTTATTCTTAGATAGCCTATAATTTATATCTAATTTCTTTCTAGAAAAAGGTTAGTAAAAAGATACGTTAGAGTAAGCTAGTAGAAGACTTTAAGTAGAAAAGTAATATTACTATAAAGAACTTTAAGTAGCTATTCTTTAATAATAAGAAACTTAAGAAGATTATTAAAAAATTCTTTAAAATATATTATTACTATCTCTAACGTATTAATAGTAATAAGAACCTTAGCTAGCTTTATATTATATACTATTCTCTTATTTAATAAGCTATCTATACTAATCTTTATTACTAGATACTTTACTTAGTACTTTATAAAGAATATACTATAGTTTTCTACTCTTACTACGCTAAGTATACTATACTAGGTAATAAGACATTCTTCTACTATATTAATCTTAATCTATTATTTACCTATACTTAAGGTTAAAGTATAAATATAATCTAAGAATTAGTCTTAATTAATAATAAGAACCTCTAGAACTATATAGAGGTTTTAGAGAGCTTTTATTAATATATAGAGCTATACTTATAATAGCGTAAGACTACTAAGAAGAATTCTACTAGCCTTATTAAAGAATAGTATAATAATATTAATTAGACGTAAAAAGTATAAGTAATAGCGCTAGGTATAAAGTAGAAGAAGTCTATTTATAGAGAAGAAGATATTTATATTACCTACTCTATAACACTCTATAGCTCTATAGAACTAGTAACTAAAATCTATTAAATAATTCTTCTATAGTATATTATAGTACGCTAGAGCGTTATAAAGATTCTAGCTATAGAAATATATAATAAAATCTTAAAGGCTTATTATAATCTTATAGCTTCTTCTATAACACTATCTAGATATTATAATAAGTATAGTAGTATTAAGTAGATATTTCTAGTAGATATATATATTAACTTCTTCTTCTAGATCTAGAAAGCTATTCTTATATAAGTTTTCTAGAATAACTCTCTTATACGCAAAAAAATCTATAAACTTTTTAATAAGAATAAAAATAGTATTTTAGAGTATATTTAAAAAGAGCGTAAGTATATTATTAAAGAAATTAAGATACTATAGCTAGTAGTTAAGAAGCTTAAGAAAGCTACCTTTACTAAGAGCGCTAATAGTAAATATCTAAATATTTTCTTCTTTACTAATAAGAGTATACCTCTCTCTTATAAGAGATAGTAGTATATTTAGAATTATAATTATAGTATAGAAGATACTATTAGACGTTTTATTAATAAGATTAATATAGAACTAGATATTTATTACTACTTCTATAACGCTACTAACTTAGATACTATATCTACTTCTTTCTTTCTATTTAAGACTTTTTAGGCTTACGCTAGTAGTCTAGCGTCTAGTCTATTATTACTCTCTAGCTTCTTACGCTCTCTAATAATATTACTACTACTAGTTCTACTACTTTCTTCTTAGTTTAAGATACTAATACTAGCTCTATTAGCTTCTTTTACTAGCCTATCTAAGCTACGTTATAGTAGATAAAATATAAAGTAGACTAAACGTACTAGTAATATTACTAGTACTTAGATTTTAGGTAAGCTTCTTATTTTACTTAAAATCTAACTACTACCTATACTATAGTAGTGTATTACTAATATCTCTACTTAATTATTTATTTTACTTTTTACTTTTTTTTCTATATTTTTTCTTTATCTTTTCTTTATACTATAAGTAAGTAATACATTCTAAATAGTAAAATAAAACTATACTACTAGAAAGAGAAAGTTTATACTAGTATATAAGGTATTCTTATATAAATTAGATCTTTAATAATCTAAGAATTACTTAAAGAGAGAACGTTTTTTAATAAAAGCTTTTTAGAATTATCTTATTATTTATAATTTTATCTTTTACTTATACTTTTTAGTATTAAACTCTTATATAATACTTTAGATAATAGAATCTCTCTATAATAGAACTTTTTTCTACTAAACTAATGTCTATATACTTTCTTACCTATGCTAATTACTTTATATTCTTATAGTAATATATCTTTATACTTTCTAATACTAGTATAGTATAGTAGTTAGTAATTACTTATTATATAAACTTATTATTATAATAAAAATATATAATAAAATAACTATATTTATTAGAGAGATATTAAAAGGTATCTAGAAGAAGCTAAGTAATCTTACTTTTAATCTTAAAGAAACTAATCTACGTAAAATAAGTAGTATTATTAATAAGAAAAAGTATGTAGTATTTACTTTTAAGACTAGAAATAGAATATAGTCTTTAGATATTAATAGTAACTAGTTTACTAATATATTTATAATACTAGTTTATAAAGTCTTTAGAAATTCTATAGAGAGCGCGCGTAGTAGCGTAAACTAGATACTAATTTTTAAGCTTAGCTTAAATTTACTTATTAGTAATAGCTATACTATTACTAATTTTAGTAAGATAGCGTATATATAGAAGAGAAAGATACTCTAAGTAATAATACTCTAACTATACTAGATTATTAAAGTTAATAGTAGTAGCTATAATAAGATTAGAGAAATAAGTTATACTTAGAATATAGATATTAGCGTTAGCGTATAGTAGAGCCTAAGTAATTTTCTTATTATTATATTTATAGTATAATAGTATACTATTCTTTTAATTAGTAAGTATATAGTATTTAGAATTAGTATTAATAAAAGAAGATATAGAGAGTAAGTTATAGTAGATATTAGGCGTATAATAGATATTACTTAGCTAAAGAATAAGATAGAAGCTATTATAATTAGTAATAATAAACTTAATATTACTTTTTCTAGTAATCTTAAGTTATAAGCCTTACTTATAGACTTTAATATACTTAGTATAGTACTTAAAATAAGAAAATAAAGAGAAATTATTTATAATATAGTAGAAAGCACTACTATTAAGAATCTAGAAATTAGATATAGAAATAGTAAGAGAAGTAGTAGCTATAAACGTATATATATTAGAACTATAAACTATATCTAAACCTAATATATATCTATTAACCTTATAGTTAGCCTCTCTTATATAAGTAAGATATCTATAGTTCTAAAAGAAATTAGCGCTAGTTATAAGTATAAAGTAAGTATATATATAGTTAAGATTTAGGTAGTTAATATTAAGATAATTAAAATTAAAGGTATTCTAGAGTAAGAAAAGGTTATATATAGAAGTAATTATATAGTTAAGATAGTTAGAGAAGAATATATTATTATTATTATTAATAAAGATAAGGTCTACGTTAGAAGTAGAGGTAGATAGAGTATTTTTATAAGTCTTCTTATAATAAGTAGCCTTAACGTAATCTAGCTTCTTATAAAAGGTATATATAAGTATATTAAATTTACTTATATAATAGTAAGTATTAATAGAGTAACTAATGTTACTATAGTATAAGTACGTAAATAAGTTAGACTTATTAAAGCTATTATTAATAGAGTAGATATTATACTAGTTAGTAGTAAAATCTTTATAAAAGTGCTTATTCTTTAGAATAGTTTACTTATTCTTATTATTATTATAGTAGTTAAAAAGAAAAGTCTTATAAGTTCTAAAAATATTAGTAGTAATAAAAGTACTATAGTAGTTAAGCTTTTAATAGTTTAGAAAAAGATTATACTAGTAAGAAAAAACTTTATTAATCTTATTAATAAGCTAGTTATATAATATAGTTTTACTAGCGTTATTAAGATTATAGTATAGGCCTTTATACTAGGTAAGAAGAGGCTTAATAGCTATAGAGTTAGTTATAGTAATATTATTAAGCTTAGTTAGAGTATAGTCTACTAAGATATTCTTAAAAGCTTTATTATTAAGCTAAATAGTACTATATATAAAGTAAAAGTTAAAAGTATTTTTTTTATTAAGTTTATACTAAATCTATAGCTTAATAAAGATATAAAGAAAAGTAATAGTAAAGCGTATAGCTTTATTATACTTCTTCTACTTCTAAAGAGCGTAGTTATAAATAGCTAGCTTATTTATAGTATTAGTTAAGATAGAAACTAGTATAGTAGCGCGTAAGTTAATATTAAACCTAGAGTATATAACTTAGAAAGTAATATAAAAAAGAAGATTAAGCTTCTTAGAGTTATTAATAGTACTATTATAGTATACTATATATTTATAGATAAAGTAAATATTAATTAAAGTCTTAGTTTACTTATAATAATTATTAAAGCTAGTAAGCTTCTTAAGATTCTTATCTAAAATAGTAGTAACGCTATTAATAGTAGATATTATAGTAGATAAGTAAGTATAGAATATAAAGAAGAGTAGATATAAATTTATAGTAGTTAGTGCGCTAAAGAGTATAATAACTTAGTTACGTAATAGTAACGCTAGAGAAATTCTTATTACGCAACTATAATATAAAGTAGAGTAGTAGCTAAATTACGCGTAGTAGCGTAGAGGCTTATAACTTATAAAATAAGAAAAGATATAATTATTCTATAAAAGAGAGAGAAAGCTTTATATAAATAATACTAGAGTAACACTAGTGCTAGCGTAGGTAAATTACGTAATAGAATTCTAATTAACACTCTAGGTTAACTATAAAAGCTAGAAGTAAGATTTAGAACAATACAATCTTATCTTCTTTCTCTACACAACAACGCGACACACAAAAAATCTAAAAAATCTAATATATAGAGTAAGCTACTGCGAGTAATTCTATCTTTTTATAATTCTCTTAAAAGATGTTGTTGTAGAGTTATTAGGGTTGCCTACCTTCTCGCTATTTCTGGCTTTCACGGTCGACGTAGAGACGGCATCTCGGCAGATACATACCTCTTGACTATCTAGCGCTACCTTCCCTAGGGCTCGGTGTCCACGTTTGTTGCCTCTACCATAGCTTAGTTGAAAAAAAAAAACGATTCCTCTCTAATACTACGATTGCGCTTTTCTCCATGGAATCCAACCCCGCCTCGAACCATCCTGCGCATGCCAACCGGTCTTTGGGGCGTCTACCCACTCTGCTGCATCTCTGCCCCCAACAACCTCAATACCCCAACGCACCTCTCCGTTTCTGTCTTTGAACCACCCTAGCATGGTTTTGACGTCATTCGCGTTCTTTAGTGCTACACCTCGTTCTTCTACCAATCGCGAAAGATGATCGCTCCCTGCGACAAGTACAAGTACGTCGGCGATGAGTTGCACGTCTCGAAGCAAGGGACTCGTGCATCTTCTCTGTAGAGAACTGACTACGGCTGTAGTGCCTATAAGCCAGATGATTATTGCCACCGACAGATACGTAGCGATTGCATTCATATGAAGAACCTGGGTTCGGTGGGATACCAGTGCCTCAACTGTTCGATTGGTGTGGAGACTTGCGTACTTGCGTCGCGGAAGAACCCTGCCATCCAATGTCACTGGCTCTCCTAACGCATGTGTACTGTTGTCGCCGATCTTTTGGTACGCCCAACCGCCTTGCTCTAAAGATAGACCATTGCTGATGAAGTGCTGGAAGAAAGTTTGGAAGGTATGGTTTGCGTGTGTGACAAGTGTTGCGTAGTCGAGCAAAGCCTGCGGATCCTTGTTGGCGAGGCTATACATGCTGTATGTCATCAGGTCCATGTTCATGCCGGTTTCAGCGTCGCGCATGATGAAGGCATTGTCGCGAAGAGATTCCATGAATAATGTCCCTTTTGGCCCGAGATTCGGGTCAGCGGCCTTGAACATGGATCCCATGAATAAGACTCCATAACTCGTGGTGACGTTCAACGGTCCTCGGTATTTTTTGTCGTATTGCTGCGTTGCGTTGCCATGGGTCGGTGCGTGTCGGACAAACACTTCGGACCATGCTGATTTTGCAGGGCCGACAGGGCTGATGATCTCATAGGATTGGACCATGCCCGTTTCCACGTCCACGACCACTTTGGCATCTGACGTCTCCACTATCGGCATGCAACGAGCGGCTTGTAAATCGGGTACATCTTTGAAAAGCAGCATTGGTCCTTGGTTCTCGTCTCTGCCTGGAACTGTTACAGGCTTACCAACGATCCATTTCGTAACGAATGGAATCGGCCACTGACTGTCTGCGTTTGGGAACGCTTCGACATTTACTGGGGACCAGTATCCTATCACTGCTGAATTCAGATCGTCCTTGGTTCCGTTTGAGCAACACGACAGCATAGCGCTGGTGCCAAATGCTGAAGTGTTTGACGGGCTGCCGCCAAACATCGTATGATTGAAGGAGTAGTAATTTTCCAGGCCCTCCAGATCCGTCGGTGTGACCTGGGAATCAATTTCATCGGGATGAATGAGCCATGTCGATGTGTTCGCTACTTCGGGTACTTGCTCGCATTCTAGCCGAGCTCGTAGAGCAGATGTTGTGATTGTTACGTTATTCGGAAACGTTATCGTCTCTTTGGCATCCACTTGGGAAATACTGGTAAGATTGAAGGGTATGAAACTCCAATCATCTTGAGTCCAAGAAGGCTTAGTGCCATTGAGTGATAGCTGAATGGCAGCGCCGGGAAGCCAATTTTTAGGCGGATTCAGCAGAAGATCGTTGAGTACTTCAAATGGAGGCAGACCCGGAATAGCTGCACCCATTCGTTGTTCGTAGGTCTTCACCGTAGTTATAATGGGTATCTCTCGAGGTTCCAGCGTCCTCTCAAGAATCGCTCGATGAGATACGTTCGCAGCTTGTCGTTCGAAGAGCGCGGACATCGAAACGGTGACTGGCAAATTGAAGTCAGCAAGCTAGAAGACCATCGATCATGATAATCTTACGAATTTGGCAGAGAACGCTTCCAGTAGCGACCAGGAACAGCATCCAATGCTTGTTGCGGGCGGCCTTGATAGCCGCACCAGCCCAGGTTTTGGAACGGTACGTAAGACCCGCTCCATTGGTGATGGGTGTTGGCCGTTGCGACATCGCAAAATAGGGTTGGAGGATTCTGAATGTTGAATCCAATTGATCCCACCACAAGCCGATCACAATACTGACAACTGTGGGTCCGATAGAGATAGGAGCAAAGGTGGAGAAGCTCAAGCCCAACTTAGAAACATCGGCTTCGTAAACGAATGCAAGCTGAGAAAGTCGAGATCTCGCAGAGAAAGCGTTCAGTACTAACACCGCAACCAGGATCAGGATAAGGAAGCTTGAAAGAGCAAACAGCATACGAAGTCGGATGACCAACGGCTGCCAAAAGCTTGAAGATTTAGTGGTTGTGGGAGCTATTGAAGGCATTTATCAGCTCACAGCTTCGATTACATGGCATTGCTGACTTACATGTGCTTGCGAGGCAATCACTGCTTGCAGTATGTATAGCACCATCCCGCATGTAAAATGTGTCATTCCTTATTCTTTGGCGGAAATCGTGATGCGCTATACGATGACCTTCTCGAAATGTTGATGATTGTGTCGGATGCGATTGAACTAACATAGCATGTCCAAGGGTACTGCCGGGGTCCATGCTGAGGTCGAGCGGCCGAAATGATAGTCGTGAGACCCAAAATACCATGATGAGTAGCAAGAAGGAGACCAAGAAGAGGGTAGCCAAAGCGATTCCGATCTCTTGGAGTACCATGATTCTATTTTCGACCACTGTTGCCTTCCCTTTTGTAACTTCGACGCGTGTTACGTCGGGGTCGTTCAAGGCCTCGCGAAGACACTCCGTGAAGAATCTTCCTTTGACTCTTTCTGCGCGGGAAATAAACTCCCTGTCGTTCAACATTTCGGTAACGTTGAATGCATAGAGAGCGCCAAGCAGCGGACCAAGCCCAAAGAACTCTGGAGCGTTGGTCGTCATGTTCGGATCGGAGTAAGGGCCAAGCTGGCCGCCCAGAGCACGGTCCGCATCAGTCGCTATGCTTTCGGCGTTAAAATAGTATTTCCAAGTGTCTTGTAGTGCCATCTCTTCAAACTTAGGGATGTCTATCATATCTTTCGTGATTGACACGGGCTGAATATGGTCCGACTCCATGGACGTAATGTTCGGCTCTTTGCCTTGGCCTATTGAAGTAGAAGTGTTGTGTGTTTCCATAGAATACTGAGATTTGCAAAGCAATGCCTTCATGCGAAAGTCAGGCGAGCGTTCATAGGTCCTGTTGAGCTCAAGTCCTGTCCCTGCCGCTTCACTCAGCTCCAACCTGACGGGCTTGGTCCACGGGGTGTTGAGAATGATGATATCCCGGTCTGCACATTCTGGAGAGGCATAGTGGCGCGCATACGGACTGGTCGAGGAGACGTTACTGGGAAACGGCATTCTACCGAGGGGCAGCAGCTCATCCTCAATGTAGAAAGTAGAAGTGTTTGACCATGTCAGGCCTCCACGCATTGCCAGATTAACCGCAGGGTGGACGGTTATTTCGTGTCTGCAACCGTCGTCCGATGCTAAAGCAAAGACTACCATGGGTTCTACGCCCTTGTATGGCCCGTGGCCCATGATATCGTACTCTTTGTATTCCATCGGCACAAGATCAGCGCTTTCTAGCGTCATGTCCCGACAACCTAGGTTCGCATGTATTGTCGTTGTCTCTGCCGTCCAGGAGTTGAAGCTTGATATCAGATCGGGGCCGAGTTGTGCTGTATCTGTAGACGGCCAATTCGGAAAGGTGATAGAAGTATCTTTTATCCATGCTGAAGTAGAGAGATTCCTCATCAGCGCAGACGTAGTTCTGAAATAGGTTTCTCTACTGGCGACAATGGGCAGTTGGAGACCAATCCTAGGAACGCTTCTGCTGATGTCAAGCGCTTTGGTGATTACAATCTCTTCGGATGTAAGAAGGGCGGATGACAAAGGAGATATAGCGAGAAGGGCCACCACATTGATTACAGCCGTGCAGATGAGACACCAACTGGTTTTACCGACCGACTTGCGCTTGAGGACGATATCCAGTAAGATAGCCCACCAGGCCCTGGGCGTTTGGAGTAATGTACCGTAGGCACTGGCGCCTTCTGAAGGTGCTCGAGCTAATCGAGCGAACGGCTCCGTTCTCTTGGCATCTTCAAATAGGATAACCGTGGATTGTGTGTACAGCACTGCTAGCAGAGTTGGTGTGAAGCGCCATCCAAACAGTACTGCAGAAGATCCGTCATCGGCACCGAGTCCGTAGTGGTGTTGCGAGTACCAAATAAGTAGCGATATTGTTATGCCCAGGATGGCGGTGGCACTTATCGGGATCAATAGAGAATACCATCTAAAGGTAAATGGCAGCCAGCTCCCTTTCCGATCCGTTGGAGCTTGTGTTGGCAAGTTTGTTAGCCGCCTAGATCTTCAGAGGTAATTGATTACTAACCTGTGCCCAAAGGCATGGTATCTGTTGTAGACTGAGCAGACGAGTCCGCTGGGACTGAAGGCGCATGACCTCCTAATGTTCGATCCATAACGACAGATGCTCCAAGTGCGCTCAAACGGGATTGGCCTGAAAGGAAACTTACAGCGACTCGGTGGCTGTATCCAAGGTTATCGCACAGAGAAGCGCATACATAGAGGCTACTTAAGCCATCTTCGTCTGCTGTTCAAGCTGTACCTGCATCGATCGTCCGCGCAGATAGATTGCGGCACAGCACCGCTGATTCCACTTTCATACTTAATCCGGTACCGACATAGCGGATGCGCAGAGTTCTTGAGGCTATCGTGCAATAACATAGTTGGCTAAGCGCCCGGGTGGACATTGGGATTGTTGCAGCGGTTCGCGCCAATACTTCAGCGTTAAGCACGCGCCGCGGTGGAGGGATCTTCAGTAAAACCTTCGAATGGGCGGCAGGATCTGGGATCCCCGTTGCGCATGACAGAGAACCGGTCGAAACGCCAGGTAAAAGAATGCAGGTAGACGCGCGATTGTCATATGAAGTGAAAGCCTGCCCCGAACCTTCCGTCGCGTCTTCCGTTCCCCTCACGGGTGGGAGCTCCCGTTCTTCACGTGGGGGCTAACTAACTGTATCGGGCGTAGCGTCGCGATTGTGATAGGGACAAAATCGATCCAATCATACGTGATCAATCTGAAGGCGCTGTAACATGAAATAATTACCCCGTTTATCTTGTCTACATATGCGGAAAAAAAATTAAGTTCTGGTGTTGAAGCCAGACACATTGTAGCTTGAGGTTTGGCCACCTGGACAAGATCCAATGCCTACTACCTAGGTAAGCTAGACTCTCGCTAAAGCCGAGAGGGAGAAGGACGCGGTGTAGACAAGCATGTTGTATATCTGATATAATGAAGTCTCAATAGATGGGTTGAGCAGTGTCTGCTTAGGCAGGCATGCCTAAGTACCTTCCAAAGTTCTCTCTTCCAGGGATGTGAGCAAGAGTTATAGTCCAAGAACATTCGTAGAGGCGCATCTTCAAGATGGAAAAGACCGATGTCGTTTCATTCAGTCCAATTTCTAGCCGGCTGTCGAAGGTGTTTTTATATCTCAAGAGTCACTGTTCAAGGTGCACCGCGTGCGACTACCTGTCGACACAAATACCTCGGTACCCCTGCCTTGCCTACAGCCTTTCCCCTACCCCGTTGTCTACGCCAGGCCGCTGCCGCCCGTCACTTACATGCGTAGCGAGATTCCAGCAACTTACGACTCCGAAGAACATCGGTCCGCAACGCGTCGTCTATCTTCGCCTACCCCTCTCGAACGCTACTCCCAATGCAGCGCCATCAAGCGAGTCTGCACGCGAATGATTGGTGGGTGCCTTTCTACAGTCTACCCATTATACCTAGGTACGTTATCAGAAACAGGGGTGAGCGAGAAGGAGCATTCGGGCATGTGGTGGGCTCAGGCGCCCTCGCAAGGGTAGCCGATTCATAGCATGTGCAGAACCTTAGGTACGTAGGTACTTGGATACGTGGCTAACGTGTCGACAAAGACAAATCAACGTAGAGGGCGGAACATCAGCCACGTCCGCGTCGAAATTTGTGGGTTTGATGTGCGAATGGTATATTCCTCGTGTATCCATGTGTCTTCAAGATTGGGCGACTTACAGCGCCAGGATGTTGCTTCGGATCGCAACGTTCGCTTACCCTGGTTGCTGCACATTCGCATCATTTGCCAAAGTGTACGATGAAGTCAAGACGGTATTTGCATCCGCTTTCTTTCAAATTTCTATCACTCGTTTTGGCCACTAGCTTCTTTGACGACTGAAAATACATGTACTCAACTACTTGGACGACAGTGTCCTGAAGATTGCAAACGGGAGAGGGGAATATCAGATAATGTAAGCTTACGCCATGCTCGACTCTATGCCGTGGAACTCAGTTTTGCGCGCCCTTTCGCATCCGATCTAAGCGGTACAGCAACATCGTTACACCGCCCGCTACACTTAGCCGCACGCAATTAACCGATGGTCATGCGTGAACAGCGAGCGTTTTTCTCACTATACTCAATGTTTCATAGTACAGAACCCGAACGCCTTACGCCTTGAATTCCAATACTTGAGACCCAAAAACACGATACCCTTCCGCTCGGAACTCCATTCTTATAGCACAATGTGTTGCTCGGCACTCGATTCGCTTGTAGCAAGGCGCTACGAGAGCTCGCTCGTAGAATCTAGCTGCCTCGCTAGTACGATTCAGATAGCTGCGAGGTCGTTGAGTGCACAGCTCAGCTCTCGTCTCGCACCGAGCTCATCAATGCCGTCATGCGGCCGGTAATGGTGTGCGACGATCCGCACCGTGGCCCGGTAAGTCTTGTACCTATTACGGTCAGCATTGCGGCCTTCTAATTACCCGCACTTGGTACTTACATCAGCATCCTGACCCTCGCGCCCCCAGTCTTCACAGGGTAATCTCCCAAGCCGGCGAAGAACGCTTCATTGCCATCCGCGATACCGCCGCTCATGAGAGGGTCGCCCCAGATGACGTTCGAAAATCCGACAAGACCTATGACCTGCTTGGTACGTTCGTCGATGAGCACGTTCTCCGGGTCGCAGAGATTGAGCGCTACAAGGCGCGGTTCGGTAACTTCTTCCAGGCAGTGCGCGTGTTTGCCAACCCAGAAACGTATACTTTCGGAGTGTGCGTTAACAAGCATATCCTCAGCATCGCGTAGTGCGGCTTCGAGGAGAGCAAAGAAAGCCTCGCGCCAGGAGTTGCTGCCCTTTTTGACGAAGACACGGTGTGTCATACCAAATTGGGTGGCAGATAGTGCAGTCAGAGCGCGGACATGTGTGCCTAGTGTGTGATCGATGGAGTTTCTCTCGCTGGTCGAGATGTATGGCGCGATTTCCGAGAGCTTGCGACCAGGCATGTGGCTCATCATAAGAAATGGTGCACCAAGCGGTCCACCATGGCTATCATACTTGATGATTTGAGGCACAGGTACTTGTGTATACTCGTGCAGTGTCTCGAGTGCTTTGCGTTCTGTCTCCAGGAAGTGCTTCTCATGCCGGAGGAGTCGGATGTTATAAGCTGGTGGGCATTTGAGTATCAAACAACTGCCATCTTGAAGTCTTGCGAGATAAACCTGGTGTATGCACCCTTGCTGGACTTCAATTTGCTGAACATTGATTCTTGAGGACCGAAAGACTGCTCTGATGACTCTTTGTATGCTGGGAAAGTCGACTGTTGTGATAGCAGTCCGCGAAGATGCTGATGAAGACGAAGATGAAGACGAAGTGGTCGAAGAGGGCCGAACGGGCTTTAGAGCGTACGTTCCACGGCTCATACTGGTGAGGGGAAAGATTGCAACATCCAGTGGGGGAAGATGCATTATGAAGGGCCGAGCAGCGACGTCCTAGATTCCGGCGGGGAGCTTAGCGTGATTCGATAGTGGAGGCCTGGAGCTGACTGAATGCTGCATGTCGAGGACATCGCTATGCATTAAGAATGTTTTGACGATTGCGCAAACAAAGTCAATGCCAGCTCTTTTCTCATAGAATCATGGATGCTCGATCTGAACGCAAAAATGTCCCGACGAATGTCGGAAACAAAAGCATAGTAACGCCAGCCCGAGCAAGACCGACTTTGATAGATCTCAATTGATGAAGCCATCTCCTTGGTTCGGCCATACCGAATCGCATGACAGTCGACACTTAGTAGCACATCTGAAAGTCCCAACCAGTCCCCGAGCCATATCGACTATCCTCTCGCCGATGCACTGCTCAGCCGAAAAGCAAAAGTCTATCATGCGCGTACGGAACTGGTAAGTAAGCGGCGTATTCTAAGCGAATTGTTTAGCGAAGGCGGATGTAGAGGCGGAGAAGGACGCGTGAGGCGTTCAGATTGGCGCTCTCAGCGTTCGTCAAGGATACCCACAAGTGGCTAGGCACCCGATGAGGATATCGCGTATCGCGAATTATGATTGGTTCTGCCGACAGACGGCTGAAGGATACCATTGACCGACATGTTTCGATAGCATATCCTTAGGAATCTGAGAGACGATTGGATGTAGGTTTGACAGTGCAAAAAATAACGCTGTGATTAACGCAGTGTTATGTCTGTACGGGCCCTCAACTCGCCCGGCCCATTGTTTTACGTAGCTAGTCAACTACCTCCACACATCCCATGCCTGTGGGCTATTGCTGTGGCGGCTATGTAAGCCCGCACGCAGTATGCACCCGGCAGTTCGGAGACGAGTAGTAGCAACACGCCGGATGTCAGGTCGATGAGTAGGTGGCTACTGTGCTCACTCTGATGATCCGCTAGACGTTTGCCTCATCCCAAGAGCAAACGTATGCAAGCCACGGTGGTCCCGATCGGAGATTTTTTCAGTTTGTGGAAATTGCTGCGCGAGGCGTTCTAGCACCACGACGGCTGCCCCACGCACCGATTCCACTCGTCTCCTTCTCAGACACGTCCATTCTCGATGTTCCCTGACTGATCATCGACCTGAGGTTTGACGGAGGGCAACGGCTGACGAAGCTCCTCGATGTTGAAACGTTTGAGCTGCTCGAAGTCAGGACCGACCACACTCATACCTAAGACATTCTGTCGGATGTAAGCAGCTGTCAAGATCTCATCATGCGGTGCATGTGAGACGTGTGATCACCACGTGGGGTATGACTATACCTTGTAAATTTCCACGAGAATGAGAAGATCGTAGTTTTTCAGGTCGACCTTGTGCCCAGGACCAACTGCAGCTGCGATTGTATTGATGACGCCATCTCTCAAAAACTCCTTATTGTTGCGGATCGATGGGCGTATCGCAAACTTGGGTAACCACACGTTAGCGGAGATCTTTGCACGACGACACTACATCATCTGATAGAAGAAGCTAATGCTCACTTTCTTCCCCGCTTGATCTGATCCATGGAAGTGAGGCGCAAGGACTTGTTTCGCAACAGCCTCAAGACCCTGTGGCGTGGCTTTGTCGGTCGCAGTAATTGGTGTTAGTCGCTTGACATAGCGTAAGTTTTTCGGCTGAGCGCCATCTGCAATATCTTGACAGATCTTATGTACGAAGGAGACAGGTTCTAGAGGTGAGCGTGTCCTAAAAAATATCACTTTCTTGGGTCAGCCCGAGCGGTCGGAAGTGTGATTGGCTATCCTCACAGCACTGGGTGTCGAGTTTGAGAGACGTGAACAAGGGTTTCGTAGTCGGCTTACGAATATCGGCGAGCTCTTTCTGGATCTCAGCTTCGATATCACCTCCTTCCGAGTCAGAGCTGTCTTCTGCAGCCGTCCCATTGGAACCGGCGGCGCCGTGCAGGGTAGTAGCGTACTATCATGAATCAGCATCACCAGCACTGTCGCTCGCGGATGGTGCAGCATCAAGATATCGCTAACCTCTTGAAATAGATCCCGCAGATCAGAGACAGATTTTGCTTCCTTCTTCATAGCGCATGTTGCCCATATGCCCGCATCACCGGGTTTGATAGCTCGAGACTGACTGCCGTCCCTGCGGGGCATATCCCAGTTTCTTTTACTCTGATGTCTCGGATCAGCCTGATGAATCTCACTGCAGCTGCATGACGAAAATGGAACTGGGAAGCCAAGAATGCAAGTACGGGAGGAGTTTTGACAGTGGTACGAAGAAAAGAACTCACCTTAGCTCGTTTGTCGCCGCCGTCGTGCCGCTCGCGGGGCTCGGCTTTCCGCTTCCTCGGGTTACTCTCCGCTCCGGACATTTCAAATTATACGGGTGAAGCTGTAGGGTGGGCGTGATGTGATGGTAATTGGAAGGCTCGATCGAAGCCACCTGCACCCGACATCTGGATGCACGGGAAGAAAAAAGAGGCTAGGCTTGTTTCGTCCACTAGCGCGCCTACTCCCGCGTTGGCTACCTAGGTACCTAGGTACCAAGGGACATCTCCACCCACCTTGCAAAGTGCCTCGCTCTCACCAGCGCATGCAGCCTCGCGCGGTCTACCCTCTAATGTCTTCTAGAGACACACTCGACGGGTGGCGTCAATTCTAATTTTACTTTCCGGGATGCATGTCGGCGACCTTGCACGTCTGGCGGTTCAATGACGCCTCTAATTAAGCCTTCACCCTGTCCATCGATTGCCGCAGCAATGCGACCTACCATGTTATCGCTGATCATCCCGTCGTTCTTGTGTCAGACGAAAGCCAGATCCTGTCCACTCAAATCGCAGATGCTGTCAGATGCAAGCCTGCTGATTATATGGTCCACGAATTCAAGGGTGCTCGTCGACGGCTTGCGCCAAACGTTCAATTTATTCTGCGCTTCTCAACCGCCGTGTAGACAGTACGATATGGGGGTGTTCCGTTACATTGGAGAGATGAGCTATCAATAGGAATGAGGATCGATCTCAGAGATGACTAGATAGGGATCCTGCGCCATCTCTGGCTGTCTTTGCACAGCACGAAGGAGGATTCCCAACGACCTAACTGACCGCCGAGAAGTAAAGGGACTATGCGAACAAGTACGACATGCCTCTATTGGAGCTCACTACTAGTTCTAGGGAATTTCAACAGTCTTCAACATTCTGACACCTTCGATCTCATACAGAGACACGACAGCTAGCACCCTCGGCTTTGTGCAAGAACGGCAACCCAGCTGCACCGCTTTGGCGAGAAAGCTCCAGACCACAAGAGCTTTAATAGGAGGATACTCGGAGAAGGTTTGTACAAAAGTTTTCCAAGTTGGAAAGTATGAAAGCTCACTCTATGGAATCAACGCTGCTCGAGATATGCTCACCCGAGAGGGCGAGGTAACAAGGCGTAAGCTCGCTCTTGTCATTGCAATCGGTTGCCAATATGCACACCATGTTGTCGGAGACACTGTTACACACGTAGCGTGATGCTGAACTTCAGAAGGATCGATACGATATCGTGTTGTACTTGTGTCTCAAAGAAGCAGTGACAACATGATGTGTATTCAATATCCCTCATCGATCCGCAGACTGTCCAATCCACGTTTGTCCAGCATGCTTGTACTTGAAGTACTGATTGCTATCACTGCCTGGCTCTTTGAACGGCCAGGTCCTGTACGCTTCCACAAGCTCTAGAATCATCTCGGATGTTAGCATCCTAACCCTGAGATGCTCCATTTGCAGTCTACCACCTTTCTTCGGATCTTTCAAACTGGGACAATCTTTTATAATGTCGCTGAGGCCATGTTGCAGCTTGTCGAGAGCATGATTGATACCATCGGAGGGGTGCGCGAAGAGTCCGAAGATGAAATCTCGCGCCCACTCGTAGAAGTCGGGGGATCCGCCGACGGGCCTGGGAAAGGGCTCAGCGGAGACGAGGGCCAGACGGCTCTGGGGCCAAGCCTCATTTTTACGCATGACGAGGGGCTCGAAAGGACGGGAGTCGGATTGGAGACGAGGTGAGGGCGGCGAGCGTATGGCGAGGCGGTCATCGATCTCTGTTGCAGGTACCTTGGCATAGTTGGCATTTTGACTGTCGAGGCCCTGCTTCCACTGGGTTTCAAGCTCGCTTAGCTCGGCCATTGCAGCAGCTTTTTCAGGGCCGTCTGGCATGTCAACAATCTTGCATTCGAGTTTGTATATAGCCTCGCCAATGTCTGCTATGGATGCTGCCAACAGTTTCTTTCTCTGAGTCAGCGCCATACCAGTACTTTCTCTGTAGAATTTCCGTATGTCGTCCTTGTAAGGGTGGTCAGGGGGTACCGGCCGTTTGGTTCTTTTGCCTTTTGCATCTGTCGGATCGTTAAGATCGACTTGTGGAAAGACGTTGATTACACGTCTCATGAAATCGTAGTATTCGATGAGACCAGGTGAAAGCAGGCCAATGGGGTTTCTACCCGCCAACTGTTGCGTGCGAAGGTAATCTTGAATTGTTTGAAAACTGGTTACGCCTGTGCCATTGGAAATCTGGTCGACTTCTTCAGCAAAGTCGTGGATGTGGTCGCGCCGATGTGATGGTAGCTCCATCCCATTCTCTTTCCCTTTCTTCAGAGCGCGGACAATGGCCTCGATCTCGTACTGTGGTTCACGGCCCGAAGAGGCTCGGCCCGTGCTGCGCGAGGCGCGCTCTGGTTGGATGAAGAGGGTTGTGTCTTGTAACATTTGCATGAGGCGGTTTGTTTTGGTCATTTCGTTGATAGATTGGGCAATCATGCCGCTAAAGTCGTCGTGCTGTACCCACAGTAAGGTGCGAACCATGCCATAGGCATGAAATAGATCGTTTGTCCAAGCAGCGGAGGCAAAGTGGTAGGCGAGCTGTTTCGCCATTGAGTCAAAACCAAGGCCGGGAAGTCTTGGATCCCATGCCAGAGAGCCAGTCACTAACAGGGTGTTGTTTGGTTCCTGTGCTTTGGGGTCTTCAGCGTCCAGCACAGTCTGGTGTGGGAACACACCGTTTGCAACCATGTCCCGGTATGTCTGGAGTACGGTCGGGTCTTGTTCGACGAGTGAGTACCTGGAGCCGGGTGCAGTGAGAAGAGGGTCAAGAAAGTCTTTAAACTTTTCGTGTCGCGGTTCGAGGAGCACGTGGCTGCGCGGTTGGAGGTATTCGTGCAGCTTCTGTGACCAGAGCCCGGCGCCAGGGTTGATGTCGAGGATATCGCAGCCTTTGTGCTTATCTAACGTATGGCCGGCGTATTTGAGGACGTCATCTAAGGGTATCTGGCGTTAGTCCCGCTCAGCGAAGATGGGTGTTCCGGGACTTGACGTACCGCATAGGTCGGGACTTACGATCTGTGTTCTGACGTGAACGCCGCCTTTTACTATCGCCGCGCCTTCGTTCCGTGTTCTCCTCTTCTTCGGCGCTGCTTCTTCCTTGTTGGGATGTATCCTTTCCGCCATGGCCGCACTCAAGGGATACTCGGCAGGTGTAGATAGTTTCTCATCGGTCCAGTAGTGGTGCTGCTCCTTTGAGCGCGCCCGCTTACCGCCAGGTGCAGTGGCGACGGAGCGCGCCTGGTTCCATTGGCGAACAGATATGTTTCCTCGCCAGACATTGCGCGGTATTATAGGGCGTATGCGCATCATCAGGGGGTGCGAGGTTGTCGCTCAGCCATCAAAGTACCATCGCGCAAGTTTCGCCGCGGGGATCCCAGCCGCTTCGAGATAGCGTGCTTATCTCCACGTGCTCACGCGTCCTGGCTTGGCAAGCTTCATCGTCGGCTAATGTCATTCTCGATGACGCAAAGCTGGGCGTCCACCATGTTGCCGACGAGCAGCAATATCCTCATCGTAGGTGCTGGAACATGGGGCTGCTCCATTGCCCTCGAGCTCGCTCGTCGCGGTTACACCTCCATCAAAGTCCTCGACGGCAGCTCCTTCCCCTCGCCCATCTCCGCAGGAAATGACCTTAATAAGATCGCGGAAGGGAGTAACGACCCCTCCGAGTCTGACTCTCTCCAAGACTTCTTCTGGAATCGACTGACCCAGCTTGCAATGCATGCATGGAAATTCGATCCACTGTTCTCGCCCTTTTACCACGACACCGGTTTTATCATGGCCGCTGTTGGCGATGAAGCCTACCAGCGTTGTCTAGAGTATGCCAAAGGCGAGAAAGTATTCCCAGCAGCCCTGAATACGAAACATGATTTCCAGCAAACAATGCCAGGAGGGTTGCTACAGGGCGACTTTCCAGGTTGGAGGGGCTTCTGGAAAAAGAAAGGCGCAGGGTGGGTGTTCGCTAGTGGAGCTCTAAGAGCTATGCATCAAGAAGCCGTGAGATTGGGTGTGGAATTCTTGACCGACAGCATAGAGGGCGGTGTCGAAGAGCTACTGTATAATTCGGACAATAGCGCAGTATCGGGGGTGAGGACGAGGAACGGCTCTGAGCACAAGGCTCAGCACATCATTGTATCCGCTGGTGCGAACAGTGACCTACTCTTAGACTTCGAGAGTCAGCTTCGACCCACAGCCTGGACACTTGCACATCTACCCCTCTCAGCCGAAGAAGCGAAGCGGTACCGGAACATACCTGTGCTGTATGGCGTGGATCGCGGTTTCTTCATCGAACCCGACACCGAGACACACGAAATAAAGCTCTGCGATGAACACCCGGGATACATCAATCCAGTCATCAACGACAGTGGCAAGATGCGCTCCGTTCCGTTTGCGCGACAACAGATTCCGAGAGAAGCAGAAGCACGTATGCGACTTCTTCTCTCTGACACAATGCCACAGTTTGCAACCCGAGACTTGAGCTTCGCGCGTTTATGCTGGGACGTAGATACTGTGGATCGCATCTTTCTCATCGACAAGCACCCTAATGTCCAAGGCTTGATTGTAGCGGTAGGAGGATCTGGAAACGGCTTCATGGCATGCCCTGCAATCGGCTCTCTGGTTGCAGACATAGTAGAGAACAATAGTGAAGGGAAGATGAGGGAAGCGATGCGTTGGCGACCAGAGATTTGCGCCGAGAGGGATTTGTGGGATGCGCAAGGGAGATATGGTGCTGAAGGCAAGGTTATGGATATCCGACAGGTAACAGAGTGGACAACGATGTGAGTCCAGCAGGCCTTTGCACGTCTCAGCTGCTCAAGTAGTTTTTTTCTAGACCTGGGTTTCTCTATCATAGGCTTCTTGTCATCACTGATGCTGGTGTATAATCAAGAGAATGGCGGTGGAGGGCACGAGAACTACGCACTTTGATCTGGGGTAAAAACTGCTTGCTCGACCAAGCCTCTCGTGCACCGGTGGGTGTCCATCAGACCGTCTCGGGGGGAATTGGCGCCCAAAAATAGAGATTCCTACTGTGATTATGCATATTTCACATTGCTGTCATGGATGTTGCCTATCAAGCCGATGCTGGGAAATTGGTCAACTCGGTGCTGGATGGAATCATCAACATAGCCTCTAAACGTCATTGTGTGAAGTTTAATTACAGATGTGAGGCTGAAGGTTTCAGGCATCCTGCGGTAGAATTTCGCCGCTCGCATCTTAGGCATCCCGTCCCATCATCGGTAGTTATCACGGTGTACCCACCGCTACGGCTCAACTGCGACTCCCAGCATTGACATGCGTTCCCACGTGGGAAACATTCCTAGCGTCGTAGCCACTGTGGGGTCCGATGCTGGATGCTGGGGATTTTGTAGGTCGGCGATTATGGATCTGCAGGTCGGCGATTGAAGATTATGTCGGCGATTTGAGGCTGTGTTAACAAGCACTGCCACGTTTCACCCCTCGACATTCCTTCCGATTTCCAACGCCTTTCGAAAGAAGTGTTTGCTGTAAAGTCGCGATACCTAATAATAGATTTGGTAGGAATGAAGTTAACAGGTTGGTGTGAATGAGAGAAGCCGGCCCTCTTCGACAGTTAGATGAAGACTGGAGGCCCCACTAACCACACATCGTACAATGTCTTGGGTTCTGGCTAGAAATGGACTGATGCAGTATACAGATCCAGAGCTGCGATGTTGGGGCCGAATATGCTTCCTGGTAAGTACATTCGGCTTATGCCGCTGTCGAGTATGGGATGAAGGTTCCTAGGGCCGTTACACGCCATTCGGACGGGACGTTAGGTCTTGATGCTTGACATACTGGGATAGCCGGTAGTCTTGGTGGTCGCCTAGACGGTCCATACCGGTGCGGCATCAACAAACACCCCTGACACTTTATTCATCCAATCGTATGACATCCTCAGTATGGTTAGTCTCATTGCATGATCGGCTTCGGGCCGAGTCTTACAATGCTTGAACATGAGTTCTAGAAATGTTGATATGACTGTTGCATGACTCTTAAAAGAAAGTTGTCATGGAAAGCCTGAGCGCGGTTCAAATCCTTCGTTTGCGTGTATGCAGATCATCGCCTGTCACGGTGACTATTGCCAGCTAGTCTTCACATCGAAGGACAGCTTGTGCCGGGCTCCTCGAAACAGATGATGAATAGAGACTAGTGTTTGTCTGTCGACACGGTGCAGGCTTTTGTCGGCTGTATGTTAGATTTGCGATGACATTCTGTCCTTTGCAGAGCGGAATCAGCCTTGCCTTAGTGCCTGATGACCACCATTCGCACTGTCATTAACAGCATCGTTCGATTGATTGTCCATGGCCCCATCACTGCGACACACTGGCTTTGTTTAGCTTGAGATCAAGTGCGTTAGTGGACGCTGTCTATTTCTGAGCGACTGCGGATGAACTAGCGTGTGAGCTGTTGTTGGTCCATACAGGCAGTGCGGATGGTAGCTCCCGTGTTGGATATGTCACTGGACAGTGGAGCTATGGAGGCAACGACGGAATTGAGCGAAGATGAAGGTGACGAGAGTGTGCAGTGTGACGCAAGCCCCGATTCTTGACTGTCAGTCAATTTGCAGTGGTTGCTCGCCTGGCAGTCACCGATCGAGTACATGGTCAACGCTACCTACCGCAAGTGTTGTCTGGCACTCGACCGTTCTTCCGACTGGTAAGGAAGCGGAGGTGATTGTCAGCCATCCTGGGCCTTCACAGTGTTTGAAGAAGGCAGTGCGTAGGAATATACAGCCTCCAAATCGTCGCTCTCCATACACAGGTGTGTTGGCTTGAACATGCGGTCCATATAGCGCAGTGTCTGAAGCGCCGGACAGCGCATGCTGACTGCTGCTCGCGATGCAGCCCGGGTACTGCCTGGGTATCCGTTATTACACGGGCGTTTTCCGTGCTGTGATGGGGCCGTCTGATGTTTGACATCCAGACCTCCTTGATCATCTGGGAAAAGCTTCTCCGATCCTGCTCCTCGACGTGTTGCCCAAGAGTCTTGATGCAGATCTCGGACGAAACAGTCTATGTCCGGCGGTCCGAAGGCAACGCGGTGTAGATACTTCATGGTCGCAAAACCCGATCAAGAAGAACCATGTACTAGTCTTTGCAAAGCAAGTTTAACCGCTTTGGAACAACGGGCGCTTCGAAGACTGTCGTTGGCTTTGGCCAGCATGTGGATCCGTCTTTCCATCTATCACGCTCGTTGGTCATGTTTCGTCCTTCGCTCTTTAGCCACGTCAAAGACAACAGGCTCACTGCATGCTACGCAGTGGAGCTAGGTGTCCAGGTCGAGAAACGCAATCAAACCGTTGCTGTCAGGAGCTGTCTTGGCAAACACGGCTCGCTTGTCTAGAGCGCGACGTTGGTGTTATTGGAGGGACAATGCTGGTGAAAGCTGTAGAATTGCTGGCAGACAGACCGCTTGAAACGTCGCTTACTCAGACCCTGCCCTATGATTCCTGATTGTATGTAGGTTGCTGTGCTCCAGGCGGCAGGGGTTAAAAATATCTCACGGCACCCGGCCCAAGAGTAGCGCGGGGCGTATAATCCCCATGCGCTACGCCCAAAATTTTTGCCGGCGTAAGCGACCACCCAAGGCCGCTTCTCGTCGCTTTGCTACCATGCTGCGATCGGCAGCCCATCATCTCCAACGCCATGGGGAGCGCTCATTTGCCCCTCATCTGTTACCGCCTCTGATGTTGGTCCGCAGCCCGTGGGACTAGTCTGAAGGGTGGCTGTCGTTGTGGTTGCGCCCTGCACACATCGCCCGGTCGCTCTGTACGTACCATCTCAGCCCAGACGAGACATCGCTGGAGGTTGCAGAGAACTCGGTAGCCGAAGCGCTGCTGGCCGTTTGCAAGGTATCGCATTAATCGCTCGAAGGATCGTTCACAGGCGAGAGCGAAATGGCAGAAGCTTTCCTGGGACTAACCCTAGTAGGCCACTCCTCAGACCAGCGCTAGAGCGGTGCGGTCGCCATGTTGGCGGTACCTTCACCCACAAGGATTAGCTAGCCGGCCCGCGAGGCTCACTCGCTCTCCACCGCAATTGTGAATGGATTATGCACCCGGTCTGAACTGGGACCATGAACTACGGACGGTATCTCATTGGGACGAGCGCAGCAAGCGTTAGTCAAATTACCCACGTCCCATTATGACCAGCAGCAGCGACTACTCCTCTATCGGATGTCTGACCCGACGTAGCTACCTATCCTCTTGGGCATTGCAAACTTCGTCTGCGCCCCGGATCTACATTGACCAGTCGATGCCACATGGTCCACCGCTCAGCGTTCGCAATTTCTAACTTGGTCCCTTTCAGGCCGTCCTCCAGGGCCCGGTGGAGTTTCAGGCACTGCAAGATATGACAACACCGCCACTGCCCGCTACGCTTTCTCGACAAATCTGACGCCCCAGCCTTACCGTTGTGGAGTGGTCCCTAGTGCGCTCCCGGGCTAATCCTGTACACCCCGGACTAGCAGCCTTACCATACCCTAATCCCTAGAGTTTGGGTCTGTGCCTTAAGACTGGTCATTCTCACCCATCTGTTGCACTTCCCGCTTAAGACGCACTGGCCTTCTCTCTGCATGATATACAACCCGTGTTGGCTTCGACTTGCGGCCACTTGACGACCACCAGATACCCCTTCCTGTTATATCACCACCATCCTGCGAACCACTCCAGAACAACACGACACCTGGCGTCACCCACGATGACTTTCTTTTCGTCCGAAGCAGAACTAGCACTCATGGCGCCGGTTGACGGCATGGGTCACCTCTACCCCTCTAGCACATGTCAATCACCCCCCAGCATCATGTACTCACCACCACTACACCACATGGCTCATCGACCCCAAACGACCATGTCCGCACACGCAGGAATGTACACTCCACCTCAAGATTACAGACCGGTCATGGAGTCCCCATACCCACCTCACGCACTCTGGTCGACACAACCATCATCAATACCGCTACCTCAAGTAACGTCGTATTCCTACCCATCTTTCTCCGAGATGGCATCTCCCCCGATGCTTGCGCATGACTCGACGTTGCTCTCACAATCTTTCGGTGCGTCTCGACCGTCAAGATCGCACTCCACATCGTCGTCCGTAGGTCATGGCATGCCGTCCAACGTCCCCTCTGAAAGATCACCACCCGCACTGTCACGGTCGCTCTCTCCTTCCTCGCCGGATCTTCGATCCTATGGTATCCCGAACAAGAATGGTACATGGAGCTGTGCTTTCCCAGGATGCACTTCAAGAGCAGTTTTCACCCGCGGCTGCGATCTCAGGAAGCACTATAAGAGGCATACAAAGTCCTTCTTCTGCCGCCATGGCGACTGCCCACAGTCTACAGGAGGAGGCTTTTCGAGTAAAAAGGATCTTGCGAGACATGAGGCCAAGCACAACCCGGGCGTGTTGTGTGACTGGGACGGATGCGACAGGGTCTTCAGTCGCGTGGACAATATGGTAAATTTGACATGCTTCACATGCGCAGAGTATTACTGACAATTTGCAGAGAGATCATGTCAAGCGGATTCATCTTAAAGCGTCCAGGAAATCTTCGACAACGTCCTCCTAGTTGTTGCGCTTCTGATACGACTACCGACTGTCACGTCCCACAAAACCATTGTTTCATCGCCTACGTCGTCCATACCTCTTACTTCGGTTCGAGTCATCGCCTTAAACCTTCGCTAGGAGCGTCTACGGCGAAAGACAGGAGATTTACTCGCCAAGAAAAGGTCACAGACCGTTAAGACCACAAACCCTTCACTTTCGTTCATGATACCCTTATTTTGCATTTGCATTTGCGTTCCCGTTCCTATTCATCTATCACTGCAGCATTTCCTGCGTCGTCGCATTGCTATGGCGTTTCTCAAAACTAGAGAAGTTTGAGCAGAGTCAATTGGCTCATCCAAGGAGGATACAGTACGGTTGGAACGCTTGTTGGGAATTGGTGTGCATAGATGCAGATGGCGCCGCTGTTGCCTACACTAGCTTGGAATGAGTGTCGGTCAATAGCGACAATGATTTCAACATTTGGCTCATACGATTCTTTGCAACTCTTCAATTTTTCGATTGTCTCTCTAAACACGACGTCATACATAAAGCCAACCCCCATTCTCGACAACATGGCTGGCGCGATCGAGTCTACCACAGGTTGTCACGCCAGATGTCGACATGGTCGGGGGTTAATGGTCTGCGACTCCGGCCTGCTAGTGGGAGGCCTTACGGCCTTAACAAGGCTGACTTGCGGTGCCGTCCACTCATGTGGGCCGGGACCCTGTGACAAGGTGGCTGGAATGTCTCTGCGAATCACCTCTGTGCACACTACTTAGGTACGCAGGGATGATTGGCGGGCGTTCTGCTCCGTCCAGCATAGGATCGAAATGCGAATATGGCATGTTCAGCGATCGAGAGCGATGGTCGCCCCACATCGGACCAAACGACGGCATGCCGCAAGCATTCCTGTTTCGCAGCCAGTTTCGAGGAAGATGTCACCCGATGACATGGCGGTGCTATGCGGCTGCACCCTATATTCGCGATGGTGGCTATCGTCATGGTTCAGCACCAAGCCAAGCTGTTTCAAGAGTCTGGTACATGCATGCTTCCAGTCAGACCTGCACGTCAATGGATCAATAAGACGCATTACGTTAGATGAAGGCTGTTGCTATAGCTTCCAATCACATTTCATCACATGCATTGGAAGGCAGGACGCCCAAGCGGTTCCATCCCGCGAGCTTACATACGGCAGAGGACCACATGCACGATGAGGTCGACCCCATCGCGGACGCCGAGCATCCATCGATCAAAAACTCATGGTGGTTGCTCGTGACAAAAGGTGCGTCACGCTTTGCTGCTTCTCGTGCCGCGCTAGTGCACAAACAACACGATGGAGCGACTAAGTCCAATAGATTCGACGTTACGGTAACGCTTGCATATCCTGTTATTGTCTGAACATATGCGAGCTTACGGCATATGTTCCGAGCGGCAATCCTGCGGCCCTGACATGGCGCCGTTTGATGCGGCCGTTCAGCAACCAACCACGCGATTTCCATGGCCGCGGCATGGCGACGGCATGGGAGACAAGGGTCCAAGTCACAAGCACTCTGTCGTTGCTCGGACAAATTGCGACCCGTGAAGTTGGATCTGCTCGACATGGTGCTGTTGCCAGGGGTTTAGCTGTGCCGCCACGAGGTGGCTGTCCCATCTCGACATGGAGCTTACCGTACTTGTCTCCTTGTCAAGGTGTCCAACTCAAGGTGATCGGGTTGGATGCTTTCCCCTGTTCCACCGGTCAAAATTGTGGACAGGGACGTGGACCACCAGTGGCTTAGCGTGCTCCACTCTTCTCCAGTAGCTTATCTTTCTGCTGGGAAGGGTCGATCTGGGTCGCGCTACAACGAACCCTCATTTCTTCCCTCTGCGCCCTTACACGGCCCCCACGATCCGTTCTAACCTCCTCGTTACGCGCACATAGCCCTGGACCTTTGCTTTCTAGTGCGCGTTTCATCAAGGTCCCGTCACAATTGCAAGGCGCACACCACATGCCTGCGATACCGTTGTTTTGAACAGCTCTCTGATGGCCTGCTCCTTTCCAGTCAACAGGTTATTGTCCGAGTGCTCCAAATCCTTCGCGGGCCATCTGCATGTTGAGTGGCCTGGCCAGTCAACCGACCGTGCATGAATATGGGGTTCCCAGCATCCTCTCGGACCCTGCCGATGATCAACGGCTTTGGGAAGGCATTGCGATGGTTGCACCGTGCGATCTTCCAGCACTTGACGAACCGCGTTAATCTCACTGCTTCCTAGTAAGACACCACCATGCTTCATGACGTATCCGTCTGCCTTTGTTTCTGTACTCCTCCTACATCGAACGTCGGAACTCAAGAAGAGAAATAGAGGGCCCCGTCGATACTGCTAATACCCACCAGAATCCACATTTTACAGGCTGACAGATATCTTTCAAATCACAAAGCACCTATTACCATCGGATATAATGGAGACGAGTCAGGAGCCGACCCGAATTATCCAACAACCCGATTGACTCGTGCACCAGCCAGACGGCCCCAAGTATCGCAATTCCGCGCTCGCACGCTACCAGGCCGTAGTGAAGTTGTGGCGCTGGTCTGAAGCGGAAAGGGGCGGCATACGCAAGCAAAGCGCGGAATAGCCGCACTCGTTCCTGGATGCTAACCTCGAAAGTCTCCTGCGCCTGCAGACATGCGAGCTAACGCTTTGGTGATGCACAATGGCACGGACATCTGCATCTTGTCTACAAAGGAAGGTGCAAGGGGAGGAAGTCGTGATCTGGAACACCCAACTCCGCCCGGCAACGTATGTCTCAAATGGTGCATATCGCGCGATCATGACAACCCAACGTCGCCGACTTGAGGGCGCTATAGGCAGTGCTCTGAATGGTCCTCCGAAGGTGCATGCAGCCGCGTGCATCAGCCCTGTACATTGTTCGGACCGAAACGAGCCAGGACCTTGCAACATCGAACGGCAAAAATTCGCCGTGCGTTTTCCGATCGTCAACCTGACAAGTACGCCCTTTGGATGTGTCTTCACATGCTATTGGAAAGAAAAAAGTAAAGACGATTCAAAATGAACATCTCATGCTCTGTCCAATCAACCAACGGCATTTTGAACAATGCCATCTTGCCGGAGTCAGCATGCTTCCCTAACACGACGGAGAAACGCAAAATTCGACAGCCCCCATTGTGATATTGCGAACGCGTATACTATGGAGAACTATGTCTCGGCGCCTGAGCTGTACCTTCTGCTTCTACGTGTGTCCCTTGACGGAAGCTACGAGGCAATTGAAGGTAAAATCTGGAAGCCTCTCTGCATGTACTTCGAGAGGTATAAGCATGTTTTTGCAGTACAATGTACGATACGGCTTTATCATGGAGCTTTGAATCTAAAACTCATGAAAAGTTCAAATGGCTGATACATAGCAAATATGGCAATGACCTAAGATTCTATACCAAGTACAACAATCTTTTCTCTGAATGTCATTGAAAATGAGCCCTTCAAAACCATTCCGTGGTACATGACGAAGCACTTACAAGAGAGAAAGTTCTCGGGGCGTCTGCAAAGAAGCGATATTGGTCTTGGATAAGATCCAGATCTTTGACAGTATCTAGAAGTTGCGGTTTCCCACTGTCACCGTGTTGATGAGATTAAAGTTGGATTCAAGCTCGACGACTTCGTTAGCGTCTTTGCATATTTCGACATCGAGGAATCACTCGATTGCAACATAAGATCATAGTATGCCATTTCATCAGCCGGGGAAAAGAACGACACAGTACAAGATCAGGTATGATACCACTATCTAGAGTGGACGAATCTGCGTTCCACGGACAAAACAAGGCCTTTGCGATAGTAGAGCTACTACCTGTTCGTCACCCTCACGAACACCTGGTCTTGGAGCGAATGTGCCGCCAGGGGCAACGGCACTTACCACACGCGAGGTGTGCCATGCGGTGCTTTCCAAAGATGTCTAGACACAATCCAGTCTTCTCCGTTTGCACAAGATGGCTGAACCCCTCCACCTCCAGAATCATACACACGATACCCACAAGCAAAGTCACACTACGGTTAAACCCAACGGTCGGGATCCCGGATCACGCACCGAACTAGCGGTTAGTGTAGCGCGGCGTGGGGTCCAAAAGCTGCGCCAGCACGCGCCTCCGAAGCTTTCCTGCTTGGAAGAAAATCCAGCTGAGCCGTGCGGCGTGCTAACCCCTGCTGGCGTGCCCTGGCCGCGAAGAATGCCGCAACGGGTATGATGCTGCGAGCCAGGTGCACATGTGGGTTTTGACGAGCAGGCTAGACTCGAGTGGATAATGCCTGCGCACTCGATGGGGAACTGCACTGGGTACAGGGGTAAGCGGAGCCCGCGTGTCGTGAGTTCCGATCCTGAAGCGCATGCTTGTTGCCGCCTTGGATCGTCTTTGTCGGGATGGACAGGACTGGGCTGGGACCGGAGTTAGGTTTGTGTGAGCGAGATTGAAGTGGTCGGGATTTTTCTCGGGCACAGGCGGAGGGAGCGTTGTCGGGTCGCTTGTCGCGTATCGCTTGGACTTGCTTGCGCAGGAGGAATTTAGCTTTGCTTTGTGCATGTGGGATACTTCTTACTGTGATTGCGTTGGTGCAGTGTGTGGATAGCAGAGACACACTTTGCTGTGTCCACTGTTCGGAGAACGGCGCCTTGAGATACGGCGTAGTCAGGTAGTGGCTCTCGCATATTCGCACAACGCATATCTTCAACAACAGACGTACCTAGGTACCTCGCCGATACTCAGAGTTCGTCCAACATGACCATCTCCGACAACGAGTAGCCTTTTCGACGGCGGATCGGTCCCAAAATGGGAATCCGTCATCCAAGATCTGCCACATCGACTCGAAAACACACTAGAACATCATGCACCTTCTTCGCTACACATGTAGTCTAACAAGAACCATAACTCTGTCGGACAGACAGCACCACTTGGGCATACCCAACTGCGACATCAACGCCAACACTATTCCCGGCGCCACACTATCAGGAACCACCTACCAGGCGGGCGTGCGATGAGCGCCGCTATCCTCGGCCACGCTCCGCTATGGTGTAGAGCTAATATACGACTGAGCCACTGGCATTCGCTTCTTCGGATCACGACCGTGTGGCTCAAACTCGCCCGCACTCGCCCGCTAGACGCGTAGCTTGAACTACGACGCCAGATTTAAGTTTCACTTCGATATACTATATCTTCTAGCGAGCGTCGCAGGGATTGGTACACTGGTTCTGTAGAACAGCATTTAGGAAGCATATAGGCCCGATGCAGAAAGCCATGCGTGATGAATCGCGAAATCGACATTGCAGTAGTGTGAACAGACGCGAACGATGGCCTTTAGGTTGTATGCTTGATCTGTGCTAACATGACGAGCGCAGTGTTGAAAGGAGGGGTTGGAACGCAGGTCTGTGATAAGGTTCAAGGGAGTAGTTGGCGAGTTTGCAAAAGATTGACGATCGGGTTCGCAATCGCTATATTCATGCCCTCATGAGAGTAGATTCCACTTCACATGCATCCTCGCATGTCTAGTTCAGCTCGTTAAACTCCCTATCTTCAGTCCGTGGTGAGCCAGACGAAGCAGGCCAACGGAATGTAACTGCGGGGTGTGCAGTTACAATTGCATGTGAACGGAGCTAACAATTTCCTGCATGTAATGGTATGTCTGTCACATGGAGTCTCCCAGGACCATGGACAGAAACAACTTCAAGGAACTAGGCCTCGAACTGGCACCCTTCTCCTACATGGACCATGTATGAGTACTGGTCCTGATACGCGGCCCAGCATCCGCCTGGTCAACAGCTGCTTCGCCTGAGTGATTGCTACCTCGCTGGCTCCTTGTATCTTTAGATATGCCCCGACGACCTGTTCGCTCCTTCCTTGGATGGCCGTGCTAGGGCGTGATAGCTGTTGCGCATGATGGGTATGTGTATCTTCGGATAACCGACGCCTGCAAAGCGGCAGTCTGTTGTCATCGTGGAGGACGAGGTTGTAGGTTTGTTATTCATCTGCGTGACTTCAGGTCAAGTGCCTGACGGTCTGAACCGCCCATGGCCTGGCCACGGCTCAGAAGGTACATCAGGCGCGTTGATGAATTCCCAAAATCCGTACATGAGGCATAGGAAGACAAACACGACCAATACCTGTCCGAACCATTCTGGTAGTGCGCGATGGGTGGATTCGACTTCGCTGCTCGCTATCGAGGAATCATCGGTATACGGTCGGAACGTGCCATAACCCGGGGGTGCACCCGTTAGGCCAACGGCGTCGTCGTAGGAAGGTGGAGGCTCATCGTAGGGAGGATCTTGGTGAGGCGGAAGATGGATGGGTGGATCATGGTGAGGGTGGTGGTGGTGATGGAGATCAGATGCGAACGTGTCGGCTGGTGGGGCAGATGGCGCATCATGCGAGGCCTGCCACAGTCAGTTATGATAGGCAGAACATGACAATCACGCATGGCTTACCGATCCTGCGTCGTGCATATTGCGCTGGCCCCGGCGGTATCTAGGGCAACTGTAGAGGCTTCATGGTGTTGCAGTCGGGCACTTGAGGTCGCGTGCGGCGCGCGTCATCACGTCGGAGCGAGCATGTGAAACGGGCCGTCAGTGCTCCGTGTCGGAATGCCATGTCTCGTAAACGTAGGCAACAAATGAAGCGCCCAACACCACCACCACCTGGGCACCACCAAGAGCAGCATGTCCAGCGCGCTGTCATTGATACACGGACACAATATTCTCTGCCAGGCACAGCATGTCCGCTGATCCCACTGCTAACCCGCAGGTCTTCTCCCCAACGGCTTCTGGCCGCTCCAGTCCCGTACCACGGTCCGCGCGCACTGCTGTACAAGAGCGTATGTTGTCGCATTGTGCACGCAATTCCAGGTTACTAACTCCGAGAGTAGCGCTGTATAAAAAAGATAAAAACTTCCGACGCTATGCTGCCGGTGTCGAACGCGCCCTCGCCCTCTGGGATACTGCACAGCAGGAATGGGCCGACTACATATCTTTCCTGGGCCGGCTGCTGAAGGTCAATCCCGCCATGCTACTGCGACTATGAGACAATGCGCTTATACAAGTTACCCTCCAGGCCCTGCAAGCGCACCCTCCAGAGATACCCGTCATACCACATAGCGATACTGTCGCACTGCGATTAGCGCAGTGCTTGAATCCAACATTGCCCTCGGGCGTTCACCAGAAAGCCCTCGACGTCTATGACTACATCTTCTCCACCATCGGTGTATGCCCGTCTCCCCCAAGCCAGCTTATGCCAAGCTGACCCATGTCCAGAAAGATGCCCTCGCTCGTGACCTCAACCTCTACTTCCCCGGCCTTGCCTCTGTGCTTTCCTTCGCCTCGCTCTCGGTCCGCCCACTCTACCTCTCCGTCTTCGAGAAGCATATACTAAAGCTCGACGGAGCCGCACTTCGCCCGGCCTTGAAGGCCATCATACTGTCAATCCTGCCTGGTCTGGAAGATGAGACAAGCGAGGATTTTGAGCGCATGGTCTCGGCAACGGAGAAGTTGCGGAGCGCAGTGCAGGACAACTCGGACGACATAGTCGAGGCCAAGACTGCGGGTGCTTCATCTCACTTTTGGCAGTGCTTCTTCCTGGCGACCATCACCAACCCATCCAGGAGGCAAGGTGCACTTGCTTTCCTCGTACGACGATTGCCTAAATTCGGACGGCCAGAGAGGCGCAGCTCTCCTCCAGATGTCTCCAGACCTTCTGACGCGCTATCGGGCGAGGCCGAGGCAGCGACTTCCCCAGAGCCAGGTCTCCTCATTCGCTGCTTTGAATCAGGCCTGTCGGACCCTCAGATACTCATCCAGCGAGGATTTCTCGATCTTTTGGTCAGTCATCTGCCTCTCGACTCACCCGTCTTGCAGGAGCGCGTTGGAAAGGGGGATTTGGAGCGACTGGTAGCTGCAGCCGCAGGCGTTGTGTCGCGAAGAGACATGAGCTTGAATCGCCGGCTCTGGGCATGGTTCCTAGGTCCAGAGCCCACTGCGTCTGAAGTAAACGACAGCACCACATCCCCAACAGCAGACAGACACAACGTGTCTGCAGATCCGTCGGCACATCAAGCTGCTTTCTTTTCGCGGTACGGTCTTGAAGCGCTTACCAACAGCGTCCTCAAGATGATCAACCGTCGTAGCACATTACCTTCCGAGCGAGCACGTCCTTTCAGAGTCTGTCTATCTCTCATGGACCGTTGGGAAGTAGGTGGTTTGATTGTACCCGAGATATTCTTGCCAGCGTTACAGAGCGTATATGCGTACAGCGAAACTGCATCCAAGGAACAAGTCGACGAAGTCATGAGAAGTGCGAGTGCATTCTTCGATGGCGTCGATAGCGGCCTCATCTGGGGCAAGCTCATTCATCTCATAACGTCTTCCCTGCAGACGGATGATGACGAAGCATTACAAAAGATGAAGCTGGCCAAATTTGTTCTGGCCCGATTCAATCTCAAAGAGGAAGACATGCTATTGCATCACATGCCTCTAATGGTACTATCGACACTTGTTGCTTTGAATGAGACCTCTGGCAAGACCGACAGCTCATCAAAAGACACACAAGTTGTGAGCCTTGCCCTCGAGATCACAGACTCGCTTGTTCAGATAGTCCCAGATCGGTCATTTCAACGTGATCAAGCAACGGAGCAGCAGCTGTTGGCAACTCTCAAAACATCGCGAGCCACAGTGTCCAGGAAGATACGTGCATTCTATGAAGAATCTCAAGGAAGCTTGGATGCAGCTGACCCGCCTTTCGATCCGCCACTGCTTGGTCAGATTGCGCTTCGTGAGGCCTCTTGCATGTTCACCGCATCTATGCAGTCGAACGGTTCCGGTATCACTGCCGAGATGCCTTCCAAAATTCTATCCAATTTGGTCTTCAAAACACAGTGTCTTAAGGCCGTTGAAGACATTGACCTAGTCACTATGCTTGCAAATGTCCTTCAGACATCGGACAAGACAGACACAGATCCTTCATTTCCGCACCTGGGCGCTATAACAGCCGTCTTACTCGCACTCCAGACTGCACTCCCATCAAGACCTCACATCGCCTCAAGCCAATTACCTGAGCTCATCCACCCCTTGGTTCGATACTTCTGGCGGTACCTTTCGCCAACATCACCCAAATACCATGTAGAAACAGCGCGTTCCCTGTTACAATTACACGCCATTGCACCTGCCAGTCGGATGGTCGAAAGTGCCATCGCTTCGATCATCGTAGAGCAGACCGGCCAAGATTCCGTTTCGAGGAGCTCATCAGATTGTGCCCGACGTTTTGCGACACTATGGACGCATGTTATGCACGAACTGAATCTGCAGTCAGAAAAGCGTGTTAATATTACTCGCCGACCAAGTGGTAACATTCTACAAGCCTCATCAACAGCAAGCGACTTCCACTCTGTCTTGACAAGGCCGCTGCTCTTGCTCCTTGACACTCTCGCAGAAGAAGGGTCGGAAACCTCTACGTTCTTGCAAAATTGGCTACCAGATACGCCAAGCTTGAACAGAGTCTTTGAGATCCTTGCAGTTCACATCCAATCACTCAACTGTTTGGCAGCTTTAAGCAATTTGGCACCTAATACGACATCCCAGGGACCACCAGCACGTTCCAGAAGAGACGACACAAAGGAATGCCTGTACTACCTCAGGCATGTCTTTAATGTCATCAAGCGGCCATCACATTTCACGTGGGTAACTCTTGCTGAGGTCACTCTGTCCTGGCCAGAACCCTCCTCACCGCGTATCTCCATCCAGGAGTGGCTCACACGTACATGTTTGACGACACTGTCACTTCAAATCGGCTCGTCAGATACAGTTATAGGGCCTCACATACATGAGCTACACCGGTTGTCGGTCTCTATGATATCGCAAATTTATCGAAGTCCATTTGCTGCACCACTTCGAGAGTTGGAGCTTGAAGTACCTCTAATGGCAAGGTTAAGATCAGCGAGTCCGCCCTTGCAGAGTCTCTTATTAAGTGCAGAGTTGGCGGCACTGAAACTCCGCCTTACTCGTCCACCAGAACCAACAGCAGAGCCAAAATCTTCGAATCATCCTGCCAATCGGTCGCGCCTTTCACTAGCGATCAACAGAGACTCGGAAGATCAGACACCTACGCCGATTCCTCCACCTCCACAACTTGTTGAGTGCTTGAAGTTCGGATTCTCCTCCTCTACCAGTCGCCTAGTCCTTGACGACTGGATTCAGTTCCTTGTTGAAGTTCTACCAATGTTTCCTGATACGATATTCCAAAACCTCCTGCCACTTGTAGAGTGTCTTTGCAAGCAGATCAATCTTACATTCGAGCAGCTCAAGGTTACGTTCGCAAAGACACAACCAGTACCTACTGTCTCTCCCGAGTCGACTCTGATCTCGCTCATGAACGGATTAGAGCAGATCTTGGCCAAGGCGCACGAGCGTTTGACTACGCAGGAGACAAAAGTGTCTGCCAACAAGTCTCCAGAACAACCCCAAGGTTTCTTCAGCAATGTGGTATCTGGGCTGATTTCCTCTGATACGAACCAGGCTCGCACCCCGACTGCGAATAGTAGACTTACGGTTTTGCTTTGCTTCCAAGACACTGTTCGCATATGCTTCGCGATATGGTCTTGGGGTGGCTACGGGAATATGCTCGAACTACAGGATCACACGTCAGCGTCATCATTCGCTTACACCTCTTTACGCATGCGCAATCGGGCTCGCCGTACGTTGGAGCACCTCTTCGCTGCGGAAGCTTTGGAGTGTTTGGAGACGTTAGTAGTTCTATGGGCGCATGCAGAAGTTGACGATGTGCGAGGAGCAGCAATTACAGGGCTTCTAAACGTCCTCAATGGCTCGAAGCCAAAGCATACCATCCCAGCAATATTCAACGCTGTATACAGCCGGACGGATCCTGGGGCGTTGGACACTAACCGACTATCAACATTGACATCTGATCTTACTGACGCTGAACTGGTCGCCTTCCTCGTCGAGTATACGAACTCTCTGGAAGATGACGCCATGGACGAGATCTGGCAAGACTGTACTTTGTTCCTGCGAGATGTGCTCGCAAATCCTCTTCCTCATCGACAGATATTGCCTACATTGCTGGAGTTTACCGCCGTCATAGGGCAGAAGGTTGATAATACCAACTTTGGGGAGCAACGGAAGATGAGAAGGGAGCTTGCTGTGAGTGGCAATGCTTGTTCAACTGAATTGTACTAACTATGAACAGGATATCTTTGCCAGGATCTTGACTGCCATTTTCACAACACGTTCGATGGGCTATCTGCAAGACACGAACCAAGCGGTAAACGAAAAGCCGGCTGCTGTGACAAATGGCAATCGCGCACAGAAGCGAGCAACCGATGTCGTTTCCATTCTGACTACCATCGTACCGAAACTATCGATCATCCTCGTCGAGAATGACCGTGTTGCGAAGGTCGTCTCAGACATATCAGCATCCGTCATCGGACCAACCTTCCGCGCCAAAGCATTCCCTGAAAACGTATCGAGAAATACGTTGGATCTACTCCAAGGCCTGACCAAGATCTCGCCAGGCAATAAACTTCTCAAGAAAGACATCTTCGATGCTTTCAATGACCCCAAATTCTTCAACACACCGCTTCAACTGTTAAGAGAAGCTTGGCTGCCTATACTTGCGCAATGGACGCAATCAGACAAGGAGCGACTGCCCGAGCTACTTGCACGACTGTCCGCGCCAACAACGGCTGGCATCATGTTCGGAGTTGGTGCAACATCTGCGCGGCAGGAAGCCGACCGCAAAACTCAGCTTACTTTACGTCGCATTGCCCTTCTCATCCTTGCGAGTCCAGAAGATGCTTTCACACCAAACATACCACAAGTTCTGGAGAAGGTCGTCGAATTGCTTACCGCCACGCCAGCGTCGTCTCCGTCTTCAGTCACCCGCACAGACGTCATCGTACTACTGCGTGCCATCATCTTGAAGACGTCGCCCGTCCACCTGGCGTCGCTTTGGCCCGTCGTCAATGGCGAGTTGACATCCGGACTCTCTGCACTCCTACCAGACGCTCCAAACAAGGAGCACTACAACAACGCCGGCATCATTCAGACGTGCAAGCTGTTAGACGAACTCGTCGTACTAGACCCTGACGACTTCCAGCTCATGGAGTGGCTCTTCATCTCCGACACCATTGACGCGGTATACAAGCCCGATACCCCGCCAACACTCATATCTCTTACCGATGAGATCAACGAGGTCCTCACAAGATCATCGATAGCACCTCCGGCTCCTGTAACTGCACTGAACGGGTCAGACACGGATGAGCCCAAGAGGACGTTATTCTTAGACCCGCTTATCGAGGCTCTTGAAAAGGAAGAAGGTGCTGCGGTGTTGGAGATGACCAGGGGAGAGCTGGTGAATCGGTTGGTGAGGCCGTTCTTGGGCAATCTGGCAATGAACGCATTTGAGGCTAGGTATGGGGGTGGAGAAGCGGACTGGCAGGGTATTTGGGAGAGTGTGGTCAGAGACGCGGGGGCTTGAGCTCGATCAAGCTTGCTTTGCTTTCATGGCATGTAGTAGTGTCGTATATTATACAGCTGAAACCATCATGCATTTCATGACCCAAGATGCTCGAACGGTTACACTTCAAAGTCCTCGGTCTACCCAAGTGTCCTGATATCCTTTTGTAGGAGTGGGACAGATATTACGTATATCTGTGTTGTGAGGCTTTGAGAGCTGCTGTAACGTCGACAAGATTTTAGGCAACGGAGTCGCAACAAACATGCGTCTCTTGGTGTGCAGGTGGTGGCCTTCTCACCCAACCTTCGGGTTTACTTCGTCCAGTATGGCCAGATACAAGACAGCCAGATGGTTGCAGGCATCAAGCTCGACATTGAAGCGCGACCATGGACGACACCAGCATACTATTCCTTCTGCGCCTTGGTCTCCGGTATAAGTTGGGCCAGCCAGCTAACCAGCCAATCTCGTGGGCAAGGGTACGCGGCGCAGTCAGGCAGAAGTCCGAACTTCCGTGAGTCGAATTCGAGTTCACTCTGAGTCGTCCTCCTCTTCCTCTTGCATAATAGCTTCGCACTGCTCCCTAAGCTCCTGCACGCCAGCAACGCCCTTCCATTTATCCAATATCCTGCTAACCTCTTCCCACTCCTTCTCCGCCTTCTCGTCTTGATCCTGGTCTACCATATCCTGCAGCCGCCGTGGTGTATCCAGAACCCATCTCACAGTATCCTGCTGTCTCCGCTTCTTGTCTACGTCTGACTTATCTTTGTCGTCCTGCTCGACCCGTATGCTTATGCCCAGTCCCTGTTCTTTGGACTGGTGGCTGTCCTGTAACGAGGATGATAAGGATGCGGCTGTCTCGGCGATGTGGGAGATGGCAGGGCCGAGGGTGTGGGTTGTGGGTGCGAGAGGGTCCATGTTTCCGCGCATGCGTCGAATGGTGCTTGTTGCGGAGAGGAGTTTGGAGTAGTTGTCGTAGACGAGGGACTTGCGGTCGCTGTCTAGATTTCTGATCTCTGTTTCTATGTCAGCACTCCAGATGTCCGCATATATGCGTCGAGTGACTGCTTACGAGACACCAAATCTGCTTCGACCTTCAATACGCCTTTAAGTCCCTCTTTGGCAAGCAATGCCTCTACAAAGGCTTCTGCATTGAAGTCGGCAGCATCGAGTTCTGTGAGCGTCTCGTCTTCTTCTGGCCCTAACTGTGTTCTCGAAGATTCTTCGGATATTCTGGCATCTGGCGTGGCATCGCGGGGCGCGTTCTTGAGGCCGTAGAATTCACGAAGGGCGGCGCGGTTTCGGCGTGCGGCTGGAGGTGGGCGATGCGACGAGCTGCTGTCGATTGAGGTGCGGGTCAAGGAGGGGCTGCGGACCGAGGAACTGGCGCGTGGGGAGGCTATCGTCGACATGCCGTGGTATTGTTTGCTATTCTGTTGTCTGCTATGTTGTGAGGTTTGGTGGCTGGATTGCTGGAGCTTGAGCTTCATGTCAAGGGCCGAGGCCACCGTTGGGGAAAGAGCGCCCCACGTCATTCTACGCGTCGCGTCTCCCACATCGCGCCGCCTTATTCGCGAACAAGCAAAACCGCGCATCCTCAAGAAGGGTGCAAGTGATCACCGACATGGCAGCTAATCTCGCAGCCGAGCTAACACAGCACCTACATGCCCGCCATCTCTACCCTACCGCCGCCTGGCTGCAGGGCTTCCTCTCCACAACCCGGCCCAACACGCCGTTGCCCGCCGTCAAGCAGACAGCCCACTTCCGCCTACTAGCTACCGACATAACCGCGTCGCTCAGCCAGCCTGCAGGCTCCGTATTTCCCGACGATGTGCTAAAGGGTACCACAAAATCCCGCATCATCCCTGGTCCAGTCGTCTGCCAAGTGCTCGACGTCGAAGATATAGGCCACTCGCGCTGGTCGCAGGTCGAATCTATCGAAGCGCAGGAGCGGGGCGAGATGACAAAAGGAAGGGAGATTGTGCGCGTTGTAGAGCAGGAGAATGAGGGCACTGCTGAAGCTGCGGCTCCTGTGCTGAGCAAAGGGCCATTCAAGCTGCTACTGCAAGATGCCAAAGGCCTCAAGATCTACGCAATGGAGCTGAGAGGCATAGACGGGCTCAATACCAACATGGCTATGGGTGTCAAACTCCTCCTGAAGAACTTTGACGTCAGGAGAGGCATCATCATGCTTGAGCCCGGCAATGTGCAAGTGCTAGGCGGAAAATTGGAGGCACTGGATAAGGCTTGGAAAGAGGGAAGAAAGGAAAGGCTCATGGCAGCTGCCAGGGTGACGGGATAGGCTGAGGGTGCTGGTGTTGTATGTGTTGAACCACTACATAATTTTAACAAAGTATCTATGGGTTGTCGTTTTCCATCTCTTCTTAGATAGAGGCCTGCCGTATGGCAGCGAACGATCAAAACCGAGGCACTTTGTTATGTATCCTTCATGCTCTAATGAAAATAACACCAATTGCTACGTATCTGTTTAGAAGTAGTCTTGTTGATATCAAAGCGTTGGTCTCGATCTTACTAAGCGCTGTCATGCACTGCTCATGCGAATGTCGCGTCATAGAGAGATGTTGAGAAAGACGCGAACATCGGTCATCAGTAGTGGCGGCATCGCTGCTTACTGATGCATGAAGCTACTCGGCTATTTGCTTAAAATCATGACGGGAATATGAAAAGACATCGTGCAAAGCTAGACATGATGTTCCCGGAATTGGCTCGGACTTGGGAGGCAGGCGCTGATACATGCGAGCCAGCGCGGTCGTCGTTTAGTGAGTGCTTTTCCGAAGTCTTGCGGACCGGATTTCTGCTAGGGGAGAGGATGGTGAAGTCGATATTCCCGCAAGTGTAATGGTATATGCCGCAATTGAGTCTAAATGAATATGCCTCATTCGAAGGTATACCCAAAGCGGTAACGTTGTAGCGAAGACCCGCGTCGACGTTAAGCTAAACATTGTGGAGGACAAAGCGTGGCTGAGCAAGCTTGGGTCTGCGTGAGGCGTACACGTTTGCAACGCGTCGCGAAGTGAGCTACTTACGCGGGGTTATAGTGATTGTAGACGTGTGGTGGCTGAGGCTGTTGATAGCGCACGCTGGGCTTAGTACGTAGTCGACTCATACTCTCTCAGTCGACGCGGAGTCGCATCGCAGCATTGCGTTGCCATGACACCGCAGCATGCATATATGCCACCGCCAGATTCGCGGCGTTGGCGGTCTCCTGATCAGCCTCGTACAGCTCAGCGGTGAAGTCGACCCGACGGAAACGTGTCGAACCGAGTCGTACCTTGATTGGGCCAATGTAAATCGGACGACTCAAGGGCAGCAAAGGGCTGTGCGTATGTAGATGAAGGTAGACGGTAAACGCAATTCGGTATGCGTAGCGACGGCTGAAAGCGCCACGAGATGCACTTTCCTCTTTCGGGATCGTTCGTCCTGGAAGCACGCCCTCACCGGAGCCGGAGTAGTGGAAAAGGGCGGAGCGGAGACGGATGCTATGAACGCACTGTTCACCGTTTTTTGTTTGTGCCTGACAATAAACGCACAGATGCCATAAACTCAATACCTTGGACAGTCGGGCTGTAGGAGCGCAAAAGTAATCAAACTGTTCAGCCATCAGGCATGACGACGGTGCAAAGTTGCTGGTCGCAGATTGACTGCCTCGGAGCACGCAATAGCGACGCTCCAGAGAAGCGCATGATCGTGTCATCAAATTATACTGGTTCATGCAGGGTCGTTAGCGGGTTTGTCAGAGAGTATTTTTCAGCATCTCTGACAAAGCCAGCTTGATCTACCAATGGCGCAATTGATGCCCAGGTGTGATTGGTACCCTGGGTCATTTCACGATGGTTTGCTTGGGCGCGGGGGTCAGACTGAGCGACAGGTCCGCGTGGCCCGCCCAGTTAGACATCGACGGGTCGCTTGTGACGACGCGGACGAAAGCTGTGAGGGAGCGAAAAGCCGATGTGCTAGGCAGCCGGAAAACCAAGGTCCCAAGGCGTCGGCCGAAGCGACGACTCTATACGACGGTACGAAGGGTGCCGGACGTCAGCCTGTGGCTGAACTGCTGTCGTGAGCCAAACCAACCTCGCGCAATGGAGGGATTGGTGACCCCTTGGGCGAGACGGTGGACACGTTTGACAGGCACAGATTCAGGGCTGACCGCTCTGCCTGTACAGAGGTCCGTGGCTTAGCCCTGACGACAGCGCATCCTGGAACCGCAGGCAGCCAGGCAGCGCAGGTTCGCCCAAGCACCCTCTAGCTCGAACAACGCACCACGAGGATATTAGCAGGGGAAACGCGAAAAGCGAAGAGCCCAAAAAGAAAAAACCCTGACGGCGCGATGTGGGCGGACGATGAGTGATGCAATGCATCGTGGGTTAGTAAACGCCGACAAGAGCGAGACCCCGATTACCCAGCGCCGTGGCATGTGAGCATGGGCAGACTGTATATCCGCGCAACGTCCGGCGTCCGCTTCGTAACGCCCGTATGTGCATGCGGGCGAAAGTCTCTACGACCGACCGGGCTGTATCGTAAGCCGCGCTAGCACCCCTGCAGTCGTGCCCAGGTGTGAATCATAGTGTGTTAGCTCACCGCATCCGTCCTTGCTCGGCCAAGAGCGGTGGAAACATGCCAATAATTCCGAGCACCCGTTATCCATCCTCCATGCGCCAGCGAAACATAAGAAACACGCCTGTCCTCGCTTCAGATTCCATCATCATCAGCTCACACACCAGTCCACCACTCCTCGGCGAATTACAACATCACTCAACAATCAGAGTCGATCAACATTACATCACACATCTCGGAATCTAACTACGCTCGGATCACCTTCCCTCCATTGGCTGCTGCTTTAAGGTTTGTACCCTCGTTCTCGACAGTCATAAAACCAACCTGACTCACAATTTTTAGGCTCTCATATACTACTGCCTTATACACACCAAACATGCCTTCTTCATCACACCTCCGCATTCAAACTTCCTTCGAGCCCTTTACGGCTGAGACTACCCGCTCCCACTTCATCTCATCACCACCGCAAAAGAAGCAGAAGATGTCTCTCACCCAAACCTACTACATTGCTGCCTCTGCCCGCTCCAAGCTCGGCAAGGAGGCATGCAGGGCCGACCACAACCTCCGCCTTCTCGTTGGACACGCAAACCTCCTCGACAGCCTCATGGTCGAACTCCAAGATGCCGAACGCCAGCAAGAACAATGGTTCAACCAGACCATGGCCAAGGCCTCCAAGACTGAAGAGTCCCGACACATCCAATGGGCCGACAGCATCGCTGAGGAGGAAGAGGACGACGACTCCGAATCAGACTCCGAGTCCGAGAACGAGGACGACTTCGACATGATCGCACTCCCTCGCCGCATCGCTCAATCACCGGTTCAGATCAGCACAATGGAGGTGGACGAGGATGAGGACGACGAGGAGGAGTTCTACGACGACATGGAGGACGACTCAGAACTGGCTCTTACCCGGGTACCATCGCAATTACAATCACCACCCGAGCTCACCTACGAGGAAGAGTCCGACGACGAGTCTCCACCCACATCGCCCCCGCAAGCGTCCTTCAACTTCACCGAGAAAGAAGCTATGCTCACAACAACCTTCTACGACGCCAAACCACAATCACAAAATATCGAAGACCATCCGCTATTCATGGATACCACCGCTCCGCTCATCTCAAGTTATTAGGCCAGCACACCACCATGTTCCGACCTTTTGATTTTTGATCCAGCGTTTTCAGCGAGCGAGTCCTTTACAGCATAGCGTAGCATTTTCGAGCATTATATCCTCTGTTTTCTTTTATTGGCATATACCGCAGGGCGGTCGGGATCTTCACGCAGGATCTCACGAACAACTCTACTCAGAAATTATTGGATGGATACGGGATAGGAGGATTTGGGATATTGGTCTCGAGCGGTTCGACGTCTCCCGAAGGCAGTGGTCGAGACTCCCGCCATAGCTAGAAATTTCAATGATGATCATTACACCCACAAAAACAATCTCCACGCTTTTCTCAGGTGATGCGCTGCTATCGCTACAGGCTGCATGCTAATCGACCCTTAGCAGGTCACAGGTACACTCCCCATGCATGACTGATGAACTGTCAACAGCACACGACACAGCAACAGACCCCACGCATTACAGTTTCCTGTCAACATGCCCAGTCACACATTTGGTGCTGGGAAATTCCTAGGGTTGACCGACTTTTGGCCAGTGCGTCAGACCCTGGCCCCTCGCATGCATCCCGCATAGGGCGGGCACTTCGCATCGCGGACGCGGCTGCTTTTCGCCGAGCGCGCCTTGCATGGCTGAGCGATCTGTCGTCGCAACGCTTGCCTGGTGAAAGTGCACTTCCGGTCAATCACCTTCGTGTCCCCGCATACACAGAGCAGGCGTTGCGAGCTTGATTGCGTACACCGATCGCACCGCCCCACGCACCGCCGAGTGACCATCTGCGTCTGCCTGGGAACATCTGGTGTGTATGCAAGGCATGCAGCCGCAAGCAGCCGGGTCAACTCGGCGTTTGGTTCTGCCCACGTCCGAAAAGTGTGCGCAGGCAGACAGGCTGCTCGGGGTTTGAATGTATCCGATCGGACACGACAGGAGCTCGCGTACGACGGTCACGTTTGGTTCCGCTCGGGCGAAACGCGGACACATGAGCCAGACTCGAGCGGATCAGCTGGAAGCAGACTATCCGTCGCATGCAGACATGCATCCTCTATTCGCACTCGCATCTTGATGCACTTGACAGCTGTAGGATGAGCGGTCTATGGCAATCTGTTGCGAAACCCACTCGTCGAGGGCTTCTGGACCGCGAAAGCTTTGATCTGAGCAAGGTCTCCCGTCTCCACACTGTCAGAAGTTGAAGACGGAAGTTACAGCGTCGATCTCTCCTTTTCCCCACGCTCCACTGCTGTCGCGGCGATACCGGCACTGACCCTCCACGATGCTCGTCTCGAAACGCTACCATGGCACGAGAGATGATCAAATCTCATATCAGACTCGGTACCAAACATCGAGTCAAAACATGTCCATGCCCGCAATCTCGAGGTTTCAACATCTCGTTTCGACATGGCGGTGGACGAAACGATTCATACAGCTAATCTTCTCATAGCCATCGTCGATTTTGCTTTTACTAGAGACGGACTGCCTCAGTCACACCCGCTAGCTGATGCTGCGCTGTGGTTCGCGAGGCCTAGTGAAACAGGTACGAATCTAGCTTGCGCGTAGCCCGCTCTACGCAATCCGCTTGAATGAAGCGAAACCCTGTTTCCAAGTTACGGAGGTTTCTTGCGATAACGTGTCATCTCGAACATTGCTGAGCTGGCATGCCAACTCAACTCCTTGGATGTTTCTGGGCCGCGTCGTGCCTAGCAACGCCTCACGTCCCAAACATGCTGCCCTGTTCCTGAACGTTCTCCCATCCAGGGAAGTTGGGGCTCAAACAGGGAAATGGGGCGCGCCTTAGGCAGCCACGATCTGACGATCTGATCATCCACGCCAACTTCGTCCGCGGTTACGCCGTGGTGGCTGCGCAACCAAGTAACACAATATTGTCACTGAAACCTACCTTGGTAGCTATCATCAACAGTGTCGCTGATGTCATGCGCACGACCTGGACCCCATACAACTTGGACCCTATGCTGTGTGCATCTCACTCAGCACGATATGCTGGTCATCGTTTGACAATGGTGACAGAACGGTGAGTGAGTGAGGCTTTAGATGATCGTCAATAGTTCACCAATAAGAGTGAACCATGCTGCGATGTTGATCATCCGGGGCGGAGCGGACGTATGTAGAAAGCCGGCGATAAGATAAGATAGATTGAGCCACATCATCAGCCACGTGCATGATTTCGCGAGCGGTCATGGCCTCCGTATTTCCCCTTCTCTCGCAGGTTTGCGATAACCGTTGCTTTTCTTCCGAGGTTGCTTGCATCATCACTCCCTGATCGAGTTCTGGACTCATCCGCTTCGATAAGCTGGTTCATATGATGACGCTGTCAACGGTCAGGGCGGAACCAGGGTCTATGACATAGTCATGTCGAGCCGGACTCCTCGGACGCGCTCTCCTCGCGCGCCGGGGAGCGGAATCTTATCTTTCCATCTCGACAGATCGACGGCCTTACCGGATACGGTGCGCAGCATGCCGATCAGTCTCGTCACGACAGCAACGGCTTCCGCGATTTGCCAGGCACTCCGTCGTACTTCGTATCTTTGTCCCAGATTGCAAACGCAAACCTCTCTCATACAGTTTCGAGATTTCGAAACAGAGTCTTCAACGGCCAAGTTGCCCGTCGGCTAACGCTTCCCTTCTCAGCGCACGCAACGTATCCAGAAGCGGACGTACGTCCGGATCCGCTCGAGAACCTCGCGCCGACCCGCACCGAGGCAGCACATGTTGTGCAGGAAGCTTCTAGCAGCTAGCACGGAACAAAAGAGCCCTGGAGTCGTTTGGGCAAACTCAACGGCCACAGGAAGAAAATTTGACGGAAAGAAATGCCATGGCAGATGGCGACTACCATCCAGGTACATCCCAGCTCCCGAGGTCAACGCGTTCCCCTCATACCAGCACGTGTTCTGTGAGTTTGCCCATGGAGAATTTTCTGCCTAGTATGCCCGGTACACCAGCACCAGTGGACAAGGAAATTCTTACACAAATCTACGAAGATCCACGAAGGAAAAACTTTTTTTCGTGTGTGCGAGTACCGAAATCTGCACTTAGCGTACTGTGTAGGTGTCACGCCATGGTCGAGGCTAGCACCTCGGGAGGCTGGTACCTGGATGTTAGTCTCGTCCGAGCCTCGGGTGGTGTACACCGCATCATCGTGACATTTCTGCGTTGGTGTTGAGGCGCGTGCATGCCGTGGTGTGGGTCGGTCTGCGGTAGCATGTGCCGCGGCCATGCAAAGGTAAGTAGGTAGAACGCGCACAATACGCTTGGGGAAATTTGGATACGCAGCCTGGTTTCCCGTTACTGCTGTAAAGCGGCGCGGGATTCAGGGTCTTGCAGAAGTTTCTTCTAGCAGCTTATTCATACTTTCGTATTCTTCTCGAATGGTCGGTAGTATGGTGTGGTACGCTTCGGCTTTACCGACATGAAGCCACTGTGGCGCCTTGATCAGGATGAGGCGCTGTTGAGGTCAAGCTCAGCTGGTCTTCACGGCAAACACCGTTTTCAGGGGACTATTTCGAGTTGAAGAACAAAGATTAGCATTGCCTGCTTGGAGTATAGTCTTTCCACCTGCATTTCAGCCCATTCCTAGCGGAATCGAATCTTTCAGGTACGTGCAGGTTCCGGGAACATACTTGATATGGTGGAAGTTGAACGTTGCCAATTTGCATCACTAGATCTTCTTCATCCGTTAATAAGTTGAAGACGGTGTTTCTTCACAAACACCTCTCTTTCCGACACTTGTCTGCTTCAACCGGCCTGCCAAAGTATCATGCGCATACTGTACGATGCCTATATATACCATCCTTATTTGCACTGCTCTTGTAGAGGCTGGCAGTAGCTCATGAACTGTCTGATTCAGGTTATCGGTAAATCGGTGTGCAGTGAAGACAAAGTTTTTGGTAAGACCGACGTAGTCATTTGTACAGCGGGCCTTCTCAATATACTTGTGTACCTACCAGACAGAATAACGATGGTCGGACTTGATGCTAGTGTACCATGACTTCGTGACAGCATACATATTCGAAATTGTATTCTCGAGGTATTAGTCAGACAATAGGCTTGTAGTTGTAGTGTGCAAATTTACAGCGACGTACATTGGGCGGAGAAGAATGGTCTTGGTCTGTAACAATCGTAAATCAAAATACACACATACGATGACTCGTCGTTACAAGCACGTCACGACTACAAATCTACAGATATGCCGTGACTTCAGTGGTTGGAGGTCACTCATACATTTGTTTCATTAATTCAGGTTATTGCTTACGAGAAGAAGTGACTGTGACCAAACACATAGCTTGGAAGGCGCATGGAAGAAGTGTAAAGAAGCCGCAACATAGCGTAGTAGTGGAACATATGGAACAGTATTTTATTGCAACTGATAAGAAACTAGCTACAACACGAAGAAATAGTACAATAATATCTCCGGCTCCAGCTTGTCAGAGGAAAAGAAGGTAACAAGCTTGCCCCTATATTCCATTTCGAGTGCGTGGAATAACAACGTGGGTGAGCTATGTAGATCTGGGATGCTAAACCCAAGACACTAAGATCAATTACAAGTCTTCCTCCGTCGAAGTAAATCTAAGCAATGCATTAATCAATCACGCATACTTATCCCATGGTGCCGGTTCCCGTCTATTCACGAGTCTCCGAAATTCGTAGTCTATCCTGGCCTGAGTCATCCCCGGTGGTTCAGGGCGATCGTCGTATAAATCGCTCTCAGACATATCGTCCCATGTACGAAGGCATCTTTCGCATCCGCATTCGCTGCCGTTGCTGTAGTTTCTGCAATACAGGTCGTCGCTTTCATGACTCCATTCTTCTTCGCTGCCGGTGTGTTCTTCGTCTTCTTCTTCGTTGTCTTCTTCATCTTCTTCAGAGTCTGATTCTTCAGTAGCGTCGCTTCCCGAGTCATGTTCATCGGTGTCCTCTTGTATACAGGACATCATTAGCCTTCCCGGTTTCATCAGCCTTCCCACCTGGCCCATGAGGAATGTAGTATTCCATTCCATCCTCGCATACCCATTACCCAAGAACCATATTTTCAGATCGCTCCCAGTGTACCTTAGGCTCACGATCACGGGGTCTAAGCTTGCATATTCTGGTCTCTCAAAGGGATAACTCGTAGCTATACCAGGTGAGGCGCTTTGCTTCATCCAGAATTGATCCACCACCATTTGCTGCTTTGTGGTCTTCACACCCGGTGCTTTTTTCTGGAATACGAGCATTCGTTCATCCTCGGGATTAATCCAGCAGTGGTCCGGGCCAATGTATTGCTCCCAATACTCGCGGCAGGCTACGTGCCATTTCGTGTTGCCAAGGCTCCCAATGGGTATCTGCTCGCCGGCCTCCAGACGTGGGGTGACCTGCTCCAGCCATTTGTCTACCTCCGCTTCGAGTTGTATGTCTTCTTCCAGGATCTTTGTCTTGAACGCATCGTGTGCTCTGTCGTCGTGGGGAGATGTACAGAGCTGTAAATATTGTTGATCGCGCACCCTGCCACTCGTATGTCTTGATGGATCCTTGATGGGGAGGTTGAAATCTTTGAAATGCAAAGTATTGGTACGCTTGTCAGTGGCTGCTGTTGTGCCATGTTGGTCGTCGTGTGGCCGCTTCCTCTTTAGGCGCCCAGGGTCGTTCGCAGGCTTGCAGGAGGACGTTAAGTGAGGCTCTGTCATATCTGGAGAGCGGACGGAAGAGATGGTAGTTTGAGTGAATGAGTGTTTGATGATGGTCTGCGAGCCATAGATAGCTTGTCTTGAAGCTTGGACGACGTTCCTGACCGCTAATTAGTCAGTACAGAATAGCCGATAACAGTAACCCTCGGAGCGACAACACAGACAACCAACACAACACATTTGATAGTTTGCCTATCGCGCCGACAACATCAAATGGGCTTCAGTATGGGTGCTCATGCCAAACAGAATGTGTACAACGGATTACTAGCACACAACAACGTCGCTATCACCTTGCACATAAAGGCACACAGTCACAACGCACAACTAAATATTGGAGGCGTATTCTAACAACGAATTGGAAAATATCTACGTGCACACTAGTACTGGAAATGTGTAGCAATACAGCCCATCCTACCACTCAACTCGATCTTTTTTGAAGTATTGCTTAACAAGCAAGAGTCTACAAGGAACTCTCACCCTCCTTCAGCGAGGTAGATTCATCAACCTTCTTCTCTTCAGTGGAAACACCGACGGGCTTGTCCTGAGATTGCTTTTGTTCTAAAGGTGCACCCTTCACATCAGCGTCGTTGTCTAGGTCCGGACCAGAACCAGGGAAGGCACCAGGCGCATCGGTAGAGCCGGGTGCAGTCTTGGAGACCAAGGGTTCTTCTGGCGAGAGGGCGGCTGATACCTTGGAAGCGACGGATCCAAACGCTTCCGACACTTGAGAAGTGGCCTGCTCGAGAGTCGATGGGACTTTGTCCTTACCCGCTTCGGTCGCGGAAGCAGGTTCACTCCCCTCCTTTGACGTAGTCGGTGCAAGCTCGGGCTCTTTTGGCTCTGCTGCAACATTCCGATCCGCTTCACCCTCAGTGAGAGTAGGTTCGGCTGGCTTGATCGAAGCACTGAGTGACTGCTGAATCTGGGCTGCCATCTTCGCAGCAGGCACCTCGAGATTACCATCCTGTCCAAAACTCCAGACGTGTGTCACAGGACCGAAGCTCAACGACTGCCTTGGTACAGCAACTTCAGCAGTAACAGTAGCGGCAGCAGCGGGTGACGGAGATGCAGCAGGCTTCCTCCGTTGCGGACCCTTGGCCCTACCCTTGCGAGCATCTGGAAGTGGTGCTGTTTCTCTTTGCGCCTCTTCTTCTTCCTCGGGTTCACGGACCTTAGGCGGTGGATGAGGGCCAACTCCAAGTTTGCTGTTGAGGTCTTTCAGGAAACCAGCCTGGAGGGCCGCAATCTTCGAGCCAGCAGGTCGGGCGGGAACGGGCGGTTTCGCCTTCGTCTGGGGAGAGTCGTTCTCGCCAGTCTGCGAGTCGACAGTTGGAACCTTCTCCGCAGAGCCAGTAGATGGCTTGCTTGGGCGTGCGGGTATCTGTGGCTTCGGTCGGTCTGGGATAATGGGTGCTTTCTTGTCATCGGCAGATGGTTCCCTCTTGGCTGGTCGTGCTGGAATACTGGGGCGAGCCGGCACCGGGGGCTTTTGGTCGATTGGGGAGTCGTCGGCATACTCATTCGTATCCTCCATCTGAGGTGTGCTAACAGTAGTCTCGTATAATCCGTGGGATGGCGCATCCTCCCAAATATCTTGACTTGGGAAGCGTTGCTGCATTCCAGGGCGGCCCATGGTCTCGTCACGTACTTTTCCGAGGATCTTGTTGTCTGCGGCGAACTGTCTAGTGTGGTCGGGGAGGAAAGACTTCTGGTCTTCCTTGTTGATCTGAGTCTTACGCTGCTCCTCGGTGTTCGGGTCTTCAAAGACCTTCGCAGGACTCACGCTATCGTTACCACCAGCAGTCTTTGGCTCTTCTGGCTCTTGAGGAGTATCCACAGTAGTTTCGAGCTGTAAGCTGCCAGGGGTATCCTCCCAGACATCTTGACTAGGGAAGTGGTGTCGGGCGACACTGGGACGCTTGAGCTTGTCGACCTGAGATTTGGGCTTCTTGGTGTCCTCCTCATCCTCCGGAAACAGGGGCTCATACTCCTTGTGCGACTCTAGTGGAGTACTGCCACGATCGTATTGTGCTGGGCTGGGAATAACACGTTGCTGCTGCGTGCTGTTGTTACGACTCGAGCTCCTGCTGTGCGTGCGCGGCTTTGTGACATATTGCGGATTGCCATCTTCATTGAGCGTGTATTCGTTGCCATGGCGCTCCATTTCAGGCGATACAGCAGGCTGTCTCCATTCGGCGTCTGGGTGTTTCTTCAGCTCATCGGAAGCTAGAATGGGCGTGCCATATCCGCGCTCAGTAACCCATCCACCTTTCTCAGCTGTGTTTCCGCCCTCCGGGCCAAGGTCTTCGGTTGGTGGGTCGTAGCCTCCGCCGTGAACCTTGCTGGAGCGATGCGCAGGAGGGTCGATGTGGATGACCTCGCCTTTGTCATTGACCTCTTGGCCAGCTTCGTTACGTAGGGGTGAGTCGACGTAGCCGCCCTTGATCGAAGCAGGGCGACCCGATGATTGTGGTCGAGGAGAGGCCATGCGCGAAGCATATTCCTCTGTGGCCCTGTAGCCAATCTGTTCGTCAGGTGTACTGACTGCATCCCGACTCGTGCCTGTAAAGCATGATCAGCAACAGCTGATGAATAATGACGCTGCAATCAACTTACCCATTCCAACATCCTGAGCCCTAGTGTGTACCAGCTTGTCGAGGTTATCGGCACGCCAGTGGTAATCCTTCCTGTTCTCCTGGATGTGAGGCCCGTACTCGCCGGCCTTCTCGCGCTTCAGATCGTCCGGGTGCTTTTCGTACCACTTTTGCTCAAAGTCGTCTGTTGAGATCTTGCCGTGGCCGTGCATGCCGTAGCTGCCAGGAGGGCCATGGAAGATTTCACGGCCACTCTTGGTGCGCCCGTGATGGCGACCACCGGCCTTCTGGTGGAAACCTATTCCTTGAGCTCCGGGCTGTTGCGCATAGGGCGAAGGGCTGGGTGCTTGAACGTCTCCAGCATTTCGGAACATGGGTACCTGAACACCAATTTCAGGAATGCCATGTTCGTCCTTGTCATTGTAGAGCGAGCTGGGGCGCGATCCAGCGGAAGATCCTGAACGTCCAGTCTTGGCCTGAGAGACCCTATCGTCGACGGACAGCTGCGAGCCGACGCCAGCAGCGAGCGCTGTCTGTGAATCGGTCCGCGTCACCGCCTGGATCCTACTTTTGGCAGTCGAGCTTGGGACCGAGGCTGTAGGAGCATGCAGAGGCAAGTCTCCTGCCACGTTCTTCATATGTTGTGGAAAGCCGCCCTGGTTCTCCGGTGTGAGAGTCTTTGACAGATCCTCGAAGCTGGCGTATTCATTGCCTTCTTCTCCGAGGGAGGGCATGGACACGCTCGGTGGGCGGGAGGGCAGATCGGTGCTAAGGCGACCGCCCTCTCTAGGCGGTCCACCATGTACGTAGGTCGGGTCGTTGAGCGGGGAGCGGGCGTATCTGTCTCCCGCGGGAGAGACGGAGCGTTCGACACCGCGCTTCGGGCGTGGAGGAATCTTGGGGACATCCATATGGGTACCCTGCGCAGGAGAAGAGCTGTTCTGGGCCCGCGCTGGGCGTGGAGGTATTGTTGGTGGAGCACTCATTGCTTCTGTGTCGGTTGCTCGGCGGGGATGTGGGGTGTAGGTGTGGTAGAAACTACAAGTCGTTCAATGTCAGTGACAGGTCCCGGCCATTGAATGATGGAGATGTGCAGCGCGAGCGAGCTGAGAAAAGTGCTCAGGTCTGGCTCGGGCAGTTTCCTGCACGTCAGGCCAATAAGCGCGGCTGCGACTTGAGAGCCCAATGATGCTGTACAAAGCGGATGTGCTGTACTGACCTCGGAATCCGCAATTGAAGTGGAGACTAGAAGTGAGGCTGGCAAGAGGGGCAGATAGCTTGGTCGGATACAGCCAAAATGGCGCAAATGAATCGGTCCTGGAGCTGGGACGGGGCACTTATGTAGCAGAGAGCTCCAGGGCCTGCGACCCGCATTATGGCGTATGGGCCTGCACGCGGCCATCATCGTCACCCCCACAACCTGCATAGGTACCTACCACACGTTGTTTGACTGCTTTCTTCCATGGTCCAGTAGTCGTTGCCACACATGCAATTGTTGTAGTGGAGATGTTTGACACGTCCACGTCCACTTCGCTGTTGACAGATGCATTGGATCCATGTCCCACATGCTCGCTGACGCTATCCTAGATTGGGGACTATGCGACCGCATCAACGTGTTTCGCAGCCTGGGACTTCCAACATTGATCAAGAGTCGCACAAGTCAAATTGCAAAGCTCAGCACATCACATGTGCATTGTTTGACTTACATCCATCAGCTGCGCTTGGTGTGGCAGGGTGGCAGGATCTTCAACGCCTCGCAAGCTCCGGCACGCTAGCGTTCCCCGCGCCTAACAAGTGTGGTTCCTGGCGAGATTCTGGCAGCCAGTTATCGTCATCCTAAAAGCGAGCAGATGCCAGGCCAAGTTTGGCGTTTCCGCTGTCGTGGTCTGACACTGCTTGTGCTTGTCACGGCTTTTCTAGCAGCGATAGAATCGCATTCGAATGGTTGCTGAGCAGACAAGTGCTGCACCCTACAGAATGTACGCTTGAGAGAATGACACCCATAGCTTCTAGAACATCGTCATAGGGACTCATGTGGGTCCTGCACTCGTCTCTATCAATCAATTTCTGTGTAGAATTACGTAGATGCCCCCACACAGCAAGATGACATCGTACACGACAAATGCACAATTGTCACGGGAACGCGATGAGTACGGAGAAAGCATGTCGCATTGAACCGCCTAGCAGTTTGGCCAAGCGCTTCCATATCCAAGAGGCTCTCTTACAAAACACGGCCCCAGAACGCCCAGCTGCTGAATGATGCTACAAAGAAGTCAAATCATCTCCTCTAATCGCTTTCCAATCGGCTAAGCTCATCATCTCCGTCCTTGTGATATCAACCGGCTCCTCCGTCGGCCCTTCTTTCTATACGCGTGTCGTTCGTTCGGAATCGTCGCACATGGCTGTTGCTCGTTGCCTAGTTCTGCCTCCACTTTATATGATCATCTGTGCGACTCCCTGTCCACCGAGCGTCTTGCTGCCCTGGAATTGCTGGCCCTTGAAACCGGCAAGCGCATAGAAGACGGCTGCGAGCAGAAGGAAGACGGCCGCGACGATCAGACTTGTAGCCCGGGCAGCGATGCTGGCCCATTGTATGGCGCTCATCGCCGCGTAGATGGCCGCGCGCATGTAGTTGGAGCTGAATTTGCGAATAAAGGTATCGAACTTGGGTGAAGTCGGGCAGATGCGGAGGAGCAGCGGTATTTCGATGAAGATAATGATGAAGGAGCACACTCTGCGAACTGATTAGCCATATTCCCAGCGAAGATATGGGCGCGGAGAACGTACAAGCACACGATACTAAACGCGATGACCCAGTTGGCGTTGAAGATGTTGGCGATGCCCAGCGCAAAGCAGAGGACTATACACAGTACTCCGGTCCTGCCGAAGAGTTAGTATGACATGCTGCGAGCCGTGGGCATATGCATAGCAGCTGGCGTGACTGACCATTGTCCGTAGATACCTGCAAAGATGCCAAGTCAGCAACAAGTTACAGGTCCAGCAGCGGGTGTCTTACTGAAATTCCTCGACTTGAATTCTTCTGCAAGCGTCATCTTCGCGGTGTGATTGACTGCTGTATGCTTCTAGCTTTTCGAGGTTACGCGCAAAGTGGTGGTCTGGCGATGTGTAGATTGCGGTTCCGGTAGCTTTGTTGCTGGCGCGGGCTGGGTGAAGCTCTGGCACAAAGTATCAGGCGAGGTTTGATATCCTTTGTTGGAATGCCGTGCGCCGCGTTGGTGTACGTTGCGCTGCGTAATGTGATTGTGGCTGTGCAGTGAATCGGATTGGGTCGAGTGAATGTTGGTCGGTGCCTGGCGTTGCGATGGCAATGGCTGCGTTGCGTGCTTCTTGGTAGCTCAGCCCTCGGTCGGATCGCGGCTTCCACGTCTACGTAAACTACGCGCTAGTGCTTGCCGAAACCGTCTTGGGCCGGCACTCTGCGCCTGAGAACTCGGACCTGCACCTTCAGTTTCAGAACATTGTGTATGGCCGCGACTGCCTCACCTTGGGATGACTGGAATTTGGAAAGCGAAGGAATCATGGACGCCTCTCGTGCTTGCGTCTGCCGCGCTCGGACTGGCGCTTTACTACCTACATGCCCAGCAAACAGCCACTTTGACAACTGCGGACCCTGCGCAGGTGAATACAGAACCGTGCCAAGACGACGAAGCGATTCACGTACCAGACGCCATGGATCCGAAGGAGAGAGCGTATCATGAGGGCTTCATGCGCGAGGCTATTGCCATGGTGAGCCACGTCCTTCACTTTGTACATATTCAGCTATCTGCTGAGTTTACTCCATGTTTGATCCCTATGCTGACTCATCATCACTGCAGGCTGAACTTGCACTCAAGAGCGATGAGACCCCCGTCGGCTGTGTCTTCGTCAAGGACGGCGAGGTCATTGGACGAGGCATGAACGAGACAAATCGGACCCTGAACGGTACCCGCCACGCCGAGTTCGTCGCCATCGCTGGCATCTTGTCAAAGCACCCCATCAGCATCCTCAACGAGACAGACCTCTATGTCACCGTTGAGCCATGCGTCATGTGCGCGTCCATGCTGCGCCAGTACGGCATCCGAGCCGTCTACTTCGGATGCTGGAACGAGCGTTTTGGTGGCACCGGAGGTGTTCTGAACATTCACTCTGAGTACGTATCCTTCTTTCCCCACAAATACATGCATTGCAAGTACTGACTTCAACAGTGCTAGCGTCGACAAGCCCTACCCAGTCACCGGCGGCATCTTCCGAGAGGAAGCCATCATGTTGCTCCGGAAATTCTACGTCCAAGAGAACGAAAAGGCCCCCGAGCCCAAACAGAAGAAGACGAGGGAGCTGAAGACAGAGATCCTGCCCATGGACGTTCATCAGCCCAAGTCGACCCCATCACCTGCTATTCGTGCTCCGGCTAATGCGACCTCGACCGGATCCATCCCGACACTGTCTTCTTTGAGCGCATCCGCCGCCGCTGCAGCTGTCGCGGTCCCCAAGACTGTGTTTCCCACGCCCGGCCAGGCTCGACCCAGCTCTGCCAGCACAGCTCTTGCTTGAAGCACTTACGATAATGCATACTTATACCCAACCATAGACGCTAGGATGAAGGAGTGAAACCGAATGTATAATACCTTATGACTTTTTACCTCAATAAAAACTTGTTGTTCACCGAGACACGTAACTGATTTGAGATGGCTGAGAGTACAATACCTGCATCGTGATTTCGAAAGGAAGCAGAAACGGCAATAGATGGTCGGTACTGAGTTTGGTATTGAAACGGGATCGGGGAGGCTTTTATCCACCTGTATCTTATTTCTCTCCTCCACCACCTGCAACCAACTGCACTACCATGAAGAGAGCAATGGCCCACCAGTATCTGTATAATAATCAGCATAACCTCTGATAATGAACCTTGTCCCCCTACGTACTTTTGCAAGAAGGTCTTCTCCGGCTCTTTTCCGTCGAGCTTCCCCTCCGCATTGAGCACGATGGGCTTGTTCAAGACCGGCTTTGGCCCAACATTCCTCTTCCTTATCTCCACCTCCACTTCATCTTCGCTGCCTTTTGCGCTTGTTCCGAATCCAATATGGAAAGGCTCCCCCTTCTCATCAACGTGAATGATGAACTTCTTGTGGTATTGGTCGGAGAAACTGGCCGCTGACGTGACAATGCCTCGCCATGAGCCAGATTTAGGGTCGGTGAGGCCAACGCGAAGAAGGTGATCAGAGGCGTAGGAGCCTGTGGGTGGTGTGAAGGAGGCTAAAGTGCCAACGGGTTGGTCTGCGTCGTATTCGATCTGCGCAAGCGGAATCGGCGAGGGGATGACGGCGCTGTCCCCTGAGGCTGGAACGGAGGAGACGTAAAGCGTGACCGACGATGCGACCGCAAATGGCAGCAGTAGAAGTCTTGACAGTAGCATCTTGGCGCGATGGTACGGTCCGTTGCTATCTGTACCAATGCAATGGTGTTGGTAACGGGAGCTGGGGCTAGCCACCCGAGAGCAACGGCGAATTGTATCACCGATGGACATTCACTCAAGCGAGCCGTGCTTCCACAACCCCTCATTCTCAAACCATATCTCCTGAGACTTACATACGGTAAAATAATCCTGCAACTCCGCTTGATCCGAAATCGCACCGATAGCCATGATCAGCCGTGATCCAAGACCTCAACTTGCTTTGCGTGGCGTTCTGACCATCCAACACTGGCCCAACAGCATTCGCTATGCCTGAAAAGGTGGATCCGGCGCTCACGATGCCCACAATTCTCAGTCTGATCAGTGAGCAGATCGACGCTCAGGCTCGAGACGACCCTGACGACTGGTAGCCCGATTGCACAAAGGCTGGGGTTGCTGCCCCACCCCCACCATACTAGAGCTCCCCAGAGCTCTTATGAGCTCATCCCGCATTGACAGCTGTATTGTAACTCAACATTATTTCTCGCGTCCTCGGGCTTTCAATTAGCTTTTCTTCAATTCAAAATACCACACTTCTCTCACCTTCCCATACTCATACGCAGCAATGTCGATTCCTTTCCGCCAGACCCAGCGCAAGCAGTCGCGTCAACTGTCAACAGATCCCCGCAATGAGCTCCACCCTCAAGTCGACCACTACATCGGTATCGATGTTGGTACCGGTAGTGCTAGAGCCTGTATCATGAACGATCAGGGAGACATTGTCGGACTGGCCTCAGAGAACATTGGCTTATGGCAACCACAGACTGGCTACTATGTACTTAACCCGCAACAGGCAAATTGCGAGACCCAAAACTAAAGCGAACCCAGGAACAATCCACAACAGACATCTGGCGATGCATCTGCTCCTCAGTCCGCCGAGCCATGGATCAGCACAACATCGACTCGAGCACTATCCGTGGTATCGGTTTCGATGCGACCTGCTCGCTTGCGGTATTCAGAGACGACACAGATGAGCCTGTCGCCGTCACTGGACCGAACTTTGACAACAAGGACGGCAACGACCGCAACGTCATTCTGTGGCTCGACCACCGACCTGTCGAGGAAACAAACAAGATCAACGCCACCAAGCACAACCTGCTTCGCTACGTCGGAGGCAAGATGTCCATCGAGATGGAGATTCCCAAGGTATTGTGGCTGAAGAACAACATGCCGAAGGAGCTATTCGATCGTTGCAAGTTCTACGATCTGACCGATGCTCTCACACATCTGGCTACCGGCAGTGAGAGCAGAAGCTACTGCAGTGTGGTCTGCAAGCAGGGCTTTGTACCTGTTGGAGTCGATGGTAGTGTCAAAGGCTGGCAGGAAGACTTCCTCAAGGAGATCGGCCTCGAAGATCTATGCGAAGACAACTTCAAGCGCATGGGAGGCGTTGACAATGTGGTTTGTCCTTCGCTACTATTCTTGACGGTCCCGGCTAACAAGCACACAGAACGGACGCTACCTCACTGCGGGCGAGCTCGTCGGCACACTCAGCGAGAAGGCGGCACAGGAGATGGGTCTGCAACCCGGTATTGCAGTCGGAAGTGGAGTCATCGACGCCTACGCTGGCTGGATCGGTACCGTTGGCGCCAAAGTCAAGCTCGATGGGGATACTCTTGACATGGACCAGCCCAAGAATGATGTTTCGCAAGCGTTCACACGTCTCGCAGCCGTAGCTGGAACATCGACCTGCCACCTTGCCATGTCACGCGAGCCTGTCTTCGTCGACGGTGTCTGGGGCCCATACAGAGACGTCCTACTACCAGACTACTGGATGGCAGAAGGAGGACAAAGTGCGACAGGTGAACTACTCAAGCATGTTATCGAGACACACCCAGCCTTCAACGAAGCCGTGTCTGTCGCTGAAACGTACAACACCAACATCTACGACTACCTCAACGAGCATCTCCGCGAGATGGCAGACGCGGAGAAAGCCCCACACATCGCCTGGCTTGGACGTCACTTCTTCTTCTATGGTGACCTCTTCGGCAACCGCTCCCCTATCGCCGACCCCAACATGAAGGGATCTGTCATCGGTCTGAGCTCCGACAAGAGCCTCGACGGCCTGGCACTATACTACTACGCGACCATGGAGTTCATTGCCCTTCAGACACACCAGATTGTTTCTGCGATGAACGCCTCTGGTCACGTCATCTCTTCCATCTTCATGTCCGGTTCGCAGTGCCAGAACAGTCTGCTGATGCAGCTCATGGCCACTGCGTGCGACATGCCGGTCCTGATTCCGCGATACGTACACGCAGCTGTAGTGCACGGCGCGGCTATGTTGGGTGCAAAGGCGGCCAGTACCGACAAGGACGGAAACAGCGAACCGCTCTGGGATATCATGGACAGACTGAGCAAGCCCGGTAAGACCGTGAAGCCACTGGCTGATAAGACGGTCAAGAAGCTATTGGACGCCAAATACAAGGTGTTCTTGGAGCAGTGTGAGGGCCAGCAGAGATACAGGAAGGAGGTCGATGCCGCCATTGAAGGATGGGCTAGCAAGTAAATATCACAAGTGGTAGTAGTCAAGGACACGACGATGAAGGGGATGATATCCATCATTAATTAGAAATTTATTCTGGCCACAAGACACTTGCCGAGGAGATCGTTGGTGCATGTTGTGTGTATAACCCAACTCCCCGCTTATGCCATCGGATATGGAAACTGCATGGCTGCTCCGAGTGTTGTAAGTCTTGAAACCCGGCTGCATGCAGTCTGCTCGTTGCTATCGTCTGTAAAAGGGTATATCGTACAGGGGAAATTGAAGAAGATGTGTGCCGGCCGTTGAGCTCTAGTATCGTCGGCGGGGTCCACGTGGTGGTTCTCTGCGACTAGCGTCGTTAAAGCCGTATCGTCCATCTTGGAAGCTACCAGCACGTGCGCCCGCACCGGTGTCGATGTCCATGTCATCCATGGACTGCGTAAGGCGGGCAGGCGGTGCTCGTGCGACATGGGTGCTAGCGGGAACATCCTTCATGTAGACGTAGAGGAGTCTGCCATCAGCCTGTTGATGGAGTTAGTTTTAGTCCAGCGAAGAAGAAGCTCGCCGGAACACTGACCTTCTGGTTGTTGAACGTCGCGATGACATTCTCGGCGCCCTCCCTGCTCACAAACTGCAGCTCGACCATGACCGTCGGGCTGGAAGACAAGAGCCTGCAGCCCAGCGTCTCTCCTCCAATCGGGGTCATGACAGCCTCGATATCAGCGGCCGTTGTTCCAGGTGCAAAGTTACTAGCAATGACGGTACACGGACCGCCCGTCGCGGCACCTCGAATGCTAATGCCCGGTGCAGCGTCATTGCTGCGCGTAGCCGCAGCGCGACCAAGGACGGGAGCAAATTTGGTGTACGCTTTGCTGTTGCGCTCGACCTGGGATGCTGACGCCGTCCGAGCGAGGTTGTTCCTGCTGTTGGCGGCACCGCGGGGGTTGTTCAGCTTGTGCAGATCGTGTTGCCATTTCCCGTCGACGTTGCCGGCTGGTTTCGCGCTCGCTGATCGCTTCTGGACGCCAGCGCCACCGTTTATCCGACTGAGCAGCGATGGCTTTTCAGATTCAACTCGCGCCCGGCCGCCGGCGCCTGGTGCATTCGCTTTCCGGCCTCGGCTGCCAGCTCCGAGGAACTGTTGCGCGAGGGCTTCGTTCTTCTTCTTCTCGCGGGTCTGTTTGACGAAACTCTCGAAAGACGCGGTGGTTGAGGCGACCATGGTGAGCGACGGTGGAAATGGAGAGTAGTGGTGGTGGTCTGGTATCGAGTGGAAGCGCGTAAGTGTCGGCCTAAGGACAACCAGCGAGCGCGTCTACGAGAACCTTGACCCGCTTGGATCAAAGCTCGGGCCACGACCCGCCCGGCGAAACGAAACACCGCCGCGAAAAGTTCCCGTACAAAACTTGAGCCTGCAGCTTCTCTCTCTCACTCCAACAACGCGCCCAACTTTTGGTAAGTCAACACACCCGCTCTTTCTTTGTTTCCTGTTGCTATCATGATGAACACTTGTGTCGCCCCTATCATACATTCTATGGTGATCCGACCACTCAAGCCAAACGAGAATACTGATCTTTCGCAACATCTACCAATCTGTTACTAGAAGTTTTTTCAGGACATCAGCTAACAAATTATAAAGGTCCCATTGTTCTCAGTCACAGTATGACTTCGCGATCATGATGCGCCATTAGATGCGCTGTCGCCGACGTGCGGCCCGCAGCTCCACGAAGCCTTCCGTCCATCGCATAGCCTCTCCGTCCGTTGGTTACAAGCAATAGCAGACCTCGATATGATGTGGTCGAGACGGCAAGGCTTCGTGGGCTGCGATAGCGTTTGAAAGGTTAGACCACACCCCCGTACCCCAAGCACCCATCCTTAGATGATGAGCAACAAATGTATTATCAAATACCGACCACTTCGTGGGGAATAAACTAGTTCGATTACCTGAATATCTTTCCACCCTCGAGCCTTCGTCAAAACGTCTTCTTCTGGAATCGTTACTGACATAGCTCTAGGTATGCACTAAATAGAAAGTCTACTTGATACAGCTACCAGCTTTCATTGAAAAGGTACATAACCCACCCTCTCTTCTCTCCCTTTGCAATGATGAACACCAATTCATGCTAACTCAGACGGGGTTCGCCTCACTGATTGAAAAAACATTCGAGACTTTTCATCTTTCGGCTGATTGCTCTCTCACCTGCATCTTTGTTCAGAACCATAGTCTTCGTTCTATGCTAACTGTCAATCGCAGATTACTCAATGTCGACACCATCTCTGGCAACTGCACTCCTCTTTCGACCGAACAAGTGGCGTCAACGCACGATGGATGAAGTCGAGGCATCTTGACATCACTGGAAACCAGCTTGTTCGGTCGATAGACGTTCGTCGACACGTAGATGGCTATATATATTCATTCATTCTTGTTAAACATGACTGCTTCACCATTGCCAACCTTGTATCTGCGCATGCACATGCTACACTAAAGGCGTGAGATTTCCGCACGCCATACATGCACTGAGATTGTAAAATGAAACATGCTAGCAGACAATGTGGACACCTGCGGCAATGCTGCATAAATTCATCTGGTTACTTTATCCTCATGTAGAGTGCAAAAGGAATTCAGAGGTCTCTTCCTTGTCCAAGCTGATACCAGGACTGGGGACGCGCAGCGGTTCCGGAGTTTGGGGAACGATCTCGAATGATCTCCGGACACTTGAAACAATTCCCCAACCCAACGTTGACAGCTCAGCTAACACGCACTCGTAACGCTCATCAAAATGGCAGCGAAGCCCGAAGACGTAAGCACAGCACCCATGGAAGGCGCCGGTCTTTTCAGTGGAGCAGGCCCGGAGAAGCAGCCCGAGCCTAATCCTGTAGCCGACTCTGCCGACAAGAAGGACGATGGAGATGCCGTCGACAGCGCAACCGCAGCGGTAGCAGATCTTTCGGTCGACGAGAACAAAGAGGAAGCAAAGCCGACAGAAGTCACACCTGAAGCTACTGCCCCAGCTCCTGCAGCCGCTCCCGAACCCGCATCCAGCGACGCCAAACCCGAGCCCAGCACCGTAACACCCACCCAAGGCCCCATCTGGCCCGAGACCACACCCGACCACCCACTCACAAAGTTCTACGATGCCTTCGAAGCCCTCACCACCGAAGCTCAACACAATGAAGTCTACGGCATCGAGCTGAGCAAGTCGAAGCCCTTCCACACCAAGCTCATACTACAAAAGTTCCTCCGGGCCAACCAGAATGATTTGGACAAAGCCAAATCACAGCTGCTCGACACGCTGAAGTGGAGGAAGGAGTTCGATCCAATCAAGGCAGCGGGAGAGACATTCCCGAAGAACAAGTTTGATGGATTAGGATACGTGCTGGAGGTTGAGGGTGTACCGGAGAGCCCCAACAAGAAGGATATCGTTACCTTCAACATCTATGGAGCTGTCAAGGACAACAAGGCTACCTTTGGTGATCTAGATGGGTATGCTTCCCCATTCTCAATCTAATACAATAGATAACACCATGCTAACAGAACCCCACAGCTTCCTCCGCTGGCGCGTAGGCCTCATGGAGAAGTCCGTCCAAGCGCTCAACCTGCCCGCCGCCACAACGCCCATCCCCAACTTCGGCGAAGGCCCCGACCCATACCAAGGGTTCCAAATCCACGACTACCTCCAAGTCTCCTTCCTCCGCCGCGACCCCCTCGTCAAGACTGCGACCAACAAGACTATCGAGATACTAGGGCGCCACTACCCTGAGACGTTGAGCAGGAAGTTCTTCGTCAATGTACCTGTGGTCATGGGCTGGCTGTTCAATGCGATGAAGTTGGTTGTGGCCAAGGAGACGAGCAAGAAGTTTGTTGTTCTGAGCTACGGTAATCAGCTTGCTGCTGAGCTGGGCAAGGGTGTTCCGAAGAGTTATGGTGGTGAGAGGGGGGAGTTGGCTGAGTGCGCTGAGGGTATGAAGATGGAGTGATGGTACAAGCTGCATGAACTGGTGGTATGGAGAGGGGAAGATGGTAATGGTAGGAGACGGAAGAAGCGACTCAGCGTGCGTGTTTAGCTTAGGCCTTGTTATACCCCACTCAAAATTGTTCAATCCGTTCGAGAGCAATGTAGTCAATAATAAATGTTTTCACACTAAACTAAATAACTGCATATGTACTTGTGACTTCGAAACGCATTGTCATCATGCTGACCGAAAGCTGTATGCGTAAACAGCTGGATATCATTACTCTCCTTTGCCTTCATCTTCTCTCGGCACCACCGCTCTGTCAACCCAGCCCTCACCCCGTAACACACCCAAGCCCTTCCTCGCAACGCCACTATTGACCGATCTGGGTGATACCTCGTACAGAGCATTAACCGTCGCCAAACTGACCACAAAAAGCAGCACATCCCCATTCTTGAAACCCTTCCACCACCCCCTCTTAACACCCACCTTCCACATGGAATCAATCGACATCCTCGCCGTATACAAGAAATTGCTCCTTCCGCCTTTCCTCTCCAAGAAGGCCCAGAGTCCGCCTATGAAACCACCCAGGAACCAGCGTTGCGTGGAAAGGAAGGCTCGGGGAAGTAGGTTCTGGAAGAGACAGATGGAGCCCCAGCTCGTTCCTATGGCGCCGGAGAGGAAGAGCGACATGCGCAATATGCGCTTGGCCAGACTGTTCAATGAGGCAATGGGCGCGGAGAGGAAGGCTTTGTATTTCGTGATGCTCATGGCAGTGAAGAAGAGCGTGAAGAAACGGGCAATTTTGGGGAAGGCTTGGATCCAGTATTGGACGTAGGTGCGTAGACAGGATGGGTCTTGCGGGTGGAGTAAGGCGCATGATAGGGACTTGATGGCTGGATGGGCGGGGGAAGTTATTGGGGAGATGGACGTCAGTCGCTTTGGCAGCGTTTCAGCGTTGGGGAAGAGGATGGGCGATACGAAGGGTGGCCAGCGCTGTCGCGAGATCTCTGCTAGGTTGTCCACTATGTCAAATGTGCCTGGCCACGGCGCTGTACTGGGATAGTCTTCGGGGCGCTTCTGTATATACTCTGGAGAGTTCTTCAAGATATGGTCTCCGAACCCAGAGGGGAAACAGTCGCGGTCGAAGACGAATGCGTGAAGCAGCTGTCCGCAAGCGACTGGCATGATCATCCAGGAACCGAACCAACTGGGCCTGTTCTTCATGTACCCTAGCTCCTCTAGGTAGTTGTAGCCAAATTCCAGGGCCCTTGTCATGATGTAGATGGCGATTGTGACGCGCAGCTGATCCCCTGGGTACACGGCGAGGAAGAAGCCTGCTAAGCTGGATCCAATGGCCGGTGCCAACTTGGATGTCAAGGAACGTGCTATGCGTGGATTACGCCGCCGGAACGACTTGCCTTCATGACTGAGTAGGCTCTCGCGGATGCGCACGAAGATGCGCCGAAGGAGGCGGTGGAAAAGGAGTATGAGGGCGAGGGAGCTGCTGAGGCGGACGTTGGGTGACTTGAAGACGGAGGTTCTGGGCTGGTTCCTAAGGGATTGTTAATGCGCATCGATTAAACGCGACCAGACGTATGCCCACCTATTCGCTGTCCCCCGCGACAGAAGCCTGGTCTTCACGACTTCCCATGCCTTCAGCCCCGAGAAGGTCACGATGCCCAAACGCAGTGCCGCGCGGAAGGCGGCTACATTGTAATCATCCGGGCCCTTGACAATGGCGTCATATCGCTTCGGGGTTATGGTGCGCTTCTTGACAACCGGCGCGCGCGAAAGGAGGTACTGGTGCAGCAGCTGGTACTCCTTTGCCGAGATGGTGTAGCGGAGCGCATTGCGCAGTATCGGGTCGATTGGTTGCGATTTAGCGGGGCCCGGCGTGGGCTGCGATGCGCCAGACGACATGGTGGGCGTCTTCGAATGGGTTCGGGCTCATGGTTTGAGGGGCTGTTGTTATTGTCATTAGACGGCACACGCGGAGTCTGGGGAAGCTAGCATTGATGACGATCCCTGGAGGTTGCGCACAGGAGCCGCTCTTGATGGACCTCGGCAGTTTGGCCATCTACCCCAATCTTCTCACATGCGAACGACATTTCCTAGTCTGGGGCTACCTTAGCCCAGAGAGCTATCCCGTGGCCCACATATTGGTGTCTACTAAAACTTGGTTTGTACGTGCATCTCTTGGTACACCTTGCGCAAACAATCATCATCACGAGAGAGCGGGTATGAGTTGTAAATCACATATGTATACTTGTCTATATACTCTATGGTTCCAAGGAAAACCCATGTATTACACCATCGCTTCTTCAGATGCGGGCTGTGTATCATGTTTCGCACCAACCGCTAAATACAAACAGTGAAGACATAGAAAAGGAAAGCTGCACTACATTAAAATGTATAGCGTCTACAATGCGAGCAAGGCAAGAGCCGCACCGAACAGAGCACCCTTGGGCACAACGTTGAAGGGCGAGGCAGCGCCAGTGAACTCAGCTGGCGAAGAGGGGCGGATGGCACCAGTACCCGTGGCAGTTCCCATCGGGACAGTGGCAGTTCCCATGGTAGAGGGGATGGGGTAAGGCGCACCACCGGCAGGTGTGGTGGCAGCTGGGGTTTGAGGAGGCTCAGCAGTGCCGGGAACAAGAGCAACGGGCTCAGTTGGGTTGGCGCCAGCGGAGGCGGGCTGAGTGGTGAAGTGAACTTGAGGGACGGTGAGAGTAGTCGTGCCGAATGTGATGGTAGTGCAAGGTGTCTCCTCGGCAGGGGTCTCGCCAGCAGCAGTGGTGGTGCCAACGACCTCAGTCATGGTTGCAGAAGAGACAGCGGTGGTGATAGCAGGAGTCTCGCCGGCAGCAGTGGTGGTGCTAGCAGCGGGAGTCTCATCAGGGTAACCGGGGCCGTAGGCGCTGGAAGCAGGGGCAGAGGGAGCGGCGGAGCTCTCACCACCAGCAGGGGGAGCGGCAGGAGCAGAAGGAGCAGCAGGAGTAGGGTTCAAAGGAATGTATGAAGGGCAGTCTCCAACAATGGAAGGGTTCTCGGGGACATGCTGGGCACAGATACCGATGAAGTATTGCAGACCCTTGCTGATCTCGTCATCGCTACCGCAGCGGGCAGAGATGCAGTCAATGACGTTCTTGGTGAACTCAGGCTTGAGGCAGTAGCAGCTGGAGTCGGTGTTGTCCTTGCAGTCTGGAGCCGAGATCTGGAGCCACGAGTTCATGCACTTGGGAACCGAGTCGGTGATGTCGACGGGAGGGTAGCTGGGGCTGGAAGGCTGAGGAGCGGCTGAGCTGGTAGCAGGGACAGCAGATGTGACAACGGCAGACGAAACAACGGCGGAGGAGACAATAGCGGAAGAGGCTACAACAGTGGATGACTGCTCGCAAGACTCTCCGTATCCGCAGCCAGCAGCAGCAGAGCTCTCAGATGTGGGTGGCACAACAACAGTGGAAGACTCCGGTTGGGGGGTAGCGGTACTGATGGAAGGAACCGACGCAGGGTAGCTGGTGATCTCCACGGCGGAGGAAGCTGGAGGAGTGTAGGCGGGCATGGAGCTGTTGGTGTAGGGAGCAGCTGAAGAGGCAGGGGTCTCGGCGGGTGGGCATCCCTCTCCACCGTACTGTCCACACTCGTTGGTCGAAGTGGCGGGAGTCTCGACAGCGGATGAAGAAGCAGGGGTCTCAACAGCAGATGAGACGACGGTAGTCTCGATGGCAGAGTAAGCCGTAGTCTCAACAGCGGAAGAAACAGCGCTGGAGGCTGGGGCAGTCGACGACTCGATGGCGATGGTGGAAGACTGAACCTCGCTTGAGGCGGGGACCTCAGGTGGAGGGGGCGGCGAAGGGGGCGAAGGAGGAGTGTATGGTTTCTCAGCGTCACAGTCGAAGCCGATGTTGTGGAAACCGATCTCGCAAGACTCCTTGTCACCCTTGTAGTGAGATCCAAGGTAGACCTCGACGGACTTTGCGCCACCACACTGGGTGTTCTGCAGTGTTGATCCACCAGCCGAGCAGCTACTGTGTTGCTTGCAGATGGATCCGTCTCCCATCTTGTAGTGGAGCTCGAGCTCAGCGTCGAACTCAGCCGAGACGTCCATGTGAGTAATGGAGAATCCGCGCTGGGCACAGCCAAACGCAGCGGGCTTGTTCTTCTGGATGGTGTTCTTGATGCACTTGTTTCCAAAGGTTCGCTTGCTCAGAGAGTCCCGCTTGCCGAAGGAGTTTGAGCATTTCCAGCCCCCAGAGAAGTCGAAGTCTCCATAGTTGCCGACATCCTGGCCATCTATAAGATCGGCCCAGTTGAAGCCGCCCTTCTGCTTATCGTCGCAGACGTTGTTGCTGTAGTCGGGAGTGCCGAAGTTGTCGAAGAAGTTCCAGGTGGCCGCGGCTTGTTGAGCGGCGAGGCCAGTGACCAAGAGAGCGTAGGTAGACTTCATGGTGATATATGAACGTCGAAATCGAATTTAGGTAGTAAAGCGAATATCAATGTATGTTGTAGTTGGACCTTAACGAATGACGGTCTAACAAGAGAACAAAGTCAAAAAGAGTGCGACTATGTTCGTCTTGGGAAGCGAAAGTAGCAGCAAATGCAATGCTGAGATTAGAAAACAAAGCGTGTGTAGATGCACTGAGGGGAAGGACGAAGGGTCAAGATATACTTCTACCACCAGCGCTCGTTCGAAACAAGCCGTCTCGAAACATTTCTAAAGGATTGGTCCACCGAGGGCCTCCGACTCGCATGCTCAGCCACGATCAGAACGAGTCGCCCAAGGAGGTTCCATGTCGGTCGTTGTCGCGCGCTCTGCAGGCCCACTCGGCAGTAGGGTCGTCGGTTACAAGATGGCCTGGCTAAAGATGGTGGATCCCAGTCAGATGGCTCTGGCGTGAGCACATCGTAAGCGAACAGGGGCGCTTTCCGAAACGCCCTAAATAGCCCACCGGAGTAGACTATCATGCAGGTACGAGCCAATGGCGTTGGCAGTGTGTATTTTGGCAAGCCAAGAGCGTCAAGTATATTGTGCGACAGGCCAACGACTGGTCGGGGTCCAGTGTCAGTCTTACGGATAGAAACGCAGAGCCGCAGGCTGTCGACATGTCATCGCCTCCAGCTCTGTTGCCTTTCGGATCACCTTCAGTAGCGATACTTCGAATGCGCCAATGTCTTACATACGGGCATCTGGAGGGATCCATTCTTGCTCACCTCCTGCATCGTCTCCACTCCGTTCATTCTCCTGCATCCGTCCAGAGCCGTATTGCCTAGCCGAGTCGATCTCCGTTGCCTGTATTTCCTTTTTGGGCGGAGCCGCCGACCAACTATAGCCATGACGCTGTCGTTCTGAGGAACATGCACGAGCGTGTTTCATGGGTGTTCCGCCATCGCTGCGGCCAACGAGCGTCAGGAACAACAAGCTTCGAGTGACATACATCCTAGGCCCATCGGAAGGTCGTGTCTCAAAGGCTTGGTTGCTTTATTAGAAGGAGCGTGGCATGAACGAGAGCTTTGAAGTGCCGTGGGAAAGCCATCGGCTCGTCGTGTTAACACCTCAGGTACTTCTGGTCGAGTTGGGCGGGCAAGCGAGCCCATGGATGGAAATGCGCGATTCATCGGCCGCAAACAACTCAACATCCCTCTGCGAATCAATACTTTGCACTATCGAAAAGCTGATCTGACTTCTAAATGGACGTTGTGGTTGCCTGCCTCTCAGACATTGCGCATCATGCAAGGACAAGACAACAAGCTTTAGAGACATGGCGCACGGGTACCTTGCAGCGTGTGGAACAGGGCAAAAAGATGTCGTGAACGGCCGGGAGTGGCGGTGTCAGCTCGGAACACAGGCGCAGACGATGGCTTCGTGAGCGCGGGAATGACGGCACTTGTGTTCGCGACTCGCGATGGACCGTGCTACAAGCTGTCACGACACGAGTACACAAGCGAACTCGGCTATGTGTTGAACTTGGGTTTGTCCGAGGCTTTCAGATTATAGTGAAGTAGCACAGTAGATGGCAACAATACTCCATCCTTAGCTGAAGGGCTGTTTCGATTACATCTCACTACCTCGGGGTATTGTCGGGTTGCCCTTTCGGAGAGTCCTGACACGTTGCTATTCTCGTACTTCCCGTGTCCATGGCATCCCAGCCGTTTCAAGAATTCATCCGTGATGGAGGACCTCGCATGAACGACTGACTTTATGCTATGTTCTACCCCAGTGCTCTCAGCTGCACACTCGACAACGGCAATTACTGTGACTTGGGCCTGTGGAAAATGTGTCGTATTGTTCTTGTTGCCAATCATGTAAATGGTAACTGTGATCTATGCCAATGTAAATACAGTAAACGCCAATAGACCTATGCTAAACGCCAATGCCTTGTATTCTGGTATCGTTGCCGTTGTACCCAAGACGCCGAGGATCAAGCTCGCTTTTTACAAGCAAGTCGATATGGAAAAACGAACAAACAAAAACGCCATGCCAACTGCTCGTCTATAACCAAACTGATGCTTATAATGCGCGAGACCTGCTGCACCGATTACTCTTGATCTTCTACTACAATGCGAACCACTTCGCTCCGACGACGCTCCTTGGTCAGATAGTCGCTAGCCACGTTACGCACTCGAGCGTGACACTCATGCGCTGCGCGATTGAGAAAGGGCACCTGAAGAGCTCCGCAAATTGCAACCAGAGCGGAACCCCACCAAGCTAAAGGCGTGAAGTGAAGCTCGAGAGAGAGGCCGTAGAGCAAACCGGCGATGGGACTTGCTACTGTGCGGCAGGCAGCACCGGTAGATGCAGCCAACCCGTTGATTCTTCCAAGATGCGATCTGTCGGGCGTAGCTTCTTTGATCATGATCAGAAGGAGGGGGAAGGCGAGAATCGACGTCAAGTTCCGTACGGTCAAGCAAGCGAACAGACCAGGATAGACCAAGTTCTCAGGAAGAAGCTGTAAGAAAGGAACAATAAAGTATGCGATCGGATGTGCCAGTGTGACCATGAGAAGCAGACGCCATACGCCAAAGCAATCCGCCAGTAGAGGGAAGACGAACCCCTGGATCACGAGCTGGATGATGCCGTTGAGGGAAAGAATAATACCCACATTCTGGATGGGTATGCCAAGCCCACCTCCCAATGACGAAGGCGAAAGGTCGAGCGCGTTCATGTCATCGTCGGCGCGTTTGTCTTGGAGGAAGATGGGGAGCAAGTGATCGTATGTCATCTGGTATACAATTAGCCAGCTGTTCGTTGTGATGGACTAGAAGACTTACGGAATGGTACGTGAAGATACCTAGCGCGACGACGAACATGATGACTGGACGTGTGAAGACCTTCTCACTCGTCGGAGATTCTACCCAGTCGCCGTTAGAGCGCACCCGCCAGATCTCATCGTGTTCGACTTCCACGGCGTTGAAGGTGCCGTAAGATTCCGCGGTCAGGTTTGCCGACGCATCGGCCGTCGCGCCTTGAGCTGGCAGAAGAGGTGTCTCTGCGACAGCCGCATCGTATTGTTCGAAGTAGCCTCGTGGCTGTTTGTCCGGGTGAGTCTCCTCTAGAAGGAAGTATGCCATGAAGATGGACAGCAGAAGCAAGGAAGCGCAGATGATATTTGGAAGTAGGTAAGGGAACTTCGCAAAAAGACCTGTGGGGCTGAAGACAGATGGGAAGTTACGAGCAGGCTCAGCAAAGTATCCACCAATAGACGCTGTTGTAGTTAGTATAAATAAGCAGGAGTCGATGGAATGATCTTGTCTTACGGCCAATGATGGTACCAATGCTCCAGACGAATGGCATGACAGCGTACGCCTTTGCTGTTTCTAGTTAGCAACGCCTGACAGAAGTAATTGTGGTCACTTACGTTCATGCTCTGGTCGCTTGACCAACTCTCCAACCATGGTCTGGATGACGCCAATGTTGCCATTGAGTGCGCCGCCGATGATTCGTCCAAGGAGCGCGACCCAAAAGTTTGGAGCTAAGCCAACAAGTAGCAAAGAGGACATTGTCCCAAGACATCCAAGTATGACAACGGGTTTTCTACCTATACGGTCGGAGACTGAGCCCCAATACATGCCTGAACATGCCTCGGCGAGCGAGAAGGCAGAGATGAGCAGACCGGCAAAGAACGGTGCGCTCGTTTCGGACCCAACTTGGAAGTTGGTGACGAGTTTCCATGCGTATGGGAGTATCGAAGTAAGGGCAATTGGCTCTGCGACTCGAACCAGCGCTGGAGTGTGCTGTCAGTGCGAGGCTCGGGCGAACAACAACTAGTGTCGGTGGCATGAGAAAACCATACCTAGGAGGCCGAGCTGAGCGGCGGGAAATTTGTCTTGGGTGGCTTCGGGGGCATCTTGAGGGCTTGTTCTTCGGTTCTTGGTAAGAAATGACATTCTGCAACCTGATTTGGTTCTTACGGCTTCGCCAACACGCAGTCGTCGTCTAGCTCGGGGGTGGCTTGCTATGTGAGTAGAGCTTTCTCTGCGTTTGGCCTTGAACCACCCAGTAACAAACAAAATGAGACGCACGAAGGCCGTGAACAAAGGTTGTGCGATGGCGGTGTGTGGTACAAGAAAGCGAGAGTAGAAGAGGGAAAGTTCTGGCACCTGGGTCGGTGCCACCTGCCGTCCAACCAGCGGGTGCACTAGAAACGGGACGATCGGCAGTCCTTGGCGAGCATATTTGTCTGCTTTTTCATCTACACTCATCGGCCTGCTCAACACAAGGCCTTCTCACTCGCGAATGTCCATCTCGATGTCTACTTGACTTTCACATACCCGCTGATTTTCCCGCAAAGATGCCGCTGGAGCGACATTGGGGAACCTTGTTGTTCTATTCCCCGGTGAGCCCCACAAGGCGCGGTGGCAATAGTCAAACGCTAAACTTGGAAGCGACTTAGTGTGAATGGCCGTTTCCGCGGCTCAGTTTGTTCGGGTACCATCAACTGATCATCCGTCGAACGTCATCTTTGCGATGACAATCGCTTTCCCAGTTTTGCATCGTCTCCCGAAGTCTTTTCTCCAGGCATTCCACGAACCGGGTACCACGTACAACGTGGAATGTCCAGACACCAAAACCACCCTCAGGCCCCGGACGGCCAAGGACGAGCCAATTCTTGCCCTGCATTCGAGCCAATCAAGACCCAGCCGTACCTTTTTGCAACACCACCAGCTTAGATGCAGTGCTACAGCCTCGATACGCTATCTTCTCGCGATGAGAAGTTTGCATACAGTCTCCGAAACATTTCGCAGCCCTCGGAGCTGTACCATCATGCGTTCGGGTGTCAACGCAAATGTGTGCGCTTGCGAATGATCGCAGCTACCAGCCACTTAGTTCAACGGACGAGAAGCTTTCATTGCAATTCGTAAGTGTCGTGTTAACATTGATGAGACAGAAGGGAGGCTAGTCGATCGAATCCGCTACGATAACTACACATTCTGAAAGTATTGAATTCCGTGCAACAGAAAGCATTACGACTGCGTGCTTTGTCGCGTGCCTCGTGCCGCCTCACATGCAGCCTTAGAGGGAGCACCAGCCTAGTCTCTAGCGCCCGCTTTGGTCCCACCTCCCTCCCGCTGACCACGGCATCACCTTGTCGACTGCATCTCTCACACTACTCAGACGAACTCTTTGATGACAGACATCTAGCATGCTCAGCTAATACGTCACACCTAGCACCGCTTTTCGGGTGGCTCCACGACGTTGCCAAGCGGCCAATCCCGGCACGAAGAATTTCTCGAAGACTTTTACGTGATATGTGGAGCTCGCGACGACACGGTCACGTCTCAGCGCAAACTATTACTCACGATGACCCACACTTCTCACAAAAGTTCAGGACCCTTTCTGCACTGGCACTACGCAGCGAGGATGTTTTCTGATGCCTATGCCGCATGTAGCCTCCTCGTGCTCATTCCCCCACAAACTACACTCCGCTATGGCAGGCTTGACAGCGGATCCATTTGAGGTGCGTCATGCTACCCAGAATTTAAGTCAATATGTGCATTAGTCGCCGGGAGGCGATCACCCAGGATCTGCTCGGCCACTAGCACACGTTACGTCTTAGGATGATGACCCAGAGGTCCGATACAGGAGGCGAGGAGATTCAAAAGACCCAGCGTCGCCGCTCTTCGCTACCGAGCTACATTTTGTTCATTGCATTTTGAGACCCTGTAACACGTTGTTACGGCCAAACCTCAACCATGGGTCTAAAAGCCTTCCTCAAGAAAGAGCCCCAAACGCCTTCCAACGGCGATGTTGCTTCTCACACAACCGCGTCGGATAAAGACGACATGGAGGCATACGGACACAACACCGACATAACGACGGGATGGACAGGCGATGGATTTGCCGGAGCGACCGAGTATCCCAATGCTCCTGGAGAGAACTACCGTACACTGGGCCGATGGCGAGCGTGTGTGATCCTGATCACCATCGAAGTCGGAATCGGAATCCTCAGCTTGCCCTCCGCTTTGAAGACGCTCGGTCTGATCCCCGGAATTATCGCAATCCTCGGATTCGGTGGTCTGACGACCTATTGCGGTTACATTCTTCTCCAGTTCTACAGGAAATACCCCATGGTCACCAATCTGGTAGACTGCGCGTTGTACGTCGGAGGCAAGCCATTCGAGTGCTTCCTTGGAATCGCTTTTGTTTTCAACCTCGTTCTTATCTGCGCTTCGGCAAACATCACTTTGTCGGTCGCACTCAACACGCTTTCGCGTCATGCCCTCTGCACGGTGGCTTTCTTAGCTTTCCCTCATATTCTCTGCTGGCTGCTCTGCATCCCACGAAAGCTCTCTTTTGCAGCCGCAGCTAGCTGGGTCTGCACGATTTCCATCGTAGCTGCAGTTCTGATCGTCATGATCGCGCTTGGTGTCGGTGGACCACAAGCTCCGCCAGGTTTCGAGGCCAAGATAGTCCTGGTCGGAAAGCCTAGCTTTGTCGAGGCCGTCAATGCTTTGCTCAATGTCGCGTTTGCTTTCGCGGGAAACCAAAGCTTCATCAGCGTTATGGCCGAGATGCGAGACCCATCCAAGGACTTCGCCCCTGCTCTTTTTATGCAGAAGTCCTTCGAGGTCGTAATCTACATCGTGGTCGCCTGTGTCATCTACGGCCTGGCAGGCGATGCAGTTACATCTCCCGCGCTTGGTTCTGCGCCAGAGTTGACAGCTAAGATTGCCTACGGCATTCTTATCCCTTCTGTGCTGGGAACTGGCCTGATCATCGGTATTACTGCCATCAAGTTTATGGTACGATCTCTTCTGCCGTGAGAAAGAAGACAAAGCTGACGTAAATATAGTACATAACTATCATGCGTAACATGAAGCCCGAGGCTGTCAACGTACACAACACCCTTACATGGACCCTTTGGATTGGCCTCGGTGCCCTCTTCTGGATTGTCTCCTTCGTCATCTCGAACGCGATACCCATCTTCTCATCTATCCTCAACATTTCGTCTGCCATCTTCATCTCGTGGTTCACCTTTGGGCTCACGAGCATTTTCTGGCTACATCTGAACTGGAAGACACAATGGAGTTCACCACGGAAGAAGGCGGTAGCCGCTGTCAACTACGGCATCATGATGGTGACGTTGTTCCTGATGATAGGAGGACTATACACATCATTGAAGGCGCTTATTGACATCTACAATGATCCCAACAGCACTTTGAATGGGCCGTTCACTTGCGCGGATAATAGTATATTCTAGATGATACCACGTAATTAAACTGATGATCTGTCAGTACACACAGAAGTACTCACTACACACGATCAACGGCGAATTCTTTCGAGACTGATTTGATGTGTGATGGAACTAGACTCGAAACAATTCTACATTGTGGACTATGCTTCGAAGGGACCAGCGGCTGCTTGTAGTTCGGAGGTACATGGGGTCGTAACTCCAAGCTCCCTGGGAGAACTAGCCTGGCGGAGCCCTCACCCATTCTCATGCGGTTGCTACCCGGGACCATTGATGGCCAGCTCAATCAAAACGCCGCATATGTACCTGCCTGTGTCAAGTCGCACGGATGGTAGACCGAATGGAGTTGTCGCGGCGACAAAATTCTCACACACCGAATGAGGAGAAAGGACTAAGACACTTCTGGTGAGGCGGTTCTGGATGGATCGCGATATACACCACAATTACCAATACTACCGAGTAAGGACCTTGGCGATAGCATAGAAAGCTGAGTCGCTAGAAGAGCCTCATGAAGCGGACTCCTGTTCCGGTGGTAGAATGCCGTAGTGCCTCCGATGGAATTGCCGAGTGCTTTTGTAGGCCTTCTGTCTCGTGTATGCATCGCAGTATTTACTGTGCATTTGGTATGTGCGTCTTCACTCAATGCCATGAGAGTATCTCAAAGATCCCGTGTATCATGTGCCGTGATCAAAGTGGAAAGGAGAGGATTTCTGGGGGCCAAAACACCGGGGAAAGTCTGAGCCCCAGATTCAGAAATGCCGTTGGTGTGTGCCTTTCCTGCACCCCACAGCATCGCCCAGATTGCTACGCTAGGAGACATCTAGAGGTCTGCGGGTAAACACCGGGCTGGAGCAGTCCAATAGCAAGTCCGGTCGCGCACGCTTCTCCACCTCCCGAGAAAACCAACGAGCGTCACGATGTCATGATCCCCGCAAAACTCCATCCTCGGTTCGGACCATTTTCATTTTTGGCGTGCAAAACCGTCATACCCCGGATTCAAGGACGGAGCGGCAGATGTCTAGTCGCGCTGTTCGACACGACCTTTATCCCCCGAGACGAGGCTACCGAGCGACAGCGAGCTAAGGGTTGTCACTATAAAGCATGGCTGAGGTTACCGATTGCTTGGGCTTGATCCCATCTGTCATCGCTTGTCAAGATGTTGCGCAACTCTCTAGCGGCCGCGCTGTTCCTCGGCCTAGCAGCTTCCGAAGCTGCTACACCCACCGCTCAGACGAAGAACGGAACCTATGTCGGCACACACTCTGCCGAATATGATCAGGACTTCTTCTTGGGTATTCCGTATGCTCAACCGCCCGTTGGGAGTCTTCGCTTCAGAAACCCTGTCAGCCTCAATGCTACTTGGGATGATACAAAGCCGGCGACGCAGTACTCTACTGAGGTACATACCTTTGCCTGACGTATAACACATGGCTAACAGACTTTGCAGTGCTACGGATATGGGTCTGATCAATGGAACTACCCGGTAAGTTTCGAACAAACCAAAGAGCCAGTTCGCATGCACTGACCTGGTTTCGTCATGTTAGATATCGGAAGACTGCTTGTACCTGAACGTTATCCGCCCAGCAGGATGCAGTGCAGAGGAAAAGCTTCCAGTCGCATTCTGGATCCATGGAGGCGGTTTCTTCCAAGGAGGAGGTATCGATCAGCGCTACAACATGTCCTTCACCGTGGAGAACGCCCAAAAGATTGGGAAGCCTATCATTGGTGTTACCATCAACTACCGACTATCTGCCTGGGGTTTCCTGAGTGGAAGTGAAGAAGTCAGGGACACTGGCAACCTCAATATCGGCCTGAGGGATCAACGCCTGGCACTGCAATGGGTACAGGAGAACATTGAAGCTTTTGGAGGTACGTTTTTCTATTGGGACACTTGAAGCCCATGAATTGACAGGAAACAGGTGACCCAGAGAAAGTTACCATATACGGCGAGAGCGCTGGTGGAGCGTCTGTTGGCTTCCACTTGACAGCCTACAGTGGACGTGATGACAAGCTCTTCCGTGGTGCTATCTTACAGAGTGGTAACCCTGTTAACTTCGGCCGTCTTCCCGACCCAGCAGTAGGATACGCCGACATGTACAACGAGCTCACTCGCCGAACAAACTGCGCAAACACCACCAGCCCACTTGAATGTCTCCGCCAGCTGCCCGCAGAGCAGCTCAACACTGCACTCAACACGACAACTCCGACTTTCAACATCACGAATTTCATGCCTTGTCTGGATGGTGACTTCATCCAGAAGCGCACTTCGCTCCAGCTTAACACAGGCGAGTTCGTTCATGTCCCAATCATTTCGGGTGCCAACTCGGATGAGGGCTCAGCCTTCAGCCCTGCGCCTGTGAACTCCACCGAGGATCTTCGCACTTTCATCATGGCAGACGGAGTTCCTGCTAACCTGACTGAGCAACTACTTGCAGCGTACCCTAACGATCCTTCGGTCAATGTAATTCAAAGCTTGGGTAACCTCACGCTGGGCCCTGAATGGGGACCGGAGTATCGCCGCTCAGCGTCATACTTTGGTGATCAGGTCTTCATCGCCAACCGCAGATTGACCTGCGAGACATGGGCTGCTGCCAATGTTTCTGCATACTGCTACCGTTTCAACGCCATCCCGGCTGGCCTTCCCGCCGCAGTCGGTGTCACACATTTCCAGGAGGTTTCCTTCGTGTTCCTCAACCTACAGGGTGTCGGCTACCTGCCTGCTGCCGCTCCTCCGTTCGAGAACAAGACAGAGAGCTACCGCGATCTTTCCAGGTTCATGAACAGCAACTGGGTCAGCTTCATCCACGACCTTGACCCCAACGCATGGAGGGAGACGTACGACTACAACGGAACAGAGGCCATGTGGGCTCCGTACGATAACGCCAACCCAATGGACATGGTCTTCGACGCCAATGTCACGAGTTACTTGGAGCCGGACACATACAGGAAAGAGGGTATGGCGCTGATCAACGCCCATAACTACGATGTGTATGGCCGATGAGCAGCCACAAGCTGTAGTATATAGCGACTACCGTACATAACTGCACATAATCACTCCGAATCAAGAAACCATTTAATTATTTCTCGTCCCTTCTGAGTCTGTCTGTCGTATGCTCACATATAATAGCGAGTCATCTTAAAGTGAAAGCCATTTGGTCGCCTACACCGACGCACACGCGTTACTGTGATCTTATACGAAGGCCGCGTTAAATGTCTCGCCTGACGCCCTATAAGGAGTTAGTACCATGTCAAGCCCTCAGCCTTGGCTACAGAGCGGAAAGTTGATCAACGTAAGCTGACCTGAGATGGACGAAAGTTGCTTCGCCTGCGCCACGGCCCGTTAGGCCTCCCGACCCCTAAGGCAACGCGCGAATCCTACTCAGCCATCATATTCCTAGGCAGAGATGAAGCTCCAAGCCATAACCCTCCGAAAAGTGGAGCAGGGATGTCTGCGACTTACGCCCCGCGTCGCAAGACGGTCCATAATGGGCATACGCGACTCGACATGCGACTCCTGATTTAGAATTGCAAGCAGTGCGTACAGATACAGGCGATGATGGAGGAGTATCATTATGGCAGTGCAAGCCACCAACTCGATTATCTGCGCATCTCGAGTAGTACATATATGAGTAGATGGATGTGTCATTCAAGGCATGCTCATCTGAAACTCTTTCTTGAACTTTACAACCATTCGATAAGACAAATCTACCTTTACATCGGCTCCTGCATACCAAAACGATAACAATGGGCGACACCGAACTCTGCATTGATGTCTCGCCTGAGTGTCCAGTTGAGGCGACCATCTACGGTTACACACCGGACCTTGCCGCCAATACTTTTTTCGCGGGTTTCTTCGGGCTCGCCCTCATCACTCAGCTCTACTTTGGTATCCGCCACAAGACATGGACGTACATGATCGGCGTTGGACTGGGCTGTTTGGCAGAATGCCTTGGGTACATTGGCAGGATTATGCTCAATAGAAATCCTTGGGACAATACTGGATTCATTATTCAGATTGTCATGCGTAAGCAGTTCTGCACTTTGGCTTGGGAAGAACCTGTTGCTAACAGTTGGGGTAGTCATCTTTGCGCCTGCCTTCTTGGCTGCTGGTATCTATTTGACACTTAAGCATGTGGTCATCCAATTTGGCGAGGAGTGGAGCAGAGTCCGACCGAATTGGTACACGTATATCTTCATCGCTTGCGACATCTCTTCGTTGGTCATGCAGAGTGCGGGTGGAGCGCTGGCGGCCACGGCAGACCCAGGCGAGAACATTGGAGACGTTGGGACGGACCTCATGATTGCAGGTATTATCTGGCAGGTTGTTGGTAAGTTTGACCTCGCATGCTTTACCTTGAAAATAATCTGACAACCGAATAGTACTGGTGATATTCGGTCTCCTCGTACTGGAGTACAGTATCCGCACCTACCACCGTCGCGATCAGCTCTCTGCTTCGGCGCTCAGGCTCTGGTCAAACCGACGCTTCCGATTCTTCTGCGGCGCTGTTGTAGTCGCATACACCGCTATATTCGTTCGATGCGTGTATCGCATTCCTGAACTGCTCGGAGGCTGGGGAGGTGAACTCATGCGTAACGAGATTGAGTTCATCATACTAGAGGGCGTGATGATTGCGATTACGGTGGCGGCGCAAACAGTATTCCACCCGGGACTGTGCTTCCCTGCGCTGGGCAATACCATGGGCAAGCAGAAGTATGTCAAGGCCGGTAAATCGGAGTCGGAAATCGAGATGATGACACCGGGCGAGACGGCATCTAGGAGGGATATATCGTACGAGGCTTCTAGGGCATAGTCTATGACTGAAAGAGGAGAGACGATGACCGTTATGTAGTCCAGGGTCAAGATAGAGTCATGTTAGGATCCGGCGCAAACCATACAGGCAACAATCACATTTCGAGAGGAATAGATGAATGCCCTAGATGGTGAAGAAGCAACAGCGACCAGTGATGCAATGCGCTTTCTTACTCGCGCTAGCGTCAAGCTAGGCCAGAACCGCGGCCTCTCACGAATTGATTGTCAACTTGCAGCATGCCATCTACTTGCTCCACAAACATAATCGCGTCATTCTTAGCTACGTAGCTACAGTCGCGGGACTAGCTAGAGCAGGATGAACCCGCCCAACCCACCGAACGACGAATCTAGCGCTGGCAATGGCGCGCCAACTGCGATCGGCGGCGCAGCCACTATGTCCGCACCTCCGCATCCACATGCAGAACCGCAGTCGACAACACCCACTGCATGGTCGGCGCAAATGTCTACCTTTCCTACGACCAGCGGCGCTGCGGGAAGCCCCAGCTTCGGCCAGTACTCGGCATCTACGGCAGCGATTCTCGAACGCATCCAAGGGAAGAACGGCCATGCCGCCGGCAGTGCTGCCTTTGAGGCGAAGCGGGCAGAGATCTTGCAGAGTTACGTGACTAGCGACAAACTGCCGACGCCCCCGCCAGCGGTGAGTACGGGACGCAGAGGAAGAGGGGGACGAGTTAGTACCCCAAGTGGACTGAAGACGGAAGTCGGCGCATCGCCGTCGGGCCCTTCTTCTGGTCGCGGATCTGGTAGAGGGCGAGGAAGGGGACGCGGTCGCGGTCGCGGAGGACGTGGAGGCAGGGGCGGCAAGCGGAAGCGATCTGAGAGCGACGAGGAGAGCAACGTCAGTCGCCGTGGAGTGCTCTGCGACTGTGTGCTGACATGATGTAGAACGACAACGACGATTCGGACGTCTCAGACTCGTACACCCCACTACCCACCCAAACCAAGTCCGGCCGAAGCGTCAACAAGCCCGTTACATTTGTACCTGTCATTCCAGAGCCAGCCAAGGGGGTGAAGCGGAGGAAGTCCACCAAGACGCTACTTGCTGCGAAGTGCAAGACCTGTCACCGAGAGACCGACCCGTCGAACAATCGGATAGTATTTTGTGATGCGTGTAGTACCGCGTATCACCAATACTGCCACAACCCGCCCATTGACAACGAGGTCGTCACAGTGCTGGAGAAGGAGTGGCTGTGTGGACCATGCATACGGGCCAAGCAGTCTGTCGTAGACGGCGCACAGGATCTGGTCGCTGCGGAGGATCTGACTATAGATGAGGTAGGTCCACGCGATCGCTCCACAAGGGCATCTTTGCCAGGACTTGGTATACTAACTCCAGCAGAAACGCGCATACTTCAATACCCTCCCACAGAACCAGCTAGTTGGCCTCCTCCTGACTGCTACGATCCGACATCCAGAACTACCCATATTCCCTCCGAACGTAAAGAGCCTTATACCCGAGACCTCAGCCATCAAGTCAGAAACGCCGCAACAACAGCCCTTATCCACCCAACACTACACCAATTATCAACCCCCACCATCCTTCAATCTCGGCCAAATATCCTCGACTCCAAACGGCCACACTACAACAAGTCACACACCGCAGTTCTCATCACATTCACACTCCGAGATGGACGCTGCAGAAGCACAACTTCTCGGCGAGAGCAGCCACCAGCCGCGCACAACAATAGATCTCGCAGGCAACCAGTACGAAGAAGACGACGGCTACGACACCGACCCACCCGCACACTACCCGAAAGCTGGCAACGGTCTCGCACGAACACTACGGCCAGAGAGCGAAGATCTTAATTGGCTTGTCGACGACAACTTTGAGGTGTTCAGCCATAGTTACCAGGGGGACGGGACAGGGCTGGGCGCTGATGGCACACTGGATGGCATGGGAGATGGACAGAAAGTAGTTTAGGATGCTGCTGGAGAAGCATCTGCTAAGGAAACCGGTGACGATGAGCTGTCGGATATGGATAGCGAGGATGTGGAGCGCTTGGTCGCTTTCACCAAGGGCACAGAGCAACCTTCACTAAGGGACCTCTTGACGCAGCGAAAGTGAAGCTCGAGGAGCATGCATACAGTAATACAAGTTAGCGTTATGGTCAGTCACCCTGCAATTGAATAGTTCAGGTGAAGGAAAGGTCCTTGTATTATCCAGGAAAATTAAATAGAAAGCGTGGTATCTCTAGAAGTATAGCTAAGCAAGAACCGGGCCTAAAACGGCCATAGTAATCCAAACGCCAACCCGTGCATAACCTCGTTACGAAGCCATTAACGTCGTCACTCATTCATCGTCGATGCCGTATCCCCCCAACGTGCTTTCAGGATCTTGCCACTTCTTGCTCTTCAGAATCCTCATCTTCTTTATTGGACTCGCGGATCGCTGCATCGTCTCGCGCTCACTGGCCTCTAATCTGGCCCGCAGCATCTCGTTTTCTCGCTCCAGTTCGTCGACCCTATCGCGGAGTTCTGGGTCTGGGTCTTCGTACACCTTGATCTCTTGCTTCATCTGCGCCTTAGTTGCTCGGATGACGACGTCGATCTTGGAGTCGATGTGTGCTTGCTGGTTGTCTTGTTCGTTGTCCAGTGCCGTCTGCCATCTTCGGCGTTCTTGCTCGACAGCAGCTTCCATCTCGAGGTAGCATTCATCGCGGATCTCTTGCTCGAGGTCTACCATGTGGTCTTCGGCTGCGGCCCAGGAAGATTCAGCTGCTTTCCTGCGAGCTGTCTCCTCGGTGAGGCGCAGAGCGAAGATTTCGATTTCCGAGGTAAGGCGTGCGATTTCGGCGTTGGCATATTCAAGCTCTTCCATTACAACCGAGGGCGTTGTGCGGCCTGAAGGGGTTGCGCGCCCCGAGGAGGCTGTACCAGGGCGCTTGAGAGGTACACCAATTGTGTCAGAGGTGGATGGCATTCGTGGCACGGTAACCTCGCGAGCGAGAGCGGAGTAGCGGAGAATCTGCGATGTGGCGTTGTAGTCGCCTTTGGGATCTGCCGTCACGACCATGATGGACTTTTGAGGCTGACGGTGGGATTGTGCTTGACGGGCGGAGGCAGGGAACGAATTCGAGAAGAGGAGCTCCGTGAGTTTGCATTGGCGGAAGGGCACAATGTTCTGAGAGTATGTTAGTTGAAGTAATGATGAGACAGGTAGATACACGCACCTTTGAGCCGCCTTGGTTGTCAGACTGCATCTGCATACACTGACCCAGATACATGAGGGACTCATTGATCTTGCCAGCTTCCGCAAGCGTCTCACCTGCGGTCTTAGCATTTCGGGCACGCTCTGAACCTGCCAGGTCGACGATGGTAAGGTTACTGCTGGACCATGGATCTTGGCGTTCTGCGTCTCTCTTCTTGATCTCAATGTGAAAAAAGCCATGACTCCGCGAGCTCACAGCATTGCTTCCAGTGCCAGTGACCTTGCGCTCCATGAGACCTGTTTCCAGCACCATCATAGCTTCCTCGAAGCTTCCGCATATGATCTTGGTGAGGCCAGCGACGACCTTTCGGTCTGGACTCTTCTCGGTGCTCTTGAAGAGGAGCGCCCTGCGCTTCACGTTTGGCTGTTTGTTCTTCAAGGCGTTTCCGCTCAACAGGTCGAAGATGCGGTCGTTGTAGACTTCGTACATTGACATGACGATTGCGTATTCTGCGCTCGGGTCTGTGGGAATCTGGATATCGGCCACCGAGGGTGATTGTGGGAGTGTAGACGGACGTGGCATTTTGTTTGACTTGTATGTGCTTCCTGTGGAGAATATACTACAATCCTATCGTTTTGTTAGCACGCGTTCCTCAAGTTCTGCATTATCCAGTATCAAATGGGGTTGGACTTACTGCCACGGGGGTTTGCGCTCGTGAATAGCGTCCCGATTGGTTGTTGTCGCCATACATATTTTCAATGTATGCGGTCGCGGTGTACATTTGTGCTTCTGACACATCTGCATTTGCGAGCGATGAGTACGCCGGGGCGCCATAGAGGGATTGTACGAGCTGCTCGTCGCATGCTTGGAAGATGGCGTCCAATGTCATCTGAACGAGGCCGCGCTGGGATTTGGTGCCAAGGATCGTGTGACTCTGTGAGCGCATTAACATGTGAGATGCAGACTTGCAGGCTTCGTTCAAGAGATGCATACCTTTCCAGAGCCAGTGCAACCCAGCGTTGCAAGAAGTCCATCTCGGCCGTGGTGGCCTGGTGCGCCCATGACACCTTCAATCATGGGAGCCACACCAGTGCCCTTGAATAGATCCATTTGTCGCGCATCTTCCTCAAAGACTTGCGTGAAAGCGAACCGTTCAACAGCGCGCTTGCGTTTATCTTGGGTTGGCGGTTGTATCGTAATATGAGTTGGATGATGGTTCTCGCTCTCTTCGACGCTGAGGAAGCGCGCACTTCCAGAGTTGGAAGGGCGCAGGCGCAGAAAGACATCGAACAGCGAACTTGAGGGTCGTGTTGGCGGCTCCATTTTGACTATGTTTTGTTTCTGGTTTGGCGATGCAGGCAAAATGTCAGTCGACGTTGGTGTACCAGATGCATGTGGAGCCGCTCGTGCACGCGCCCGTGTCGGTCAACATGGCCAGAACGCCGTTGCCCTGGACAACCGTCGCGTCGCCCATGACACGCTGTGACGTAACGCCATGCGATCGCGCGGGGATGCGGAGTACAAAGAAGCTCGCTCTTTAGTCTCGAACTACCCTACTTTACAACATACTAGCTCACCAACCTAAAATAGTGTAAATTTATTTCCTCCAATATGGACAGCCTCCCAGCCGAAATACTTCTCTGTATCGCTGAGTGCAGTACCACCCTGCCAGAACTGCTCAAGTACAGACGCATCTCGCGCCGTTTCAAGCAAGTCGTCGACACCAAGTGCAAACCTCATGCTTTGTACCTGCTGCGCCGCAAATCCATTCCGATAGAAGTTGACGACGCACTACTTGCTATCCGCCTGAAGCGCATACCCTGGGAGTCATGCTGCCATTACGACCACGCACGAGGCGACTATTCTTTCTACCCTTCAAAAGACTTCTTCGAGGCCGTTCTGAATGAGACTGAAGTGCCGCCAGGCTGTCCCTCTATTCCAGCCGCAACTTGGTTGCAAGAGGTCGAGGCTGTCATGGACCTGTACCTGTTGGTGTTGGCCTATATGTCTACCGGCCAGCACTGTTCATTGAACATCCAACAGCATTACCTTGGGGGCTATTATCTTGAACAAATTGACTCGCCCTACGAATGGCCAAAGCCCCAGACAGAAGCCATGATCCGGTCGCACTTCCGCCTGTTTGTCTTCACAACTGTGTACGCACCACGTGTTTTTGTTGAGCCTCTTGCCAGCATTTCAGCTATAATGGACAACACCCCGATACCGGACGTCACTGCTATAACGGAACACCGGCTAGCTTTATTGATGGAAGAAATGGCGAAATACCCTGTGTTTCAGAAGTTGCAACTGCCCTTGGAGGAAAGAACAACACATCCGCTCCTTGATGGCTTTTTTGAGTGGCTATACGCCCAGCCCGAACCCCGCGAATTCCTAGTGCTCCCTGATGGCTTCCAGGATCCAGCTAGTGGCCACCCAGGCGACCGCTTAGTAAGGACTTTTCCAGGAGAAGAACGTCACCAGGTTGCCCTCATGCAGCTGTGGAAGATACACCAGATAATGGATGATCGAGAGTGCGGTAACGAACCAATACCTGAGTATCATGTTGCATCTCAATTCAATCCGATACAGCCAGGGCTCACTGACCCAGCTACCGCCTATCGCCGACCCCTTCAAATTTCGATTTGGTCTGAGCCCCAGCTCATCATCGAAAGTTGGACGGAAGACAACGCTTGCTCAGTGGTGCTAGAGGTTCCTGGGGAGACGCGTAACGATCACATCAAGAGATTCGTTCTACTGAAGATGAATTATTCGGGGGGATTCAATGCCTTTAGCAGGGTGTTTGAGACTGAGCTCAAGAACAGATTTGGCTTGAGATACGTTCCTCAAGAGGTGACATCTCTAGATATTGACTATGGCGTGTTGGACCCGAGACCTGAGTTGGAGGAATGGGAATAGGCTATGCAACGACTCCTCCGCTGCGTAAATTCGCCACTTCCTCTTTACTCATCCCCAATGTATCACCGAGTATCTCGTCCGTATGCTGGCCTAGTGTGGGCGGAGGTAGTCGTATGCCTGGAGTCGAGTCTGACCATTTCACGGGCGTATTGACTAGTTTGATCGGTCCACATGCTGGGTGCTCTATCTCTTTGACCATGTCTCTTGCGAGGACTACTCCAGATTAGTATCAAAAACAAATACTTGTTCCGACAGAGGTAATCTACACACCGTGTTCGTGGTTCAATGTATCCTGAACATCGTTGATAGCAGCGTACGCTGGAATTGTTAGCTAAGAACTCCAAGGCATACCGTTGGTACTTACGCATGCCACTTCCCTCAAGCACGTCGAGCAGTTCCTGGGTAGTCTTCTTCTTCGTCTCCGTCTCAATCAAATCCTCTAGCTCGTCCCTATGCTGCACCCTCAACGCGTTCGTTTTGAACCTCTCATCGAGAATCCATTCGGGCCTTTCCAACCTGTTGCACAAAACTCCATACAACCTATCGTTTCCACCTCCCAGTAAGATATCTCCATCCGCCGTCTTGAACGCCTTGTACGGTACAATCGATGGATGCGAAGTTCCCCAGCGTCCAGTGTCGCGTTTTCCGCTAATAAGAGTGGAGCTGGCAATATTGGCCAGGGTGGCAACTTGGCAGTCTGATAACGCGACGTCGATGTGTTGGCCCTTGGAGTTTGGGTTTCTGAGGCGCCGGAAGAGAGCTGCCATGATGGAGTTGGAGGTGTAGAGACCGGTTGTCAGATCGGTTACTGCTACACCGACCTTGACGGGTGGGCCATCGCGGGTTCCGGTGATGTGCATTAGGCCAAATTCGCTGGTTTGTATTAGCATTGACATGGTGTTAGAAAGATGAGTGGGGGGATGTACGCTTCAACCATGACGTCGTAACCTGCTCTGTTTCTGTAGGGGCCTGTCTGGCCGTAACCTGTGATACTGGCGTAGATGATACCGGGGTTGATCTTTGACACGGTGTCATAGTCCATGGCGTACTTTGCTAGAGATCCTGGAAGATAGTTCTCGACAAGAACATCACATTCTTTGACTAGGCGATGCAAGATGTCTACACCAGCTGGGTGCTGGAAAGACAGGCCTATCGATCGCTTGTTACGGTTGACCTATTACCCGTGAGCCACGAAAGAGCCGTGATAGGGGTGTTCCACTAACACCCAAGTAGTAAGCACTCTCTCCTGGTCCTTCTTGGTTGTCGGTGTACTTCGCGTAAGGTGGTCCCCATGCTCGTGTGTCGTCTAGGCGAATTAGCTGGGTTGGAGAGCAGCTTCAAATACCCCTCTACTTACCTCCTCTTGTCGGATGCTCAATCTTGATTACGTCTGCTCTAAACCAACGTCAATCTCCAAGTCCTCTCATCGCCAACCTCGGTTGGGCCGTACAGGGCTATCCATCGCATACCCAAGATCGCCCAAGATTTGCGTGCAATATGGCTACTAGAAGTCAGTCGAGTTTCTCGCGAGTTCATGAATCATGACTCACTCCAGCAAGTACTCTTGTCATATCAAGCACTTTAATGCCGGCTAGAGGCAGGTTGGACGCATCTGCATTCGATGCCTCAGTTGCTAGCCGTCGAACATGGCTGGGTCGTGCCCAATTGGACCGTGGACATGTCACCGTCGCCTGGAAAGCGCGTCTCGAGCTTCTTAGCAGCATGCTTGCCATTTCGATGTGGTGTATGTAGAATCACGACATGTGCCGGGTAACGGAATGCTTCCACGGCATACCTATTCCCGACGATGGGCTAGCTCCAGTTCGGTGATCCGAGGCTCATCGTTAGCTGCAGAACCCCACCAAGTTTCTCTCTCCAATTACCCACCCCACCATGTTTACTGGTCTTGTTGAAACCATTGGCAGTAAGCTACCATGCATTGTCTTTCCTGCGCGGCTCGGCTGACGATGGCTAGCTGTTGCCGCCCTTGAGAAGCTCGACCAGACGGCCTCGGGAGGCGGCGGCACATCATTGACCATCTCCGGATGTGAGGACATACTGGGTGACGCCCATCTGGGCGACAGTATCAGCGTCAATGGTACGTTGGCACCACTATACTTCATCTCGTGGTCTAATCCAACCAGGCACCTGTCTCACCGTCACGGAATTCACCAAGTCATCGTTCAAGATCGGATGCGCTCCCGAAACCCTCCGACGGACAAACTTGGGGTCGCTGAAGGAGGGCTCCAATGTCAACCTAGAGCGCGCGGTCTCTGCCAACACACGCATGGGCGGTCACTTCGTGCAAGGACATGTCGACACCATCGCCACCATCGAGTCGGTAACACCGGACGGCAACGCGCTTACCTTCCGCTTCAAGCCTCGCGATACATCGGTCCTGCGATACATAGTCGAGAAGGGTTACGTCACAATCGATGGGGCTAGCTTGACGGTTACAAAGGTGCAGGATGGTCCTGAGGGTTGGTGGGAGGTCATGTTGATTGCCTACACGCAAGAGAAAGTCGTCACGGCAAGCAAGAAGCCGGGCGAGGACGTCAATGTCGAGGTCGACCAAGTCGGCAAATACGTCGAGAAGAGCGTAGCTGGATACTTTGAGGGGTCATCGAATGGAGAATTCGCGATACTGGAGAAGATGGTTTCGAAGCTGGTGGATGAGAGGCTGAAGGCTCTTGGAAAGTGATGGACACATGCTGGACCATCGGCTGCTACGCGTATGGGCGCGTAGGCTCTCGTTGCCAAGATCGAGGGTTTGCCGTCAATGCCGCAGAAGTCATGGCCCCACATTAGTAACCAACCAAAACAAATCATTCAACTTCAGTTATATGGTTGCCTCGAAAGGGGCTCATGGGTGAGACTTGCAGCCCCATTGCGGTGGTGGCTTGGACAGAGTGAGGCGCAGCCTTGGTCTCGTCCAATACATATATATCTGCATGTCTATCCCATCATTTTCGAAAGACACTTCCTACCATTCCACACAAAACCATGAGAGAGTGAGCAGATTGTTGTTTATGATCTAAGTCGGTTATTGATGCTTAGCTCGAGTGTGGCGGCTTTCGCATCGATACTCTCATGGTTGACAGTTGTCAAGAGGCATATCATCGCACAATCCGGAGTGGCGGCTTCGAAGGTCTCCTCAACCGTTGAACAATCATTGCTTACATTGCAGGACTAGTCCATGCTATAGTGGAGAGAGTTAGGCAGAACACCATGCCGCGGCGCCGACATGCAGACCAACGATGTCATTAGGCCGAAAGCTCTGGACATTTCGATACTTTTTGTGCTGCGAGCCAGTACGATAGGAATGATCTTCCACTGACAGCGCAGACGTGCAGCTATCGGGGTGGCGTCTCCGCCTGTCCAGAACAGCATCTTGCCCAGCGGTGCAGCGCAATTGCATGCCGCAGGCTGGCCGACACTAACAGAATCTAACTCTAGAAGATTGGGGGCCAAACTGATTGCACAGAAAAATTGTGTGAAAGAGGAAGCGAAGACCGCGGGTTACATGCAGGCTTGGTAAGGGATTCTGTCGGCATAGGTCATTGGCGTTTCTCACCGGCGTGCTGCTGCATAAACACGTCAAGAGCCGACCCTCTTCAAGCGCGCATGCCACCAGACGTCTACCCCAGACGCTCATCTCGTAGCGCCATCGCTTGAGCGATTTCTCTTCCCTTTCCCCGCCGATTCCCAGGCGTCTAAAGCATGCGTTGCTACTAAACCTTTGTCTTCGGCTATCTATCCCCGGTACGCACCTGTCATGGACTGGCGACTACTCGACTACGCCAAGGAAGCTGAGGAGACCGCAACGGGCCTACTCTCCTTCGAGAGTGAGATCCCCCAATATCGCAAAGACGTCAGGAGCCATATCGCAGAGTTGTTTGCCATATCGCACGCTCTACTCGAGCTGAACGAGGCGCTGGAGTCGTCCCGCTATGGCAGATATGCAGGCTTCATACGAACGGACCTGGAGGTTTGCCTCCCGAGCTTAGGACACACGCTTGACGATGTTCAAGAAATATTCACCAGGTCCAAGAAGAGCAGGCACGCTGCGCCCGGTGCTTTCCCCGGCACACCACCGTACGCACTCATCTGGGAAGATGCGCTTACGGATTTCACGGCGGAAGGCATGTCCTTACCCAAAAGATTCGAGATTGTTAGGACATATCTACAGTGCATGCACGATGCTCTGAAGGGGTAAATAATGTTAGCAACGTGTTCAACAGCATGGCTGACTGGGTCCAGAAACGAAAATGAGGCCGAATTGGCTAAATTCAAGGTCACACTGGCCAGATTGCTCAAGAAGCAGAAGCCAACGCCGATTGAATCTTACTTCAGTAAGCTCTCGGTACATGGCAATGGGAAGGGTGGTGCTAGAACACCAAAGCCGCCTTCCCCCAAGGTGTCTAGACCGAAGATACACCAACACCCCACGTATCCGGCAGCCCAGTACGGGTACCAGCCAGCCCCGCTACCGCTACCTCATCGATCTCATATTGCACCAACGTGGGGAGGCATAGGGGACATACCGTATATTCCTCCCCCAGTGCCAGAAATCCCTCAGTCGCCCACGTATTCGTCCGCATCATCACAGGCCTATTCGAACCAGTCGACGGATTCAGAGCCAGTCGCTCATTGGGCAATGAAGATATTCGATGGACGACACGGCTCTACACCATCTCAAAGCCCCTCGGAGCCTACTGAGTGCTTCGGGAGAGATGAACCAAGAGTGATTGAGCTGTTAGACACCGATGGCTTTGAAAGGATTCTAGAACTGCCATTCGAAGCAACTGAGGTCTGGATAAGAATTTACTGGAGGGCCGACGACAACCGTGCACGAATACTCTTCCTTACTACGGATCACAATGGCAACCGTGTGAGGTACCAGGTTCCAATCACCGCATTAGCAGTACGGCGCGCAGGATCGTGCTTGCAGCTCTGTCGCATCAATCGCCAAGATGGTCAACTTGACCTGTGGGCTAGACTGCGCTTCCCTCTATACGAACGTAGGTACATTTGAGTCGCTCCTGCAAACACCCTCTAATGTTCTTTCAGGTATGGTACTTTTCTATTGTACCGCCATAGCTATGAAGCGCCAGGACCACACTCCCATTGCAGAGGGGCTCGAAGATGTTTTCCTGCCAGGAGAAAGGATTATGTTCGCAGGGTAAGTGATTGTCACTAATCTCTTGTTTCATGCTGACGCTACTCAGCGAGACCGTTGACGGCAAGTATCTCCACGTCTTCCGCGTCAAATACGATACGGACTCGGGCTGTGTACGGTTCGAAGCCACTGCTCGTCGCGGGCCTATGAAGGACATACCTATCTGGACGGCGTTCGTCACGCCATATGTCGGACGCGGTGACTGGATGAAGCGCGTCGGTCCAGAAACAATCCAGTTCGAGAAGCTGCATCCGTATGTCTTCAGTGATAGCTACAGGCTACCCAAAGGCCCTACGGGCAAGTACCGGTTGAGCTTTACTTCACCAGAAGGTATTTGAATTCCCATCACCTATACGTGTCCGATGCTGATACATAAGTTAGACGCGAAACAGTTCAAAGAAAACTTTTACCGCATGAGAGTCCGCTAGGCTTCCTGACGAGCTCAATAGAGCAATCCCGTTCGACCAAAATGTACGACACTCTCCTAATGTATGACGACATCACGACCAAAATCTATTGACGACTTCACGACATAACGCAAACAAAACTCTCACGCCGTAACGACGAGGGCGGATTCTGCTTTTGGCACGATATACCCCTCTCACTACTTTCTCTGGTTGGATGTTGCAAATTGACACTATGCTGTTCTTGATGCTGTATTTGTCTTGAAGCCTTGGCCGTTATTTATCGCAAGTAGCATAATGGTAAAGAAAATTGGTTGCATGAACCTTGGGATCGACAGCAAAAAAAGTGAACATCTTCGTGTCACGCCTCTTTGGGCCTAGCGTCCAAAGTCTCAGATGCCCCGCTTCCCACCGAGATTGCCCTGGTGAGACCCTGGACCGAGCGAGTCTGTGCTTGGTACTACCAAAACCAAAATTTCCCTATCCTACTTGGACCGGAGCAACGCCAGTCTCTCTTCCTCTACTTTCAACCGCTCACACCTCCCCTTCTCCTCACACTCTACTCTCAATATGGCGAACCAGCAAGAAGCCGGAAAGAAGGACCCCCTCACGGGCATGGCGCACTCTGAGGCGCATTACTTCAACAGGTAGGCATCATTGAGGGTCCAGATACACGTAGAGTTTCGCTAACATTGTTGCGTGCAGCTACAACCACCATGGTCCGTACAAGTACACTCTGATGAGGTGAACGATACTAATGCGCGAATACAGGTATCCACGAGGAGATGCTGGTACGATTGCCCCTCCCTGCCCTTGACCTTTACTACGACGACTAACAACGCGCTTTAGAAAGATGAAGTCCGAACCAAGAGCTACCGCGACGCTATCTACCAGAACCCTCACCTGTTCAAGGACAAGGTCGTCCTCGATGTTGGATGCGGCACATCCATCCTGAGCATGTATGCGCTCCTCGCCCCTCTACATACCACACACGAGCACGCGCTGATATGCTGGTTATAGGTTCGCCGTAAAGGCCGGCGCAAAGCACGTCATTGGTGTTGACATGTCAACCATCATCGACAAGGCAAAGGAAATCGTCGAGGTTAACGGCATGTCGGACAAGATTACCCTGCTACAGGGCAAGATGGAGGAGGTTGTACTTCCCTTCGACAAGGTCGACATAATAATATCCGAGTGGATGGGCTACTTCCTGCTCTACGAGTCCATGTTGGACACCGTTCTCTACGCCCGCGACAAGTACCTGGTCAAGGACGGCTTGATCTTCCCCGACAAGGCTACCATCTTCATGGCTGGTATCGAGGATGGCGAGTACAAGGAGGAGAAGATTGGATGTAAGTACAGCAAAGCTCTGATTTGCTGCAACAATGCTAACAGAACAGTCTGGGATAACGTCTGGGGCTTCGACTACTCTCCTCTCAAGGCCACCGCCATTACCGAGCCCCTCGTCGACACTGTCGACATCAAGGCCGTCGTCACCGACCCCTCCCCCGTCATCACCCTTGACCTTTACACCTGCACCGTCGCCGACCTCGCTTTCCGGTTACCGTACGAGCTCAAGGCGCGCCGCAGCGACTTCATCCACGCCGTCATCGCATGGTTCGACATCGAGTTCGCCGCCTGCCACAAGCCCATCCGCTTCTCCACCGGACCTCACACCAAGTACACCCACTGGAAGCAGACAGTCTTCTACCTGAAGGATGTACTGACGGTCGAGGAGGGCGAGACCATCAGCGGCATACTAGAGAACAAGCCAAATGAGAAGAACCACCGCGATTTGGACATCAGCATCTCATACAAGCTCGAGGCGAACGACATGCACAGGCAAGCATCAGGCGAGTCACAGTACAAGATGTGCTAGTTTGTCTCTTGCGTGTAGAGTGAGGTTTGGGACGGCGTCAACCACCGTTCGGGGAATGAGGCGCCTGTGTCTTCCATGATAGACTTTTTCGGCGTTTTATGGCAAGGGATTCGCATACCAAAAATTTAGGGTAGCATGAGCATGTGTGAACGAGTTACGAAGCAGGGACCAATCTATCATTGGGAATTCCTCCCCTACAAACAATATCTGTCGCCTCTGACTTTGGAATGTGATGCATGCGCCAAGACTGGAACGTGCAAAAACGAAGAATGTTAATCTGAATGTTCATTGATGAATGCTTAACGCCGTTGCCATGATGCTATGCTGCGCTCGCAAGCGGGGGTATATATGCAAAGTCTCAGCCCCAAGATACTCCGCATCTAATCGCCAGCCAACGCGGCTGTAAAAGCAAGCCCCAATACTTTGTGAAAGATAGCCGACCAAGGTCGTGATATCCAATAAACTTTTCACCATGAAAATGCAAAACCAATCGCCAACCTCTTGATGCTCCCAAAAAGAACCACGGACAAGACTTCTAGTAGTCGTAGCTTTCGTTAGCAAAGCCTTCATCATCGTCTTCCAAGTAGTTGTGCTCCAAATCTTCCTCTTCTTCTTCTACCTCTTCCATCTCTTCCTCCTCTTCTTCTTCCTCGCCTTCCGCGTCGACATCTGCAGGCTGCTGCACAACAGCTTGAGGGGTTGAAGCTGAACTAGCACCCTGACCGCTGGCAGATGGGCTCGCAGAAGGGTGACCGCCGGGGAACAACTCCTTGAGTCGGTCGTAGTTGATGTGGTTACTGAAAGCTTTGGCGCGCTTCTTGAGCATCTTGTGGGCAGCGTCCGCCGCACTAGCTGCAGGCTGACCCTCAAGAACATTGCCATCGCCCATCTGGTGGTGTTTGCGCTTCTGCTTGGGTTTCTTGGGTTTGTCCTCTGCAGCCTCGAGTTCGGCCTGCAACATCTTCGTCTGTTGGTCGCGCAGCCATTGTTCATTCTCCGTGATCCAGATGGCTTCCTTGCGGCGGACTTCCTCGGGATTGAGGATGCAGGTGGCAACGTCGGGGTCGTCGTTGAACTCGTCTTCACCAATCTCAGGATCTGTGTTTACGGGGACGGCATCGCGGGTGTCGGCGGCGACGCGGGCCATCTCTGCTGCTGTCCAGCCCGAACGCCTGAGTAGCTCGTGATCTTCACTGTTGGCGATTTCCTTGAAGATACCCTCCCAGTCCTTGATGGTATTTGTGACTTCGTCTTCAAGCTCGTGCTCAATTTCGAGATCCTCTTCGGCGATGACAACAGGCACTCGCGGCTTCTTTGGTGGTCGGCCACGCTTCTTAGGCATGACAAAGTCTGGGTCGATGGTCTCACCGGCCTCGACTTCCTCAACTGCACTGACAACAGACTCCAGGACCGCCTCCGTGTTGCCGTCAAGAGCCGCTAACTCAGAGGATGGATCGCTATCCTGTGTACCAGAAGCTTCCGTCTCAGTCGCGACTGGCTGAGATGAACCGTCGTTTGACTTGCGCCTCTTGCTCGTGCGTTTTGGTGCCGCGTCTGAGCCTGCTTCTGCCTCGCTATCTCCCGACTGGTTCTCTGTATTCTCCGGGTCGCCGCCCTCAATTGCTCGTTGCTTCCTCTTTTCCCTTCGCTCTTCCTTTTCTGCGCGCCGCCAAATGGCAGGAGGCTGAGCCTTAACCTTGAGACGGGGTCCGAACTCTCGGAACTGGTTGACCGTGAGAGCCGCGCTCTGTGTCCTCTTGTATTCGTATAGACGGGAGGTGATAGTGGAGTCGGCGACCTTGACAACGTAGACGACCTCTCGGATGGTCCGGCGGAAGTTGTTCATGCGGGCGGCTATGATGATACAGGCGCCACACAACCCAGCCGGCTGACGACCTTGCACCATCCAGTCCCGGTTCATGCGCTTCAGGACCCTACAGGCGTCGTCGGCGACCCTGTGAGAATCCTCTCCAAACTCGAGCTTCCGACAGTATTTCAGCATCAACGGCTCGATCTCCTGGACGGCTTTTGTGCCCACGAGCTGTGCGGGATCGTCCTCCTTCAACATCTCCAGAAACTGTTTGTACGTGTCTCCGAGCTGCCAGACGTTGGTCTGAATCTTTTCGGCCAGGTCGATGAGCATGAGCGTGTTCTCGGGTTGTCTCCGTGCTGCCATGTAGATCGCGACAGCGGCAACGGTCCTCATGCGGCGACCCTGGATGAATCGGTGGTTCATGGCGAGCTTGTACCAGCTGTAAGCCTGTTCTACGACGGCCTCGCGCTGGTTGAGAGATGCGCCTAGAGCTACGATAGAGTTCTTGCCATTCATCGCAGCCTGGTCCCTGCTACCCATACCCTCCAGACCCCGCATAGTGCCGCCCATGGAATTCGCGTGACGCTGGTTGGCGTGGATGAAGCCACCCTCGACAATGGCTGCTCCGCCCGAAGTTTCGCCAAAAGTAACCTCGGAGACGATGTTGTTTTCGCCGTGGACAGCACCGCAGTTGTAGCACAAGACTTCATTGTCGGAAGTATCTATCTCGGGTTTCTCGCAGCAGGTGTATGTACGTTTCGCGGTTTTGGTGGCAGCCACCACGGGCGCCTTGCTTCGTTGCGTTGCTTTGGACTGATAGTGGTAGGGATCGCTCAGACCTTTGATCCGCGGTCCCCTTGCGACCTGAGCTGCCGACATATTGGGCGTGTGGGAACGTAGGGCGCGGGTGCGAACGAGCGTTGTGTCGGGTCGGTTGAGGAACGATCGAGAGTAAGAAAGTAAAGTCGGCAAGGCAGCACGAATGAGACGCGGTACCGCGGGAGGGGCACTAGCGATGACTGGCGCTAAGTGGGGTGAGCTTGACTGTTTTGGGAAGAGAGCTCTGCACCTTGAGCTGCGAACACATGGCCAACACTGTGACTATGGGAGCCTGCTGCCTTGCACGCTGTATCGGATCGCTAGCCGCCAAAGGGATCTCATATGCAATTCCACATGTATGGATCAAGTTCGAGCTGCGTTTGACGCATTTCTGTAGTTACAAATGATTTGACGTAAAAGAGCACACTGCGTAGCTGTTGTTGTGTCCTCTCCTATGCCGTAGAGGCTGGTTGGATGCACAATGTTCACCATTATCTATCCCACAACTGCCGTTGAGACGTATGTCTTTGCGACACTCCCGATGGATCTCTCATGTCAACAGACATCGAGCGGTACCTGCAGCAAAGTAACATCAGCGCAACGCTTGTGTGCCCCCGTCCCGGTGCTCCCATGCGGGTGATGACCACATGGCCAATGATTGGCTGACCTGGACACACCCGAACAGCCCGAACTAAGCCATTGAGCAAAAGCCGCAAGAGCCCTGGCTTCCCAGCCTCCTTGGTAGGGCCTGTGTAGGTGGTGTCTATTTCATCCGGGCGCCCGTCCCTGGGTCCCCGCTCGCAAGCTTCTCCATAGCTCTCAGCTCTCGCCCTACCCCAAAACACTACCTTGACCTACCAACCTTCGTCAAATTTCCCCAGAACGACACAATGTCCACAAGAAAGAGGAAGAACCAGGAGGAGGAGCTTGTCGCTCTCCCAAGTGATGAGAGCGAAGAGGAAGAAGAGTAAGTCGGCGCTTCCTTGACGTCATGGCCCTTGCACTTCGCGTCGCATGCATCCCCTCTTGAAGGCATCGCAATCGCCTTCCCTCTTCAGAGTGAATTAGGACCTTTGGACTTGTTACCAAGTTCTACGAAAGTTTGACAGGCGCGGAATCGATGTTGCGCCCGGGCTTTTGAGGTGGAGAAACGGTTGACGCGACGGCGCTTCGCAACAATGCTCACAACGCTCTCAACTTGGATTCGCTCGGCGGTCGCGTCTGTCCTTTGAGTGTCGAGGACTTCTGGGCTGCGCTTTACTCTCGACTATAGGACTTTCGTCACGGTGCTAACACATTTCACGTAGATATGACGAGTCTGACGGATCAAACTTCAATTCAGACGATTCCGACGCCGAAGAGCCTCGTAAGCCAATACTCTCACCCAATATCATCAACATAAACTTCTCACACTCGATTGCAGCACCAAAGAAGAAGACCAAGCGCACCAAGCCCAAAGATGATGAGGATGATGAAGAGGAGGAGGAAGACGACGTGAGCGACGACGATGACGACGACGCCGCGGTGCCCGAGGAAGACGAGGAGGAGGATGAAGACGCCAACCCGAAAGGCAAGAAGCCAGCCGGTGCGGAGAAGGACCGGAAGGTCAAGACCACAGGCAAAGCTGACCCTGTACCTGTTGTCGATGACGACGACGATGACGAGTAGAGATGTAATGTCGAGGTGCCCATCATGTTAGTAGTGTTAGCTGATCAACGAGAATATACAAAGTACCAGTTGATAGTTTTGTTCTTCAACATCCACAGTTGCTCTTCTACCTAACTTGTAGTGGGGGGCAGATCAGACCTATGCGACCATTTGTAGCCTGTCTCCTTCTATCCGACGCATCTCTTGATGAAGCTATTCGAGATGCCACACAAGATCCTCGACTCAGTCTATAGTTCGGCTGGCAGTGCCATTACAGCAGGACTGTGCAACTTTGGGTGACCACGCCGGATGGGTTCTAGTGTGATAGCCTTAGCGCGCCGCCTCTACCTAGGTACCTACATATGTAGGTACCCAGACTTTTCACGCGACTACCCCGTTCACCAGAGTTGGAAGTATTCTGCAGAGTACAATGCTACCGCTGTCAGCCGCAAAAACGTGAGAGAGCGCGCCGAACAGCATCCTCCGTCACTTCCCAATTCTGGTCGCTCTTGCCTTCCAAAGTCTGTATTAAACACACTCCACTCTAACCACGCGTGTTTCACCCGCTCGACACGCCTCGCCTCCAACGACACCATGGCGCCGGCTATGAATGACGCGACCAATCTTCTGGACGTCGACAATGCGCAAGATGGTTTCGAAGAGCTCCTGATCGCGTTCAACTCATACGTTGAGGAACTACTTCACCAACCCGCATTCCACCTCTTCATGACTCTACCTGCCGTATGTGTGATCACTGTACCGATTCTGACTATAACGTTAGCTGACGATTTCTATTAGGAGATTCGATGCATGGTCTACAAGCAGTACTTCCTGGACGAAAAGCATTCGATAGCCTGTCAGAATTGGCCGAACTTGCGATTCTCTGAGGACTATGAGCAGTCTATCCGACTTAAGAGGAAGCACTCACCGTTTCTGCCGTCTCTTTGTCTTACCAGTAAGAGCCTGCGAAGCGAACTGCTCTCTTGTTTGTTAGAGGCAGCGCAGTTCAAGTTCGACGACTGTACAGCTCTCAGTAGGATCATGGTTTCACTGGAGGCAAGGTCCCTGCATCTCCATGTTCGAAAGGCGAAAACAAGGAATGTGAACGGGCATCGAGGGATTGTATTCCTCGAAGGCGAGCCCGGCCGAAGTGAAGAGGACGCCCGCGAGCTCGCGCAAAGGTGCAATAAGGTCAACTCCTCCACGATCAAGCGCTTCTCACGACTTCGCGAGCTTAACGTCACACTTTACTCGCCATTGTTGTGTACACCTGGGAGTGGCAATACAACGTTCTCCATCCGCCCAATTTCATTCGACATGTTCTTGCATGACTTCCAACTCCAAGCTATCCTGGGCTTGGAAGAGCTACAAAAGCTCACCATTACAAAGATCAGCGGCGCAGCCGGCACTTACGACACCCGCAAGCAGATGAAACTCAGCAATGACGGCCTGGTCGAAGACGATAAGTCAAGCAATCTCACCGCTGTATTGGATTTCTGTCGACAGATCAAACATGGGTTCACTACTCAAGGACGCAACGTGGTAGTCAAAGCCTATCTTCAGTATGGCCAGGATGTATATGAGGAAAGGATCTTTCCTTGAATGAATGCGGAAGGACACCGAGCCATACAGACTGGGGCGAGGCGAGCCGCCGTCGGACGTGGTCACAGAGGTAGATGCATAGGATGGCAATGTGCGCAAAAAGGGCAGTCGGGACACGCGTGAAAGACACTGGTCCCACAAAGACGTTCCTGCATCAGGTACATTGTTACATGTCTGGGGGCGTCTGAGAGCGTTTACCATTCTTCACGTACTCCGCTGATGTAGTCATTTGGTCGGTGGAGGTAGCTTTAGTCATAATGATATCGTTTTCACGATACACCCAGGCTCTGCCAAGATCCATGCGTGCTGAATACTAGGATACAGCACGTATATACCCAGCATCTCTACCTAGGCATGATCGCATGTCTAAGAGCGGTTGTCTTCGTCAGCCACGACATGTGTGCGATGAATAAGACTGCTTCTCGTCTTCAAATTTGACATTCATGACATCAACGAGTGTACCAAGAGAAAATCGCAAGGTGTAGAACTCGCCTTCGGCCTCTTCGCGGTCAATCTCTATTCCTTTCCCTAGCCTACACAGCACGCGCGGCTCGCCGAGATCTTTTCTGGCTAACCGTAGGAGACCAGCGCGACGCCGGAAGCTATCTGCTACGTCATCACGACGAGCGTTGTCCCAGAACAGATGCCCCTGCTGTTCATGGCAAGCATCAGAATCGCAGTGCAAGCAAAAGTACACACCATGTTGTGATTGAGGTACCGGCTGAGAGCATGATGGACAGATCTCGAGGTCCGAGCTGTATGCCTGAAGCTTGAAGCCATGCGTTACAGGGACAGCGTAAGCTTCCATTTCCAGATGGGAGAAGCCAGGCCCATTGACAATGCGAGCCACTGTAGCTGCAGAACAGAAGCACACTTCGTATTTGCAAGCGTCCAGAACTTGCATGATGAGCTTAATGTCTGGTTCATCGTAGTCGACCCTTATCTTCTCGCCACCCTTACAAAGCGCCAACAGGGAGTAGATGCGATCCCGCCGAAGCGCACAACATTTTCCTGAGAAGAACTTCAGGAGGGCAAGCAGTCCATGTGTGCCATCCCTGTCCACGTTGAACAGAGACGGGCAGCTGCGTCTATCCCTTGTGTCTTTGCCCCTTTGCGTTTGTAACAAGAACGCATATTCCTCTAATGGGTTCTTAGGTATCCAGTTTCTTGTGCTCTTACACGCGTGCGCGAGTGACAAGAAATCGATGACATGCTCCCCAGCCATCACTACCAGCTCCCTTGCCAGGACTATTTCTTGTGTAACCCATGCTCTTTTCCAGTAAGCATTGTTTGCGATGTAACCGTAATTTTTGTTGATAAATGGAGAGTCAAGGGAGTGGCCGTCGTATGTATCGGCTTCCACAAGACTGTGAGCTTTGGCGGAGCGAATACTGGCGTTCGGCTTCAATCCTTGATAGCGGCTCCTATGAGTTTGATCGTAGTGCTTGCTATGGTAAAAGTCTTCCAACGTTTTCCAGACCTGGCGATCCAATTCCAGTCCCACTGTCTGAACGAATTCTTGCGTCTCGAGACTATTGCCTAGCCACGACACGACCAATCTTGCGCCCTCAAAGATGTTACCCATCTGTTGAACTTGGTGGTTTCGTTCTTCGACATCGGTTTGGTTGATACACAGCGCATCTATCCATAATGTGCAAAATGTGAGACGCTGGCGTGCCGCTTGGAGGAAGTCGTAGAGATTTTGACGCACATGAAATAGTTTTCCATCGAGCTTGATGGGATACTCGTCCCCTGGTTGGCCCCAGGTGTAGGAAAGACAGATATAGTTCGATTCTTGAACTAGCGCATTCTGTAGGTAGCAGTCGGGGAGGCCGTCGACGGAAAAACCAGGTCTGATTTGTATCAATCGAAAGGAGCCCTTCTCTTTCGGCAGAATAGAGTGCTGGAACATGTCGGGTTCAGCCTTCGTATTGGCCGCGGGACTGGCCATGATTGGCAAAATCGCTATCGTGGAGTAGAGTATTTGTCGGGTTATTCGATAGAGCGACGCTTTGAATACAAAGAACGACTCAGCATTATGGTTGCCTGCGATGTTGCTGATCGGGTCGTGCGGCAAAATGCTGCCATAAACGATGTTGCTGCCTATTGGGATTCATGCCAGGATCGTTTCGAAGACGTGTTGGGTTGGTGCAGGAGGCCTCCCGCGGGGCGTCATCAATTGATTAGGTAGGGGGCAAGGGCGCTAAGCTCAGCCTAAACGCGTCATGTTCATGATCGCGACGCGACCCTCCAGCCACCTATAATCAGCCAACAATCAAGTCTCTGCTTCATAGAGCACGCTTCTGTTTCAGATAGAAAAGTATGGGTACACACAAAAGTCCCAAGCCCCCAAAGACGGTAAAAGTCCACCCGTATCCTATCCGGCGCACCATCGTCTCCAAAGCCGCCACGCCGGCACCACTGAGAGCGCATCTCACCAGGCTGTAACTCGCTTGTACAGTCGAACTTCTCCCGGGATTAAGATCTGTGAGCAGCGTCCCGCATGTCGCGAAAATACATACCTGAGCCGCTCCGGAGAAGAACTGGACCACTAGCAGTATAGCGATGTGCGACCTCGTGTGCAATACCCAACCGTACCCCATGGTAGCCACCGCACTGACGATTACAACCGGAAATGTCGATCGCAGTCTAGCCTTTGCGAAGGGGAATTCGTTGCCCGATCGAGACGTTACTGGGAGGCCTAGTCTGCGCGCAGTGACTTTGTAGTCGTGATCGAGGAGTTTGCCGGACGCATACGACGAGAGGATACCGCCAATGCCGTTCGGAAGGTAGGTCAATCCCGCCGTAAGGTAATTCATCTCATACTCTGCGATGACTGCCGCTGAGAGGGAAGCCGCGAGACACGTATACATAGTGTAAGTGATACCGCCGGCTAAGATAACGATGAAGTTGGCTTGGTTCCTGAGAGCTGACAGTGATTTGAAAGGTCCTAGAAAGGCGGAGCCACGACTTCGAGAAGATGCAGCTGCCGGAGACCTGGTCTTACGCCGAGATACAAGCGAATATATGGATCTGTTCATGAGGCACGCTGGTTGAAGACTCCCGTTTCCTACAAGGCATCTTTCAGTTTCCGGAAGGAAGAGGGCAAGTGTCGCCAGCAAAGTTCCGGCAACGATGACCAAGAGCCAGAAGATCCAATTCCACGACAACTTTTCTGAAACCACTCCACCAATGACAGGCCCCAAGCATGGTGCAGCGTTGGTAGCACCCATCAACACACCTACGTAAGATCCTCTTTCTGCAGGTATCGAGATGTCTGTGATGATACCGAATGCGATCGCGATGGTACTTGAAGCACCAGCACTTTGCAGACATCTCATCACTATGAGAGTCGCATAGTGCTGCGTAAGAGCCAGTCCTATGTTTGCCCCGACGTAAATGCAGAGGGTCAAAAGAAGTACGGGTCGTCTACCGATGTCGTCAGCCAGACTGCCGAAGACCGAGGGTGCGATTCCCGATACTATCAAGTACGAGGTGATAGACCAGTTGACCTGTTCGATGGAAACCCGCAATGAGTTTGCGATCGCTGTAATTGCGGGGAAGTATATGAACGACGAGATTGTTGAGAATACCGCTGCTGTAGAGCAGGCACCTAGTAATAGTCGCTTTTGAGTGGGAGTGAACGTGGTGTATGGAGTGTCTTCGACATTCGCGCCCTCTTTTTCTTGGTCTGCGAGCCTATTCGCAGCCCCTTCTTCTTCCGCGGCTTCGTTACTTTCATTCTTGACCATTATGATCGGACAGCCGTGTTGTTCAGAGCTGAATGCCTCAAACAGGGTACGACAGAGAAGGGTGGCACCTGACTCACAAGGCACGCTTTGACGTCTCTGCAGTCTAGTCTTGCGGCACGGTTACTTCGAGCACATCAAACGCGGGGTAAGCAGTCACTGTGAAAAGTGCAAACGAACGGACCTAAGCCAACCATTGACGAGATCGCATTTGACCTCTACAGGTCGCGTGGTGAAAACACTTGTCGGGCTTCCCAGTCTTCGAAGCCGCCAGGGAACTTCTTAACGAGCCCTCTCGTCTCAGCTTTGGCCCTGAAGCCAGTCAGCCGGACATTCGAACGTAAGTATCTTTACACATACCTATCGTGAAACTCGGGCCTGTTGGGATAAAGCGCAGAGACCAAGAGATCATAGCGACTATTACTAGTGAGCAAAAACACCTCCCTCCATGGGACTGTACTAACATGGCGTAAAGTCTGTTACGGTCGTCCCAATCTTCCTCTGGCTGCGAAGGCTTCATGACATCCTTATAGCACGTAAAGAACTCCTCGCCCATATTGTACCGCGGAGCACGCCAGCTACCCAAGTCACACTCGTTATGACCCCAGAAAGCACATGAGTCAAAGATAATGATCTTACCAGTCTCTTTCTCCAGCATACAGTTTCCAGGCCAGAGATCCGAATGCAAGAGGCATGGTTCAATCGAGCGACCGCCGGATTCCAGAGGGCGGAGCAACCTGGGTATGACCTTAGAACAGAGAGCTTCGAAGATGACTTCTAATTCTTTGTCTATCCCGTATCTGCTCTTCTCTAAATCATACATGGTCTGCATGGCTCTACTATACCAGACTTCCCACGAATCTTCCCATGTGTTGTCGTTCGGTACGTGAGCAAGGTGAGTTGGAATGTGGAATCCGTATTTGCCGAGCGATGATTTTCCCATACTTGCTTTGTGCACCCCAGTAATGATGTCGACAAAGGCACTTGGATCCAGTTTCTCCATCGCCATGTCGTGGAAGTCGCAGATGTAGAACCATGTGTCCGGGTGGTCTTTATAGGCTCCCCAGGCAATTGGTGTTGGAACATGTTCGGGGCAGTAAGAGTGATAAAGTAGTTCGGATTCGTAGGTACCTTGCATCATTCGCTTTCCTAGTTCGCCTGTTTTGATCTGCGGTCCTATTAGATGGGATCTTTCGTGTGACAAGACACACAACCTACCTTGACGAAGTACTGCCTTTCCGAGCCATCTAGTAGGTTTGCATCGATGCGGAAACTCTCGCACCAGGCGCTTTCGCCGGACTGTGTAATCGATAGTATCTTCACATCCTTTGGTATTGCTGCGCATGGTCTTTAGCTCCAGGGTAGTCGAAGTAGTTGTTTGACTAGAAACGTACCAGCCATCACGCTTGCGTCCAGTTGCTCAATATGTATAGGGTTCTTCTCCCATTCAGCTCGTTTCTTCGCGGCCACCTCGTCGGCAGGATTTGTAGACATTATTTTTGCTTGGAATTGCTATACTAGCTTGTGTGACGATTCGACAAGACCAACTGCGGAGTCATCGTGCGGGCGTGCGGCGCAGTCCTGCGCTAACTCCAAGGATATCGTGCACTGGATGATGTCAGAGACAAGAAGCCTGATTCCATACTCGTCACAGGGCCAGCACGTTTGTTTCGATGTAGCCAGTTGATGAGTACCCAATACACATTTTGTTTGAGTAAGAGCACTCTACGTTGGTAATTGCAACGCCTCGATATTCGCGCTTGCTTCCCGCCCTTCTATCAGCTCTGACAGAACAAGTCCAGTACCAGGCGCATGCGATATACCCCAGGCACCATGGCCCGCCGCTATAAAGACACCTCCATTGCCTTCCTCCTTTGTCCTGGTACCCCCCAGCTTTTCGTCCGGTATCCGCGATACGATAGGTCGGCCGCTAGATGTGACTGGACGGAAACACTGTCCTGCGATTAGCAAACTAGTTCAACATTCTACTCCCAGTATTAACTTACCAAGCCCTCCCTCAAAATCTCCATGTCCTTGCCCGGGACATTGACCATCATAGCTTTCGCACACTGTTTCAGCTGCTCGATAGCCTTCGCACTAGCTTGAACGTCTGTTGCAACATCCGGCAGCGGTATATTTGTGCTATTGAGTCCTGCCAGATACAGCTCTCCACCCAGTCTCGCAAACCACTCTGGCGAGAAGCCAAGTGTATCTGTCGCGAAGACTGCGTGGCAGACTTCCTTGTCGAGCTCTTCGGGTTTGTGGTGTGGGTTTCGAACGAGCAGCGAGTGGCCAGCTAACGAGGAGACGGGGATGCGCGCGTTCGAGGATGGGAAGAGGGTGCTGAATACGCGTGGAGACCACGCGCCTGAGGTTATTACGAGACGGCTACATGGTACTGTTGTAGGTAGTTAGCAAATATGTAGTTGGCTAGTATGGATTGGACCTTACACTCTGTCTCCGACTGGGCGTCATCACCCTCTGATATCCTCACACCGCGCAACACGTCTTCTGAGTCTTTGATGATGGCTGTCGCTGTCGCTGGCTGATGTATCGTGACCCCCCTTCTCTGAACTTCTTTCAGAAGCCACTGGCAGAACCTTAACGGATCGATTTGTGCGGTCGTCCCATCCCTACTTATAACCTCCATGATGCCTTCCTGTGTGCGCCGAAGCCATTCTGGTCCGGCAGCCTGTTCTTCCCAGGGCTTGTTGTGGTTCGCTAATTGTGCTCGACTCGTTCCATTCTCAAGCCAGTCTTCACCGCTACCGCCAATGGCCGATTCGCTGTCTTGTGAAAGGGAGATTCCGGTGGACTGCGAGTATCCCCATGTTGTACGTCCTGAATGCGCGTTCGCGAGGTCGGCGTGAAGTTTGAAGGATAACGCGCCGAGGGAAGCTACGGATGGTGCGAACCCTACTTCGTAGTTAGACAAAGTGATCAGGTGTTGAACGACGCGCTGTGCTGATGTTGCACGCATCGCACGCTGCCAAACGTACAGTCGGCACTCAAGAAGCCCGCAGCAAGGCCAGACGCGCAATGGAATAACTTCGGACTCGAATCAACCAGATGAATACTCTTTGGATCTGTATTTCCGCTTTCTGTGAGATAGTACGCGGTACACAAGCCGATGATGCCGCAGCCAAGGATAACGACGTCGTTGGCGTTCTCCCCACAAGAAGCATGGATTTGGCCTGGCATTCTGAACTTCACGCGGGGCAAACCGAGGGACACCGCAACAGCCTCGAAACCGCCCGCCACCACGCCTTTAAGCACGCCAGCAAGTACTCTCGCGCAAGGCCGGCACACCAGCGGCGTCTCACATCACAGCATAATCATCATGTGTTAGATCATGTTGCTGCCCACCCAAAATACTAAACATCGTACGAGCTGTTCCGCACATCTTCGCTAACTCCACTGCACACCCCAGTCACCGTCCCAGACTCGGGTAAGTCGCATGAGCCGACATGGCCTGATTTCCCTCCTACACCTTCTGGAGCCCGGATCTTCGCTGCTTTCGATTACCGTTGGTTGGACTAACTGATGCAAGACTCGGATGATCTGCGGACTGGAACTTTGATTACAGGTACGGCTATTGGGTACAGTGGTGCCATCATGAGAGTTGGGGCACGCGAACGCCCCGCTGCGCATGTGTGAGATGAGCTGGAAGACGCCTATGTGGAAGAAACTTGTGGGCTGCATTGATAACTATGGAGACTCTATCGATGGAATACTGTTTGCTGGGAAGGATGCCGGATGTACCGTTCCTGATCGGTCACTGTCACACTTTTCAGGGCCCGACCCGACCCAGCGAATTTAAACGACCCTGCATAACGAAGTGCGTACCCGATGATCTATGCACTGCCACCAAGATCCAACATGCCCTGGAAGGCTTCGTAGTCTTGCAAGGGGTTGTTGTGCTGCTCTTGCGCTGCGGAGATTGCGGGATCAGCCACGATAGCCTTCACAGGCGAGTCCGTATCCGGGCTGTGCGGATAGGTATTGTCCCACAGCCTGCGGATGATCATAGGCGCTTCGTTTTCGTGGTCGACGAATGCTCCAGGGATACGTGTACGAGGTACGTCGGCCGTCTCAGTCACACCAGTCACAGGTCGGGAGCTGGAACTTGACCCATAGCCGCTACCATCGTAGAGCCCAGTATGCTCGCCCCAGGAACTATCACGCTTTCCCATATTCACTTCCTCCGTGACGTGCCAACTTGGGTCAACATCCAGATTTGCTGGAAGCTTTCCTGTAGCAAAAGCCTCATCGAGCTCGCTGTCAGACATAGAGGTAAACCCCACATTCCGAATGATAGCGCTCAATTGTGACGCCAGCTTTTCTTCTTCTGCGGCAGCAAACCTAATTTGCGTTTTGATGTTCCATTCGCAGTCGTCGTCGTCATCTTCATGACAAAAGGCGAGCAGCTTGATGTTCAGACGACACTCTCCGTCTGCTCGACGGTAGACGCATGCCTGGTAGCCTTTCTCAAGGATGAGCTGTGCATGTTCCTCTGGTTTCCTGTCTGTATTCGTTGCATTTGAGACCTCAGTGGTCGCATCCTCTGCTGGCTTATCCGGGTTGTTGTAGACTGGCGAGTTATCCATACGATCCACCCCAGACGGATCCTCTCGGGCTGATGTCTGACATAAGTCTTCGCTCTTAGCAGGAAGTGAAAAGCAATCGTCGATAGGCAGATATTCGGATCCTGGGTTTGGATAGCGAACGAGAGGCTCATTGAAGTAGACTGCAGCCTCCCGAAGACTGTCAGACAGAGCGCTTTTTGTTGAAGCTGGCCTTTTCATCGCTTCCGAAACTGTTTCGTACGCGTGGGTATATGCTGGTGACGAACGAACCATGGACTTCTCTGAGTCCAGGATCTTCTGTATAGGTGCTGGCGATGGTGGAACAGTTCCATCTGGTATGAGCGATGAATCGGCAGGTGATTGCGGAATCTGTTCATAGGGTGATGGGACCGGTACCGGCGAGGAATGGTGGACATACAAACTCGAGGTTCGGGAGTCCATGCGGTCAAGATCGAATAGTGGTCTGTCTGGGGGAGACTCCTCGAAGTAGAGTAAAAGCGATGAGTTGAGGCGGTGCTTCGGGGTCAGCGGACTCTAGAGGACAGAGAGTCAGTGGTCGTTTCTCCGTTGTGGGGAAAGATGCTTACACTATTCATGAGGCACTCTGATGTATCAGACTGCTTGGTCTTGGTAGGTGAGCGCAAGCTGCGTAAAGAGCCGATGCTCCGCAGCTTTTGCTTTCGCAACGAGCCCATTAGACCTTTGCGCATTGATGGACTCTCTCTGATAGGCGATTCGTCGCTAGAATCAGGTACAGTTGAGCTCGCGACAGGCGAGGACAGTCCTGGAGTCTCACAGCTTGGTGCGTTGTTCTCGTTGTGCTTAGCGGAGCAGGGTGGCGAGGGACTTGACAATGTCAGCATAGCAAAGCAGAGATAGGAACATCTCCGACTCACGGAGCTATACTCATTCGAGAGAGGATACCGGTAAAGCTCCTCTTCGCACTGATGATGCGATCAAAAGGCATGGTGGCTGTTCGTCACTATCCCAGTCCTGCACTGTAGGTTCGGCAGTGTGGTTGAGGCTACGGGGTTAGTCGAACGGATGAGGCCACGAGTGTGTGGGAGCTATTGGAGTCGGCGCTCTTGACATCTGATCCATGTTTGTTGATATGCACGTCTGGTCCTGCCGAGTTGACTCTGCGTACTTCAAGGTGGCAAGTTCCAAGAGCGTATGGTGGTTTTGGCAGGATCAACCCCTCTACAGATCGAGCGGATGCAGACGACGCGCTCATGAATTACTCTGAACCCGTTTGTTCTAAGAGAAATAACTCCAGGTATAATGTTCGCTGGTATGATGTGGAAGAGACCTGTTCAACGAGCTCGTTTCTCATGATTCCCGTAATACCTAGGTGGAGATGCGATATGCTCGGGGCTTCGTGCCGTTGCTTGGACATGACAAATATTGACATCGTTTACTGCAGTGGGTATAATTGCTTGATGCACCGAAGCACCAACGATGGCCACTTGTGAGGTATTGGAGAATGTACGTTTAGTCTGGGGAAGACGTTGACGAAAACGCCTGGCTTGAGCTTGCACGTGATAGCCATGGGCCGTGCGCGGGACCCTTGCTTAGCTCTTTCACGTCGCGGTCCTTAGCATTCCTGGAGTGCAAGAGCATCGCTAACCACCGACACCGCCCTTCACCCAATTTGCATCCGAATCCCGAAGTTGTAGTTGCAAACACATCGCGAAAACTGCTGCTAGCTTGACCTGCGCCACATCAACGCCGTTTTCGACCAGCCACAATGGCGCGCGGCCGCCTATCGCGAGCTGCAGCGCGTCGCAGCACGCCTGTTCGCAGCGCAACACCCCAGCAAGACAGCGACGAGGATATGATAGATGCTCCAGAATCGCGCGCCGACACACCCAAGGAAGAGGAAGAGGATGCTGAATCAGCAGCTCAGGGAAGCGACGAGGAAGCCGCACCCTCTGAGCGTTCACCTTCTCCAGCAGTTATCCAGCCGTTTCCGCGCAAGAAGCGTCTTGGTCGCCCTCCTAAGAACAGGCCGCCGGACTGGAATGTCATCGAGCCCGACAACTCCGAAGGCGGCACACCCGTCAAGCGCAAGCGGGGACGGCCGTCTGGTGGAGGTCGAGGAAGGCCTCCAAAGGGAGGGCCGTCGCATACCACGCGCGTTCCTATAGACAAAGAGGGCAACATGATGGACGTAGTCAACGATGAGGTTGACCTACCAGAAGATGAAGAGGGCGAGCAGAAGGTCGACAAGCTGGGTAACCTCATGGGTGGACGAGACTACCGCGTGCGCATATTCACCATCAAGGGCAGGGGCGACAGACAGTACATGTTGTCGACTGAACCGGCTCGATGCTGTGGGTTTAGGGACAGTTATCTGTTCTTCACCAAGCACATGAAGCTCTACAAGATCATCATCGACGACGCTGAGAAAAGGGACCTGATCGACCGCGACATCATCCCTCATTCCTACAAAGGTCGTGCCATCGGTGTCGTCACAGCACGATCTGTCTTCCGCGAGTTTGGCGCGCGCATCATCATCGGCGGCAAGAGGGTCATTGACGATTACTACGTTACAGCAGCAAAGGAAAGCGGCGCAGTAGAAGGTGAACTTGCAGACCCCAACGACAGGCTTCCACCTCCAGGAGAGCCATACAACAAGAACCAATACGTCGCTTGGCATGGTGCCAGTAGTGTCTATCACACTGGTGTGCCCAGTGTACCTACTGCAAATGGCAAGCCTGCCCCTGGAAAACGGAAGGTCAACATCACCTCTGCCAACTGGCAATTTGAGCATGGTCGCGCTGCAAGGTATGCATAACTTATACACCTATCTATGACTACCAGGACTAACATACCCTAGTCGATTCAACTCGAACCTCTCCAAGCTACGGAAAGCAAATCTCACGGGCGTATACGACCCACATACCAACCTGATGTGTTATCCCAAGGTCACACAACCCACCCATGCACGTTGGGAGGAGGTTCCTGCGGAAGAGACCGACGTACCTCCACTCGTTCGTCGCAAGTATCTCGTGGTCGACTCGGTCTTCCAACAACCTCCCTTCGCCGGCCTGGGCATACCTGGGCCCGACGGTGACTTCGTTGATGTCGGTACCAACGGTCTACCGACCCTGGACGACGAGGACAAGTCGAACATGAAGCCCGAAGAACTACAAGCGTTTGAGCAGATCAAGGCGGAAGAACAAGAGTGGCGCAGCCAATGGGGCGGAGAGAGCACTGACGGTGCGAGAGTGAAACCGAAGATTGGTTTCGTGGGCGTTCCGGTTTGAGACATTCAAACTACATTGATGTCCCAAAACTGTTGTGCTCACATAATTTCTTTAGATACCACTGCTGCTTCCAGGACGGGGCGAGGTTGCGAACGATGTAAAAATAGTTGCCATACCTGAGGCTGGGAGTACGACTCGATACACCTCAGTATATGCTTCTTCTTGACAGCAACAATCTCATCGTTCATGGTTATCAGTCTTTTTACTTTCGGCGCATCTCGATTCATTGTTAATCATGTCGGTGTTCGACTGATACACTACTTTTATGTCGGAGCTCTACGGTGACCATAGACGGAGTACCAGGCGCTCCTTGATAGAGAAATCCCGACATATCTTCCATCATCTGTTTGTTCACTACCTGGTCGTATATGCCTTTTTGATGTCATGCGACAGTGAGTGACCGCCTTTGCACACAACATGTCCCGCTTGCTCAGTGTCGATACCTGACCATCTCTGTGTGTATAGGTTTAAGGAAATGATAGTATGGTCACTCTTTAATCATATGTGTATAAGCTGAACCGGCATCCTTGAGCACCATCTTACTCTTCATGCTGAGTCTGGCGATTGCCCTAGGTGGTTCTCACTTAATGAGCATTCCGGGCATATTGCTGGGTGACTAGTCATCTACATCATCGCTCGATGACCGAGCTGGTATAGGCAGCAATTTAATGCTGCTTGCTTTGCGACCATCCGGCCTACAAACGCTTGTCGAAGTGACCTAGGCATCAATGCTCGGAATCTCAAGAACACATATTGCACATGAAACATGGGCACACATGACGATGGTGATGACGAAGACTATCGTATTGACTTTTGTGGTTATATTGGTTTCTCGTTGTATGCTGCGGCCTGGAAATGTACGCATGACAATGAGACTTCTTTAATGATGCCTAGCATAGTTGTTGGCACTGTGTGCGTGGCAGCAATGGTCTTGATGGAGAGGTCGGCGCCTAGATCAGCTCTGCTTTGGTTGATTAGGTTCGATATACACGAGAGCCGGTTCATCCATATGCTTCTTGGCTGTCGCCATTGCGTGGCCCGCATTGAACGAGGACGCGTAGGCGGCAGCAGCATTGCTGTGATGATCTGGTACTGAGACAGCTACCCAGGGGGCAATGATCGCGGTCGTCGTGAGCATGCTCCCCTTTTCGTATCTCGGATCGTGCCGTATTGGCTTCATGAAGGTCAGCCGACATCCTTATGATTGATTTCTCACGATGAACAGGAGCCATTTCCCATGGGAATACTAATCAGAGCCGCACGTAGTCCTGTACAGCTCATTGGAGCATGCCGTGTAGGCGGTAGTATTACTGAGGTAGATCCCATGTACTGAGTCAAGAACGCGACGAGTAAGATCTGGACCGTTGGATTGGAAGCGGTTCCGATGCGATAGGTCCGAATTCTGGTGCCTGAAACGGTGACGAGTCGGCCTGTGGAGCAGCGCACGATGTCCACGACAAAGCACGCTCGAGACGCTAGCCTAGTATTACGCAACCCGTCTTTATTCGAGACTGGAATCCTGTTCTCGAAATCCTGCGCATTCAGTCCATTGCGTAGTGGCAACGGACAATGGGACGACCAGACGACGATAAGGCAAAAGTAATTTCGGTGCCGCATGATGATGAGTGCGGCTTAACGAACCACCGGCTTGTCATTTCTTACTACCGGAAAGCCTCCGTCTCACATGTTCGTGAAGTCCGAATGGAAACAGCCAGAACCCCACCAGGGATGCTTTGCTTGAATAAAGCCGGAAACCAAGGGTCTCGTGTGACGCTTCAGTTTACAGCAGCAATAAAGAAAGGAAGCTAAGGCTAAGCTTCTATGCACATTCCCGGTGCTTCCACGAACAAAGGAACATTACCCCAGGTTGCGCAAATCTTCCGGCAGTAGGTCGCACTATGGAAGGTGGTTGTAGATTGCAAGGTTGTGTGGGGATATGAAGATGTGTGGGTGGAATGCTTAGCGACGCGGCCAAATAGATTGCAACTATGGGGTGCAGATGCTTCGAGAAGGAATGGCTTCGGGCCTTCATCTACACGTGCCGTGGGTGAAGTATACGAGCATATTGCACGCAATAATTTGGGGGGTGTGCGTGACTGTGAAGACGATGCGGACGGAGATGGATGCAGCGCGGCGTAAGGGCGTATTGGGTTTGGCTGACGGCATCTTACGACATGCTACATTGAACTTGTTTCGTGTCGCCACTGAGGTGCAGCGAGTGATACAGGTGGGTCGGTGAGAAGGCTAATATCAGCTTGTGCTACGCCGCGACTGCACGTCGGAGTTGGATGAGGCCGTTTACGCCTGCTTCAGAAGGGGGCAGAAGGCCGTGGAGGAGCGGCGCCGCCATCTGAGACTGGCACCGACGGCACAGCGACACAGGAACGAAATCCGGGCAGCTGTAAGACGACTGCAACACACTCCCCTGACTTGGGTCGTGAAACGATGGACGGCCCGCGGCTGATGGCTGAGTTCCTAGCGTAGGGGGGCGTGTGTCGGAGTGGGCACAATTAGCTCGGCCCCGATGCGGGCAAGCGTTCAAGGGGTCCAGAAGTGCGCTTGGCAGCTGCCTATTAAAGGGTCCGTAGATGCCACCTGTCCTCAGCGCCGCACAGCCCGGGTCCTAGTGATAATCACCCACTATGCCCACTCAGAGCTCCATCCTACATCGACTTCACCATGGCTCAGTACACCTTCGACTCTAGTCTCTTTTCCCAAACCATCAACAACTCCGCCATGACTTCCACGCCCCTTCCCCCACCATCAGTCGAGGCCATGCCTACTACTATCAAAATGGAGATGATCGAGAACTACGACCACTCGCCCTCACCCGCACACCACTCGTCCAACTCGTCGGAAGCATCACAAACACCAGCGCCCGAGAGCAATGGCTCAAAACCCGTCAAGAAGCGCAAGTCGTGGGGGCAGGTGCTCCCCGAGCCCAAGACCAGCCTGCCTCCACGGAAGCGGGCCAAGACCGAGGACGAGAAGGAGCAACGGCGCATCGAGCGTGTAAAGCGCAACCGCCTCGCCGCCCACAACTCCCGCGAACGGAAGCGCCAAGAATACGAAGTCCTCCAGACCGAGAAGGACGAGCTCGAGGCCAACATGCAAGCCTACAAACAGAAGATGGCTGAGATGGAGGCCGAGCTGAGATATTTCCGCTCCAAGTACCCCGGCGAGGCACCTCAACCTGTCTTCGACCTCGCTACACCACCACGCGACACCTTCGACACCATCTGCCCCGCGCAGATTCCCACCTCCTTCCCCAGCCCAGAGTCAATGGACTCGATGGACTCACCCCGTGACTCATCGTGCCAACCTGAGACTCCCCCATCAAGCTTTGAGACTTCTCCCGAATTCGACTCGACACAATATCCTGCCGCGATATTGTGCGACCTGCCGTGTCAGTCGACTTCGGGGGCCTCTCTACGGGCGACCTGGGCCTACCTCTCTCTCTTCAACCTTACGCTCCAGTCGACGAAAAGTCTGTCGTCATGGAGAACTTCTTCGACTTCGACCCGTTCCCAAAGTGCAGTCCAACAACGACTGCCCCAATGGAACCCCCTTTTAGCATGGTCGATTCTTCTTCAGTCGATGCCTTCGGTCCAACATCCTTTGACCACGGTTCTTACTCAAACTCTTACGGCTTTCTTGACGGCTTTGATGCAAAGTTCAACGACTTGCAGAGTGCCTCTGGCGCAACTTCGGTTAGCGACGAGGCCCTCGCAGCGGGACAACTTTAGCACTGACGCCATCAAGAGATCCACCAAGGGGGCGAAGAAGCAAACCGAGTTGGTGGATGGTGGCTGTGGATCACGAATGATGAGGTCTTCCAGGCCTAGACAATTGGGTCGGCGTAAGGTTCGGTCATTGAGGTTAACAGGGGCACTGGGTTGGGAAAATATGGAGTGTGGCATCACTACCGGGCGTCGGACGGCGTCATGAGCGTGTACACTCTTGTAGCAACAGTTTCGTTTTAGACTTGGTAACCATTCTGGATATCGCTTCCTGGATAGGCTATGGCGGACAAAATTCACCAAGGGCTGGTGCCTTTATCTAGCCAAATACCATGATCTACCACTTCATTTCTTCGTCCCATCGTGATGTTTCGTCAATGTTGTTGATGCTCTACCCTTTCACATGTGCTTTTTGTTGAGTACCAAAGTTCCCCACTGCCGCTCCACCAGGGCCACCGATTCTCCACGATTCTGCCCCCTTCCAGCTTCCCACGCTAAGCATCCCAACCCTCCGCTTCGGACTCCGGCTCAGCTGAGGCGAGACTGACTTCGCATGCAGGCTGACGCCAGCCGCCTCCACTCAAAACTACTTGCCCAGCAGCCACGATGACATGAGAACCAACTTATTTCTAGGTCGCCTAATGACGTGACCGGAGTACGTACACAGGTCTATTCATAGGCCGTTACGGATGTCTGGCTTCCGTGGACTCCGTCAATACGAACGGCGCAGTCATGTATTTTCACAAGACTCAGCTCGTCCCGTACATAGACAGACGGGCGAACGTGAAATTCGGCCTTCGCGATTGTGCGTAAGGTTCATCGGTCTTCGCTTACGAGGTCTACTAAGCCATCAACACCATTTTGGCGTCGCAGGGAACATGGCATGCGAGAACAGCATGTACACCGCACGAACATTCACACCGCGTTTTGGCCCCACCAACACAGGAATCTAGAACCACATGCTGTTAAGAAGATCGTCTTTGAGTTATTTGACTTCCATTCGTTACTTTCGTAGCTATCTAGGGGGCCCACGCCGCTTGCAAGCATGCAATGCAATGCAACGCAACTACCGATGTTACTCGCAAAAGTCCGTTGTCACTTGTAGATGTTACTCCCTTGCTTTGCTATACTAGCTAGCTAGCCGGACCCCTTGTTGGTACCGGGGATGTGCTCCCTAGAGGCCGAGCGCATGTCTGTCGCTCTTTGCTCTGGTGGTGATAGCTTATTTGGTGACCTCGTCGACAGGCGCGGGCTTGTTCGAGTCGGTGGCGGGGGCGCCTTGGCCGGTGTGGCCTTTCTTTGGTGCAAGGCCGCCGCCGGAGGCGTTCATGCCTTCGATAGCTGCGTCGTGTCAGTGCTTGCGTCTTTTGCAGTTATGTTTTCTTCCTTCGTTGTGGTTTGGAAAAGAGCTTGGGATGCGGAGAGGGGTAGGTGGGGCAGCCGGGTCGTACCTTCGCCCTTCTCGATTTCAGGCATGGGAGCGACGTTGTTCTTGGTGTGCTCGAGGGTCGACTGGTATCTGTTAGTCTCAAACTTGAGATGTGCGATGGTAGATGAGGGTACGTACGTCTCCAGAGGCGCCGTGGACAGCGTCCTTGCCGACCTCGATGGGGCCGTTGTCTGAGGATCCGTCTCCGTTGCGAGGCATGATGAAGTATGTGAGTAAGGTTTGGTTGGTGTAGTAGTAGTTGAGCTTGAGCTGAAAGTAAGAGCAGTGGAAGATTTGTGAGTGTGAGTATGAGGGGTAAGAAGTTCTCGTCGCGATCAATTTGTGTCATCGCGATGATGTATTTTGCTGTGATGTCATGGTGGAGAAACGTACCTGCAGAGCGGGTCACAACCACGTACAACACTGCCTCACGATCATTATGAGCTCGAGTTTGTTTAATGAAGACTTCATGAAATTAGGTAATAGAACTCGCAGTGGTGGCTGCATAGGCATGTATCTGCAACGGCTCGTAGAGCATGATTGCATCGTGTTCTTTGGATGATGCGTATGTAGCCCGGGCAACTCAGGCATCCTTGTGAAACATCAAACCCTAGGAAAACTCTTCGAGAGACGGAAGCTCTGATTAGCATTTCTTGGTCGTCTGAGAACCGATTTCCTGTGACTAAGCCCTGTCATGGCTTTACAGGTGGTCCAAGTCCGATGGGTTCTGGAGTTGGATGAGGCACGGTGCAGCCATATGACGAAACAGCTACGCTGGAAGCCAGCTGGGAAGTTGCTAGGTGCGGAAGGCATGGCTGCGCAGATCTCAATGTCTGTAGCGGGCGCAACACCTGCTCTACATCAGACGACAGTGGGGCAAGATACGTCTGAGATATGACCGAAGTCATGCTGGAGAGCATCGAAAGTTCTTAACTTGAAACTGTAAGGAGTACCGTAATTATTGATTCTGTGTCAACTGGTAGGCCAAGAACAAGGCGACAGCTGCGAAATATGCTAAACATGCACATGCAACCAGAAGCCTATCTTGCGCTTCTGACCCATCCGACCACACCAACACTATATCCTACTAACCCACCAACCCTTTCACGTTCCCTCTTTGCCTCCTCTTGCCACTTCCTTAGTTCGCCAACAAGCTCAGTGTCCTTGACCACGATGTCTCCATGTAGTCGTAGGAACACGCTCATCCAAGCCTGTACTAGCTCGTAGTCTCGACGCTCTTGTAGTCTCGCGGTCAACGCCTCAATGAACGTTCGTAGCTCAGTGTAAGGCTCCGTCGTGTCAAGGGTGCGAATTGCGATGTCAGCGGCCGATGGAGGAAGGGAAGAGAGGTGGCTTAGGAGAGGTGTATATTGGCCAGTCTCGGTCGCATGTGCAAGGTGACGGCTGAACACATCGGTAGCCGTGGCGGCGCTAGAACGCGAAGCAAGCGCGGAGCTGGAGATGCGAGATTTGGGGTCTTGGTCCAGTGGTGCGAGAGCAGTGTTGTCTGCTCCTTGAATCTGATTTTGACCAAGAGACGGAAGGAAGAAAGGCGCCTTCTCTGGGGCTTTGGGAGCTTCCTTGGGCTTGTTGCGGGCACGGATGACATCGAGATGCAACAGTGTCTGCCAGCGAGACTTTGGGACCAAGCTGAGTGTTGTGATCTTGTCGCTGAGTTGGTCCATGACTGGCACTGTGACTTCGTCCTGATCCTCGTCTTCTGCCTGCTCTTCTGTCGCAGCGTCAACGACGGCGACACCACCCTCGCCAGATGCTGTCGGCGCATTCACTTCGACAACATCATTTTCTGTTATTTGGCGGGTTGAAACATGGGTGAAGAGTGTTCGGTTTGTCCAAATGTGCACACCAACCTCGCCATCCAGCCCGGTAGCGAGGAACTCGCCCGAAGGTGAAAATGCCACTGTGTTACACTTTCGGCGAAGTTTCATGGCGTCGATAAGATGGCCCGTCGGTAAGTCCCATATCCTGACTGTGGAGTCAGAGGCTGCAGAAATAATCCATCGGCCGTCGCTCGAAAATGTGTAGTCGAGAGTCTGCAACGCAGCATGGGACTTCGATGCCCATAGCTCTCGAATGAGTTTCTTGGTGGTAATGTCCAATACACGGATTGAGCCATCGTCACAGCTCAGTGCTATCAGATCACTATTCCGGTGGTAGCGTAGGCCGTGAATCTTTGTCATGGGGTACCAGTCAATCTCGTGAAGTAATATGCCCGTAGCAAAGTCCCAAAACTGAAAGCGAGTTAGTGTTGATCAGCAGTGGGAAAAAGAATTACTTACCTTGACTTTACCATCATCGGAGCAGCTTATCAGCGTACGGTTCAGACCATCTACGGCAAGACCAGTGATAGCTCCTTTGTGTTTGCCTTCGCCCTTTGCAAACTTCCGTGGCGAATCGTCTGCGAAGTCCATAGCCTCCTCGGCCTGTAGCTGTCGGAGTTTGTATTGTTTGGCTTCCGCCGGAGTGAGTCGAGCGGGAAACCTGCGACGGAATTGGCCAGACTGCAGGTTGTACATGTCAATGGAGCCACCAGCGGAACCGATCACAGCAAACGTGCCGCAGGATGAGATTGCGACACTCTTGACTTCAGTACCGTCGCCTGTCTCGAATGCCCATCTACCAGCGCGTTTGCGCCCCCAGAACCAGGTTCTCGCAGTCTTGTCACCAGCGTGTCCTGTGACAATGCTCTCCCATCCAGTCATGTTGACCTCTGTGGCTTTCTTGTCCTGGCCCTTGACCTTAGATGAGTTGGTCCAGATGCCAGCTACGCCAGGCATGGCGCCCATGCCACCGTCGCGGTTGAGAGAACAAGCCATGCAGGTGATGGCTGGCGCTTTCAGGTCTTCCAACTTGATGTGGTGCTTGGAAGTCTCGGCGTTTCCGTTCAGAAGTCCCATCTTCTTTGCCTTCTTCTGGAGAGCACCCTGGCTGAGCTCTGTGCTTTGCCCGTCGCGTCGCAGACTCCAGCCCCACAAGCTTCGGTCTTGACTTGAGCTAAGCAGCCATTTGCCGACATCGTCGGAGCCGTCTGAATTGGAGGGGAGGAAGCGAAGAGTCGAAACTGGCGCAGCATGGCCGCCACGGGAATGCAAGATGCGTGGTAGGGGTGAGAAGGGCGTTTCGTCGAAAATCCATGTCTTTAAAGAGTTGTCCAAGCCACTCGACACAATCACAGCTTGTCCAGCGAGGAATTCAATCTTGCTGATGCCGCCACCTACACCTCCAATGACAGCCGGGGGTGGACCATGAGCTCCGCGCAGAGTACCGGTCTTACGACCGCCTTTGTTCAGGTCCCAGAAGGTAATGTCGCCGCTCTGAGTACTGGCTGTTGCCATGACGCCGTCTTCACGACCATCGTCGCCAGCACCTAGTCCATCGGTCCTGAAGGAAATTGATGTCACTGGGTATTTCTGCGAGCCACCTGTGTTCAGGCGCATGATCTCCTTGTCGGCGCGAATGTCGTGGATTGTAATTGGGCCGGACTTGTATGCGATAGCGAGGAGGGACAAAGCGGGCGTCGGCTGTAGGGCGGTCACAGAGCCGAAGTCTGCGGCTGGCGGGAGAAGCGTGTATAGCAGCTTGGCAGTGCTGAGGTTCCAAATCTCGACAGAGCCGTCCTTTCGGCCTACGAATATCTTGTTCAGATATGTGGGCATGTTGCAGATGCAGCCGGAGAGGTCACTGGACGATGCGCCGTGGAGGGTCGTGTAATGCTCGCGGGTAGCTGTCCTCCAAACCTCGAGCTTGTACTTGCCGCATCCTACTATCCATTCTCCGAGAACGACCAACTTCCTGATGCGCTGTATGCCGCCGCGTGGTATCTCTAGCTCAGCAATCTTTTTCCCGCGCTGGTATACCCACACGCCGCGCTCGTGTTCTTTCTTGTAGCTTGACCAAGCTGCAAAGACGACCTTGTTCCATGCTACTGTGGCAGTAATCTCCTCGGGGGTTTGCGGTCGAGTTATGAAGACGAGATTGAGTCCGCGCTTGAGGTCGTACGTTTGGAGAGAGCGGCCGACTGAGGTTGTGATCTGGAAGGTCGTCTTGCCGAGCGGGAGTGCTGTAAATGGTACACTTGTAGGCGACACAAGGCCAACAGTCTATCATGGAGTCAGTCGTGCGCAAGTGCTTGGTCGCGCTGTGGAAGCTTACTCGGAACGGCGCAAATATCTTGGACTGGCGGATCTGCGTTGCGACGTGCTTTTCACCTTCGTGCCGTGTCCTCTGGCGCTTGACCACTGGGCCGCTGCTGGCACTCTGCTGTACCTTGGGGCCTGCCATGTTGGGTGTAGGTTTGGAAAGGACGACCGGAGCGCATGCATCAACTGGCTGGTGTTGCAGCCGCGAACGCGACCAGAACTTTTTTTGCGGAGATGAGATGATCAGATAAGATTAGATTAGATCGCGTGGCGGCGCCAAGCGATCGACTCAGGGTCCACCGCCTTGCATAACAAAAAGAATACCAACAAGCTTCCATGCTGTCTGGTGAGTTATGCTTCAAATTGCAGCTCATATACACGTCAGCAATAACGCGCTCACAAGACATCTGGATTACCTCGATATGACCGGCCTCGTCTGATCATCTTCCAAAAACATGGGGACGCGGAACGGGGTACCCCCGAAGCCTGGGTACAAGTCAACCTGGGCGGGCGCCGTTCCGATGTGATGTGCAACACGTGGCGCGCGTGTAGCCTCGCTGCAGCCCGAAGGTGGACATCTAGAGCTCGAAACGGCACAGCATATGCAAGCCTGTCCATTAAGATCGTGGCATTCGACCATGCTGCCAAGTTGCGCTGAGTGACGTACCGCGTCGTGAAAGTGTTTCGCATTTCCTAATGTCTAGAGACTCATCTTCTACTGCGCTCCAAAGAACGAAGGCGCTGTGAGGATACTGTCGCCAAACGTCCACTGTCCATTTCCCCCACGGCGCACGGGTGCAAGGCGTACCGCGTAGCATGGAGCAGCCACTTTCCCGCACAGCCAGTTCCGAGAGCACACGATCATGGCGACAGCTCTCCAGTGCGAGCGGCGCGTCCGCAGGCGGCCAAAAGGCAAGATCGAGCGAGCCTGAGACGGGCGGGCGCAATGTAGAGCGTCCCAGCGTGTCCGTCCCCTCGCTCGGTGCCGCAGCGATTCGACAGAGCCTGCCCGCACGCCGCCCGTCCAAGGCATCTGATAGCAGCATCTTTGAGTATTTTGGACATGCCTGGTCTGGCTCCGCTCTCGACGACTCGGATGCCACGCCCACGCTAGAGAGCACCCGGGGAAGTCTTGCAAGCGCCCCAGTTAATCCTCTGCTGCTGCCGGATTCTTTCCGACAGCCGCGATCTGACGCGGGCACTGCAGCAACAGAGTCGAAGCGACTATCAATATCCTCATTCGTTTCTGCCATTTCCAACCGCGGATACAGTTGGAGTGGAAAAAGTTCCGTGTCGGGCTCAGAACCAGACGGTACGTACGTCATGGGCCACCACGGCCGCGCCATGAGCTTTTTCACATGCACACTCCAGACATTCCAAGTTGACCCACTGACCCTACCCAGCCAGGATGGACAACCCACACGGCACCACGACGGCCACCTCGTCGCTCTCCGTCACTACCTCGAGCCAGAATGGCAGTCTCGGCACCAAAACCTCGCCCACGCAATTGCTCTTCCCCCAAGACCAGCCCGCCAACGGCCAGACGGCGAGCCCCAACACCGCCCCGGCCCACCCCGCCTCTCCCCACGCCGGGCAGCCCCCTCTATCGACGCAGCCCCGCCGCTCACGAAGCCGAACAGCCCAGAGACGCATCAGCGGAAGCACGGCGACGAGTAGCAGTCCGGCAAGCCGGGAGATGAGAGAGAAGAAGCCGACCAAGGGCATAATCGGTGTGTGTGCGCTCGAGTCAAAGGCACGCAGCAAGCCTGCGCGCAACATATTCGGCAAGCTGGTGGACGAGTTTGAAGTCAAGATCTTTGGCGATAAGATCATTTTAGACGAGGCCGTCGAGAACTGGCCTGTTTGCGATTTCCTCATCTCCTTCTTCTCCGATGGCTTCCCACTGGACAAGGCAATCGCCTACACCAAATTGCGAAAGCCCTTCTGCGTAAACGACCTGCCCATGCAGCAGGTGCTGTGGGATCGCCGTCTGTGTCTTGGTATACTGGATAAGCTCAACGTTCCTACGCCGAAACGCATCGATGTCAGTCGCGATGGTGGACCCAAGCTGCCATCGGCCGAGTTCGCGAAAGCCCTGTACGAAAGAACAGGCCTGAGGCTGGAAGGACCCGAAGACGGCACTGGTGGAGGCTCCCCGGCACCGAAATCCGTTGAACTCATCGACGACAACAACACGATCCGCGTCGATGGCGTTACCCTCACCAAACCATTCGTTGAGAAGCCAGTGAGCGGCGAAGACCATAACATACACATCTACTTCCACAAGAAAGATGGAGGCGGCGGCCGGAGGCTGTTCAGGAAGATCAACAACAAGAGCTCAGAAAAGGATGAAACTCTCGAAGTACCCAGGGGCATCCTTGAACCGACAGGCAGTTACATCTATGAGCAATTTCTCCAGGTAGAAAACTCTGAGGATGTCAAAGCATATACGGTCGGACCAACATTTTGCCATGCCGAAACAAGAAAATCACCTGTCGTCGACGGTCTTGTTAAGCGCAATCCTAGCGGCAAGGAAGTCCGCTATGTCACAAAACTGAGCGAGTCCGAGGCAGCGATAGCAGCCAAGATCTCAGAAGGGTTTGGACAACGAGTTTGTGGATTCGATCTACTTCGCACTGGAGACCAGAGCTATGTTATCGACGTCAACGGATGGAGCTTCGTGAAAGACAACGGCGACTATTACGACAAGGCGGCCAACATTCTTAAGGAAATGTTTTTGAAGGAAATTGCGCGAAAACAACGCAAGGACGCCGCTCAACACGCGGCTGCCGATGCGCAAGCTGGTACAGATAGTGCTGGCAATTCTATAAAGGGCGCCTCGGGCCATCGCAAGACGCTTGGAAAGCTGTTCAAGAGTCCGAGCATGTCAAGAATGGGCAACCATGCTCACAACCTCCAACATATGCGGCAATCCAACACGATGCCTTCGTCACCTGACACGTCACTCAGCTCTACGCCCATCGCATCCTCACCTAGTTTCGAGAAGCCCAACCCTGCCTCAGTACTAAGTCCCGCAACAATCACCACTACCTCTACCTCGACTCCAGAAGGGCCAATGTCGGAACCCGAGATTACGCTTCCGCCTGCCTTCGATGACGATGACGACCTGCATCTTGAACAGGAAAGGTCAATGTCGGAAGATCATTTGGAGGTGCCTCCTCCGGCAACCGCGGCGCAATGGAAGCTCAAAGGTGTCGTGTCAGTCATTCGCCATGCGGACAGGACCCCGAAACAGAAGTTCAAGTACACCTTCCATTCTAAACCATTCGTCGACTTGCTCAAGGGCCACCAAGCTGAAGTATTGCTGATCGGAGAGATAGCGTTGCAGAGTGTGAGTGATGCAGTCAAGGTAGCTCTAGATGAAGGTCTCGAGGATACTAAGAAGCTGCGCGAGCTGCAACTGTATCTGAACAAGAAGGGCGCTTGGCCTGGAACCAAAGTTCAAATCAAGCCCATGTTTCGCAAACGCCGGAAGGAAGAGTTGCTACCGGGAGAGACTCTACCCGAAGAGGTACCGGAAGCTCCACAGCCAGACTCAAACACTGCTGAGGGCACGGAAAAGACTGCCGCTGCCGGCGACGACGAACCAGAACTACTCAAGAATCGAAGTGATTCCATGTCTGGCGTTACATTGTCTCGCATCACTGCGCAAGATAACAACATGGTCCTTGATAAGCTCCAACTGATTATCAAGTGGGGAGGCGAACCGACGCACTCTGCTCGACATCAAACGCAGGACATGGGCGCGAACTTTCGCAACGATCTTTTGCTGATGAACAGGGACGTATTAGATGATGTCCACATCTTCAGCAGTTCAGAGCGACGAGTAACCACCAGCGCACAAATCTTCGGAGCGTCATTCTTGGAGAAGGAGCAGTACCAGTCCGAACACATCTCAGTACGCAAGGACCTTCTAGATGACTCGAACGCGGCAAAGGACGTCATGGACAAAGTCAAGAAGAAGCTCAAGACCTTGCTGCGCGCAGGCGACAAAGCTCCGCCTCAGTTTGCATGGCCAAAGGACGTACCAGAGCCATACATTGTCGTTCGGCAGGTTGTGGATTTGATCAAGTTCCACCAGCGTGTCATGAACCACAACTTCAAGAAGATTGAGTCAGAAGCCATTTCTTCACTAGCTGCGTTGAACTCTCCACCATCGGAAGGACAAACGTCAGGACAGTCCCAGTACACTAACGTCAATCACATCCAAACACGCTGGTGCTGTAATGAAGGACCAGAGTTGTTCAAGGAGCGATGGGAGAAGCTGTTCAAGGAATTTGGAGACGCAGACAAAGTCGACCCAAGCAAGATTTCTGAGCTATACGACACCATGAAGTTCGACGCTCTCCACAACCGCGCCTTCCTTGAATGGGTGTTTACTCCCGATGCCAGCTTTGTGGATGAAGACTCGGTTGCAGACGGATCGAAGCAGACCACACCCGACAACAGCTCAGCCAAGTCTATACCCGTCGGTCCGACACCGTCAGATGCCCAGCTTAAGGCCGAGGCAAAGGAGCAGAGCGCAGAGAAGACCCATGACCGCGGTAGCCTCTCCCACCGTATGGGTTTCAGGCGCAAGTCTGAGATTACCGTCAAAGCCCCAGCGCCTCCGTCCTATGTACACGAGTCTTATTTCAAGCTGTACTCGGGTCTGGGTACTGCAGCCTCGAAAGCGCAAACCGATGCGAGACTGGTCAAGCTGCGCGAGATGTATCACTTGTGCAAGGTTCTGTTCGATTACATTGGGCCACAGGAGTACGGTATCGAGAGTGAGGAGAAGCTAGAAATCGGCTTGCTCACATCGTTACCACTTCTTAAAGAGATCGTTGGAGACCTAGAAGAGCTGCAGGCGTCGGACATGCCCAAGTGTTTCTTCTACTTCACCAAGGAGTCGCATATCTACACACTGCTCAACTGCATCCTGGAGGGCGGTATCAAGACCAAGATCGAACGCAATGCTATCCCAGAGCTCGACTACTTGTCACAGATCAACTTCGAGCTGTACGAATCGGAGAATGCTAGTATTGACGATAAGCCGCATACCTTCAACTACAGCATTCGCATTACTCTATCGCCAGGATGCCACGCCTTTGCTCCGCTTGATGTGTAAGTCAAGTGAATCTATGCAATGCAATACGAAAATCGCTAACATGGGCAGACAACTGGACTCACGCCATATGATCGGTTTTGCACCACGTCGCAGTCTCACTCTCCACCAAGACTGGAAAGAAGTCCTCGAGACTCTTCGGGCAAAATTCCACACGTAAGCGCATTCCACCTCCCCCAATTTACGTTGGAAAACCATACTGATGTGTTCTAGTGTCAAACTACCCAAATCCTTCGTCGCCATTGACCTCAGCGAGAAGGTTCCCGAAGCTTTTGAGCGTAGCAGCAGCGTGAAAGGCAAAGAGCACAACATGACCGAGAGCGAAGAGCGCGGTAGATCAGATGAGCGAGACGAAGACGCCTCTCACATTCCTATTGCAGATGCACATGGCAACATCATCAGCCCAGGAGAAATCGTGAGCCCGGAGCGCTTGGCGCTAAACAAGGAGATCAGCCCCGCCGGCTTGCCGCCGCCGGCGATGGATACCGAGAAAGAGTAGAGATGAGAGCAGTCATTCGCTTTCAAATTGGGAGGTTGTTTAAGCATTTCGCATTCGTTGCATGGACTGGTGTTAGTGGGTGGCGTGTGGAGTCTGTACAGTATGTGGCTTCTACAGCAGTTTTGACCGCATCGCTAGCATTTTACCATATCAATCTGCATACTGATGAATGGACTCTGATTACCGCTCAGCCCCGTTCGGCGCTCGTAATCATCTTCGAGAATATCAAGCTCCATACTGCCATCTGTCTTGCCTGGAGCGCGTCCTTGTACATGGCCGGATACTGCCACTTGGGGACACTCCAGAAGAAAACCGCGAAAACCCATATCCGTCCGATTAACGCGCCGAACCAACTCTCCTTGACTGACTTCAGCTCTCTCTGATAACCAAATGCAGGCAGGAAGTGCTGCAAGAAGACCGTCTCCACTAAACAAGCCAAGAAGTTTACCATGAACCACCAGACGTCCGCCCACCCATCACGACCTATCTGCCAACTGACAACCCCATGAGATACGCCAGAAAGTACAAACACGACAAAAGCTACGAACACTTTACACTCGTAGGAGTCGGAACGGAAGTTGAGCTGGCGAGCCAAAGCTCTTCCGATACACGTATACGGCTGAAGAGCAATCTTATGCCAGAATCGAGACCAGAACGTTCTTAAACAAGTAATAGAAGTAGGAGTACCAAATAGAGGGGGCCAATCACAAGGGTGGTCCAAGCCGATGCTGACGAAAAGACTGGCGAGGATGGCGTTGGTTCCGTCTAGGTACACCACGCTTTGCCAGACCCAGAGGACCGAAACGTAGGCCCGGATCAACAAGTCTCGCGTGGTGACGTCGTGCCAGCGTCGGAGTAGCATTTGTTTCTCTTCAGAGACGTCCTCGGGATATATCTCGCCAAAGACTGCGGCGACGAGAGCGGGTAGGATCTTGAAGTTGATGTAGTAGTATATCGGCAGTTTTACTAGTCGTAAGAACAGGAAGACGGATATCGGCTGAGTGTATTTGTCTGTGGGCCTAGCTGTGGTTGACTCCGGACTAACACCGATGAGTTGTGGGTTACCCCACAAACGATATGTTGCTTCCCAATGGTGTCGCAAACGAGCAAATTGACTGAGAGGTGGTGAAGTAGCAGGCAGGCGTGGGACGGGCCATTTTCGTATGTAAAGTAGACACATTATGTGAGGTATATTGAGCACCATGGCTTGCGTCCATAGACTCGTCAGTCCGGGTATCCATATGAAGTATTTGGAGGATGTGATGGATAGTGAGGCGAAGAGGAGGAAGAAGGGCAGGAAATAGTAGCGATGGGTCTGACTGTGACAGTGCAGTGCCAAGTGGAAAACTAGGATTGATATGACTAGGTAAGTTATGGGGATGAAGAGGTGGAGAAACATGATGGTGGGGTGGGGACGAAAGTAGAGGAGGAAGGAGCGAAGTCTTTCGGGGCTGTCTGCCTTCTTATCGGTAGGACACATTCGCAAGCTGACGTGGGTAGTGTCAGCATGCCTCAAGGGGCCACACAGATGGGAACAATCTGTCAGAGGGTAGGCCTTGTCACTGGATCTGGCCATGCAAGCGGAGTTTCATGCAATGAAGGTGTAAGTCGCCTGAACTTCTTCTTCATTGCAACCCCCACTTCATCCCTAGGTCTTATAGCTTTATTGCGGTTCGAGTGTCAAAGGGAGTCGACATCACATCATAGTCAACTAGAGCTTCTTGGCCAAGAGTCTTTTCTACTTCAGTGTATGTACGTACAACCAAACGAGTGTGTGATCAACCGAAAAGAAAGCTACAACAGTTCAATTAAGACCACTTCCAACAAGAGCTTGAGAGTGAGATCTCGGCGTCAATTCTAGGTAGGCCTGGCATCAAGCGCATCCTGAATAGCCTGAACGTCCTCGTTGGAAAGACCAGTGAAGGAGATGGAGTCAGTTCCCTGGGGTACAGGGTTTCCAGCGTTGAACTTGCCAGTAATGACAGTGGCCAAAGTCATGCACGCAGGGGGAATACCGCTGACGAGAATGACTGGAAGACATGACGTTAGTACATGGATATGTCGCAGTAATAGAGCAGATCGGACATACCACCAGGACCGGTGCCCTCGAAAGTCACGTCAGCTCCCTTAAGCTGATCGGCGCAGTCTTGCCACGCGGTTCCAGTGCCGAATTCCTCATCCTGGCGCTTGGAGACGTAGCTGTGAAGTCCAGCCCAGTTGTCGCGGGCGTGGATGACTTGCGTGCCATCGCGGGCCCTCTTGCCGTTGATCGCAGTCACGACGGTGCCGGCGACGGTGCCAGCTGCGGAAACGGCTGCGCTCTATACCATGTCAGTGTTGTCTACATTCGTGGTTGCGAATGAATGCACTTACGGCAGCGCCAATGCCTGCAGCGGTAGCAGCAGGAATGGCGGCGAGGAAGGGCGCGGGGCAGTGCTGAGCCAGTGCCAAAAGGGCAATGGGAGCAATGAGGCTTTTGGCGTTGGAAAACATATTGATGATGTTGGATTGAAGAGTTCTTTGCTGGACTTGTTGCCTTGAATGATGGGAAGATGTGCGTGCTGGAAACACAGTTCTACGGTGGACCAGGCAGACTTTATACCTGGTCTGCCTTCCTAGATGTGATATTTCCAAGAGCTTACCTTCAAGCTATCCGTCAGGTTTCGATCGAGAGGCTTACTTGCATGTAAGACAGGTGCTTCGTTTAGTGCAGCAATTGGGGGCTGTCTAGTCAAAAAGCTCCGTCGATGAGGTGATTTAATGAGTGTGACCTATCAAGGATGTAACGGACGAAGTTTGTGAGACCATCCATCCGTTCCATGACTTTTAGAGGTAATCTTGGGACGCCCAAGGCTAGGTCGTGCAGGAATGAAGTAAATCATTCCCGAGATGCCTTGCCGGTGAGGCATTATCCATACGGGCATCAACTTGCGTGATGTGATTATGTCTTACTATCCTTGACGGATTTGGCGTAAGAAAACCGTATCATAGTCGTGAGGCAAGACTTCCATGGTGATAGTGGCAGTAGGGGAGATGGGACGGAGCTGCATCTCTTCACCAATGTAAGCCTTAATAAGGCACACGGCGGTTGCAACACTGCATTTTGTGTGCGTACCACTATACTTTGCTTGAAATCCCATCAATTGATCAGCGTCGATGCCTAAGTACCTTCAAGTGGTATCTCGATGCTCGGTTGACAAGCGTCTCATACGTCCAATCGGTGTTGCCGCGAAGCATGTCATCTCATCAGGATGGTATGAACGACTATCGTTCAGGTAAAGGATATGTCTTACATGAGTACGCTTCGGCAAATTCCTTGGGTTAGGACGCACAAAAGTAACCCCCTACGAGATCTATGATCGTGTATCATCTTACGTTGGAGGTGCCTCATGCGCCCCACCCCACTACTAAACAGGCCTTCAAATCTATCCATGGCATCTACATGCGTATACGAGACACACAGACTTGTGCAAAAGATTATGGCTAAGACTGGACTAATACGCTGACATTCGGGCTTGCGGAGAACACAGATACCGAGAAGTGAAGCCGGAGGTGAGCTGCTGTTGAGCTAGCGGGCAAATATGACAGCAACTACGAGCAACAGTATGAGATATTTTGCCTCGACGACCTTCTGAAGAGCGATGGAAACCCATCCAAGGTACGGTATGTATCCCACGACTAGGCCCACGATCTCGTCTCTCGTTACAAAGGTTCGCCCATCAGGATACATGGAAACGTCATCGACTTCATTATTGTCACCCTTAGTGACTATACACTGCCTGTGTTACGTTAGATGTAATTTCGCCATGCCGAAGCTGTGAGGATATGTTACCTTGGCGAGGAATGATTATCATCTCCACCAATGTCAGAGACTTTGATCGCCCGATGAACCATTGGCAACGCTCTGCCAGCAAACCATACAACTGGTATTTCGCCAGCTTGGATGTGGTTGCTCCGATTGGAGAGGAAGAGCAAATCCCCTCTATGAAAAGCGGGTGCCATCGACTCTGAGATGACACATACCATTGGCACTGAAGAAGCGGTAAGAGCCGAAAGCCCTTTCCACATCATCAATGGTGTGCTCAAAGTAGTCAAGATGGGTAAGAGGCGCAGCAAATAGCAGCGTAATCGTCCGCTTTGGGATTGCTTGGCCGTTCGTCGAGAAGATGCTGGCATCTCCATCGTCCAATGCAAGCGGTCGACGAGGAAACGGGTTGGCGATCACTTGCTCGAGGATGTGCGTATCAGGATGGAGCTGGAGTTGCATACCAGGATGAAGCGGTGGCAGGAACATGATGTAGGAAACGCCCAGAGTTATCGTACTTGCTCATTCCCGAGAAGCGATGAGCACGATGAATCAGGCCGTAGTCTAAGGTGAAATCGCTGACTCATCTCCGCTTCCGGTACACGCAGGTGGTATGGATATGGCGTAGCTAGAGAACACCATCACCATAACGGAGAGAACTAGAGCAAGGATTGGATTCGGAATCCCGATATGGGCGAGACACAGGTGCATTGGTATTCTCCGTCTCCAGAAAAGATCTGCGCTGAAGCACAAATAGAAAATCGTCTGGGTAAATGCAGCTGGCAGCCGGTCAGCGTGACATGGCTTGCAGCAACATGAAATTTATAATCACCGAGACATTACCCTTGCTCTATCCTTGATATCAGACGCATGCCGCGAGTCCAAGTCGTCTGCGGAGAAGGCAACGAGAGGTGTATGCGGATGATTCTGCCCTGGCGGCTTATGCCGAGACCACGTGCTGATGGACAAGCGGCCCAGGCAGCGGTTAAACCCGATCACGATGCTTCGTGGGGTTTCTTGTGTAAGGGATGACATTGCAGATCGCGTATAGCGAGTCACACTGTCTTAGCCAAGAGCTGCTGAGTTGCGCAGTTAGTTCTCATGGCGCATGCGTGTTCCGACCTGTATTCCCTCTCATTCTTCACCCAGCGGTTGACGAGGCCTACCCATCTATCTTTTCGCATTGTTCAGCTTTTGCAACTGCGAATACTCGCACCCAGCTTACCTCTGAAACCTTTCGAAATCCATTGTTCAGTTGGCAGTCGACATGGCGGCAGTTCTCGAGTTCTGCTCACTTCCTTTCAAGATCTCTGATGCCCCCATCGCGAATGAAGAGACCAGCATCTATGTCAGATGCCACGATCGATTGTTCTCAAACGTCACCGTTGTGGATGAGAATGGCCAAGAGCTCTTCGTTGGAGGAGGACCTGGTCCAATGAAGTCTTGGTCATGGCGTCGACAGGTGAAAGACACTTCGGGTGTGCCGATCTTCGACCTCCGACATCACGGGTCGGCAATGAAGAACCTCTGGACGGTGGAAAGTCCAGATGGTCAGCGTATAGCGGAGCTGAAACATGTCTCTTCTGGGCGCCGATCAGATCTTGATATGGTCGTTCCCACCGGAAAAGACAAGGAAGACGACGTGGTGCTGCAGGTTCGGCAGAAGGACCAGAGTGCAATTACGACTAGGGTGTTCTCCAAAGACGTCTGTATCGCCGAACTGCTGTTGCAGGAGTCAAACGATATCTCCAATCTCAGTCAAGTTGACAGAAGCTCTTGGAAGGTTCGGATTGCCGGGGGTGTAGATCCAGCAGTGGTAAGCCATCTATCGATCTTGGATATCGGTTGAAGCTAATCAGTGATTCAGATCTTGATCATAGCTCTATGTCGGGCTGAGATGCATCATGTATGGAGACAGTAGTACCTCATCTGAGAGCATCGTCGCTCGAAGTGTGGAGATCGTGAGGGGCTCATTGTCGGGAAAGCATCAAACTGGCCATGGCGTTTCGCTTGCGCCAGGGTGTTTGTGAGGCCTTGATGTTCCTTCAGACCCTCGTTTCGCTGCACTGCATGAGACGCAACCACCTACGTAGATGTTGAACGACGGCTTAGCCTAGTCAGTGAAGTTTACCAGCCTGGTCACTCATTTACCAATTCATCGAGTTTACTGGAGGGTTCCTTCTTAGTTGACAAGTCGTGTATTTGTAGATGTCGTCGTAGACGTTTGTCGGGCGTTTGTTGGGCGAGGTAAGTCAGATGGATCGGAACCAGGTCTCAGTACGATCACAGGTGTGCCATTATTCCTTCCTACTCATCAGTCGCATAACAATGCGACTTGTTGCGATGAACTTTTCCTTCTTGGCCATATGTCTACGCGCGATGTCTACGCGCGCAGACCCGACTGAACAGGCGACAGACCCATACTCGGAAGACGTTTCGCTTTCAGCCCAAAGATCTCGCGATGAAAAAGAGCGCGATGAAAACGCTGAACAGTCGATAATCGCGCGCTTACGATGAAAGAGGGGTTTGGAAGGCACGTGGAAGGGTCTCATCAAGCGATAAGAAAATGACGTTCGTGGATGGTCCGAGAATAGCTCCGGTTTTTAGCACACCTTGAACTAGCAACCCCGGATCTCCAATACAAGCTCGAAGCTGTAGTGGAGTCCACTTGTTCCATTTGAGAATGTGTAAACTACTCTACATCTAGGCGCTGAAGGCTCATGGCATTGCTGATTGACAGCTTCGTGTTCAGAATGGCATGATTTCGATTCAAATTCATATCTTCAAGAACACGACCGTGCACATTCCTGCCTTCGGTAACCACCCCTCAACCAGCTAAACTCGAACTAGACCGATTTGCTCTCTCCTCGTGGCACCAACACCAAGCTGAAGAAACAGTATGGTCTGCGAACTTTACAAGATGCCGACCTCCGATATGTTGTTGGCTACCTAGGTACCGTCACCTGCTGGCGCCCACCCTCTCGCCCACCGTCGCTTACTCCTTACTGTTGGAACACTCTGAAGCGCGCGAACAAGATCCGCACGGCTTACCAACATAAACCATTCCAGAATGCCAGAAATCGTCAGCTTCGGCATAACGGACGTCATCCTGTGAGGTCTCCTAACAACAATCGCTCGCCCTAAGCCATTTGCGCTAATCGCAATCTTAATCACGACCGTCTTCTATGTTTTTCTCCGAAAACTCCGGCCCCTAAGCCTCGCCGAGGCCGGTTTTGATAGCATCAAGAGTCTATAATCTTACTGTTGAGGTCTTTGGCGACATTTAGAATGAGCTGCATTGCACTTGCCATTATCTATCTGCTAAGGCGCCGGGGGTCGAAGTATTGGAGGCAATTATTGTAGGGGAGGCTGTCGGTGATCAAAGCTCCTGCGGCGAACGCTCTGTCCTCTCACTTCCAAAGTTTGCTCACGAAGTGTTAACTTGTGGGCTTCCGGTGATGCCCTTACCGTGTTTAAGTTTTTCGCGTTCGCTGTCCGCATTAGGTGGCGTGCGGCAACCTACGTGGTACAATACTCGCCCAAAGTCATGCAATGCTCGGCATTTATATTGTTTGACGACGGTGATTGAGTTTGTTGCCCTAAACTCATCAACGTCCCCAACGTCACTTTCCTGCGCCGTCTCACGCCTGACGACGTGCTGGTATCGACTTGGGTTTATTCGGGCCGTGCTCGGGTATGAACAGAACACGGCGGTCGCTTTCGCGACAATAGAGAGCGCCTTTGGTTCAAATTAGTGCCTGCCCAGGTGGTCTTGAGTCGGGCTGGTACGCCAGTACCAATCAGCAGTCTCTCCAGCAATTGAGCCGATCCCCGGCTTACTTCCGATCTCAGCCCAGCCCAAACCCCATGGAGGGGCGTGCGCGCCGGATTTGGGATCAAGCCTGCGGATCGGCTGAACTGTGGAGAAGTCTGCCAATGGGGAAGTCAAATGGTGGAACGAACCGCCAATCAGGTAGGGACCAAGCATGCTTCAGCTGTAAATTGGCAGCCATCGTAGGTCTAGGTCTCTCGCAGGGCGCTGCCACAGGCCGGCGGATAGCTTCAAAACCATGCTTCCCCTCGCGCATTCCATCTCGTGTCAGTCTAAAGCAAACCTCATCGTTGATAACACTTCACAGTCGCTTTCAAGTAACCAAACCTTGCCAACATGCGCTTCTCCATTATCGCCGCTGCCGCTGCATTGAGCTCTACAGCTCTGGCCCAAGGTCTTCTTGACCAGATCCCGCAATGTGCTGTGAGTTATTGACCATAACTATCGGCGAACGAAAGCTAAAGAAAACGCAGCAAGCCTGCTTCGGTGGCAACTTAGGCAGCTGCGGTGCTACTGACATTGCATGCATTTGCGAGAGCAAGATTATCGACGCTGTGTCTTGCTGTGTGTTCGCTACTTGCTCACAGTCGGATATCGCTGGTATGTCGCTTGCCATTTCGCGTCCCGTGCCAGCTAACAAGTATCACAGCGACCACTCAGTTCGGCGTCGAGATATGCAAACTTCAGAACATCGACGTAAACACCCAACCCTCATGCCCGTCTGGCAGCGCGACAGCATCTGGTAGCGCGGCCCCGTCTGGTAGCGCGGCCCCGTCTGGCAGCGCGACTCCTTCAGCAGGCAACTCCTCTGTCACACAAGTGTCTGGCACCGCCTCCATGACCCCTTCAGGAAGCGCCTCCGCCACTTCAGCATCAGCGGCTGGCAACACTGGAGCAGCACCCATCCAGACTGCAGGCGCGGGAGTCGGTCTTGGACTTGCCATGGTCGGGCTGCTCGCTGCTTTGTAGGAGAACACCGTTATCACTGTACGCTGTTGGACACTTGCCCAGCGCCCGTTGTTCGAACGGTAGCCCCAGCCATGCACCTGACGGGCCGTGTACCAGACAACTTCCCGACTCGCGCCTCAGGAAAACCTTCCTGCAATCATCGATTGTCCACACCGAAGACATGGCCTGGTTTATTTGTAGTGTATTCCCGCAGTTTGGAAACTTCTTTGTTTAATAACATAATCTATTTCGTCATTTACAACTGTTAGTAGATCTCTAGCATTAGTGCTAACCTGTAATAACAAGTAACTGTGAATGCATCCTCTTTGGAGACATTTGATTGATGTATCCCCTTAAAGGGAGGTGCTATGAAACTACATACATCGATGATACCAGGCTGGAAAGCCTGCCCGGCTTATTTGGCGTGAACCCACTTCAACTCTCTTCCTTTAGAACGCGCTGGTAATGATTACAGTCTTCCAGACGCACACAGTGACTGACTCCATCTTTTGTTCGCGACTGCACGACGTGCTGCGGAATGATCCAGCTGATCCGCCCAATCCCGTGCCCGTGCGGCTTATTCTTGAACACTCGAAGTTGAAGCCTCGTCGGCCCCTAGTCGGGACGCGCTCGGCCGCTACTATTTGCCATTAGCTGCCTTCCACCGAAGCATGTTCAGCTCCCGCGGCCCATTGGACGATCTCCACACCCCAGATCTTCGACCCTTCAACATCCCCGGCATCCATCACTGTCAGCCTTCATCATCAGTCCTCACTTCCAGCCTAATTCCTCTTATCCTCACTTTTTTTTGCGCATGCATTCCACGTAGCTGTTGCGACGCTCTACCGCGATAAGCACTCATAAGGTCGTGCGACGATGGGTCTCGGCATCCTCTCTGACCATGCACTCGAACAGGTCCCTGGGACCGCGCAGGTATTGGAAGGCGAGCAGCGGAGGGAAATCGAAAGAAATGCAGGAAGTATCATAGGGAGGTCAGGCTTGAAGTACGACAAAACTGGGACAATACTGCTTGTTCCGCAGCCGAGTGATGATCCGAATGATCCGCTTGTATGTCTTCCAAACGTCCCATTCTGGCACAAAATCTAGGCAAGTGCACATAGTTGACTGATACTCCAGAACTGGTCGCTTCGTCGTCGCGACACCATTCTCCTTCTTCTATCCTCCATATCAGTCATCGCAAGCACCCTCTCTCCCATTCTTGCCGCCAATACTGTCTCCCTCGCCATTTACTTTGGTCACAACCTAACCGACATGGCTCTGTTGACCGGCTACCACCTCTTGGGTGTCGGAGTCGCAGGTTTTTTTTTCGTGCCGTCAGCGCGTATCTGGGGGAAACGACATGTGTACATTCTAGGAACTGTGATAGTCGTGGTGAGTTGTGCGTGGGGTGGCGCGATAGGAAACAATTATGCTGGATTTCTATGGGCGAGGATATTTCAAGGCGTGGGCCTAGCGCCATTCGAAGCGCTCGTCAATGGTGAGTTCAAGCATGGATATCTTTGAATTTTACTTGAAGCATACACTAACTTTGTATCTCGATTTAAAGCCAGTGTTGGCGATATGTATCACGTCCACGAGCGCGGAGTTCGCATGGCGTTGTCAAACTTCGCCGTCTTCGGAGGCGCGTTCCTTACGCCAGTTTTGGTAGGAGTGATTGCAGATTCAATCGGATATCAGTGGACATTCTATTTTGTCGCCATATTCGCGGGGATCATGCTACCGCTGATCATACTCTTCTGCCCGGAAACGGCGTTCAGGAGGGAAGAGAAATTTGACACCGACACTATGGGGAACTTGCTGGTTAAGGATGGAGAAGAGATGAAAATCCTGGGTAATCGGGGGTCGAGTAGTATATCTGCTGAACACGAAGCAGCTGGAAACACGGATGAAAAGGGAGCAGGAAACTCTGCGGACCAGCATTCGGTGGGCGATTCGCCACGCAAGGCTACTTTCCTCGAAAGTATGAAGCCGTTCAATGGGCGGAAAACAGATGAGCGGTTTCTGCACCTCCTTCTGCGGCCGTTCTCGCTGTTCTTGCATCCGGGTATACTATGGGCCTGTCTCATCCAAGGCAGTCTAATCGGTTTCACGGTCCTTATCGGTGTTGTGCTTGCAGCAATTATGCTTGGCCCACCGCTTTGGTTTGGAGAGAAGGAGACAGGATACATGTAAGTTGATACATTCCGTTCATATCTTCACCTACATGTCCTAATCCCATCAAGGTATACAGGCGCCTTCATCGGTGCACTCCTCGGCTTCGGCCTCACCGGTCTGATTAGCGACTGGTCCGCCAATCTGCTCACGCGTCTCAATAACGGCGTCTACGAACCCGAGTTCCGCATGGTGCTCGTGGTCCCACAACTCATATTAGGTTGTGCTGGTATCTATGGTTTCGGTTGGACCAGCGCAGATACGGCAACGTACGGCTGGTTTTGGCCTGATTTCTTCTTCGCGCTCGTAGTTATGGGTATGGTGTGTGGTGCTGTCGCCAGTGCGCTATACATTGTCGATGCACATCGTAAGTCTCCGAGACCATTCCATGCTTTGAGATGCCTAGGTACTGACGTATATAGGCGGCATGTCCATCGAAGCTTTCACGTGCCTCCTCGTTTTCAAGAACGTGTTCTCCTTCGCCCTGACGTTCAAAGGCTTCGACTGGGTCGTTGAGGCTGGACGGCGGAGTGGGGTAGGTGGTGGTGGGGGAATCAAGACCCTGTTTATCGCCGTCGGGAGCGCGCAGGTCGCTGTTTGTGCGTTGACAATTCCGATGTGTAAGTCTCAGGGAGAAGGTGAGATGAGGACAGTGGCTAATCCGTGCTTTTATAGACATCCTCGGCAAGAAGAACCGGAGCTTCTTCCACCGCCACAATGTTTTCTTTGCGGTAACGGATTGGGTGGCGGATAAACTGACATTTTGGTAAGAGGTTATGAAAAGGCCATTGTTGGAGAGGATCGCTTGGGGTGTATTAATGTGGACTTCGATTCCTACACTGTCGTTTACTATGTTTGTTTCTATCTTCTGTTGTTCTTGTCGGATTAGAGCCATCTATCCCTGTCATTGTCGCATTGATCCTGCTTCGGTTACATGGGGGTATGGTCACGATATAACCCATGAGAATCGCTATTCCTTCACATACGACCATAGGACACTGAGAATTAGGCTTCCCGTCCGCTCAGCCATATACAAGCAGTGTACCGGCGGATTAGTAGTTAGGTGGGTGACCACTAGCGAATCCCCGCTGTTGTATGTTTTTGCTCTTTTTTGCACCATGGTGGAGGATATTTTTTTGCCCGCGTTCGCCCCACCAGCCCAAGACCCACCACGACAAGCACTCAAGTACGAACACCACTTATGAACCACTAAGCTACCGGAATACCAATAGTTAGAGCAAGGAACTCGAGTTTTCTTTAAGAATCGTAGTTTCTTCTACCATCATGAGCTCCGCATTCCCCTTGTTAAGCATGCGCACGTGATCTATGCGTACCGGATAAGCAGCTAGAGGTGATTTTATATATTGAAGCTTCTGTATCCGTCTCATGTAAGATTTGAGCAACAGTTCAAGGTACCCAGGTACCTCTAATCGTCTCCATCCATCATGACATCCACAATGGCCTTTGCCTCCTCGAGATCCTCGTCACGGTAGAACTTGAGTCCATAGGAAATCATGAACTGCTCCGAATTGCCATAGTACTGTTCAATCCAATCAAGCTGGCGTTCCGTGAAGTTGTAGTCTGCCTGATGGCCTTCGAAACGTGACAAATCACAATCATCCTCCTCATCCCCGGATCCTCCCAGCTCGGACATCTCGTCCTCACGCATGATGGCGCGTAAAATCACCCGTCCCTCTTCGCGGTCTTCCTCTTTGTAGATACTGAGCCCATGCTGTCTCAGGAAGTGATATTCGGAGCGATAGTGTTTCTTGAGGAACGAAGTTTCTTCGGCCGTGTAAGGTGCAGCATTATACCCCGGGGTGTTGGCTTCATTCCCAGCTTGGAACTCTTGCCACTTACGCCTCTCGGCGTCGTCCCATTGGCAGCCTAGCACGTACATCACGTCCTTCTTGAGCGCGTACGGACCGAGCCTTGGCCCGTTCGGTGACCGGCGCACTTTGATCCCGAACAACGGGCTTTTACAGGCGAAATAGGCAGCGTTTTTACCCTGGCTGTCTTTGATGATGCCTTTGTGTTTTCCGCTTTTGCCGCCGTATGTATTGACGTTGTACCCATCAGTGTACATGAGTGGTTGCCCAATGGTGTTGCAAATGAAGTCAGGCACGTGCAAGACCTCGTGAAGAATGAGAGATCGATGCGAAGATACACCTGAAGCATTCGGAGAGCATTTGGTGGGGATTTCGACGGTACCTATTCCCAGCACGGGAGTTTGCGTGTGCGGGCCGAAGAAGGGCGAGGAATTCACTGTTGATTTGAAGGGCGTGTACGTTTTGAACCAGCCTCTGTCCTTTGCGACGCTGATAGCTATATGTTAACGGTGGATGCTTTTGAATGAGTCTTAGCTCACCTACTGTACGTTGGCATTGTTTAGAAAGACCCAGTCGGGACAGAGGCGTGAATTGGTATCCGGATTCATCTCGTTATCAGACTGCTTGTTGTAGGTCCACACGGGTGCTTCTGGCGATCGAGGCTAGATGGACAGGAGCCGACCGATGAGTGTCTTCCTATGCGGGGTGATGCGGCTGGGAGATTAGGTATATGTACTTGCGCGATTCCACGGTTGTTTGCTGGGCGCGATTGTCCCGAGGTAATGCCGCATTGACTAGGGGCAACCACGCTAACGAACAGTCCTACCCATGGACTCCACCTGGGCACTTGCAGCTGGTCATTGGCGAGTTGCCCCCACTGTTGCTGAGCTGAACCGACTTCACGCGCAGACTGCATGCGCAGATAGTACGCGCAAACCAGGGAATTTAGACAAAGCTGAACGAGAAATCGTTTTCGGGCATTCTGAGGCAATCGTGCGGCAGTCTTCTCCGTGGCTCGCAGCTGGAGCTTATCCGGCAAATCCCTTTTGCGCGGTGCCCAATCTTGGCCGAACACGTTCCCCAAAGGCCCTTCGGGAGCTCTAACTGGGAATCGGCCGCGATGATTCGCGTCCACTCAAACTTGTACAAGCAAGATACTGGTGCGCAGTAGCTAAGAGATGACTACTGGCGATTTTCGCTGTTATAAGCTTCTGGCTTCGTTTGTGCGCCGAAACTTAACACATCTTTTGCGCTCAGATTGCATCCATTAGACTACGACCCACTACTACAACCTCTCAAGATCATAACAAAGTTGGCTAACTGATGCTCAAGACGACATTAATAACTCACGAAAGACCCCTCTCTCTCAGCCGTGCCTCCGCCCAAGCTCCAAGGTCGCCGAAGAACTGTTCAGATTCACCACCATGCCAGTCGCGCAACGCAAACCACAGATAGCGCACATCTTTTCCCGCTTTGATCGCGAATTCGAAATCTGGCGCATGCGTGTACAACTCCTGTTCATTGTACCAGGTGTTAGCGCACCATCATGGTAAGCAGGATTCGGTACAAACAAACCCTGACGTAATGTCGCGACCAGGTGGCATATGCTTCTAGTTCTGCAGCTGTCGGTGATCCAGGTACCCTAGTAACAGCCGGCTCAGCATGCTCGTTCGCAATCAGATCCACAGGACCAGCCGCGACAAGTGGGTCAGCTAGTAGAGCTGGAACAATGCATGCTGTCTCCCAATCATATAGCGACGTGACTTCGGGCATACGATTGTCGTCTGTGATGATCGAAGTATTGTGTATCCCAAAGTCACCGTGCTCAAGCACTAACCTGTACAAGATCTCGGAGTTCTCTTGCGGCAGTAGATGTGGTATCGCTTTGAGGAGAGACTGCTTCGCTGCCAGTGCGACAGGTCCCACGGTTTCTTCATCATCTTCCCATCCAACCATGTCACCTTCGTTCTTGATTGTAGCTTCAATCTTTGACTTCATTACGTGTGTCCAGAATTCGCGAGTAGGCGCTACGGGCAAGGTGAAAGTATCTGGTTTGAAGTCAAAGATGCGGCTATGCAGATACTTGGCTGCAAAGTCAGAGGGTGGGCAATAATTGAAGAGAGCGGCACGCATGCGTGCAAGCTGATCAAGGAGAACGATCTGAGAGCTATTAGTATATCTCAACGCTTCGAATAATGGCTTATACCTTTGCCTCAGCATCGAGCCCTTTCCACACATTGTTTGTGCCGTCTGATCGTTCGAACACAAAGATGCGTCGACCCGAGAGATCTGCTGGTATCTGGACTTTAAGGCCCGGTTTGAGAACCGGTGCACGGTGGTAGAGCAGGCGAGACGCGCGGATTTCTACTTCGTTTCGCAACAGGCCATATGTGGCTGCTTCGAACTTGACTTCAGCGATCTGTCGCTCGACGACAAAGCCATCAAAATCCGGCATGTTGACGTCGCCGCGAGCTAGACGAACTACCAAGTCCGGTCCATCACGAACCTGAAGGTGAAATCCCTAAGCACAAATCAGTAAACTATGGTTGGCAAGCGAGCTGAATTAGAATGGCATTGAGCGTCGATATCGTCTCCGCCGAGCCTATCGTGTTGGGCGGAGGGCTAGATCAGCCGACTCGAGGATAGCCATGATCATACACGTACATAGTTGTTGGAGCCTTTATCGATAGTCGCGATGTCAGTTACTTCAACTTGGAGCTTCTCTTCAATCTCATCGATGAGCAACTGCACGTTCCAGACGTCTTTGAAGGGACTTGCATTGACCCGCACCAGTGTCAGGACATGTTTGCCGTCGTACTCTTCTCCATTCAATCCAACGGGCCACTCATCGCGCCAGGGCATACTTTCTTAGAGTTCGATGTGACTTCGCGATTTCTTCGTGTGGTCGATATTCGTGAGACAGGTGGAAGGTGAGTGATCAGTTTAGCATTACTCGATGCCAATTCGTGTTTGCCTTCGCTTGCTAATTGTTACACAGAGGCGTCTAGACGGCGAACGCCCCGTGCGTTGCATGATGCAAGGGTACGCCATATAACAGCAATAGATATGAGAAGACCTTTGTATACTACTTATACCGAGCCTCATCCGTCCCGCTTTCTCCTCTGTTGAGAAGCAGAGGTCAAAGACCGTTGAGCAAAGTCGTTATGTTCGGAGTAATCTGTTGTGTCATGAGTACACGAGACCGACAGAGCACTATAGCGCCTAGAGGATGCGTTTCGCGCTCTAAGGTTTCGCAACCTTCGGGTGCTGCGCACACGCGTGGGAGACGCGCCAGTAGAAAGTGGGTCTTGTGACGTCATGTCGACGCGTCGACGGTGCGTGGAGTTTTGGCAAGTGCAACGCGCATCCTGAATTTCCACCACGCAGCGCCATAACAGCAACAACCTTGAAGGAGCAACGCATTCAGTTTAGAAGTTATGAAGTAAGCAACTCACTCCAATGGTATAGGTCGTGTATCCATGAATAACATGATCAAACTAAAGAGTGGCACGAGGGAATGGCACGCGCTTGCCGAACCCTACACTTTCAAAATTGGAGAAATACATCAACGAAAGGAAGCGCAACCGAGAAAACACTCGCGAGCCAAATTGACTTCATCACAAATAACCCGCCCAAGATTGCGCTGCCGAAGCTGCGTTCGCTGCAGCAATCCCTCCGGCGACATCGCCCTTCGAGCTACCCAAGCCGATCTCGAAGCTATCATACCCACAGCTGGTGGGCGCGCCTGCTTCAGAGCCGTCTAGGCCAGGGACGATCTGCCAATACAACTACAATTTACGTTAGCATGCAGTCCATCGAGTATTTGTACCTGTCATGCTTACCCAAGGAACTCCAGCATCATTGAAAACTTGGACCTGCGTATCGAAAGAGTCCTGGTAGTCGACCGAGACGCCCCACTCTTCCATCATGATATTCTTGCCTGCAGATCTGGCTCCGCTCAAGACCTCCCTGTCGCCGGTGATGTAGTAGGCCCAGTCGGACGCCTTGCTCATGTATCCGTGCATGCTGATGATATCGATCGCATCGCACTGCATAGCCTTCTCCAACGTGTTGAACTCGTGGTCACAGCAGTAGTGAGAACCGCCGACACCGCCTGTGGCAACCTTGATGTTGGAAGATCCAAGAGCACTGCGCAGTGCTCCAGCACGGCCACACAGCCAGTCATCCGGATCATTAGCATTCAACAGGTCGATTTGCCCAATCAGCGGCTCGTTCTGGAGGTCGAAAGCCATAATGACCTCTTCCATATCTTTCCAAGCTTTGCCAAAGTTGGGTGACTGATAGTTGAGCATCTCGTTGAGTCTGTTGTCGTAGTCGGCTTTGGCGTTGGATGAAGAATAGAAGGTAGGTGCGTCGCCATACTTTTGGCAGTATGCGTCACATCCCGCGCTGCCGCCCAATGTGTTGGCGTTATGAGGAGATATGATTGCCTTCATTCCGTTGTCGTGCAGGAGTTTGAGAGTGTCGTCGAGCTTAGCTAGGACGGTGTTATCGTAAACACCGACCGTCGATTCGAAAGCGGGCACGGAATTCTCGATAGTGCTGCCCTTCAAGCACCCTGTAGCAACGTTCGTCGCTGCACAACGATTGTCAGCACTACATGTCTTCCCTCAAGTCCGCTGTTAAGAAGATGCAACACCTTCCAAAGGTGATCAAAACTGTCCAGATACTACTCACCCCACAGCCTCAGGACCTTGGCGCCCCATCCAGCAAGAGTTTCGACATACTCCTTCTGCTCGGATGCAGAAAGGGCATGGAGAAAGTACTCATTACTTCCTGCGAATGAAGTTGAGGCTTGCCTGCGAGTTGGTACCAAACCGCTGACTACCGTTGTCGATAGCCCCAGCAAGGAAGTGATAGCCACAAGGCTGCGCATCGTGAAAGTTGGTGGTGCGTCGATATATACGAGTTATAAACAGGTGTGGGTAGTAATTGGTGAGTAATTCTGTCTTTGCATGCCAAAGACTATATATGCCATGGTGGCCATCCAGGTCAACCTTGCGAGGGGCCGGACACAGTCGAATGCGCCTGTGTTGATGGTTTGGAGACATATGGGGCCAGCCTTGCCAGCCACGTTCGCCGTGACATCACCTGAAATTACCAGCTAATTTTATCTCGTCCAAACTTTACGGGTGAGCTAGCCTTGATTGTGGTGGCTGTCTGTGACAGCTGCGGGAGTGCTTCCACGGACGCTGTGCATGCAGCTGGGCCGCCCCAAAGGCCGCCCCTATTGGCCCGATCGAAACTCAAGAGATAAATGGCGACGCACCCGCCGGATTCAGTCAATGGCAGACACCGAAGAGAACGCCATGTTCTCACCCGTCACTATCAGACCCCGATCACTTCTCGTTCGGCGTTGCTGCTGCTGCACAATTCTTCAGCCTTGCCGGTGTGTTGAGGTGAAAGTCTATTTATGCGTACGTGGGCGTCCAATCAGAGTTCAGCCGTCTCGGGTTCAAGTATGTGCATACACATGCCCGTGCTATCACATCAAGACATCCATTTCCAGCGCAGGAAGGCTGGGGTAATTTGCGACATGTGCGAAAACGCCCTGCGTACAAAATACGCCGGTCCGCTGCCAACCCAGCTTTCTCCACAACTCTTCCCTTAGCCTTCCCGTCGTGAAAAAAAGAAGGCTTGTATCCATTTATCTCCCCAGTAAGATACGCTAGCATACACCAAGATGTTTGGCAGCCGAGGCTTTCCCGCTCTTGCTCTTCTCCTAGCCTTGGTCAGCGTAGCAGGCGCTAGTGGTCCTACGAGTATCTTCATTGATCAGATTGAAGAATACAAGCTGCTCGCAACATGTGCCGAGCTCGAGTTGTCGACTATCGTGCGTAACATGAAATGGGGGTGTGGGGATGGCGGCTCATACCAGTCGTTTACATGCTGTAAGTTGACATCATGGAAGAAAGCTTGCGTCTGCGACATGCGCTGACCTTGTAATTTCCGTCTCACAGTCTGCTACGAGAGCTCTGCCAAGTTCTCCAGCATGATTGGAGCTCATGTCATGACCCAGTGTCCAGACGACCCTTCGCAAAACACGACGGCGCTGGAAGTGTTTAGCAGCTATTGTGATATCGGAGGTTCTAAATTAGCTGAGATCGCTGGTGAGTAATCCCTTGTTCTGGGGTGAGAAAGCAACGAGCTGACATGGCGATAGCCGCTACAACATCGGTGCCAGCAACAACGTCATCGCCATCATCATCGTCTGCTTCTCCAGCATCGACGCTGCAATCGGCTTTCTCAACTCCCACCTCGACAACACCTATCTCATCACCTGACCCCACTACATCACCTGAGTCGACGCCTGCTCCCAAGAACACCTCTCGGAAAGTCGCGATAGCCACAGGTATCACTGTTCCGGTAGTCGTCCTAGCTTCAGCTTTCGCGGCCTTCTTCTTGTTCCGCCGCTATAGGAACACGCATAGTAAACCTGAGCTGTATGAAGCCGACGGTTCTTCCTTGGACGCATCAAGGGGTGGCACATGCCATGAGGTGAGTGAGAAAGGGCAAATTCCCGCAGAACTGGCAGACCATGATCGCCATGATCCTCACGAGTTGGATGCCCAAAGCGATAGTAAGGTTTGATGAAAAGCGTCTTTAGTGGATGAAGTCTTGTGGAACTCCAGTTAGAAAGTTGGCATGGTCTCGAGTAAAGATCGCTTGATCGATTTGCTATGTTCCGCGTTAGTACAACAGGATGGTAGTCTCTTAACGAATATTAGAAGAACGGAGAAGCTCTAGCCAGAACATCCACTTGCCACTTGGTCAATCCATCATGACAACCATGTTGAGTCAATCGTGAACAGATACTACTGAGTGGGTAACACCGTAACAGTCCATTCGAATTGTAGCCCGGACAGTCGGGTAGGCCGTTTACAAAGTGGAGACCCTACTCCACTCCAGCTCTTCACTGACGCGATCGGGGTCGCACCTTGCCACGACGAATATGGCAAAGCTCTTGGTGTATGGCAGTCTTCTCTTCTTCGATGCTTAGCAGATGCATCGTCAAGCTGCGCCCATGCTTCGCGACCAGTACAACTCTTCCAAAACTTTGCCCAAAGATCGATGTACGAAGTCAGTAAATGGCTCACAACATTTCGTACACGAATATACCTATGTGAGAAGGTACCAGAAGTTTGTTTGTCCGTTGGGGAAGATATCAGGTGAGTTTCCTTTCATCCAGTCCTATAAACAGTTCGGGTGGCTTCAGGAAGCCGTGCATGTGTCCAAATTCGATCGTTGTAAGATGCGGTTCCGCAGATATCCTTCGGACCGGGCGGTAACATCTAGATGCCTTGCATTTGCGCATGTTGAGACAGCCAAAATTCCATGCACCACTGAAACGGCTAGGCGACGATCCGATCGTCGGGTTTAGTTGGTCCCATGTGATGCGGATGAGTGCATACTAAGCACGCTTGAAGCTTGCGACCCTAAACACGAGTCATTGACTCTGTGTCTGTTCGCACGATGAATACTCCCACTTGGATGCGACTTGAAGTGGAAAGCGTCTTAAGTGCAGCTCTCTGAATGACAGAACTGTGATACGGCCACTTTTAGGGTAGAACCCCGACAACATCCACATTTGTTCTGTTCGCATTACCAAAATCGGCAAGCCGGCGTTCCCTTCGGCATCATGTTCGCCTTGACAGAACGGTGTTATGCGGGGTACCGGGGTAGCTGTCTCTACCCCGCAAACTAGACATTCGGAGAGCAACCGTATCGATCGCCTGTGCGTGGCGTTGCCGCGGAGTGTTTCCGCTTTCAGACACATCCAGTACCAGGCCTTAACACGCGACATCTCCGTTGATTCCCTTAGGGCGTCCGGTCGGATGGGATACTAGAGGAGATCGACATGGTCTCGAAACGTTACTGGAGTGTGGCAGCGTCCACAGGCGAAACGCAATTCGCCCTGGTTATCGGGCGCGAGACTGTGGCAGGATCGCGAATAGCGTGGCGGTCATGCAGGATCCGCGCAGGAGGGGTATGTCGTGTGTTGACGTATATATAGAGAGTGTATCGCCCACGATGTGCCTATCCAAAGGATCTACAGTAACCTTTTAGTCTCACAACCTCCTCTTCATTCAAGAATCACTCCTCCCACAATGGTCCACTTCCGGACAGACATCGGTGCGACGAACGAAGCGGCGGATCCGAACAACGAGAACTATGCAAAAGAGCTCGAGACCGATGTTGTGATTGTAGGCGCCGGTTTCGGCGGCGTCTACCTGATGCACAAACTCCGCCAGCAGGGCTTCAAGTGCAAGATTATGGAGGCTGGTTCCAACATCGGTGGTATCTGGCACTGGAACTGCTATCCCGGAGCTCGGGTCGATTCCCAGGTCCCCATCTACGAATACAGTATGCCTGAGATCTGGAAGGTATGTGGCAATATTGTCGTATCGCTATACGAAGACTGACGTTGGCGGATAGGACTGGAATTGGTCCTGCAGATACCCCGGTACGGAAGAGCTCCAGCAGTATTTCGACCACGTCGAGCGAAAGCTGGATATCAAGAAAGATTGCGCATTCAACACCAGAGTTGTCGAGGCTCAGTTCGACAAACCCTCCTCGAAATGGGTCGTGAAGACCGAAGATGGCCGGACGGCGCGCTGCAAATATTTCCTTTTGGCTCTGGGCTTCGCGGCGAAGCGTCATTTCCCCGACTGGCCAGGAATGGACAAGTTCGAGGGCGAGATCCATCATAGCTCTTTCTGGCCAGCATCTGGAGTAGACGTCAAGGGCAAACGTGTTGCCGTCATTGGCACTGGGTCGACAGGGGTTCAGATCGCCCAGGAGACATCGAAGACGGCCGCCAGTATAACCCAGTTTGTTCGCACACCTAACCTCTGCCTCCCAATGCAACAGAAAGCTCTCACGAAGGAGGAGCAGGACAGACGGAAGCAGGGCGAGTACCAGGAAATCTTCAAGAAAAGATTGACGACGTTTGCTGGCTTCCAGTACGACTACATCGAGAAGAACACATTCGACGACTCACCCGAGGAGCGCGAGGCATTCTACGAGAAGATGTGGGAGAACGGTGGTTTCGAATTCTGGCTGGTAAGCGATAGACGGGAAGCCCCTACAGCAGCAGACACTTACTGTGATCGCAGGCAAACTACAAGGATCTGTTGTTCGACAACAAAGCCAACCGCGAAGCCTATAACTTCTGGGCGAAGAAGACGCGAGCCCGGATAACGGATCCTGAGAAGCGTGAGATTCTTGCGCCTCTGGAGCCACCGCATGCCTTTGGTACCAAGCGACCGAGTCTGGAGCAGAACTACTACGAGATGCTCGATAAGCCTGAGAACAAGGTCATCGACGTGAACAAGAACCCGATCAAGGAGGTTACTGAGAAGGGTATTGTGCTGGCTGATGGTACTCTACACGAGTTCGACGTCATCGCCCTTGCAACCGGCTTCGATTCAGTGACAGGTGGTATGAAGAACATGGGACTGAAGGATGTCGACGGTGTTGAACTGTCAGAAAAGTGGAAGAACGGTACCTACTCGTACCTGGGTATGAGCCTGAGTGGTTTCCCGTAAGTTCTCAAGTGCTTCCAACTACTGCAGATACTGACTGAACTGCAGCAACTGCTTCTTCCTCTACGGCGCTCAGGGACCGACGGCGTTTTCCAACGGACCCACGTGCGTTGAGGTTCAGGGAGACTGGATTGTCGATGCCATGGTCAAGCTTCGAGAGCAAGGCATCAACTACTGTGATGCTACACATGAGGCAGAGAAGGAGTGGCGGGAGAAGATCACTGAGCTCTCGGACAAGACACTGTTCCCGCAGACCAAGTCATGGTACATGGGTGACAACGTGCCGGGCAAACTCCGAGAGCAGTTGAACTTCGCCGGCGGGTTCCCACTGTACAGCGAGATGACGCGAAGTGCACTGGACAAGGGCTTCGAGGGCTTCATTACTGCGTAGATATCCACTGGCGAAGGAAGGGGCCGTTTAGCCTGTTGTAATTAATTGTATATCAATCATCTGCTTTCAACAACTGTCCCGTTTCCGTCGTGTGCGTCAGGTACTGCGGTGAAGGCAGGAAGTAGCCCCAACTAGTGCGACATGCCATCAATGTACTGATCGGGACTGCACGTGCAGGAAAGGAGCAAAACTTTAGAAATGGACCGCATGGCTCGGGCGTGGGGGATATGCGATGTGACGGGCGTGGTGGGAGGAGAGGGGCAGCGTGGCGTGGGTGGCCGCGGAGGAGCCCGCGGGCAGCAGATCAGAGATGGCCTGATCGGCGTCACATGGAATTTACGCCGACCGACGTCACGACGGGCGCCAGGTCAAGCAGCGCATTGCTACCTGCCTTATGGAAGCCGCACGCGCATCTGCCCACCACCCGGTACCATGAGGACGGCGTTCCTTTTTGGTCGCCAATGCTGTCGCCCAGGCCTGCCCAAACTCGCAACCCGCGCCTTCACGCGTCCTACCACCGCCGCCTCCCGCTTCCGCCGTCAATTTGCGACTCCAAACTTCAAAGGTCGGACGATACTATGGTCCGGTGCAGCTGCCGGAGCTGCGGGCGGCGCGATACTCAGCCCACTTGCCTTCGTCGACGTCGCCAATGATAAATCCGGCCATGGAGAGAAAACGCATGAGGAGGCCATGCTCGAGGCGTCGCGGAAGGAGCTCGACGAGCAGGTGCCCCATGCGCTGAGGCACTCTACAAAGTACAGGCGAGGCATATATTTTTTCGTCGAGGACTACATAATCGAGCCCATAGCCACTGGATTCCGCTTCCTCCACCTCATCATCATCTTCGTGCCGGTCATCGTGACAATACCTGCGATATGGCTTGGTTCACGACAGCCTGATAGAGACAACGAGCGGAGTGGCACACTATGGTGGTATGGCTTCTTAGTTGGCTCTATGGAGAGGGCTGGTGCCGCCTTCATCAAGGTGCGTGTCGTCACGTTAGACTCAGAAGATGTCAAGTAGACTGACTCTATGATAGCTCGGACAATGGGCTGCCTCCCGAACAGATGTCTTTCCAACCGAAATGTGTTCAATTATGTCGACCCTCCACTCCAACGCCCCGGCGCACACATTACAAGTCACAAAGCGAACGATCGAGGCGGCTTTTGACGGACAGAGCTTTGACGACATCTTCGAGGAGTTCGACGAGAAGCCATTGGGTGTTGGCGCAATAGCACAGGTATACAAGGCGAAGCTGAAGCCGCACCTTGCGACTCTGGAAGACAACAGCATCGACCGAGAGGAACTCAATCTGGCGCGGCGGATCAAGAAGAATGTCGATGTGACGCTCAAGAGCTCACCCTCGAGGGTACCATCTAGCCATGTTGCCATCAAGGTTCTGCACCCCAACATTGAGAAGATCGTCCGGAGAGACTTGCGCATCATGGGCTTCTTCGCGGCTGTCATCAACGCTATACCCACGATGGAGTGGCTGTCGTTTCCCGACGAAGTGGAACAATTTGGCGAGATGATGAGGCTGCAACTGGATCTGCGCATCGAAGCCGCGAATCTCACACTCTTCCGACGTAACTTCAAGGACCGGACGACAGCCTGGTTCCCGTACCCTTACACTGATTACACCACGCGCAATGTCCTTATCGAGGAGTTCGCCCAAGGCATCCCCATGGAAGACTTTCTACAAAATGGAGGCGGAGTATTCCAAAAGGACATTGCAGACGAAGGACTAGATGCGTTCCTCACCATGCTCCTCATCGACAATTTCATCCATGCCGACCTACACCCGGGAAATATCATGGTTCGTTTCTACAAGCCTGAGCAGTTGGACGTCTCAATATTCGCCAAGAAGGAGGACCGGACGACCGGCCCCAAAGAGTCGCTTGATGTTACTGAAGAGGTACTCGAGCGTCTGCGACCACACAAGAAGAACCCGAAGCAGTGGAAAGCGAAGTTGCAGGAGATTGACAACGAGGGGTATCGACCACAGCTCATTTTCATCGACACAGGTCTTGTAACGGAGCTCAATGCGAAGAACCGCGCCAACTTCCTTGATCTCTTCAAGGCTGTCGCCGAGTTTGATGGTTACAAAGCAGGTCATCTCATGGTTGAGAGGTGCAGACAACCAGACGCAGTACTTGATGGGGAAGTTTTTGCTTTGCGCATGCAACATCTGGTGCTCGGAGTCAAGAGCCGTACTTTTGCTCTCGGCAACATCAAGATTGGAGACATTCTCAACGAGGTTCTTTCCATGGTACGAACACATCATGTTCGCCTTGAAGGCGACTTTGTCAATGTCGTTCTTAGCATCCTCCTCTTGGAAGGTATCGGAAGGAGTTTGAACCCTAACTTGGATCTCTTCGCCGGGTAAGTGATATTACAACGTGCATCTAGCCATCTGCTAACGTAACCAGTGCTCTACCAATACTGCGACAACTTGGTGCACAAAGTGGCTCGTCGATGATTCGTGGAGGCGACTTTTCGATGCTCAAGGTTTGGGTCGGTCTTGAGGCGCGCAGCTTCTTGCAGGCCTCCATTGATACGGTATGCAACATGACACATGTGTTGCGCTGCATCACTAACAATATCTTAGGTCGAGCGATACGTAAAATCCGATCAACTATCACCCAATGTATAATAGGAAGACGGGCGGTTGTCTATTACGTGGGATTCCCTTCGTTGTTAATACTTCCACGCGTGTGTTAGCGGTTGTGACTGGCTGGTATGGAGGACGCAGGCTGTGCTTGGAACTGTGAAGTAACGGTACAGTGCATCTTCGTTTGAAGGTATTGATCTATAATGTGCAGACACGGCGGATGCTCTGAATCTGTAGGCAGCTTTCTTTTTTGTTTGGCTTGCCGTGAAGGGTACGCGTAAGGGCGACAAGGGTCTCGCGTGATGACGTCACCCTCGTGTTAAGCTTCACAGCTACAACGCAATACAACATCCCTCCTCTCAATCACACTACACTTTTCACTCGTATTAGTTGAACTTCTGACATATCCGCTTCTCAAATTGCTCATTCGAACCCCACAACCCCCATTCACCCGAATATAGCTCTCTCCTGAGCAACGATGGAAGCCGGAGCAGCCGGTGTGCTCTACGCAGCCGAGAACCTCCTGGAGGCCGGTGTAGCTCTCGTCAAGGGCATAACTCATCCGACATTGCCGATCAAGGCAAACCTCACGCGCATATCCTCTGTCCCGCTCCCTCGCTCGCATCACACGGTTTCGGTAGTCAAAGGCCGCGCATACATCTTTGGTGGAGAGACGGAAGCTGGCAACCTCGCAGACAATGACATGCACGTTGTCATCTTGCCGTCGAGCGGTGTTCTCGACGCCGACTACACCAAATACTCAGCCCGCGCGGCAAATGGCCTGGACGATGTACCGAACTCGAGAAGGGGACACACGGCTGCGGTCATTGGGGATAGTATTTACATGTTTGGTGGCGAAGGAGACGGTGTAACAGATGAGAAGGGACGGGTCTGGGTTTACGATACGATATCAAACACCTGGACCTATCTTGATCCAGCTGAGGGCACGCTGTTTCCCAGCCAGCGAATTGGCCACGCTTCGGCGAGCTCAGACCTCCCAGGCCCCAAGACGACGACGTACGTTGAGAAGGCACCGCAAGCCCCCGCCGATCCTGCGAAACACGTTCCCGAGCCGCCAGAAGCAAACTCATACGGAACCATCTTCGTGGTTGGAGGGCGCGAATGTTCGAGCAGCAATCTTGCCAACGATGCACTTGCGTTCGACGTCAAGACACGAACGTGGACCAACATACCTTCCCCATCAGGTCAGCCACGGGAAGGCGCAAGCCTGGCGCTCGTTGGGAGTCGCCTCTATCGGTTTGGTGGAAAGGGCATCGAGACATTTGCGTCAGGTGCGACGGAGTACGTGGACGCATCACATGTGTGGACACATGCAGAGCGCGGGACTACACCTGGTAAGTCTTGGCTGCACGAAGTGCATGTGAGACATATACTGACTTCGTACCTCTACCGCTGTAGTCACTAGTGGGTGGGGCTGGGAAGAAGTGAAGCACACCGAAGGTAGCACTGCTACAGCACCGCAGGCGCGCGCGAATGCAGGACTCGTGGGCGTCACCACAGGTCAAGGGCGACACTACTTGCTAGCTGTCGGCGGAGAGACTGAGAACGGAGATTACCTCGACGACATATGGGCACTGCAGCTCGCACCCGAGCGCTCCACGGCCGCAGCGACCAAGGATAACATACGCGCGGGTTTGAAGAGAGATACGCATGAATCGCAATGGGCTGAGGCGATATATCGATACGTAGACACAAAAGGCGAAGAGGAAAAGGAGATTCCAGGAAAGCCAAAGCGAGGCCTTGGAACGAGGGGGCATTTCGGTGTCGCCAAGGGTACCGAAGTCGACGGCGCGACGTGTGTAGTCTGGGGTGGAGTCGATGCGAACGGCAGTGTACTAAACGACGGTTGGATGATTACTGTTGACAGATAATCCGTCACGTTGTGCGCTCATGGATATAAATGCAGAATTTGGCCGACACGCGTCTGCGACCAACAATGCCTGGCTGTCTAGCACGTGGCAAACCTATGGACCGTCGCGATTTCCTGCTCTCCACCATACCAGACTGTCCTTGTCTTTCTGACTTTCTAGCTTCCTCTCTTGTGTGTGCGCATGACTTTGGGCGAGGATTCCGCTATCTCAAGCGCCTTGCCGTTGATAGTGCCGTGGAACAGACGCTTGGAGCAAGTATCGGCGCTGCCATGCGCGACCAGGGCAACCGAAACCCCAACAACCTGTCGAAGCCACGCTGCACCACATGTCACCTCGCCTTGGTCTTTTTCGCGCATCGCATTGGATGCTATCAAGCGGAGTTCGTGCCTTGTAACCGTCTTCTCGTGGCCATCGCGATCTTGTTGGCGGGTGGGTACAAAGGTGAAACAACAGAGCTGGCCCAATCAGGAAAGTGGCAGCAACAACACCACCAATCCGCCGCTCTTCCCATTTGATGAAGCAAGTACCCGCTTACAGCGATATAGACAGCCCTGCGAGGGCTTGGGACCTGTTTTAATAGCCACTAGCTACCATCGAGTGGCTGACAGCGGCACGAGGCCTGTAATGACGGGAGGGCCGACCCAGTAGAGTGCCGTTAGTAGACAGGACAGGGCCTGGGGCTTCTAGGCGCTATGCGCCCGTTTTATAGGTCATGGGGAGGATGGGGGTTAAGTATATTGCTTGCCCGGGGTGTTGTGCAAGCGACTGGACCCAAAGACGATTTTACGGGTTACGCTGCGGTTGAAGAGCGCGTACAACAGCAACGACTGCAGTCAGCTCATTACAATCTTTCAAGGAGCAAAGAAGATTCGGAAGAGTTATCAATCATGGGTTGGGGTAAGTCACTACCAAGCCGACTGTGCAGATGTACGAAAAGCGCTAAACATGTCATGCATCGATAGGTGGAGACTTGACACTGGTGAATGGGTCGCCATTCAGTTGGTCCTTGAATGGCCAACATTCGTATCAAATGGATACATGGAGTTGGCCAACAATCAACGCTGGTATGTATATTATCGATCGAAAGAAATACCTCCGCTGATTATGTGAAGGCCAGGCATCAAGAGTATACGTCGAGTTTGGGACGAGAGGAAACACCCGTGACGACGCAGGTGAGGCATACTACAACATCGACGGAACATCGGATAGGTTCACGGTACTCGGACGGAAGCCTTCGGACTATGCACTCACCATATCTCTGGATGACATGTCGACAAAGCAGAGTTCAAAAGGAGCGAAGGTCGACCTGGGATTTCGGCACAATGCCGCTATAAACTGGATCATGTCCACTGATGAGGCAGGAAACTGGTGGTCAAATAGCGGCAGTTACGCAGATTGGATGCAGCAAAGCATGGGCTCGCTGGCAAACAGGACGCTAAAGCACATCTGCATGCCAGGCTCCCATGATGCTGGTATGGGTACATTCAAACCTGGCACTATCGGCGCACACTTTGCCAACACTCAGACCCAGTATCTGGACTTTTACCAACAACTCGAAGCCGGCTCACGATTTTTCGACCTCCGTCCGGTGCTCTCAAGGGGCGAATGGGTAGCTGGTCACTACGGGCAAGTCGGCGACATTTGGCTTGGTGGAAATGGGCAGTCCCTTACAGACATCATACAGCAGATCAACGACTTCACTGCAAAGTACCAGGAACTCATCATCATAAATCTCAGCCACACCCTCGACACAGACAACCAGTATAAAGACCTCACGCAAACGCAATGGAACGATCTTTTCACGACACTAAAACGCATTAACAACCGTTATACCGTCAACAACCCCGGCACCACTGATCTCTCCACGCGCCGTCTGGGTGACTTCATTACAGATCGCGCCTCCGTTCTCATCATCGCGCAGGTACCAGATGATGTGACACTAGGCGACTTTGCAAACCAAGGATTCTATTCGGGCCGCAACTTTCCTTTCTACGACGAATACAGCAATAGCAACAATCTTGCTACTATGAAGAGCGACCAGCTGGCGAAGCTGAAGCAGAACCGGAATCTAGTCGCAGAGCAAAGTCAGAGGAAAGACATGTTCCACATCTTCTCATGGACGTTGACACAGCAACCTGAGGATGTGCTGATCTTTGATAAGGCCATCATGTTCGTTTCCCTCTATCCTGTTTTCTTAAACACACAAGCTTTCTCCAGAGGCTAATATACCATCAGGAACATGGCGGCCTCCGCTTTCGACGACCTGATAAGCGAGACGTGGAACGCGTTCACACCGCAAAGCTTTCCAAATGTGCTGTTTGTAGATAGTCTAGGGGTCAGGGATAAGAGTGTTGTTTTCCCGTTCGATAAGCCAAAGCAAGGGCTACCAACGAACTCCGACCTCGCAGCGTTTGCTGTGGCAGTGAATAATGGGATCGCGGGGAGGAATGGGGTTGTGACTGGGCGATGATGGAGAATAGATGGAAATGCTAAGAGAGGTTTCCATGTCATGATCTAGAGGATACAAGTATTCGAAATACCACATGTGTGATAAGTCATAGATGGTCTGTATAGACGCCTATTATGCTACACATCATTGTCAAATTTGTTGGCCAATGCTTCTGCGTAAAGTTGGCTCGTTCGCCTGATCGAACCGGGCTATCGGTGTTGTGGGGAGTGGAAAGGTCCGGAAAAGTGGAGGTTCTGATAACCAGATCTTTCTCCCATCTCAGTGGTCCCAAAGCCTAGCATTCGGAGTGTAGAGAAGCATACCGAGCTCATCTGTATCAGTCCATGATGCAGTATGCGCATGAGACTGTGTATGATTGGCACAAAACGTGTAAATGGTGAGCATCTTGTTGTCGTATTGCTCGTCAGGCCTCCCCGGCATGCTCGGCTTGATGTGCGCTCTAAAGCGAGATGGTTGCGATGAAAGTCTTGTTTGGAGGCGCAAAAGTCGGTCAAACAGCCATAGTGGATCCAGGTAAACGATTTCCGCTCTCTTCTTCCTCATCGCATCTCGATCTCGGCTGTACGTTACAATGATCTACATTTGGAATACTGATCATCGCTTTTTTCGTGCAGGTACCCGTTGTCGAGGATCTGCGACTGATCAGCAGCGGGGTGCCAACCCTCTGTGCGACAACCAAGTGTGCCGTTCGCGCAGGTTACCGATGCTTGCTTATGGGCATAGAGCAATGTTTGGTTCGACCTATCGCCTAGCAGTTCAGGCGTCGTACGAAAGACATGTGCGCTGGCGGAAGAAAGCATCTATGTTAGTGGGGAGAAAAGGAAGGTGGCTCCTAGCACGTCAGATGCTCAGTCGGACTCTGACCCCTGAGGCGTCATGTAGGTTGACTTTCCAAAGCTGCAGCCATCATGCTCATCCTGCAATACGAGTACTTGCGGAACTACGGCATGCGCCAAGTGCCATGGGATGGAGTGGGTGCTTGTTCTTGCTTAGCAAGAGAAGCGATACGGGTTGTGGACGCCTTGCTTCTCCACATAGTTTGCTTGGCTCAACCGCCCCTTGAGGATGCTTGATCGGACGTAAGAGGAGAAAAAGTATACAAAACGGCAGTCAATATTGACTGTTCGGATAGTTAACCGTGCTATCCGATTGTTGCCATTTTGGCAGGGTAAATTACTAACTCCGAGGTGGAGTACAGTGATTGTCTGAGTCGAACAAGGGTCGAAAGTGATCCTTGAGATCCCAGCTCGCGCGGCGTCGGGAAGTGGAAGTTTTCGATTCGCGACCGGTAGTCTACCTAGGTACCTGTCGCTGTACTGGCCACAAACGATCATCGCAGCCGTTGAATGCAGTAGGCCTAAGATTTGCTAAGGATCGGTCGTGCTGTTGCTTACTCCTCCGCACGAGAAGGGTTTGTCTATCGCAATCTCGTTTCGTCGAGTCAAGCGATCGGGACGAGGCTGAAGAACCTAGTCATCTCAGCAAAAGCTTGTCTCATAACAGAAAAGCAATATATTAAAATAGACTCGGTCTTTATTCCTTGCGATATTCCCGAGGCATATACAGCTCCATCTCTGCATGCCATGGTGGAGTGGAGGTTTTGGAGTTGCTGCCTGAATCAGACGTGCGAGTGGTTAGCTGCATGAAAACGAAGAGGGATACGAGGTCCTCCCGTGCCCCTTGAATCCAATTGCATCGTCGCAAGAGTTTCTGTATCCTGCGCGGCTTGCAACAGTGGTTGCGTGCTGCACGCCACCATCATGTGGCATGAAATTTCTGCGCCCGTAAGCGGTAGTGGTTCGCGATGAGTATCGATAAACCGAGACGTGTGTTGGCGGAAGCAAGCATGCTGTAAAGTGCTGAGGGTGGGAGCGCTTAGATGGGCCTCGCTTGACGGCGCACGTGATTGGCTCATCTTGGGCCATCGGAAGCCCACTTGACTCCAATTTTCCTCGGAAGTGCGGGTGCCTGGGCCAGAAGGGCCAGAAGAGACATCCTCCACTGCAGCGGAATTGCGCATCATGCTACCTTTCGCGGACGAATCTCCATGCAATTGCATGGCTGTGCGACAGAGACCCGGACTCAAACGACGACTTACACGATGGCTTGTTGGTGATGCGGGGTGGATCTCTTAACCCGAACAAGCTCTCTCCAAGAGATGTAACCGTCGGTTGGGCGTGCTCGGCAGCTGTTGCCAATGCGCCAGTGCAGGTCGATGCTTTCGTGGCTCAACGCCATGGCTGAAGGGCCGTCTACTCGGATTACTGAGTGCGGCACCGTCAGACTGTCTGACCGACAATGGAAGACGTCACATCGCCTCGCCCGCGGGGTCCTCCAATAGCTAAGTGATAATTTTCTAGCGTCTCACAGCAACATCATCGCAACATGTTGAACAGCGACCGCGCGAAACCGATATGCGCCAAGCAACTGGATAGTGACAGGCGGCAGTGGAGACCGGCTGCTTGAATCACTCGATGTTTCGAGCAATTACCGGTCGACAGCCGTCACGTCAGAGGCGTTCAAGAATAACATTTCGGATGGCACTGATAGCAAAACACGTTTCAAACGGCTCGGATCAACAATCACGTTCTATTTTCGCTCCACGACGTGACAGCAATGCGGTTCCTGCATGGCAAAGGAGCGCGTGCCACCAACAACCCATGAGGAAAGCTCCCAATCGCGCATCATGTCCGCCCGAAGCGAAGCCGGCGCCGCGGGTCGAGAGCTTGAATCTGCCAGTGCCAGGGGCCCGCGGCACACCAAGCTTTCTTTTCTACGCTGACCGGCATCTGCAGGCAAGAGTCGAGAGCGCTAGTCGTAACGCGAGTCAACCTTAGCACCAGGCCTTTACGGGGATTGCTGGCTAACCGTCGATCATTCTTACCCTTCATAAGATGATTCTACCCGCATGCCGTGATGACTTTTCTTGGTACCTTCTGTTCGAAGTCCTAATCTTACCTTCTTGTGATCCGTCTTTCGTTCCGGTCCAAGGTCCTTCAGTGTGTCGTCGTTATTGACCACCACTATCCACTCGCTCATCTCTTAATCCGACTATCAGAACAACTTTAATTCCGTAATTCGAACCGACCGCATTCTTACAACATGCACTACTCCGCGGCTCTCGCTGCCGTTGCAGCCATCACTCCTCTCGTCAACGCCCATGGCGCCGGTCTGCCCAACATCATTGGCTTAAACCCGAGGGACCTCCGGGCCCGCGACCTACTTTCTCGCACTGGAGCTCGATTCACCGGAGTTAACGAGCTTCTACAACCCAAGACTCAGGTCAAGAACAAGGTCGTGGCCCGTCAGGACGACCGCCAGTGTGGTGCGGGTGTCGGCAACTGTCCCGCTGGCCAGTGCTGCTCAGGTGCTGGCTACTGTGGCACAGAAGATGACTACTGCTACTCCCCTGGATGCGATTACGAGCACGGCTCTGGCTGCCCCGAGAACGCCACCCCAGGTGGCACCAACACCACTTCCATCGCCCGTACCAAGGTCGGCAATGTCGAGTACGGTGGCGCTGGTATCTACGGCTGCACCACGCCCGGCACAGTTGCCATCACCTACGACGACGGCCCACAAAAGGTCTTCACCAGCCACATTCTCGATGTCATGGCTTCCTACAACGCCAAGGCTACTTTCTTCATCACTGGAAACAACATCAACAAGGGACAGATTGACATCACTCCCGAGTTCAGCAGTGTTCTCAAGCGCATGGACTCTGAGGGCCACCAGCTTGCTTCTCACACCTGGACCCACTTGGACCTGAGCGCCATCTCCAAGCAGGACCGTTACAACCAGATGGTCAAGAACGAGATGGCTCTTCGCAACATCGTCGGCAAGATCCCCACCTACATGCGTCCCCCGTACTCCAGCTGCACTGCTGAGTCAGGCTGCGAGAAGGACATGGCTGACCTCGGTTACCACGTCACATACTTCAACCTTGATACCGTATGCACTTCCTTCATGTCTTCGAAGGGTTCAATTGCTGACATTATAACAGGATGATTACGAACACGACAGCACTACCCTCATCCAATACTCCAAGGATGTTTTCCTGGGCAACGTCACCAGCGGTCCCGCAGCCAGCAACCAGTGGCTCGAGATCGGTCACGATATCCATGAGCAGACTGCCATGAACCTGACCGAGTACATGCTCTCCACCCTCACGCAGCTCGGATACAAGGCCGTTACCGTTGGTGACTGCCTTGGTGACCCCAAGGAGAACTGGTACCGCACTGCTGGTGGTGCTGGCTCTGGCAACGCGCCTAACCCCGCCACTTCTGCCGGTGCCCCCGCTGCCACTGGAACCAAGCAGGTTACCACTGATGCTACTTGCGGTGGTACTAAGGGATACACCTGCTTGGGATCTACCTTCGGCAACTGCTGCAGCGCTGCCGGTTACTGCGGTACCACTTCGGCCTACTGCGGAACTGGCTGCCAATCTGGCTTCGGTAACTGCGGCAGCAACGGTGTTGCCCCTACCACCACAACCACTAAGGCTGCTACGCCTACCAAGGCTACTACCTCCAAGGCCCCCGTCGCTTCTGCCGCTGGCAAGGTCTCCACTGACGGCTCATGCGGTGGTACTTCTGGCTTCACCTGCGCTGGCTCATCCTTCGGTAACTGCTGCTCACAGTACGGCTGGTGCGGAAGCACTACTGACCACTGCTCCACTGGCTGCAACTCCGCATTCGGTACCTGCACTGGCACTGGAGCATCCGCCACTAAGCAGGCCGCTACCACTACCAGCAAGGCCGCTGCCGCGCCCACCAAGAAGGCATCTACTGACGGATCCTGCGCTGGAACCTCTGGCTTCACATGCTCTGGCTCCTCTTTCGGAAACTGCTGCTCCCAGTACGGCTGGTGTGGAAGCACTACCGGTCACTGCGGTGCTGGCTGCCAGGGCACTTTCGGTACCTGCAATTAAGTTAACCAATTGGTGACTTTCCCTTTTCATTCCAGTAGAAATAATGCGCCCACATGAGGGGACTATCTGTACATTTGTATCAACATAGGGCGGCGTCAAGCCTATCAATGACATGACGAGGTCAAAAAAGGAGCGATTTCACCTCCATACCGTGTTCTCATACAATGAAACCATGTACTTCATTAGATCAAAACCCTGCACAAACCTGTATACCAGGTGTTGCGAGTAGGCTGGGGACGAGGAGTAGATGTAGAAATTCGCATTGTCGAAGCATGAAAAAGCATAAAAACGATCAATACACAATAAACATTCAGTATCTTGCATGCAATCCTTCATTCAACCATTCAAGACGAGCTTATCGCAAGATTTGCAACAATGTCGGCTTACTGCCAAATCACTGGTTCCTGCACCAAAGGCACTGAGAATATTTGAGCTGGCCAGCGATTTCATTGAGGAGCGAGTGTGTTTAAACTACCACCAAGGAGATACATGCAAGTCGCTCGTGAGAGCCGTCATCCCAGTCTACACCAGACACTGCAGGTCTAATGTTGATGGACCATGTCCCTCCGAACACTCCATCCTCGTACATTCCCCAACCCGAAATGGGCATCAGAATGTCAGCTATCATCGTTTACTCGGGGCAAAGGCCGTTCTCAGTCAAGAAGTCGCCGAGAGCATCGACGCATCCAGCGCAGCCGCAGAGCTGAGTCAAGTCAATGGGAGTGGGAAATGGAAAGACAATGGGAGGAAATACCGAAGGAGCACCACCGGAAACACAGGCAACGACTGCGGCAACGCCAGCGGGTCCGGTTGCAATACCTGCTGCAATGCAGAAAGCGGCACCGACAACAGCAGCGCAGTCGAAGATGCTGCAGTCGGCTTGCTGGGCAGCGAACTGAATGGCACTGGTCATCTGTTGGTTCTCGCGCTTGGCGATCTCGTTGGGAGCGGCGGCAGCGAGGCCAGCAAGGGCGGCAATGGTCATGGTGGAGAAACGCATGTTGATGGTTTGAGGAGGTGTTGAGCGAAAGGCTGGTGATGTAGTGAAGGTAATGATGTTATGATGTTGAAGCTTGGTGAGTTCTTTCAGGTCGGCTTCTGGCCGTCCTTTATACTTTCTCATCCTCACGCAGTCCTCTTTCTTTCTTCATCACCGCTGACTTCGATCGGTCAACTCTCCCAGTCCTCTCGGACGCACACAAAGTTATCACTGTCCCGAACTGGGTTACTGTCTCGGGGTTGAGAGCCTTCCTGAGGCTATTACCACATAACTGTCCGTCATTTTGCCCACTTAGCGTTCTGCGACTACTCACCGCAGAGCTTGACTGACAACCATGAGGCGCACACGGTGTTTCTCGACTGGCAATGACGGTGGTGGTAAGCTGATCGCATAAGGGGTGGAGGTGTTCGGGCGTCGAGACACAAAGACAGTGTTCTGGGCGATGACTATGTGCATGCAGCAACCGGCATATGAAGTTCGCAGAATAGAACTACTATGGTGATTCGTCGTCGTGACAATCTCAAGCACCTTGGCGGGATCAATGTAGTGAAGATCGCCCTAGGTTACACGACAGTTAATATGGCTATATTACTAGGGCTGGCCCGGTCAGACACTTACTAACTTCTTCTCCAGTACATCGTATGTCTTACATTGGCCTGCGGAGGAGGCGCTACTTACCCCGAAACGGTTGTGGCTGGGGAATCTGCTACCGAAAGCGGCCGCAGTAAGGTTGACCGCACATGCTGGCTGACCACTGATTGAAGCCATTTGCCAGCACCAGGCGGTCAAAAGAAGATGGGCTGCTTAGTTATCTTGGCTCTCATGCAGCCAGCACTTTCATGCAGCCAGCACCTAGGTACCCGCAGCGCCTTCAGCCTCTGCCGTGACTCTAATTCGAATGCCTATCCCATCAAGACAGACTACATCGTCCTGTTATTTTTGCAGAGTGCTCGTATAGAATGCGACTTCGCTGTTTGTAGCTTTCTATTAGTAGAGTGGAAGGTAAATCCTTTCTTCGATCGACATTCACGCTGCATGTCTTGAACCAAGGTGCCAGGCTACATTATCTTATTCTCGGCCTAGATTCTGGTGAGCACGTAAGGGAAGAGGCGTGTAGATCTACCTTAACGATTAGTGGAGAATGGCAAGTCCCAATGTCACCTCGGCATGCGGTAGAGCGGGCAGTCTCTACCTAGTCTTTGAGTAGTCAGAACTACTGTACTCGCAGAATGAGCAGCCCCACGTGTTCGGCTCGTCGCGCACATGCTGTAGTTCATTAGACTCTTACCCTAGTCAACAAGGTGTAAGAAGCTGACTTCAAGCGCTCGGTCCACAAATAAGTAAGCAGATCGCATGCGAGAATACGAAAGCACACACCTTTCTTCTAGTCAGCATCTGCCTAACGCGGTCGGATAGAGATGATCTTGGAAATGCAGAGATCTTAGCATCCAGAGAATACAGTCCTTCAACTGAGACGAGTGGCAACATCGCTATACTAGAGCCCCACGATACAGCTATGCGCCCTTGACCCTCTTATGTTCAGCTGTATTGAAGTGGGTCTGCACGTGTAGAGCGATCTATGGACAAACCAGTCATAGTCTCAGTCACATATCGGCGAAATTGTCCTTTGTGGTGTTCATGTCCCATCCTCCATTCCAATACGCCTGTTCTGATGCGTAGAAGAACTTGTTTCGTGGGACCTAGAGGTAGACGGACGTGATGTTGTTACTCCACTCCTGGTACTTTGCCAACGCCAGTGCGCGAGCAGGAAACCCAGCGTCTAGCTGCAAGAATACAGTAGACTTTTCGATGGTGTCATAGAACCTGTTACGGCATTTCAGTTTCACCTCCTTGCAAGTAAGGCGGAGAGACAGGATGTCGCACGAGGATACACCATTATCGTCGATAAACCAAAGGAGGAGTTCCATCGGAAGGGTTGGAAGTGATGCAGCAGGATGTCGCGATGAATCTGGCATTGCTCGATGAACGTAGCGGGGGAAGCCTACTGAGCGGATGACATTCAGTTTGCTCATGCGGTCTACGAGCATAGTGGCGATGGTTTTTGTGTTGTGCTTGGTGACGCAGATGAACTTTTCGACTATGGATCTGCGTGGACCACTCAGCCGGACGATCACCTCTTCGGATCGAACCCGAGGCGTCAAGAAATGGCCCCAGGTAGATCGGCTCTTCCTCCCGTAAGTATAGTCGTCTTACATTCTCAGCACATGCTGATAGGAAGCGCAGGTTGACACCCCCGTCCCATCTCTACACGGCCCTCCCTCGCACGCCAACCTACGAAAAGCTGAACACCCTGGAGCCTACGTTGAGATTAGGTCACCTACTTTGCAAGTCTTTGTCTTGATGTAGTCTGCAGACCTATTCGGCGCTTTTCTTAAATGAGCTGCTTGTACAGACTGATCCGTGCATTGCCAGCCGACGAGCTCGATGACGATTTCCACGTATTCGTTATCTTCTGCTCCTTTAATGTCCATCTCGTTCACATACTGCCCCATCCTTCCTCTCTCCGCCGATGTGCTCTCGATGCTCTTGCGAAGGGCTTCCTTGGTGCGCTGAGTGACAGCCACACGGGCAAATTTCCGCTGAACGATACGTTCGTCCAACTTTCCCCTGAGTTCCATGATCGCGGCCTCCTCGATACCCCCCCATCATCTTTTCGCACTTGCCGATGTTGCGGCTCTCGATGCTGTATACTTCTTCGGGCAAGATGAGGTTGCACTCTTGCAGCTTGTGGTGGATTTGGCTTAGGATGCCGTGTAGGTCGGCCTCGAATTTCTTGTACTCAGGGTCTAAGATGATCATCTGGCGTACGCGTGCGTGGACCTCTTGCTTCAGAGATCTGCCTGGTACTCCGGACGATGCGTCCTTGGTCCACTGCAGTTCGGCGAGATTAGCGAACATACAACAGTTGTGTGCGTGAGAGGGCTCTCTTGAGTGGGCAAATTATACTGGAAAGAGAAAGTGCTTACGAGTCGATTGGAGGGCGAGAAGAATTTACGTATGGATGCATCTTCGAGTTGCACGCCACCCAGCCTGAATGAAGTCATGTCCCTTCGGTCGAAGCCATGCTTGTCGTAATGGCGGAGAGTATCTGGGTTGCTCGCGCGGTGGCCGAGTAGCGCCATTGCGTCCTCGCTTGAATACTCGCTCTTCGCTTCCTGCGCCGCCTGTCGTCGGAACGAATACATAGAAAAGTAACAAAGGATCCCGACGGCGAGGCTGAAGTCCTGTAGGTGTTTGTTTAGGGCGACTTGTCGCATTTCTTGATCTGGTATGAGTTGGCCCTTCGTATTAGCCACGACGAAGACTGCCTGCCTGGCGACTTCTCCTCTGGTTACAGGGAAACGAATAGCGGCGTTGGTCAGCAGATCGTCTAGCGGGTGAACGAACAGGCCGCGAGTATACGCTATGGAAGGTCAGTGTATGAACCTGATTCTCGAACGTCCACGACTTACCTTCCGCAAACAGGAGGGCACCGATGTCTAATTGGAGGCGCTCTTGTTTGGGGGCAGAAAAGAACTCTCTGGAGCCGTCCCGGCTGCTCTGTCGGTGCGGGTCCTGGTGTCCTTTGTTGAAGCGAAACGTTACCAGGCAAGAGTAGTTTTGTTCGAACCTCTCGAACTTTACGTCGGACCACTGGAGTGTATGAGCCTCAGTGCGCGTGGGTATGCTGTCGCTCATAGCGCCGCCGCGGGGAGCACCCTGCTGGTAGCCCTTGCTGACCGTAATCGAGCCTGGACGGGCGGCGGTGATGTATGCTACCACCCATGCGATATAGTGCTGCTTCGTTTGCAGCACACTGTCTTGGAGTGTCATGACCCTGGCATACATCAGACCCAGCTCGAGCTCGCCGAGTTCATTTCGCTCTCGGCTTCTTGTCAATATTCCTTGTTCGACGGCGACCATATGGATGTGTCCCGACACACGGGAGTGGTAGTCGGTCTCGATGGATCGGAAGTTGTGCGTATACGTATCGATCCAAAATTGGAGTGCACTTTTTAGCTACCAAAGGGACCTCGCCTGGGAGGTGTTAGCCTCTATCTGGTGTGGGATTTGGATGTGACTTGCCTCGACTTTGTCAGAGAGTCTACCCTCCGACACCATCGCCATGCATTCGAGGAAGCCACAGACGTACCCAATGAGGGTCTCGCTTCTGTACATCGTTTTCTCGTCGTCAATCTCGTAGATCGTTTGGCAGTACTGACAGTAATTGCTGCGGGCTTGCTTTCGACGCGCAATTGTACCAGGTGATTGATGGTCACAGAAGCGGGATCGCGCCGATGTGGCTTTGAGATTCTCTTTCTGCTCATCGCTCAGTGCAGCCAATCGCGCGGCCATCCTAGCTGAAGGGGGCTGGGGTGGGGTAATCAATGGCATCGCGTTGTAGTCGGTCGGCAGACAGTGAGTCGGCAGTGGCAAGCGGGGAGGTAGAAGTATTCGATGTATAGGCTCGGGGTCGCAGGTGCTGTCGATGGGAAGGTACAGTCAAACGCCGAGAAAACGAGGATGAAGGCTACGGAGGACTAGCGGTGGAGAATGGTGAGTGCAGTGTTTGGGTAGGTGAGGTTTGCTTGGCGCGTGGGTTGGGAAGGCGCGAGGCACTGCATCCTACCTCACCTCGCGGCATCTTCTCCCCATTCGCTTCTTCTGCCAATCTTCCGTATCGCTCGCGTGTCTTCTTCGTCTGCTCCGCGTCTTCCCTTTCACTTCTCTTCTCCTTCTCCTGCTGCTACGCGCCTGCTAATCCTTCCACACGCTGCGCGTGTACAGGCTGGCATCTTAAACCTCATTTCGGCGCCTCCATAATTCTATCTTTATCACGGGCTTTTATTCTCTGTTTTTTGTCTTTCGCCGCGTTACGTTCCCGCAAAGCACTATATCAGATCTTACTTCGCATATTCCGCGCCTTCCCGTCCTACTCCAATGTCTAAACATCCCGTTCAGAGACTGGCGCAAGACGAGGCGCTCGAGAGCAGCAGCGATGATTTCGAGGAGAAGCTGGAAGCCTTCAATGCTCTGGGGACGAAGGGCAACATGAAGCAATTCCTCGTTGAACTGAACGCCACCATCCCCAGGTCCAAGGACCAAGTACGACTCACTAGAAACGTACCCGATCTAAGGAGTCGGTACTGCGAGTATCCCAGAAGAGTATGATCTTGCATCGCTGCATCTACTCCTCGTCCGCTAACTGACCTTCCTTGCAGTCCGCCGAGTTGCCTGCAACGAACACTCCTACAACACCCTCAGCGAATCGCCCAGCAGCGGCGCCACAGTCAGCGGCACCAAAGCGCGTGAAGCGTGCCACGCGAACGGAACAGAGCGAAGATGTTGGCGACAAGACCATTGACGATTCCCAAGACACGATGCCAGGTATGCTCTCGCGTCTGTTTGTGACAGACGCAGTGCAGCTTTCGACACCCATACTGGCCTGTCTCAACGCCCTGGGGTCTCCGCTGAGTGCTGTCGCGGTGCAGAAGCAGGACAGCGAAGACTTGACGACCAGACTTTCTCCGTTGGTTGAGCCCATCTCCACCCTCATCACGGCTCGGGACTCCATCATTCCGACACACAGCCATCTCGATAATTTCGGTCGGTTAGCTGTTGCACTCCGCAAGCACCCGATCACTGCCCCGGCCTACCTTGGACCCTTCCTCGCCAGTCTACACTTCACGCTTGTCGAGAGCCAAGAGGACGCAGAAGAGTCGGGGGACACCAGCGCGAGCCACCAAGAGGCTGCAGTCTCAGCTGAGCTAGACGTCCTCTCAAACGAGGTCAATCGCGCTTTCGATGTATGGAGTTCCAAATTCCCCCCGCCACCTTCCGACTCGTTGTTGTACCTAGTGGACTTTGACAAGGATGAGAGGGTAACACTCAGAGCATTTGGGAGAAAGTACATTACGAAGAACCCCGAGCTCGGCAAGAGGGAGGCGGCGAGAGCTGTCTTGCTCGCTGCCTACACAGAAATCTTGGCAAGCTGGCCGGTCGGACAAGGGGGGTCGCTGGCGTCGGCAAAGAGCGTGTTGGTAAAGGCAAGGAAGAACGTCAATCTACTCAAGGGCAAGCCTCCGTCTACCAAGAGTCCTAACTGTGAGGTGGGTGACAAGGAGGAAGAAGGGGAGAAGACGGACAAGCCGAATGCGCTAAGACAGATGCCAGTGGTAATCGACGACGACGGTGACGACAAGGAGGAATACGAAGGGGCGGACAAGCCGAAGGCGCGAAGACGGATGCCAGTGGTGGCCGAGGTCGGCGAGGAGGAGGAGGAGGATCAGGATTTAGTCACTATCGCTGGGAAATAGGTAGCCAATTGCACTTTGAGCTTACGCGTCTACAATACAAGAGTTGAGATGAGGATATCTGCGTATTGTCAGCAAAACTACGCTTTTCATGGGCTGGTCGTGAGTTGTGCAATATTTACCGCTGTAGTTCATAATTACTGTTGCTCGGCTTGATGTCGCGATAGGGACAGGTCATCGGCAGCGAGAAGAGGGAAAAAGAAGTTGATAACCTTGGGAACAGATGTTGTTTCGCGAGCTTTTCACGTTGACTGAATCGGTTAGGAAATACTCTACCCGGATTCTTGAACTGAAACTGTAACACTATGACATTGAAAGCTGTAAAAACAGATAATAGATCTAGCTGCAGGCTACTGGCTTTCAAACATGTTCTGAAGCCCACCGGGTGTCTGTTAGGTTGTTCACCTTAAAATTCAATGGGTGTGTTCAATGTCGTAGCGAAGGCAGCTGACTCATAAGTGCGAGTCCCGTGATGCCACGGTCGCCTGTTTGTAACGGGTGGAAATGTGCGTTGAGATTGCATTACTCGTGAGATACTACGTTGTCGAACGATCAATCGCTTGTGGGCAGAGGTTTGATGTTCCCGCACGGGCCGGAAGCTAGTGTGGCGCTAGCCCCAATCGGATGACAGAACGTGGGTTCGATCCGTGACATGTTCCCGAAGCCCAGCGAGCGGGAAAACCACCAAATGGAAACAATGAGGCTACAATGGACGTTTAGCAACCAAAAAAAAAGAGAGATATGCTCTTGCAAGAGAGGACTGTGCCTTCCGCCAGAATTGAACCTTCACGGCATCGTCAGCAACGAGTCTTGTACGCAATCTATGTTTGGATATAACTTACTGACGACCTCGTCATTACTAGTGACGCGCTCTACCACTGAGCTAGGAAGGCGTTGATGGAAAATCCGAGGCTTGAGATAAATATAAATGGCGTTATAAAACGTGTTTCTGTGCCTCGTGTCAGTTACCGAGGACGCCGAAATTACAGCTGCAGCACCCGCCTAGCTTCGGATGGCGAGTTCGCATTTTCCGGCCGGCGGCAGGGTCACGAAGCTAGTCTTTTGAACGAGCAGCGTTGTGGGCGTGAGATGTAGCAGTTCTGTCTTGCGGCGCCCCCTATACGTCAAGCGTCGCGCTTTGTTCTTCCGTGGTCCCGTTTGACAACGTAGGGAGGCGCTAGCTTTTCATCAGGGCTATTGCTAGTAGCTTCATTTCGCGATATCCTTGGTCGGAGTTTCTTCACAGCAGCGTATGATACCCTTGCCGTGTAAAATCATTCGCGAAGAGAGACGCGTTGGATCAGCGTTGCGCTGTCTTTGTCGACTGAGACGCGATCGCAGTTTCAGTGTCAGCGCGCGTGGCAGCGAACGACATCAGCAGCGATCGCATCAGCGACGCAAGCGCATGACATTCATAGGGCATGCAAATATGATGCAAATGAAAGCACGGGGTGGATCTCCGAGTTTGTGTGGAGGTGGATCTGGGGCGGATGACCAGTTAAGCGCAAGCTCATTCACATGCCACCGCGAGCCCGCCAAGGCACCAAATTAAGAAGCTGGCGATTGAGCCTCTCCCGCTGATCGCGTTCCTTTCTGCCAAAACCCCTTCAAACACGACTTCTCCCAACACCGCGACACTTCCACTAGACAGATTTACTGCCAGGCCCGAATCCTGGCTCCGACCATTAACATTCCCAATATTCCACTACAACCATCTATGGGCTCTGCTTCCTTCGCCGCGACCGCTTTCCTACCCACCGCTCAGCTTACCGCAGTTGGCTCCTTCTTCCCCTACACCGCACTGAGCTCAGGCCTGAACAAGACGGACGCCTCTTTCGCATCGCTGGTCCGGCTAGGGGTAGGAGTTCCGCCGTGAATCCTCGCGGCGGACTGTAATATTGGTTTGCCCAAGACCGGCGTTGGATGTGCGCGAACTCCTCTCCAAAGCGTGCGCAAATGCTGACTTGAGCAGAACACGGGCGTAGTTTGGAGAGTGACAACTCTTTATCGCATTACCCCTCACTGCCGTTACCATGGTTTTCGCATTCGACCAGAACGATGCCCAACTTCCGGCCAACGCGCCGCGAAACCCTGAGCCTGCCATGCCCGAAGACGACATGTTCGCTTCGGGACCCATGGACATGAGCCCGCCCAAAGCGCCCCTCCACGTAGGAACCCCGCCGATCAACATCATCAGCCCTATGCCACAGCGCGCAGTGCAGCCCGGCCCCGAAGGCAAGCAGCAAGGACCAGACAAATTGGATTTCGACGCCGTCTTCAAGAAGGCTCAGAAGAACAAGAAGAAGAAAAAGAAGGGTCTGAAAGCAGGACTACAAGCTACAAGCGTCACCCGGGGCTTTCACACTCCAGTCACGTCTGGTGGGGAGGAGTCGGACTACTCTCTGGCCACTACACCGCGCTTCGGACCTGTGCGCTCTGGACTTCCCAGCGTCACCAGCAGCCCAGCGCTTAGACCCCAATCCACTGCGGGAGGCATCAGCAACCTCAAAGCCCAGCTGGAGGCGCTGAACCTAGGCCCAAGGAGCGATTCACCCATGAAGGATTCCCCAGGAAAGGGTGTCGCTATGAGCAGGGTCACATCGCAGTTGTCGAGCAACACTAGCATGTCTGGCCGGGAAAGTGACAGTGACCGCACGGAGATGGAGAGCTACGAAATCGACCTCAACGCAGAAGACTTCAGCATCGACACGCTCTCCAAGACTTCGACCATGCTGAACAGTGGCATGGCGCGCAAGATGACGGCCGAGGATTTTGAGCCGTTGATGTGTCTGGGCAAGGGCAGCTACGGCACCGTCTTGCTGGTCAGGCAGCGCGCGACAGGCCGCCTTTTCGCGCAGAAGCAGTTCAAGAAGGCGTCAATCACCGTGCATAAGAAGCTCATTGAGCAGACCAAGACGGAGCGCAACGTGCTCGAGAGCGTGAACCGCCACCCCTTTATCGTCAACTTCTACTATGCCTTCCAGGACCAGGAGAAGCTGTACCTCATTCTGGAGTATGCCCAAGGAGGCGAGCTGTTCCACCACCTCGCAGCTGAGCGCATGTTCTCCGAGGACGTGGCCGCTTTCTACATGGCTGAAATGGTGCTTGCGCTCGACCACCTTCACCGCACAGTCGGCGTCATCTACCGCGACCTAAAGCCCGAGAACTGCCTCCTAGACTCCGAGGGCCACCTGCTCCTTACCGACTTTGGCCTCAGCAAAGTCAGTCTTGATGAAGACAGCCCCTGCCGCTCCATCCTCGGTACCGTAGAATACATGGCTCCGGAAGTGGTTCAAGGTCACGAGTACGGCGCGGCAGTCGACTGGTGGTCCTTGGGCGCACTCGGCTTCGATCTTCTCACTGGCGCTCCTCCATTCACCGGTAACAACAACGCCAAGATCCAGGAAAAGATTGTAAAGCAGAAACTCGCACTGCCCTACTACCTCAGCGCCGACGCCAAGGACCTTCTCACTCGCCTCCTCCGCAAAGACCCCAAGAAGCGGCTAGGTTTCAACATGGCCAAGGATTTGCCTAATATCAAGAAACATAGGTTTTTCCGCAAGATCGACTGGAAGAAGTTGGAAGCGAGGGAGTTGGAGCCGCCGATCCAGCCACTCATTACAGATCCGGAGTTGGCAGAGAACTTTGCCCAGGACTTCACCGACCTGCCGCTGAGTCCTGTTCTGACGAAGAAGTTTGACGACTTGATGTTTGAGAGCCAGGCTTCTAGCAATCCGTTTGGAGGGTTCAGCTTTGTGGCTAGCCAGAGCCTGTTGGATAGTGGAGAGTGGGGATACTAGAGGGATAGGAGGAACATTAGCTTTGGTCTTTTTGTTTTCTGCGTGCTTGTTTATATCGTTGTTCGAGAAAAGATCGTAATAGAACACCATCACTACGCGATAATACAGGGTCCAAGATCAATGGTTACTAGATAGAATTGTGTTTTCGTAGGTTGCTAAACCATCTTATTCCAAACTCCGTGCTCGTGCCGTCATCGGTATCATGCGCAAGTATTCATACAGACTGTAAACCAAGTGGGAATCGTTGAATCGAAAGAAATGTCGTTCCAGTCCTCCGCCGTGAGCACTTAAGGTGTTCGTATCTAGGACGTGGGGGCAGCGGCGGCGGCGTAGGACTCGCCGCTCTTCTCGTTGCTACCCTCGGCGGGCTTCTCGCTGCTCTCAGTAGCGACGCCGCCCTCGCTGGCAGGCTTCTGCTTCTTAAGGTCGGCCAAATGCCTAGCCTCGTTATGGACGTCCATGACGGTCTTGTTTCCCTGCTCGTAGAAAGCACGGAGCTTCTGTCCGGTGGGGGTGGAAGCAGCCTTGTCGAAGTAGCTGGTCATCATGTTGAAGGCAGCGTAGCCCTTGTTTGTTATGCCCAACTTCTGGTCGACGACCTGCGCCTTCTGTGTAGCCTGGGTCTTCTGGTCGAAGTTGTTGAGGACGTTCATGAACTTGGTGCTGTAGCCGTTCTGCTTGTCTGCGGCGAGGGCCTTCTCGATGGCGGTGTCGGAGATGGCATAGCCGTGGGCGAGGTACTCGGCGATGATGCGTGCGCGGGGCTTCTGCTCCTGCTCGATGTGGTGGTCACCGTCCTTGGCGTCGTCAGCGGAGGCAGACTTCTCGCCGGCAATCTCGTCGATGCTCTTAGCGGACGTGACCTGGACCGAGTTGTGGCCGAGCTGTGTGTTGTCGAGGAGGAGGGCGGTCTTTGCGGCGGCGGCCTTCTCGAAGGTGACCGAGGCAGACTGGGTGTCGTCGCCTGAGGGCTTCACGCTGAGCGACTGGATCTTTCCGCAGAAGGAGAAGAAGCTCTTGATCTCATCCTCGCTGGTCTTGGTGGAGATGTTCTCGACGTTGACGGTGGCAGCCATCTTGATGTATGTGTGGGATGCTTTGAGGGGATTTGAATGTAGTGGTATAGTGGTTGAAGGGTGTTTTGAGTCTTTGAGTGATGCGGTGGACAGGGTGTGTTGGCGAAAGGGACTATTTGTAGCAAGAGGGGTATGCAGCAACCTGCCAGTTCAAGGAGGGCGCAGCCTAGCAACACGCATGGCCGATGACGTACGCGGGGCGGTGCTAGTGGCGTCTAGATGCCCACACCTGGCGGGAACCTTCACGAAGCGCCTCTTGGGCCGTCTTGCATGTGAATGTCTACCATTGCTTCTTCATACGTAGTTTATGGCGCAGGCTGTGGCGCATTGTTGCCCATTTGCTGATGCGAGTATTCTTGCGAGCTTATGAGAAACAGTGGATCAAAGCAACATCTGGCATCTAGAGACTTGGGCTGAAGGCGAGACTTGTAACTCGCGCTACCTTAGCATGTAGAATGTGAATTCATCCCGTCAAAACCTTCGCGCGTCAATAATTGTTACAGACATGCACTGCATGTACTGTGTCGAAAGTGATGCGTGTTATGAGCTCCATTGCTCCACCAAACCTCGGCTTTAGCAAACGTCATAGCTCCGTCTTTCCAAAACATCTTCCATGAGCTCCGCAGACTTCCAATTCACATCACTTCCATAGTGTCTACGCCACTCACAATGACTACCAAACTCATCTCGCCGTCTCCGCGATTAGCGCAGTCATGTCTGCGCCGCACACGACACCTAGCCCCGGCCGTATCGCGACTTCCGCAGCGCCGCTACATCTCCGCATACGGCTACGAGCAAGCCAAAGCCCTCACATTCTCCGAATACGGCGAGCCTCCTGCTGTTCTTTCCCTTCATGGCCATTCCATCTCGCCGCCGCATAGCAACTTCATGACATTGCGCTTCCTCGCTTCGCCCATCAATCCCGCCGATATCAACCAGATCCAAGGCGTATACCCTTCGAAGCCGACTTTCACCACCAACCTAGGCACGCCCAACCCAATCGCTGTCGCCGGAAATGAAGGAGTGGCGGAGATAATAGCATTGGGCGAAGGAGTCAAGAAGGAAGGTTTCAAGAAGGGCGACTGGGTCTTCATGAAAGGTCCTGGCTTCGGTACATGGCGAACACACGCAAGCGCCACCACGAACGATGTCGTAAAGCTCGACGACCAGATGCGCGAAGGCATCACCGCTATTCAAGCCGGCACCGTATCCATAAACCCATGCACAGCATACCGCATGCTTCGCGACTTCACAACGCTCTCGGAAGGCGAGTGGTTCATACAGAATGGAGCGAACTCAGGTGTCGGACGTGCCGCCATCCAACTAGGCAAGAAGTGGGGTTACAAGAGCATCAACGTGATCCGTAGCCGGGAAGACAAGAGCAAGGAAGAGGCCATGAAGAAGGAACTCCACAAGCTCGGCGCAGACGTCGTCATTACGGATGCAGAATTGCAATCGCAGGGTATCAAGGACCAGGCCAAAGAATGGACAAATGGCGGTCGCGCTCCCATCCGCCTGGCGTTGAACTGCGTGAATGGAAAGGCCGCTACTGCAATGGCCAAACTGCTTTCTTCCTCTTCGCACTTCGTTACCTACGGCGCGATGTCGAAGCAGCCTTTGACCATTCCCGCGTCGATGCTCATCTTCAAGGACATTCACTTCCACGGCTTTTGGGTAAGCAGGTGGGCGGAGAAGCATCCTGAGGAGAAGCAGAAGACAGTCGCCGATGTACTAGATATGACACGCAAGGGCGAGTTCAGAGACATGCCTGTCGATGAGATCAAGTGGGAGTGGGATACTAAGGGCGACGAGTTGATAGGCAAGGTCAAGGATACTCTGGAGGGCTACAGGGACGGCAAGGGGATTTTCGTGTTTGGTAAGACGTAGATTTTGTAATGCTCAAAGCTGTATACATCCTGTGGCATATGTACATATATCCAGCTGTATCGTGGAACTGTGATACTGTCTATCGAGACTCTATTGCAAGAACACTCTCGATCCGTTGTTAGGCAAAGGTGCCCTGAACAGCACGAAAGGTCTCTCTCTGTTGTCAGTGCCAGGATAGAACGACGAGCTGAAGGCCAGCTGGTTGTCGGTAAAGTAAAGATAACCATCGCTTCCAACGGACACTGTGACAAGTCAGTTTCTCACCCATGTATTACCAGCACAGTAAAAGGAAAACTTACTAGTATCCACCCAACTGATCCTCGGGTCCCTCACAAACAACGTCATAGACGCATTCTTCGGGTTATGAAACCCAATCTCATTCTGTTCCATATTACCCGCATAAATAAACCCATTCGTGTCCGTCTCAAACCCATCGCTCACACCCCTCTCACCCCGGTTATTCACTGCACCCAGCGCCAACAGCTCAGACGCCTGACTGCGGTCCCGCAGACGCTCCGTGGGAATACTGTAGAGAGTGCGCCCACCAACAGGGCCAAAGTACAAGTGCTCCCCGTCAGCAGATAACGCAATACCGTCGCTTCCCAGCGGAACAGTGGTAAGTGGCAGACCAGGACCGGGGATGTAGTATTTCGGTTCGCCCCAGACATACGGCACGAAACCCCGCTCTGCTCGCGACTCTTGTGCGCCGTCGAGGTGGCGCCAGCTTTCTCCTGTGCCTAGGTCTACAATGACGATTCCATTTCGGCCCTCGGATGATGAGTCGGTGATGTAAGCGACTCCCTTCCCGGACTCGGTGACGTGCGGACGTAGGTCGAAGCGTACGTCGTTGAGGTACGAGTCTGGGTATGCTACTGTGGGGGGGAAGACGATGGTTTGGATCACCGTGTCGGATTCAATGTCTACGCCAACGAGCTTAGGGCCGCCGGTGGATGCCAGAACGAGGGTGCCTTCTTCGGTTAAGGCGCGACCTGTGTCCAGGATCCATAGTCGGTCGAGGGGGTCGAGGACAACGCTTTGGACGCCGATGAGGTAGTCCTGGTAGTTTGCACCTGTTGGTGGGGTGGTCGTGTAGTTGATGGCTCCGTTTGGTGGGTTATTGATTTCTACGCTTGGGTACGGTGTTTCGGTGCCGTTGGAGGTGAGCTCTGCTACGGCATGTCTGTTGTTGGTGCCGGTGTTGGTGTTGTTGGGATCAAGACCTGCTGGGTAGTTTGAGAATTTCCGACCGCCTTTCGATACAGTTATACCTGATACTGATGTTAGTCGTTGTGCATTCGTGAGTCTGGTACGGCATGTTGGTACCGGTAGGCCATTGATCGTTGTAGAGATGGACAATCTCAAGAGGTGGGCCGGCGACACCCGGGTCAGAACGAATGCGTTGTGCGCTGGACAGCGCAGGAAGCAGAGCGCTTAATGTCAATACTGAAAGAGATAGCATATTGGATGCAACAACAATCTAATGACCGGTATCAAGGACGGTGCATGATCGCTGACATGACAGTTTATATAGCTTCGAGCAAGCAAGCGCGAACTGTAAACATTACCTCACAGGTACCTGACGTGAGTCTTGCGGCTCGGCATTCTTAGTCTTCAACGTCATGAACATGTCAGGTACCAGGATAAAATTGAGGAGCTATTGACCTCGGGACGATCTGATGTGGATTGAGGCTGCACGTAGGGAAGCTATCCGCTTGTGGCCAAGTTTGTCGGCGGCTCACCCCGCTTTTGCTGGGTGCAGGTGTGATGCGACGCCATTGGCGCTATGTAATGCACGTTGCAGATGGTAACAGTTCCGGCTGATCTGATATGATTTCTTACGGATGTACATTTACTACTTTTTCTCCCATGGTTGTCTAACCAACCCACTCTTTGATGACTTCTTTCAAAGAAGCATTGTCACCTGTCTCACTCCAAGTATGCGATTGCTCGCCGTCTTCTGCTTCCGACGTCGCATCTAGCGCCAGCGCAGTCACCTTTAGCTCTCCGCCATCGAAGTCGACTCTGATGTCCCTTGTAGACTTGGTGCCTTTCTTGGTTTCTTTGCTTTGACGAATCGAGAGCCGTGGATTCTGAGTTCTCGTCAGCGCGCGCGAGCCATACTCGCTCTTCAAAAGTCTATGCGCGATATGTAAGGACAGGATCCAGTCCAGATATGACTTCAGCTCCTCGACAGTAGCAAACTTGTGCTGCTGGAACAAGCCAAGATCGGAGCTCAGAGTGGATGGAAGAGTAAGTTTGTGCTCTGTGCCAAACGTTGGTTGGCCGATGATCGTGCGTGTAACGATGACCAGACTCTCTGGCTGTGTGCCATTCGGGGTGGGTATGGTCAAAGTCGCTTTTCCATCGAACGGCTTCATGAAGATTTCAAGCAGCTGATCGGTTGCGGACATGCCCTTCTTCGGCGCCGTCTTCAGACTCTCTGAGAGGCTCGCCCAAGACGTCTCACGCGTAGTGTCCAGGCTCGCATCAAGGCCTGCGTTGTTCAGTGTTTTGGCGACGAGACCAAGATAGACGTAAAGCGAGTCGACACCTGCAATGTGATTCGATACAGCAAGAAGCGTGCGCAGCAAAGGTGGAGGAGGCTTATCCCGCTTTTGGCCTGTCAAGGGCGGTGGAAGCTGCGATCTCCTATAAAGACGCATGCTATGCTCATGGGCTAGGAGCAGCCGGAGCGCCTCGGCGATATTGCAAGCCAGCCAATCGTACTCATGCCCTTGGTTGCTCGCTATAGGATCGTCCCGGGGTATGCAATCGATAAGTAGCTTTCGATCTTGCGATGCATTGCCCATGCTAGGCACGTCTATCTGAATGACAGAATCCCGAAATTCGACACCGTAGGCTCGCAGTTGCCGAGTTTCGAGACTCATTTCGTAGTACAGTTCTTCCTCTAGCAATGAATCACGGGCAAGTTGAATAGACTTTTCCAGAGACTGGCCTGAATTTTCGCCGTCGAGAGGGAGTTGTGATGTGCCTGTCATCTTGCCGTCGACACTGATTCGCACGCGGAATGTCTTCGGTTTCAGCGCGAGACTCGGATCGAGAATGATGCTGCCGTCCTTGTCCATCTGAAGAGGAGCGAAGCCACGCGCTTTGAAATGACCACTCGCTGCGATGTTGTTAGCTTGATGGATGTGACGCGACGAATGACGAGTCCTTACCTTCAGGGAGTCCATAACGCACGGCAAAGGGAGAATGCCGTACATTCTGGCGCAGTCGCTGGATGGGCCACCCCTTGTCGGAGACGGACACTATCTCATGCCAGTACTTTGTCTCTCGCCGTATCTCCTTCTCCAAGTGTTTTGCGGCCTTCAATATCTCGTCTACCGAAGAGTCGAGCGCACCCATGCGTGCTCCCTGAGCAGCTGTTTCTTGTTTAGACGCGAGATCTTGAATACGTTGTACCTCGTCCGGCTTGCGAGTGCGATGTTCGTGGTTCTCCTTGCTCATGCCGAAAGAGCCGAGTGGTATGCCCTGGTTCAAGCCTTGCTCTCGAAACGTCGGACTGAAGAAGTTGAGGGCGCGTTTGTTTGGGTCTTGGGAGAGGATGAGGGAGACGAGATCGAGCGCGTTGGTAGCAGCGAATTTAGCCCATCTGTCTTTGGTCAGTATGAACCCCCATACAACGCGTTCGCGTTCACACGTACTCCAGATGACTATACATCTCCTGCCCGGCTTTGAACACCTTCTCTAGCTGCTCCTGGCGAGATGGCGCTTCTTTTTCCTTCTTCTCCTTATCGGCTCCTTCTGCAGCGTCGTCTGGTACATCTTTGCCCGCGTCAATGTCCTCCTGTAGCGACTGTTCGGTGATGTTGCGCAAATGCCCGCGTTCGCTCGCTAGCTGCTCGATCTTGAACAGCAGGTCATCCTGCGTCAGCTCCTCCTTCTTTGGGGCCGGCCATGGGCGCAGGGCCACGTTATTCAACGATGGGTCCATCTTGACTGCGACTCTGGAGGCAGCCGGGTAGCTTGGGCGAAGCTGGCTGGGTTCCTGTGGTTTGTCCGACACGGTGGGCCCTTGCATAAAAGCCGTCCCCCAGTAGCGGCCGTTGCAGATCGCCGCTTATCGATTGCGGCTTCACCCATGCAACCCACGAATGGCACACGTTGCACGCGCAATCGTGAATCAAAAGCAAGGTAGCTGTAGCTGTGTAGAGGGGGATCAAGCAGCTTACAGGCGTTAGTGTACCGTCGCGCGGGGATGTCACCGGGTCACATGTGCATGGCCCCTTCCCTCTCCAGCCACTAACGGCGGTCTCCGATAAGCTTGGACAGACAGCTTAGGTTACAGTGACAACTCAGTCACAGTGTCCTTCACTTCTCCTCGTTCCTCTTTCACCGATTGAGACTTTGCAAGATGACTACCAGATACCGCGTAGAATGTAAGTCTTAGCCACGGCTACAATCCCCAAAGGTCGACTCAGAGACAAGAACGCTGACTTGATGGTTTCCCGTGTGACAGATGCCCTCAAGGTGTGTACAAGTCACAGTGACAACCATCTACTTTCAGATGACTAACATATCCCAAAAGACCCACAGGAGAGACCAGCTCGTAAGTATCCTATAATGCCCAACCGGAAAGCCTAGCTAATGTACGATACAGATAGAGTGGATCAAGGTAACGCTCTTTCAGCTTGCAAGCCAATGCGAGCAACATACTTATACTACCTTAGGGTCTCCTAGCCGTTCCTTTCGTCCTACATTCCCATCCAACAGCAGTATTCGAGCCCAGCGATGAGTCAGTCGAGCACCAAGCCAACATCGCTCAACGGCGGTATGCCGAGATCCTACGCGACGTTGAAGAGATCATCAACGACCACAGTATGTCATGAAGCTATTAAAGCCGCGCGAGTCCGGGTAGTCTACGGTGAAATCGCAGGGCTAACGCAACTTAGTCCAACACCAGAAAGACGGCAAACCCGACAGATCAAAGTTGAAGCTTCTCGTTCCAACAGTAGCGAACTTCTTCACGTCCTTAGCATTGCATGACGCTTTTATCTGGCAAGATCAGCGGCGCTTCATCAGCCACCGACGTTTCGTCCCCCCTTCTTTCAACGATGTGCGTCTAGTTCTCAACACAGCCCAAGTAATGAGTCTCATCCGCAACGGTCCACTCGAACTTGTGACGTTTGACGGAGATGTCACCTTGTATGACGACGGCAAAGACTTGACAGAAGACAACCCCATCATTCCCAAGATTCTGCAGCTCATGCGTCGTGGATCAAAGATTGGCATTGTCACAGCCGCAGGGTACACAGAGGCGAAGCCATACTATGGCAGACTTTACGGGCTTCTAGACGCCATCCAGGCATCCGATCTGCCCCTAGAGGCTCGACAGAATTTGATCATCATGGGCGGTGAAAGTAACTTCTGTTTCAAGTTCGACGAGAACAGTCCAGTTCTACTGCGCCTGATTCCCCGAGAAGAATGGCTGCTTAAGGAGATGCTTTCGTGGACTGAGTCGGACATTAAGGACCTGCTTGACTTGGCGGAAGTTTCTCTACGGGACACGGTCAAAAACTTCCGTATGGAGGCAAATGTCGTCCGGAAAGAACGAGCGGTGGGTATTGTACCAAAGGACGGGCACAAATTCTGCCGAGAGACACTGGAAGAGACCGTTCTGATCGTGCAGAAGATACTCGTAGGTTTGAGACCATGTGCAATGCTTGCAATGCTGACGTGGCTAGGAAATATCCGAGGTCGGCCAGCGTCTCCCCTTTTGCGCGTTCAACGGCGGAAACGACGTATTCGTCGACATCGGAGATAAGTCCTGGGGTGTCCTTGCCTGTCAGCGGATCTTTGGCGGGATTGAGGGCAGCAAAACGTTGCACGTTGGCGACCAGTTCTTGAGTGCTGGGGCGAACGACTTCAAGGCTCGGTTGGCATGTACGACGGCGTGGATCGCGAACCCGCAAGAGACGTGCCAACTGCTCGACGAGATTACCGAATTGGACGAGGTGCATCAGCGAAAGACAAGATAGGAGCGGCCCGGATCAGGTTGTGCATAGCGATGACATCAGGGTGCTTCGGAAGCTACGGCAATAGGGGTCGTCCATGTGGCGGATAAACTTTGGAGGGGTACACGGCTGCAGTGCGTGTTTGAAGCATGTCGCAGCGAGAGGAATATGGGCCTAGATAACCGTTGAAGATCACAGAAAGGGTCTCAATCAAATCGATATGCGGAGGCAGATGGCGACATGCGATGCGCGTCCGGCACGGCTCTCCTGCATTATGCCTTGACGCTGACTCGGGTGGCTGACCCACTGCATTCTCTGGTACAATTGTCGCGCTAGAAGCTCGAAGGTGACGCGCTGCAGGCACGCATTCATGCAGCGCTGCACGACGGTTGCTGACGCGCGCGTGTTTTGTCAACGTCTTGTTCCTTTTGAAGCTGGGGCAGCAGGCAGGGCGTGTCCCTGGGGAAGGTCGAGGCTGGCGCGCCGTATCCGCAGCGCCTCTGGGTGGTGCAGGGCGCTGATCCCTGCTAACCGTCGTGTAATCCCTGGCCCGTACTCCGCTTCACGAAAGCACCTCCTGAGCTTCCACCCGCCTGCGGCTTCTGCGAGACTCTCTCATCTGCTACCGCGTCGCTCCCAGCCTTCAATTGCCTCCACTCCACCGCACCTTGGGTTTATTGATCGCCCACCGCAATTTACCACACGAGTCTCCCACCACGATACTGCAATGGGCTCCAACAAGTTCTCCTTCAAGCCACTGACGCTTTCGCCCATCAACTTCTCTTTGACCGAGGGCACGTCGATACCCGCGCCGCTCGACAGCCCGCCCGAGTCGCCTCGCCCGCCCACGCCTGGAAAAGGCCCACTGTCGTCGCATCCCACCCCAAAGTCGCCTGGCTCCCCGCCGCAGACAGAGTCCCCGCCGCCGGGCAAAGCGTCAGAGGACTCGGCTGATGGCCACCTCCAGCAGAGCCGCACCAGCGATGCGACCAGCGCCATGTCCCCCACGAGCCCTTCGAGCAAGCGGCCTGCATCCGTCCGCAAGTTCCTCGGCATTCGGACGCTGTCGTCCAACGACAGCTTGAAGTCGGACCAGAGGCCGGGCTCGCCGGCTACAATCAACAGCCAAGCCCCCAGTCTCAGCAGGAGGAAGAGCGGCAGCTGGTTCGGCAAGAGGAAGACATTCATCTCCGGATCTGTTCCAGAAGGCACTGTGGATTCCACAACCTACTCGAATGGCCGTACCGTCTCTCAACCTGCCGTACAGGCTGCGCAACCACCCAAGCCCAAGGGCCCACCGCCTCCAGCCCTGCCCGGCCTGAGCTCCTTCGGTGTCAACGAAGACACGCTGAGTCTCGGCGCCGATGACATGTTCAAGAACATAGGAAAGGCAGACACGCCAAAGTCGACACGGTGGTAGACGCCTAAAACACACTTTCAACGGGGGCATGTTGACGATGCATTTCTAACGGGTTTCGAGTTTAATGTCCTTATTGTTTATACCTTTCACGGGCCACAGGTTGGAGTTTTGAAAATTTGTGGCATCATTATTTTGGCTTGCATGTGCACAACGATACCCCAGTCGATACAGTATAGCGATGAAGTGGCACGTATGAGTGCGTCCGAGATGAGATCTTGTGGCGACTGGGGAGGACGACGGGGTTGGCAGCCTTCCTTTACTCTGGCTTTACATATCACTACCTGCTAGCGTTCCCTTCGACAGTGCGTCTTTGGCCATGGCATCTCTCGCCGCCGGTCGCTATAAATAAACACTCTTAACTTACTACCGCCTCCACCTGCCTCGTATTCGAGATAATCAGACGTCAACAATGCAAGATACGTACCCCACGTGGCGCGGACCAGGCGCGTTGCTGCGGTGGGCTAGCGCGAAACCCTGATCACAACAAACATTGCATAGGCGGGTACGGGTGCATCAACACCAGCCCTACCCCCCTCGGCCTCCCGCCTTGCTGACCCGCGACGTCGCGAACAGACGACAATCGCTGCATAATTGTCACAACACATACTATGGCCGACCCGGGTATGTTCTCGGTGCGCCGTCAGGTCAGTCTAGTGTGCGACCCCCTCTCGTCGCATCTCCTAACCACGCGCGCAGACTCTAGGACCAGTAAACAACAACTCTTCTGCGATTCCCATGCCCGCTTCCGCCATGAAGCGCTCGAGCTCCATCAACAACATGAACCAACCCCAATTCCCTCCGAATCATGCCCGGTCGAAGAGTGGGAGTAGAATGTCCCTCGCGCCCGGTCGCCCGAGCCAGCCGCTCTTCCCACGCTCATCCTCCGGAACAGACCTTGCGCAAGGCTTCCAGTCAGTACATCGCAACTCGACTAGTAACTTCGGCGCAAGCAGTGCGCGCAAGAGTTTTGCGCCTGGCGCTTCCATATTCCAAACACCCGCCCCCCCTTCAGGGCCAAACTTTGAGCAGAGCGCACAACGGCGGAGCAGCGTGTTCAAATCGCGAGCCTCGCATGTAACTGGACAATCTGGTGTAAAACAATCCTTCTTCCAACAGGCGCCTATGCCATCCGTCCCCCCGACAGACCCGCGCCGACTCAAAGATGCGAGCACCCGTCAGCACATGGCTCAGGAGCTGCTCGAATTCCTGACCCAAAACAACTTTGAGATGGAATCGAAACATGTGCTCTCAGCAAAAGCCATGACTTCCCCAACGCAGAAAGACTTCAACTGCATGTTCCAATGGCTCTACAACCGAATCGATCCCAGTTATCGCTTCCAGAAGTCCATCGATCAGGAGGTGCCCGTCCTACTGAAGCAGATGCGCTACCCGTTTGAGAAGTCGATCATGAAGTCCCAGATCGCGGCTGTTGGTGGAAACAACTGGTACACATTCTTGGGTCTTCTGCACTGGATGATGCAATTGGCACGCCTGATGCAGGCTTATGAGGCCGGTACATACGACGACGCTTGCTTTGAGGCTGGCTTCGACGTCTCTGGAGACCGCATCATCTTTGACTTCTTGTCAGACGCCTACAGCACTTGGCTTTCCGCAGAAGACGACGATGACGATGAAGAGGCACAGAAGAAGCACATGGAGCCTCATATCCGGACAATGGCCGCCAAGTTCGACGCCGCCAATGCCCAGCATCACGAGCAGGTCTCCCTCCTTGAGGCCGAGCACAAATACCTACAGGATCAGATCGAAGAACTAGGAAAGTCCGGCCCCCGGATCCAAAAGCTGGAGGAGCAGATCCGCATCCTCGAAGAAGATCGTGTCAAGTTTGAGAACTACAACAACTCCATGGACGCTAAGGTCAAGAAGTACAGTGACCGCTGCTCATTCCTAGAGAAGTCCATTGAAGAGATTGAGGCTGAACTTGAGGCCTCAGAGAAGGAGCAGCAAGAGCTCCAAGCTATCATTGACGGTCGAGGCATGACCATTGCGGATATCGACCGTATGGCAAATGAAAGAGACCGCCTTGATACTTCTCTCCAAGCAACGACAGTCCGCTTGGAGGAGTCCAAGAAACGGGTTGCAGAGAAGGAAATCGCTGCATCTCGCAAATTGGATGAACTCGAACAAACAATCGAGCGGTACAACAATCTGGGCTACCAGATCGGCGTCATCCCTTCTACGGCCGTCAACGCCAAGGGGCAAGACTATGAACTTGTCCTCACTATCACAGATGGCCCCAACTTCTCAGGGTCACAAATGGGTGGCTCCTCACAGGACGCATCAGACCGTCTTCTGCACGACGCAGGCACAGGGTACTCACCAGCACATCTGCTCAACCTGGACCTCCGTGGTACTGTCAAATCCAACATAATCGCACTCCGCAAAGAGATTGCCGAACGACGCAACCAAGCCCTAGAAGCCGACATGAACAACCACGATCTCCTCGACAAGATCAAAGAAGCCATGGACGACAAGCAAGCCGAAGTCGAAGCTCTCGGCCACCGCGTAGCCCAAGCAGAAGAGGAGCTAGAAAAGCTCCGCGAAATATCAAACACGCAAAAGAGCCAATCTGACGCACAGATTGAGCGCATGGAGAAAGAACTGGGCCGTATGCGTAGCGGCCTGGGAGAAAGCGTCCAACTCATGGTACAACGAGAGATGGCCGTCAACATCGAGTAAGTTCTTCACCTCTCCCCCTTGTTCGATTTTCTGTGAAAGTAAACTAATCATCCACATTAGGTATGAGCAACTCCAACTCCGCGCCAACGCCCTCCGCGAAGAACTCCACACAGAAATCGAGCGCATGCTCGACGACATCGTGCGCTTCAAACTCCACGTACAGAAGAGTTTGGAGGAGTACGAGCAGTTTATCGCTGATGAGGTCGAGCGTAGCTGCGAAGAGCAGGATATGCTCGCCGAGGGTGAGGACGAAGACATGGTCGAGGAGGCGTAAAGCACGTCACAGAAACCGTGGTTGAAACGAGCGACGGCTTAATGAGTTGGCTATGAGCTTATGATGGAGTTTCTGGTGCTGGATACCACGCTGATGCTGTTGATGGGAGTTTGCTAAGGGACCTTTTGGCAGGGTTGTTTTTACGGATACCTTTCTGAGATACCTCTTGGCTTTTTTGTTTAGCTTATTCGATTGTTCGTTGTTTACGATTATATATGTAAATCTGATTACCTTTACATATCTTCATGTCTCTTCTTCGTACAATATATGGGTATGACCCTCTCTTCTCATTACCCTAACACGCATCCCTCCACCCCACCAGATTGCATTTCCACTACCCCCCAATCAACCCCCTCCCACTCGTCATCATCATATTACTCAAAAGCTCCACCTGACTCTTCAGCGCAGCCATCTCCGTAGTCTTATCCTTGATCTCCTTCGCCCTCTCTGCCAACTCCGTAGTCTTCTCTTTGACCTGCTTCGTCCGTTCCGTCAACATGCGTCTTAGCTCTGCATTCTCCCGCCTCAACTGGTCGACCTCTATATCGACGGCCTCGGGAGGATTCGGTGGTGGTGGACCGCGACTATCGAGCAAAGGATCGATGCGTGAGTCTTTTCGGACGAGTGGGAAGGGCGCGGGCGGTTTGAGGGTGTGGGAGGTGGGGTGGTGGTATGTGGTTTGTGGGTGTGGAGCGGGTCGTTGAGTCGGTTGGATCGTGCTGGTGTCAGCGCTGAGGTGTGCGGTATCGTGGATATCGGCTTCGGCTTCACCCTCAGCCTCGTCGTCTGAGCTATTGAGACCGTCGCCGACTTGTTGGCCTGCTGCTTTCCGGGCTCTCTTGATCTGCGCTCGTATGTTGTAAACGTCACGCTTAAAGATGTGTATACCCGGTAGTCTTGCTTGTAGCACTTCGACTGTTCTTCCAACCCCTCGGTCGCGTCCCTGATTGGGTTCGCCCTTTCGTAGCATCTCTTGTTCCACGATTCTCCACACCAGACCGCCACGCTCGAGACTGTGTTGTGGCTTCTTCGGTGCCTGTGTAGATGCGCTGATCGTGTCCTCGTCGCCGTCGGCTTCCGCGTCCACGTCCTCGAGGGTTTCCTGATTTTGCGTCAGGCTCGACTTGGCGAGTTCCTCCTTCGCTGTGACGCCTCCAACCCCGATGCGTCCTCCTACTACACCCCACGTCCTCTTCCGTTGTACAGCCCATCCAGCACTCTCGCGCCCGGGGTGGTTGTGTTGTGGTTCGCCGACGCGCAGTAGCCACGTTCCGTCATCCTGTTTCTTGCCCTCGATCCACATCTTGCATCCTGTCTTATAGCTGACCCTGTTCTTCCTGACCCTCGTCTCGGCCGTAAGTTTGTGGGTATTCTTCGGCTGGCCATAGCAGACGCAGGCTAATTTGATGCGCGACCGGTTCTTAGCTGTCGTATTGATAGATAGCGCGTATCCGTTTTCCGCAGCGTGCGACTGCGCGTAATCGTGGAGGGATTGCCACGAAGGGTGTATCGAGTTGGAAGGCGGGAGCATGGCGAACTGACGGTCGGACGCGTCATTCTCTAGGGGTGCTTGTGCGGAGTTGTGCTGGATGCCGATGTAGGATGCCTCGGACGTAGGGCTATGGATCCTATAGTCGTGATGTTGGCCGGCTAAGCCATGCTGGAAGCTCTCGCGCTTTCCAGACGTGTCGTCTGGGGAGTAACTGTTATCGTGCTGATGCCCGTGGTCGTTCATACTGGCAGCATGCTGGGCGTTGGCGTTGGTAGGCTCGCAATAGGCTGCCATGTTGCCGTTGCGGACTGCGACATGATGGTGCGACGCGGCATAGGCATCGTAGGGTGGCTGTTGGTTCGCGATGGCGTTACCGTGATTGTACGTGGGGACTTGGTCGAAGTTGTGATGGCGGGCGAAGGTGGCTGCCATGGTTGGTTTGATATGGAGCGCTCTCGCCATGTTCCGGATTACTTCAGCCACGGCCGTTTGTCGCTGTTGGAGAGATCCGTCAGGTCTGCGCACATGGCGATTATCTCGAGAATATGAGCTATGCGACTTTGGTCAATGCTGCCATATTTGGTGGAGAGGTCCCAGGCTCAGACCTATTCGTCGCTGGTACGTCGCTCTCTGCGCTTCAGCCGATTGGCTGCTCGGAACTCGAGCATCAATGTTGCCCTCACAACCAAGCAAAGCAAAACGCGTCAGAACATCATCCCACTATCATTTTGACTACACCAGACGAGGCGTGCGACGGATGCGCCCATTGCCTATTTAATATACCCAATGAAGACCGCAGTAGCCTTACTCCCTTAAGGTGACATCTACCCACATGTCCTTGATCTCCCATAACCCAAGCGAGTTGAACGTCTTCCATGGTTCCAGCGGGTTGGTCAACGACAGATCAAAGTGCCTCAACAACTCAAAGATGCACTTGTGTATCTCAATCAACGCGATGTTGCGTCCCAGGCAAAGCCATCGACCGTACCCAAATATCATATCGTTAGTTTTCGTCATTCTGGTTAGGCGGTCTTTCGCCTCCTCGTCGCTTGTATCAATCAGCCAGCGTTCAGGACGGAAGGTACCACAGTCCTCGCCGTAGAGATCGCGGTTGTTGCGGTGCATCGTCCAGGCTGAGTAGCCGACCAAGGTGCCGCCGGGGATGTGATACTCCTTGTCGTCGATGGTTACGACGTCCCCTTCATCTGGAGTGACTCTTGAGAAGATGTTGGCGACTGGTGGATGTATCTGCAGGGTGTAGTGTTAGCGCATAATGCCCCAGAGATCCATGTTCTTTCCGGAAAGGCCAAGACTCACTCGCATTCCTTCACGGACGACAGCGCCTAAATACGGCAGGCGGCGCACTTCTGCATCTGAGATGATACCAGGAGATGCAGGAGCCGTGCCGTTGCTGACAGCTTCATCTATCTCGGATTGCAACTTCGCATACACGCGCGGATGGCTCATGACATAGAGCAAAATAGTCCTAATGGCAGCAGCCGTAGTGTCAGATCCAGCGAGAATCTGCTCGAAGACTTCCTGGACTAAGCACGGTGGGTCAGTCGACCTCTGGTATCATGGGTTCCAACACTCATGTCACTTACAAAGATCGTTTCCAGAGAGACCATGGCGGACGAATGATGCAAACATATCAGACTTGTCTTCAGTTGACTTCAACATCCTGGAGTCGACTACCTTTCGTGCTTGAGCCATCATGTTACCGAACCCACTGGCATCCTTCTCTGATGGACTGATGGCAGGGCCGATGATAGGCGTGTCTCTGAGCCAGGCTATACCCATTGCGAAGGCCGTGTTTCCAATCTTGAGACCTTCCTCGCTCGACCTCAGGTAGTCTTTGAGATCCTTGTCGGCATTCAAATCACCGAATGCCTCTCCCAAACCTATATGACTGATGACGTCCAACGTAAAAAAGGGGATCTTCTGGGCTAGATCCATGGCCTGGGATGGCTTCGTTGACGCTTTTGAGGCCGCATACTTGCGCACCAAAGTCACAAGTTCTTTTACATGGAGGTCTATTGAAGGCTCTAATGTCGGGTTCTCTTTACCAGAGTACTGCAATATGTTAGTAAGTGCAGATCGGCCACGCAGCTGCTCAAATTTCCACTAGAGGTGCGCAACCTCATCATCCAGATTGTGTATCCACGTACCCCGGCTGTCATCTTCTTCCGTCTGGCATCATGGCTATCGTTGTCGCAATCTGTAAAGACATTGTCTTTCCCCGTCTCAAATCGAGCACTATGGTAGTACCATGATGATCGCTTATACGGTGAGCGCACTGCATTGATCCGTGCCCAGTATTCTGGGTCTGATGTTATGAGGTGGTTCGGTGCAATCCTGGCAATCGGCCCTTATGAGGAGTATCAGTATAAGGCCACCAGATCGCGCAGCACTTTTGCCTTCCTGACACGTACCGTACTTCTCGCAAACCTCGCCGTAGTACCTAGGAGATTGGCCACCGATAACAGCTCTGGAATGCCACAGCCAAGAGAATCCCGTCGTCCTGGGTCCGGCGAAATGTCTCAGACGCAAGTACTGTCGTATGCGGCCGATAGCGAAGAACGCCACAGCGACGAATGCGATTGCGTACAGGCGCTGTGAGACGCTGTCAAGCAATGACTCGGGCGGAACAGACTCCATGGCTTGCCTGAAGTGATGTCAGAGCGCAAGGATTTGAAGTTGCAAATGATGAATGGGAGTTCTTCCCATCAGTGGGGCAACCCTTCGTGAAAGCGCGGGCGCCGTTGTGCGCTACAGAAACTAGCGGAGAGCGTTGCTGCAAGCTCCTATTGAACCATTGTTACTGGCCCTGATCGGTCAAGCACCAATTTGGAGGATTGGAGAAGATGCGGAGCTCGCAGCTGCATGGTGACCAAGCCATGTGTTGTCAAAACCTACAGTGCGTGTGCCCCACCAACGAGCAACGTTTGACGGAAGTCATGGCGACATCTGGAACCAAGTCCAATCCCTCACAGAGGATAGCGGGAACCGGAGTGGTTTGCAAGCGCCGCGGCACGTCAAGACTGCTTGCGCTAGCGTCGTGTTGTTGATTGTCAAGGTTCCCCAGCTGAGCGATTGAGGCACGCAACAAGCTGATAGGGCAAGTTAGCACAGCAGCAATGCAGCGTCAAGTGACTCAAGTCCCATCTTACACGAAGCAGTAACCGACTCTTGATGTTTTCGCAATCAAATCTCGTCCGATCGCGAAACTTACTCCAGCGAATCATTCGGTGGAGAACACTCCGGCCGAAAACAGGCTACGATGCGTCGTGTCGAGCCTGCAGGAAGCTCCCGCGATCTCGGTCCACAACCACGTTTTTGCCCTTGTATGCACGTTGGTGTGAAGCACTTCGGACCTCAGCGCCAGTTTGTTCTAGCCCTGTGGAGAGACGCAGCCTTGATCATGTTACCGTCTGGGCAAGGTCTTCGTAACGGCACCTACCGTTATTAATCATCTCTCCCTTCTGGTAGGGTCTATCTTTGAATTTTTCCGTACCTTTTCCGCATCTGAAGTCATTCGAGACCCATCAAACGACGTCATGGTGGTTTTTGTATACTCGCTTATCTACTTGCCCCATTTCTTTCCGTGCCGTTGCTGTACGATTGAGGCACAGTCGCGGCTATTGTCTCTGGCCTTGATAGCCGCGCTAATAGTCGCTCGAAGAACTTTTGAAACATACAAAACTTCCAAGGTTGTGCCGACCTGTTTGCCATTGGCGGAGTTGCTCAGCTTACACGGTGTGACACAATCTCTACTATGGCAGATCTTGGAAAAGGGAAAGAGAAGGCAAGTGAGGACGAGTCAGCAACTGCACCATCAGATAATCCAATTGCTGGAGATGGCTCCGCGAACGTTGCGCCACCAAATGCTGGAACTTCATCACCACTAAAGGAGATTACTGTATCATCTGACGCACCAGAAGAGGCGACCACCTCACCAGATCCAGCAGAAGCATCTGCTAGTCAAGCATTCCTAACGGGGCTTCCCTCAGAAACAGTGGAAGGTCCTGCACCAACAGCGGAAGTTGTCAATCCACTTGTGTTAGTTGTAAGTAATCCAAAGTTTCCTTCACAGAGTTTGATCATTCAGACATGATGCGCCGCGGAACAAACGTCGCAACTCAGTATTTCTCAAGGAACTTCTAACATCAGCAGGACAGTACAGACGCCGACTCGGCTCTAGGCGACGATGACGCTGCAAGCGACACAACGTCCATCGCGTCAACCATACATAAAGGTCGTTTCGAAAACGGCCGCCGTTACCACAAGTACCGTGAGGGCGAAAATGATTACTGGGGTCCCAACGATGAGATCCAGAATGATCAACTCGACATTGCGCATCATATGTTTCTGATCATGTTGAACCAGAAGCTGCATCTGGCACCTATCAAAGAGCCAAAGAAGGTGTTGGATCTTGGGTGCGGAACAGGGATTTGGTGTATGGACATGGCCGACGGTATGTCTCTTACTCCATCTCTTGAATGCCATAACTAACTTATTACCCAGAGTACCCCGGCGCTGAGATCCTAGGCGTAGACCTCTCTCCCATCCAACCACAATTCACACCTCCCAACTGCAAATTCGAAATCGACGACGTGACCCTCCCATGGACATACACCCAGCCCTTCGACTTCATCAACATCCGCTCATTATACGGCTCCATCGGTGATTGGCCAGCACTCTACGCACAAGTTTACAACAACCTCGAGCCAGGCGGTTACCTCCACGAAATGGAAATGAGCATCCAGTTCAAATCCGACGACGGCACGTTGACCAAAGAACACGTTTTGTCTCAGTGGAGTGATCTCTTCCATGAAGCAAGCGAGCGCTTCGGGAAGTCGTTCTACGAGGTTTGGAACTTGTCGACGTATATCCGTAATGCGGGGTTCAAAGATGTCGAAGAGCGGGTGTACAAGGTGCCTGTCAATGGGTGGCCGGCTGATCCACATATGAAAGAGTTGGGGAGGTGGAATTTACTGCACATCACACAGGGAGCGGAGGGCTGGGGGCTGTATCTGCTGACGAAGGTCATGGGCTGGACGGTCGACGAGGCCCAGATTTTCTTTGCTAAGTTCAGGTCGGGGGTGAAGGAGAGGAAGGTCCATGCGTACTTCGAGGTTGTGGTAATTCATGCGAGAAAACCTTGAGAGGGGGAATCGATGACAGTGCATATTGGATCAGTGCTCTTATGCGTCATGAAGAGTCCGATATATAGTGCAAAACATCGGTATTGCAAACTGAAACGATAGCGTCATGATGCGTCGTTGATTAAAGTATTACTTAAAGGCAGGGTATACGCATAGGGAATATCAATCTGAACCAAATACCTCAGCTTCATCTCCGCTCCTCCACGGAGTCTACTTGCGATCAGGAGGTGGAGTGGCTGTGCGGGGTACCTCTCCCGATTTTGGATCGGGAAGATGCGACACACTCGGGAGATCAGCTACCGACGCTGACTGTTCTTCTTCCTTCTCTTTGTTGTCTTTGATGATGAGTGGCTCTTGAGGTGGAGAAGCAGGCGTGATCTTCCCGCTGTCCCTAGTCTTCGCCTTTGACTGATCACCAAAGATGGAGTCGGTTTCCTCGTTGATGGAGGAGGCGCTGCTGATACGTCCAGCTTGGCCGTCTTCAGCAGCGAGGCGCTCCTTCTCGAGACGGGTTTCGCGACCGCGCTTGTGGCAGTACCAGAATACGAATAGCAGTACTACATAGGGTTAGTTTGGTTGCGATGCGATATGGACGTGATACGTACCAAATACTGCCAAACTCATGATGACATTGGTTCCAGTTGCCAGAGCAGGGAATCTGAACTTCAGGAAGTTCACAATGCTCCTCAGCGCCGTCGCAACAGCACCTTGGGCAGACACCAGTGACTTCAGACTCGGTACTTTTGGCACTTGGGGAAGCATAGATCTCTTTCCTTTGGGCTTACTGGAAGCCTGTGCATCGAACCCTGGCTTCTCGGACGACGCAGCCATAAGCTCTGGGCCGAGAGTGGCTGTGAGCTTGGCAGGCAAGCTCTTGACCAGGTTCTGCAGGAAAGGCGGTAGGTTGCCGTACATCTTCTTGAGTTGGTTGTCGTAATCTGTAAACAACTTCTCGAGGTCGTTGTAGGCTGTCGGTACCCCATTTATGAGATCTTTTAGAACCTGCGTGAACTTGTTGAGAAGCTCCTCTGACTCTTTGCTGAAGCTGAAGACGCGGTTGTTGACAGCTGAGAGGTTGAGCTGATCCAAAATATCCGTCAACTCCTTGTCCTCCTTCTGCGCATCGGTAAGCTCGGCAGCCTTGGCGGATTCGGCGGCAGCGAGTAGGTCGTCTGCGAATTGGGTCCTGTCCTTCTCCGTGACTACGATCTTCTTGTCTTTCGAGGCCTTCTCCCCGTCCTTCTTGGCGAACTTGGGCAGCTGGAAGTAGGACATGACACTCTTCTTCCTACCCAGTCCACCCTCAGCAGCCTTCCCTTTGCCCTTGTCGCTAGCGTCAGCAGTGGTCTCGGGTGGACTCATGGGGAGCGGCACTTTGTCTGCATTGTCCATGAGGGCTGTTTGCGCATCCCTGCCGACCTTCTTCTCGCCATTGTCGTCGACTATTTCGGTACGCTGAGGGAGGGGTGGGGGCGTGCCTTCGGGCTCGGCGGCGATGGCGGCAAGTCGCTCAAGGAACTGCTGGTCTTCGGCGTCAAGGACAGGCTCGCTTCCTACTTCTTCGCTGGCGTTGGTGATAGCTGGTGCTGGTGGAGAGGGTACGGGGCCGCTGGGGCCAGCAGCGGGTTCTTCGATCTTTGGGACGGCAGCATCCTCGACTTTCGGTACGGCGGATTCCGAGAGTTTGGGAGGGTCTTCGATGGGAGGGGCACCGGGTTTCTGTTTTGACTGAGGGAACAGCTGCTTTGACTGGCGGCGCACTTTCTCCAGATAGGATGCCATATTAGATGTGCGCGTCTGCCTTGGGTGGTGGCAGGTATGGATGTGGTGAGAGACGCGTCAGAGGATCGGGCGTTTGTAGGGTATATGTCGCACTCTAGATTTGACGTGGAATGCTTGGGGGCGATCTTGCAGGCTCGGCGTCGCTCGCTATGTCGTCGTCGGCGCCGTAGAGGCCCTGATTTGATGTCCCGCGTTTACACGTGCTACGTCATGGGCAGGGGTGTCGATCTAGAGCTCGCGCCACGCCGTGAGGGGCGACTAGCGCGACTCCTGACTTCTCACACTGCGACGCGTCAAACCTCGCCCCGACAGCACGAGATCGGAAAGATTCTGGAACACGTCAATTCCTGGTAGGATCTGGACGCAAACTCTCGGCAACCCTCTTCACAGCTTCAGTCGCTGATATCCCGATATCCTCTGCAAAATTAGCCTTCGACGAATCCGCCACTGCAAACAATCGCTATGCATGCCTAAGCATTGCGCTCGGAAAGGTCTACCTGGATTTGGAAGACGTTGAATACGGCTCGTAACTTTCCGCTAATATGCAGTGGCACTTCTTCCGCCTTGGCTTTCATATGTTGATGCTGTAGATAAGTTTACCACCGACCTACTTTTCGTCCACCGATCAGCCAAATCCGATAGGTGTTTAAGAATTACAGTACAATGACATATCGTTCACGCGCCGATCATTCCTGACTTCGAGGTTCCTTCGGAAGATACGCTTGTTTCCGATCGATACGTGATTTCGCCTGCTTGTCGAATATCTGAATATCAGGAGACCGGTCACCCCAGCATATAGCACAGCTCCCAAATCAAGCGACAACGTTAGTCACGCAGCCTCAATGAGCGATATTGGGTAAACTTCATCGATGTTGTCGCGGTTATTCACATGTTTTGGTTTGCCTCCTGATTACTCTCAAGCTGACCAAATCCAAGCATTCAAGGAGAGCACTTCCATTAGTAACGGGGACCTACACCTCATTCATGTCTTAGGTATCAGATATCATATCTCAAAGCTGTATTCTCACCACCGTCCCTCTCTCTTACATATAGGTAGCCCGGAGGACTCGCAATCACGTGCTTTCGTTGACCACGTCTACCGCCCACACTCCTCCCCACACCCACTATATAAGCAGTATATCACTTCTTTCCTCCATCTTTCCTCCACCATCTTGATCGCCCCCAATAACCTTGAAGTAAGTCAATACATTTCTCGTCTGCGCGAATTATCTGCTTTGGGCTCACTGAAGCCTCCGGCCGCACACCGTGCGCAATCGGACTACCCACCTTTACCTTTGGCGCCTACAGTGGGCTAACGCGTTTGTTCTTTTGCAGACCCGACAGACTACCCCGCGGTGCTTCAGTACACCGAAACGATAAAGCACGTCACGCAATCAATCACTGTGTCGCGCTTCACAGTAGCGACACTACACATATCACCACCGTACTCATCACTGTAGTCCGCAACATGGCTAATGACGCTTTCAATTTCTACGGTAAGTACTGTCATGATTGTCCTGTCTGCGCATGTTCTAACAAGAAACCATAGGCGACGAGTCAGACGACGCGAAGCCCGTTCAGAACAACTTGGACGACTTGAACGACGCAGTCGGCAGTGCTAGTGGTGAGGACGACGACTACATCGAGGACGCTGCTCAAGCAGCTGACGATGTAAGTATACAACTTGCTCATTCTGATTTCGCTAACTTGGAATAGTCCGATGATGGCGACTTCAAGCTCGACGGCTATGAAGATCTTGGTATTCCAGAAGAAGAGGTCGAGGACGAGGTAGATGACTACGATCCCGAGTACGACGACAACATGACCGGTCAGAAGCGCAAGCGCGTTCGAACCAATAACGCCTCCAAGACCAAGGGTCTTCAGCGATCCGTCATTGGTGTCCCAACTGGCGACGCTGAGGCTTTCATATTGGATGAAGACAACAGCTTCCTCTACAGCAAGCCTTCGCGCAAGCCCGGTACCTTTGGCCGTGTTGACCGTCGTAAGGGCGAGAGTCTCCCAGCTTATCACAAGCGTGTCACTCATGAGTTGGACTCTGATGACGAACTCATGATGACGATGCGTGAGAAGGGCTTCAGTGATCGCCAGATCGCCGACAAACTCGCCAAGGATGGCCGTGTTCGCTACGACCAGAAGTCCATCTCCACGCGTATCATGCGCATCCGCCTTGCTCAGTGTGAGAACGTCGACTTCCTTCTGAAGGAGGGATACAAGGAGTGGGAATACGCTGATGTAAGTACCTGGTCAAGTGACACCCCCTTTTTGATTTGGCTAATATGAACTTTTAGGATGAACTTCTGGTTCAGTCTTACGCTCTTGCCGACATCGAGGTCAACTATGAGTTGGAGCGCATTCGCGCCTGGCGCTTCCGCAAAGTCTCCGATTACATGCGTCGCCTGAACAAGAACGCACTCTTCTCTGCCAAGGCCTGCCGTAACCGTTACAATGAACTTGTCGAAGGCACAGCCCGCATTCCTACCGATATGGATGACGATCCCGACGCCCGCCGTATGGATATGGAAGAGTACCGCATGATGCGTGAGAAGACCCGTATCAAGGAGCAGGCCGACAAGGACGCCCTGGAAGCTGCCGAGGCTAAGATCAAGAACGATGCCAGGGTGCTCAACGCTCAGAAGGCAGAGGAGATTGCAGAGAAGCGCCAAGCCAAAGAGCAAGCAAAGGCTCATCGTGCCATGACCCGTGCCGCCCAAGCCCAAATCCGCCTTGCCCGAGCCAACGCGAATAGGATCTCGAAGACTCAGCGCAACACCCAGATCAAGACCAAGGGCAAAGCCCCGGAAACAAAGAAGAACGAGGACGCCTCTCCGGCCCCGACCAAGACCAAGACCACGACCAAGAAAGTGGACCCCAACTACACCGATCCGCGTTCTTACCTCTCCTTCCTTGATCTGAAGAAGATGTGTGAGAATCGTGGTATTGATCTTCCGCGCAGGGTGGACAAGGACACTCTGCTGCAGGCTATAGTTGATGCTGATGACGAGTACAACCAGAGCGAACTCAAGAAGATGTGTCGCTCCAAGGGCTTGAATGCCAACACCAGTAAGCTGGTGATGAAACAATCGCTGGCGTTGGCTTCGGCAAAGGCTTGTGACTCGTACGATGCAGGGGTTGCCGCTGCCAATGGCACTGCCATTACTACTGTTGAGAACGACGGTGACGATGAGATGGACATGGAGGAGGAGTAGGTGGGGGCGAGGCGATTTCACGGTATTGAATGTGGAGGAAGGTGGGACTAAAAGTGATTTGACTCACGTCACGGTGGAATATGCCTGCAGTGCCTGAGCACAGTGGATGGGATGTATCCCTCAGGGTGGGATGAAAAGTGGGAGTCCGCGGCTAGATAAAGATACTTATTCTCCAAGCAATGGGATCATCATGGAACGAACTCTTTCGTAAGAATTAGACTATGTGAACATCGTGAAACCTCTACCAACACTCCCACTTCTGACCACCCATAGCCACCAGCCGATTGAACAACTCGTCTCTCAACGGAAGCGCCATTATGCGGTATTCGTTGAACTGCCTGTCAGTAATGATCAATCCATCAGCGACCTCCCGTCCCATAGCCCAACCAACAACCAACTTCGCCTTCCAGCCAAAGCCACCGACCTTCTTCATCTCCATGATTTCTCCAACAGGTAAACTCCAGGACGGGTGCAGGTCCTCTCTATCTGCGCTACCAATCTTCTCGATAGTCTTGTCTGTAGAAAAGGCGATAGATGGAATCGTGGACTTGGTAGCGATGTACACATGTCCTTTCTTACCATCATGTCGGGCTTTGAACTCGACTGGACCGGATGTGAGATCAATTCCCCTGCGTGGTACAGCACCCAGTCTGTTCTTGGCATGTGTGGAGCCGGCGGCAGCTTTGACTTTGTCAGCTGTCATGGTGGTCTCGACGCCGCCCTTCACGGTACCGCGGAAGAAGTTGAGAATCTTAGTTCCCTTCTTTCCGTGCTTGCTGTCTTTGGCTTGGTCGATATCTTCGCCGCCGGTTTCGTGCGCAGTAGTAGGGTCGTGGGCCATAGCTTCATCGAGTTCTTCTTGTGTTGCGTTGAGTGGCCAGTCGGCACCTGTGGCGCGCAACTCTTCCTCGTTGATATCGACGGGCTTCTCTTCTGGTGCTTGCGCTACGTGAGGCGGCGGTGGCAAAGGGGCTTTATTTGCTTCGCCGAGTCTAAGAAGAGTAACGGTGAGTTGGGCGTTGGTAGGTACACCCTTGAGTAGCGTATTACGGAGCTCGAGCAGCTTTTGCCAGTTGGGAAACTTCTTGTTAAGAAGCGCTAGTCCGCGCTGTATGACGGGGTCGCCGAAGAAGCCAAAGCCGGCGCCGAAAGTGACACCCTTCATGAACATGTACGATGTCACAAACAGTGAGACGAGAACAAGCGGTGCTACTACGACTGCAAGTCGAAGATGAGACCTGTTCTTCGGGAATGGCGGGGTTGGTTCAAGCATACTGTAATTATGTCAGTAATTCCAGGTAAACGCTGATCGACGATTGCTTACTTCGCGAACCGCTCCCAGGTGTCTGTGACATCTGCGATACCGTGCATAATAGGCCTCATTTTCGTCCACATGGCAGTCTCCATGGGAACTTTAGTCTTGTCGTGGTGCTTGCTGGGCTTGACACCAGCAGCCTGATCCCTTGCATCTGCAGCACCGATGGCGAGCCTAGTAGGGTCCGGTACACTGCTGTCAGGAGAGTCTTCATCTGGAGGCTCTCCCTGTGGGTGCTTGCCAGTCGCGCTCGATAGCGCTATCGACGCAAAGCCGTTGACGAAATTCGAGGCCTCTTGCTCAACAGCCTCACCCTTGTGATTTTCAGGTGCTCCAGTAGCACTGTCTGTACTGCCTAGAGTTCCAGACTTTGGCTTCTGTACACCTCCCGTAGAGCTTACAAGAGCGATAGGTGCTGGTGGGAACATGGCACCGCGAGCCGGGGGGTAGACAATGAGCGTAACCAAAGTCACCGTTATCAAGGGCACGATCATGTCGAAAATCCAGGCGGCAAAGTATGCGGAGCAGAACCATGCAGTGCGACGCGTCTCTCTCCATGAGCGGATGCGAACGATGTGCTTGCCGAATCCGATTAGACCGATGCCCTATGCGCGGTTAAATTAAGCGCGTTCGTCACTCGCTCTTCAAATACTTACTATAGTCATATATAAGCGTTCGATATTGGCACGAAGCTTGTCTGGTGAGAACTCTTCCTCATCCGCGATGTTCATGTCCAAGCCCCCAGGAGGCGCTGTTGGAATCTCTTTGACATGGTACATTTGCTACTCACAGTCAGTACCCGATTGTAAGGTTGTCGTTAAACTCTGCCTTACCTTGTTGAAACGTCGGACCAACAGCCACAGGTCCTCGTTACCCAGACCCCCGACGAGCGGCTTCGCGACGAGTTCCTTTGGCTCATTCCATCCAAGGTCCACCACTTCATCTCCGTGAGCTATCTGCGCAGCACCCTTCTCTTCCGGAGGCGCTGACTTAGCAGCCTCTAGAGCTAGCGCATGGCTCTCCGTAGGCGCATTCCGTAGCGTGGTAGACTTCCCCTCATGTTCTGTAGGGTCCGTATCCGGGATAGGCAGGAGGTCCTTGTAGACCACACCTCCGGTCGACATGTTGACGTTCAGTATTAGGCGTCAGATGTGCGTAGGTGTGAATGTATCGAGGTCAAAGGGTAAAGAGTGGAGGGTAGCCTTGCAATGTATTGGCCTTCATACAGCAAGAAAGACGCGTAGGGCCGCGATTGCCCTCTACGTCATGTACGCACTAACGACGGCAAGCCACATGCATCAGTGGCGATCGAAAGCCGCGGGACGCTAGATTGGAGCCTTACCTTCAACACCGTTGAGGCTCGTAACCGTGCGCTAAATGCTAGCAATCAAGTATTCATCGTGCCTCTACATGCACCTCATCGCGTTGTCTTGATGCTTTCCCAAAGTCTGGGTGAACGTGTGGAGCTGACAGGATCTATGGTTTCCAGGACCGCGGAGAGCGATCATGATCGCCAAACCCCACCACATCTGGCCTCCCGTGTTTTCCCTGCTTCGATCCTTTCCAAATCAGGTGCGCCATGCCTTTCCAGGCCCAAGGCATGCCAAAAAGGTGGCTCGAAGCAATTTTGCGATGACTGGAAAGAAGTGCCGTATTGCGCGCCAACAGAGGTGTGGGCGTGTGACGTCATCGATCGCTTTGCTGCACGCAGTGGAGCAGCACGAGCGGACGCATAGCAGAAATAGCTTTCACTGTCTGTACCACATGGTTTGTGTGTAATAGCTAATGCTTTGAAATTGATTCATCATTTCCTTGTTCAGGGCCAGAAGTGATCATCCAAGAGCACCACGAGAGAGACACTGCACATGACCCGTGATCGGAGAGTGGTTAAAGAAGCGAGGCATATGACTAACGGCCGCGCTAGATGTCTATAACTACGTGACAGCGAACATTAATGTCTGGTGGTGGGAAGCGACACTCATGCGCAACATTATCGATTATGATTTCCTAAACGTGTTTATCAGGCCTTGCTCGTACGTTACCGTGGTCGAAACCATGATGCCATCATGCTTCGCTCTCAATTCCTCCTGGCTACTATGTGCGCCAGCCCAGTGTAACTCCGCCAATTCCTGCTCAAAGACTGGCTTTGAAGGCCTGTTGTTTCCACTAGGTCGGAGCTCCAATCTACTCCCCCTGCTTCTGTCCACGAAGCCATCAGTCTGTCTTCGGTAGCCGCGCGAATCGTAAGAGGTATTGAAGCGGAAAGCATTGAGAAGAACGGCGAATGCGGGGCAGCAGCCAATGATGACAGCTGGAAAACGATTAGTGAGTGTATGTAATGGTTTTGGAGTCTCGACATACCAATGGAACACTCCACCATGCCCCAGATAGCGAGCCAAGTGGGATCAAGTGGTTGGCCTGCAGCCTCGGGCTTTGATGCGTTGATCGCAACTTGAGTGACTCGGAGACAGGCGAAGAAGATACAAACGACACCCGTTGCGAAGAGACACAAGATTGATATCTTCTTGCTTCGTGGCATTTGGAGATTCCAGGTGAGCCATGTTGGAAGTGCCATAACTGTGTGAGTCGACAGTCAGTAGGTAGAGTAGAGTTGTTTAGGCGCTACATGACATACTCATCATGTTTGTTGAAGTATCTGCGGCAAAGGAGTAGTACAGGCTGACGAGCTGGGTATGGTGCGGACCTTCGCCAGTCTAGAGCAAGATGTGGTTAGTAGGCAGCCCAGTAAGTATCGTGTGCACAACAAGGACTTACGCATCCTCCTGTCCAGAAGCCCGGTATAGTACCGCATGACTGAAAGTAGAAAACGTAATTGCCAGCAAAAGTCTGTCTCCAACGTCAGCCGTCGTCCAAGTGAGTGCTACCAAAGTCTGCACAACTGTGGTATCTTACCACTAAGCAGATTCCAGCTATGCACCACCACACAAAGGTCCAGCGCGGAGATATGCCATTCAATAATCTCCGATAAAGCAGCAGCAAAGATAGTTTGATAGACCACAGCACTGCCCAAAACATGCAGAAGGCAATGAACACCATCTTCGCCATCATCATGCTATCATGCCGCAAGTCTGGATAAGGCGGAATTTCTCGATTCGAGACGGCATATACTCTCTGCATATAGGGAGATAATGCAATGTAGAGAGCGCACATCGTCACATAAACGGCGAAGGCGACAAATACAAAGTAGTCAGAGGCTGTCAGCCTTCTCGGCCGGATGACGTTGAGACCAATCCTCGCAAGGACAACTGAGCTTGTCAAGCCAAGCATAGAGTATGCGACCTTTAGCACTGTTCCCTGGGCGAAACCGTTCGTTTTTGCCGACATCGTTGCTGATATGGTGTGAACCGGAAGTAAACAAAGACAACAAAGATACAATGGAGAGTATCGGTCATTGATTGTCGGAGCAAGCTCCGAGACGTGATAGTTATTCGATATCATTGTCGTGTCAGTGCATGCGAGCATGCGGCGTAAGACCACCCTCAGGTTTCGTAACTACCGGCAGAGGGGATCACATTGACCAAAGGGCCATGACCAATTTCCAGCACCGGATCTACAATCGCTGATTGCTTGACCGTAGTCAGGGGTAGGCAGGGCTATCCAAGATCTTGCTGTTGTAAATTTAGTATACCTCCCTCGAACTTGCTCTTGCATGTTGACAGCAGCGTGGACTTGTCCATGACCGAGTTAATAAGGTTGGTCAATTCTGGAAGAACGACGCAGAGTAAGAGCCATACACCAAAGATACACGTTCCCCTCCTGTACAAGAGTAGGATAAAATGGATAGCGCACAAGACTCTCCGTGGATGAAGAGTGGCACTGGAGATGTCGCTTGCGCCTACCGAATTCCGTGCCGTCGCTGTTCTACTCGCCTGCCTCCGGAGCATAAAACGCTCCTATGACACTGCGGTTCGTTTCGCTTGCGGCAGATCAAGATGCAGGTGTTATCGGGTAGAGCAATCCCTTTGCCAAGACAATGGATGAGTTGACGCGGAGTGGCGTGCAGGTGCCACTAGGCACAGTGTTGGAGGGCGCGGCGCGATCTAGCGCTTATTCAGCATCCGTGCGGCCCACTCTCCCCGAAACAAGGGCGTGATGGGCTGGAAGGGTCGCCCTTCAACTTTCATCTGGCCTAGAATGTACTACCCACCTTCTTTCGATAGGCACGCTACCTGTGCGCAACAATCAGAGCGACAGGTCGGATTGAAGCCGGCGATTTGAGCACCAATTACCTAGGACGCGTGGAGGGTGCTTCATCTACCACATTGCATCTCGCTTCCATTCATGCTTAACTAGGTACAGACACCAAGGACTCCATCGCGTACGCGAGAATGGACTCGCATCTGCGTGTTCCATCGCACAAGCTCCTGCACATGCGCGTACCTGCACGCGACTCTTCTTGAGCCAATGCTCCGAGATTGAAGTATGCTCATTCGCCTCAGGCAGCGCCACCTCTTCGATGCAGGTTCCACGGCAGAACCGAATTGCGGCGCGGTATGCGGCTAAGCATCGTTTCCATACTGCGGCGCTTCTAGACAACAAATTATGATCCTTCGGATTCCCTAGAAGTCGCAAAGCGCAAGGAGACGTCTGCCCAGGTAAGATTGCTAAACGACGCGCAGAATCAATGTCTTTCCAGCAATAAATAGCTCTGGAAAGCTCCAGCTTCTTTCCACCGAACCTCCAATCCAAGCCCAACATGAAGGCTTCGTTCCTTGCCATATCTGGAGCCCTCGCTGGCAACGCAGTCGCCCAGGACGCCTTCGAGCCTACTGACTTCAACGTCACGGAAGCCCTCTTCGCCAATGGCGTCAATGTCTCTGCTCTTCCCGACTTGGCTGCTTTGGTCGAGAAGCGCTCACTCTCTAGTCCGTGTACCGCCGCTGTAAGGAACCTGTAACGCCATTTTTGTAGGAGACTCCAGCTAACATGCTCAACAGTGTAGCTCACTAAAGCTCATCTTCGGAAGCAAGCTACTTTCTAGCGGTTCAGAATCCTACGATACCTTCACGAGCGGATACTGGTCCAACCAGGCAGCCTCTGTCAACCCAGCCTGCGTTTTCCGGCCTTCGAAGGCGATCGACGTATCGACGACGATATTAGTATCCCGTCTCACACAATGTCCCTTTGCAGTCAAGGGTGGAGGACACACCGCGTTCCCGGGCGCGTCTAGCATTGAGGGTGGCATAACCATTACCATGGAGGCGATGAACGAGATCACACTTTCCAGCAACAAAAAGACTGCATTCATCGGACCCGGAAACCGATGGGGGGCGGTATATACAAAGCTTGGAGAGCACAGCCTCGCTGTCGTTGGTGGGCGCGCATCGGATGTAGGCCTCGGTCTTGTTCTTGGTGGCGGCATCTCCCACCAGTCTAGTATCTACGGATACGCATGCGATAATGTTGCGTCTTACGAGGTTGTAACTGCATCGGGAATCATCTTGAAGGTCACGCCAACTCTGTTCCCTGATTTGTATTGGGCCCTTCGCGGAGGCGGCAACAACTTCGGTGTCGTTACAAGATTTGAGCTGGAGACAATTCCCCAGGGGTTGATGTGGGGCGGCACCCGAGTTCATACGCAGGCCAGCTACCCAGCGCTAATCGATGCCTTTGCATCAATGGCTGAGGGCGCTACCGAAGACCCCAAATCAGCCCAGATCTTGTCATTTGCTGTGACAGCGGGCAACGCGGCGGCCCAAATTCAACTGGAGTACCTCGAGCCCGTTGACGAAACCAACCCACCTGCTATTCTTAAGAAGTACCTTGACATCCCTCCACTCATGGCGAATACTTTGAACAGAACCTTGGCAAACGATACGGTCATGCTCACCAACCAAATGCCCGGAGGCCGTCGCTATGCATTCTGGGCAGCCACATACAAGCTCGATAGGGAGTTCATGGCCTGGCTGCAAGCGCGTCACGAAAAGGACGTAGGCCCGCTAGCGGACCAGGGCGCTCTGGCGTTTCAGGCCTTCACCGTGCCGGCTATGGAGCAGATGAGCAAGAAGGGCGGCAACGCACTTGGTCTCTCCCCGGCCGACGGTCCACTCATGCATACTCTGCTTTACGTGGTCTGGGACGACGCGGCCAAGGATAAACAGCTAAACAAAGCCGCACTGGATTTGATGAACGCCGCCAAGGCTGAGGCGAAAGATCGGAATTTGTACACCGAGTTCATCTACCTCAACTATGCTGGACCGTACCAGAACGTGATTCCGAGCTACGGGGACGAGAAGCTGGCAAAGCTCAAGTCGATTGCGAAGAAGTACGATCCCGCTGCTGTCTTTCAAAAGCTGCAGCCTGGTGGGTTCAAGCTTGAGGGTGCGCCCTACGGGGAGACTATCTAGACGTAAAGCTGCCTCGTAGATTCAATCAATTGCGAAACACCTTGAGCGTACGAATAAGTTTGTGGATTGAAGCGTGATGCGATATATTCGATAGGACGTACACGTGATGTGCGCCCAATACGAACGGCCTTTCGTCCGGGTATTACATTCGCGCTCAGCTGCGACCCATCGCTGTGCTAAGCCATCAATTCTGCAGCATGCCAGCTCGTTATCATCTGCCAAGTTGGGCTATCGTCCAAAGCCAGGCAACTCTTGAGGTCTAATTGGAACACCAGGCAATTCCACCGGCCTTTGCGGGACCGGAGCCTCATGTAGGAAAACATCCTTGGTAGGAGCTTCGTGCCTATACTCTGATGACAATTCTGCTTTGACTGGCTGGTAGTAGGTTGTCGTCTCTGCAGTTTCCTTTTTCTTCTTATATGACCGTCTTCCGATAAAAGCACCCAAAGCAAGCAGCGCGATGACACCGAAAGCAGCACCCACACCAATCCCGGCTTTCGCGCCTGTCGAGAGGCCACCACTGTCGTCATTCGGTGGTGTTGTAGTGGACGATGGGGTTGGAGTGCTCGAGGAACTGGACGAGCTCAATGGAGCCGAGGTGCTTGTAGACGACGCGATCGAAGACATCGAAGAACTCGAGATGATGCCCAGGAACACACGATCGACTTTCTCCTTCCCGAAACTAGCATCGTCGCCACAGCAAGCGGTTGAGTTGCCACAGCACCAGTACTCAGACGAATCGGTACCATCACAGGGAGTGACATTCACGTCTCCACTTCTTTGATTTGGCTGTGTGTCGATGTAAGCTTTCATAAAGTCAAGGTGTAGGGCGCGATCGTACTGTATTCGTACATAGTTCCTGGCAGCCTCCGGCCTCCCAGTCCGACAATGTACAGGACTCTCTAAAATAGATGAAGTCATTGTCTCCAGTGCTAGCCCTGCAGAGACCGTTCGGAAGACAGGTGTCCCAGCCCCCCTCGTTATTGACCACGTTAATGTTGCAACAGATGTGGCTAAGTGGGTCTGAAGTGTCATTGGAGCAGGGCTGGTACTGGGGATTTGGTTGCCCGCCGTCGCGCCAGTAACATGATTGCGCATAGACTACTGTGATGGAGGAAGAAAGAAGGAGAGCTTTTGAGAACATCCTGTACTAAGGTTGAGATCAGATGGATCTGCAAGGCGGAGGAGCAGGCGCATGGCCATCCTAGTGCGAGGGGGGACTGAGGTTAGTTATAACGGGATTGCCGCTGGCAGGTGCTTCTATACTTATTAAGTTAGTTGGTGGAGGATCTTTGGGGCCAGGCGTTTATCTCATCTTAGAGCCTGTCGTGGCTGTGTAACGCGTGCGGTGAGTGGTTGCCAAGCGATAGGGCGAAACCTGGGCAATTTGGGGGCGGAAAACCCGCGTTGGCGGCTCCAAAAAAAAACGGTCTTTTTGACAAAAACATACAACAGCGCGTATTCCCCGGTGGTCACCCACCCGAGTACTAATGCGCCGGTATCTTGCTTAAGTACCGCTGAGCGAACGGGAAGCGCTGGTGTCAAGATCCTATGGTCGTATGTGACAGATCTGGCTGTTTTCCATATTATAGACTGACTGGGTGCATCGAGATCGCCAAAACGCCGTGGTACAGCCGTAAGATCCATAGCTCGAGAAAACCGTCCGTACCTCAACAGAGCATGTACTTAGAAACTACTCTCCTCGGATCTCTTGCTTCCATTTGAGCCAGGGCTTCGCCGTGCATGTACCCGTCGATATAGACGTCACCCACGTACCTATACTCGTTGCGACGGCCCTCCGGGCGGAGCAGGATAGGTGTGGAACAACCAAACGGAACGACAACAACATCTTCTGCTTTCATGTAGCCCGAACCCATACCAATCAAGCCGCCTTCTGTAATACACAGGCTACGTCCCATCATACGGTTACCGAGATGGTCTTGCAAGAACGTGCGCCGTAGTTTGGGCTCAATGAGCCCCGTTGTGCTCACGTGACGTTCAAGGTCTTTGTCCAGTGGTAGGCGAGGCATTCTTTCGCGAATAAGAGCTGCGAAGACGTGGTAACAGAGGCCGTGCCACATGCCTGACTGGCTCCATTCTAGCGGCACTTGTCCAAGACATAGCGTCCTACAGAAAGAGCTGTGAATTGGATCGGTATCATTGCCTTCTCCCACATTTAGTTCATGCAGCAGCATTGCGCGCCATTGTAGAAAGGCTGTCAGGTAGTCTTGAGCAGAACAGAACGTGCCTACAGCAACACCTGTTGCTATGATTGTGTCGATCCTGATTGCGGAGATTTCGAGCTTTCGCCGTTCATCGTGAAACCAATACTGAGCCTTAGTAGGGCCATTTACGTTACTGGAAGCTGCAAAGTTGAGAGTACGCCCGAGGCCAGGCACCTCTGGGATGTGCGACCAATCAGGGCACCAGCTGGGGAGACCTGTAGAATTGACGTGCAGGGGGAAGTGTATTGCTTCGCGGATCACATCGAGCTTTTCAGTAGTCGAGATCAGGTGGTCGACCACATCTGTGTAGACCGTCTTGACTGACTGACTGTAGTCGACTGGGAAAACGCGTTGTGTAGCGTCCGAAAGCAGACCCAGAATGCCGAAAACTTTGTCGCGGGGATTCTCGCTCAGCTTCTTCCTGCATGCTCGCATTACCTCTAATAGTGACTCATCTCCAATTTGCTCTAGGGTTTCGCGGTCTGGGAAGCTGGTTGGTCCTTGGCGGTTATGCGGGTCGCTCTCTTGGTCCCAGAAGATTTCCCCGGCCTTCAAGTATATTTCCCAGGGAAACACTGAATGCCCGCAATATACCAACTTGTTATGCCCGAGAAGCACCTCTTGAACGACTTAATCCTGGTCAGTACGAATCATTGACATATTGCAGCGTGGCTAGTTACCCCATAGCCGCTTCCAGTAATCTCTCTTGAATAAATTCAAGAGCGCCAGAGAGTCTGGGTTGCGGGTGGACCTGATATGTTGCGAGTCGATCGAATTTTCAGCCACACTGTGCAGTAGTTCTAGTGCCAATGCACTCTCATCATGCTCCGGTCCTATCCAAATGGCTACTGACACTGCACCGCTGTAGATCTGACCCATCAATCGAACTTGTGTAGCTCTCTCGTCTCTGTTCTGCTGGTCGATGCAGAGCGCATCAACCCATACAAAGATGTCTTCTTTCTTGCGACGGACCGCCCTCAGCGCATCGTAAAGACTGACAGCAACAGGTATTGCAGCCCCCTCTACGATGAGGGATGTCGTGTCAATCCCGTCGCCCCAAGCATACTTTGCAAGCTCGATGTTAGTGGATGTTGCCAGACTGTGGCAATGACTTACCGAGATAGCAGTGTACTCTGGCAGGCTTTGAAGCGATGTGTGAGTGATTTCACATCTTAGCTTCGACATCGTCTCAGGTAGGATCTTGACTAATCGAATTTCAGCAGGCTGTAGTGACTGATACTGGTATGTTTTCGGGCCCAGTATTCCGGAGCTAGGTGACGATGAGGCCCACGACCGGATCCTTGACGAGGGAGTTGAAGCTGCTGAAGCCGCTCGAGGTCTGTGCCAATCTTCGCCTACTCCTGATTTTGATTCGCCAGGAATCTCAGCATTGGGCCGGATTTGTGAATATGCGATAGGATATGGGGAGATAGAAAGGCGTGGGAGCTTTGCATTCACGTTGAAAGCCCGATTGTGACCTGATGAAGACGGACGACTGTCAAGTTCATCTAGCCGAATGCGCGCCTGAGAAGTAGAGACTGAGGGGGGAATCGATGAACCAGATAACGTTTGTTTTGGTGCAGGATTATGGCGGCGCTCATCCAAGAAATCATCAAAACGGTGCTCGCCGCAACGTTCTTTGGTCGAGCGAGTTCTCTCGCGCTCAACTTCGATTATTACCGGCACCGAATCATCTTCGGTATCGCTAGATGAGTCTTGTTTGCGGCGGTCGTGATCCTTTGGGTGGTGCGAAGAGCTGGCGCGATGTCGATTTTTGTCTCCGTCATGCCTATGTCGGCGCCTTGGTTCATCATCGGAACGATACCCTCGGATCGGTGGATCGTGTGTTCTCCCATTGTCACCCGAAGAAGTCTTGTGCCGCCTTCTGCGGGTTCGATCTGCGTCGGCATCCTGGGGTGTAAGGTGGTGACCATGGTGGCGTTTCGAGTCGCGTTGTAGGCCAAACATCTCACTGGTGTGCGAAACAGCTGTATTGCGAAGCACAGGTATATTGATGTAGTCGTGTACTTATCCTAGGATCTGAGTAGTTATGGAGTATGAGTTTTGGATGGCATCAGGCTGAGCCTAGATAATGCGCGAACTGATGCCTTGGTGGGGTGATGAGTGCCACGGCTGCTCAGCCTCCGCTCATCAGCCATTGTCAGCTCGCTTCAGCTGGCAGGGATTCGATTGCATGGCCTGGCGGGTATCTAGGTATACATTTGGACATAATGAGAACCATTGAGCTCTACCAGCCTCACAATGCTGGTGCAGTGTTAAGGTGCACATTGGCGTTTGCGAGGAAGTCGCGATTACGAGTAGAAGTGGCGTGTTCTGCTGCCCAGAGTTATTTGGCCCATGGCTGCGCACCTGGGCAATGTTCAAGACTGCGCTCGTGGAGATATGTAGCTTAGAGAGCAGGAGATGTCGCGCGGACAGGAGCGCCTATTGTATGTTCTTGAGCGGCCCTTCTCCTACTACCGCTACCGTCCATGCGCAATGTGGGTCTGGCTGCGTCGTCATCGGCCCGCCGAATCGCCTGCGACCATCGCCGCGCCTCTCGCATGTCCCCTTATCGATAAGTGACGATTTCAAAACATCCATGGACACCTACAATACTCGCCATTACCTTTCATGCCGACTCACACCTTCGCACTCGGGTGTAATGCGCGTCTCTCTGCCACGTTTCCCAATTGTGCACCAATTGCCGCGCCTTGGCCCCGCACTTTCGCGTACGCTCCTCAATCCAGCCTAGTCCGAGATCCTCCAGGAACGGTCAACAAAAGAACCGCCGCGACTGCGAGCGGAAACAACCCAACTCACAAGGATTCGTGAGTGGTAACATGATGTACGTAGCGCGATTGCTCCGACAACTCCGATAATAGTGGAGTTGAAACAGCCCTCATGGTAACCTCGCAAATGCCTCGCCTCGCGATCCATCCCCGAAGCGATATAGGCATGGTAAACTAGGCGTTCTAGCTGGGTATACGCTCTTGTATAATCGATACATTCGGGAAGCCCTCGGTGGTGGCGTCCGGCTGGAATGCTGGCTTATGCATTCTACCGAGAAGCCCCGTGGAATGCACGCTCGTGGCAGTTAGAGCCAACAGGGCATTTAAATGAACTTATCGCTCCTTCCAACGGTCTTGGGTTGATGACTGAATTAGCGATATAAGAAGGTACCATTCACTCCTCGATACCTCCAGTCCATCTTCATCACCACATACAAACACATACACATTCTTTACCATCTACAACTCCTTCATCTTGTACCAAAGCAGTATCAACATTTCTCGCGCTGCGAAAACCTCCAAGATGGTGCTCCCCTACTTCACCGCCCTCGTCTTCGGCACCATGCTCCCGGGCCTCAACCTAACTCAATACGCCGACCACTACGACAACGTCCACATCCCACTCGTCAAGTCGCTCACGGGCTCAAGCTTCCCCGTCATCCACACACGATACTACGTTGGCGGTAACCCTGCCTTTGTAAACGCCAGCTCCCCCGTCGACTACGACTCCATGGCGACCATGCAGTTTCGAGACATGACGCATGCGTTGACCTTCATGAGCATCATCAGCGCACCGGAGGCGGCGAAGAAGATTGCAGAGGACGAGCATTTGTTTATGGCGAGTGCACCGAGGACGGTGATTGTGGGGACGGATGGGAGTGTGACAGGGCCGTAGTGGGTGCGGAATATGGATAAACGATTGCGAATTGAAGCACTGAATATTATCGCCATAAGGGTCTGTGTACGATGAGTCAATAGGAAGACATGAGACCACAATGTATTTGCTAGCCAAGGATGATAGTATCGGGCTCAAAGTAATTCCACCACCAGTGATCGACCATGACAGACTGGATATATTTTTCCACGTCTGAAGGTAGTTCATCGTATGATCCATAGACACGGCCGAACTCGTTCTGGAAACCAAAGAATGGAGCGACACAGCGATTACGGTCAAAGCGTGCGGGCAGTCGAGTCGTACCTATACGTTCGTAATGGTTTCCGTGGTGCTCAAGTATGAAAACTTGAGCGGACAACTCGTTCACGGTGGATTTTGAAAAATCTGCGGCTGGCAGTAGAACACACTTCAACAATGTTTCGTTTTCCTTGTCCGGAGGCATGTCCCAGCGCACCTCCATAATAGCATCCCATCCATCACCCAGTGACATTCTAATCCCTGGTTGTGGGTCAAAGTCATCCTCTTTGGGCATGCGCGCAGTTAGGAATTGCAAATTGCACATTGCCGTTCGTGCTTCTACTTTGAGGTAATGCGAGAGTCCTTCTGGCGTACATTCCTCGGGGTTGGCTGGATTATAGAGCTTGCGGAAACCCTTATTGGAATTTACTCGCACAGTTATTGCTTCCGGTGTGACGTAGTTTCCAGACTTCCAGCCTAAAAGAAACCCGGGCCATTGGATTGGGGTTTTCCATCCGAGGGGCGACCAGCTGGGAAATCCGTTGCGGCGTATGCTTGGTTGCCGGTGAACCCACAATAATGCTATGTCGATATCCCGTCTAACACTGCGGCTAGTTGAGAGAATGTCCTTTAAACCAGGTGAGTAGTCTGCCGAGGAGCGTTTCCAAGGGACTCCCCAGATGTGCTGAACACCGTGTCTGGCGTAAGAGTTCATCGCACCAATTATGGCGTTGAGCGCATCTGCGTCGAAGGATAACGTGCGAGTGCTGTATTGCCTCAATACATCCATCGACGCAATCATGGTGTCAGCCGCCTCGAGTTTTGCGGTGTTGGCAAACCAGCCTGGTAGTGTCCGGTGAGCGTCCCCGGAAAGGCCGACCCCGCCATGGGGTCTATCTGCCTCGTAGTAGGAATCTGTGCCACAAATGAAAATGACTTGTCTGTCGGTGAAGAAGAGACGCCGCTTTGAGAAGTAACATTCTTGGAATGTCCTAAACGCACAGTCAGCTCATTATGAGCATGGTGTGATGATCGGATGTCCTACCACGCTCGCGAAGCCCACGAGGATTTTGACATGTCTCTCAAGTTCAAGGTGGGCTTTGTGTGAGGTAAGCGGATTAACTTCACTGATCTCGTTGATGTGTAATAGGAGTAGGAGGAGAGACCCCGAGACTGTGGCCGTACTCCAGGAAGCCCATGATTCGAGTCATTGCCAGCCGCAGCGAAGATGGTGAACTGCGCTGCTGCATAGATATCTGCCATTTGCATAATTTGATGTTGCTTCGCGTGTGCGTCAGACTGGTCGATGCACTGAACAGTTAGCAGACTGAAGGAGGGACTGAAAGGCACTGAGATCTACCTACATATCGGTCAACCCAGAGGTATCTGTATCCCAATGATAAGGTTGTCTCAATAGCGTCTTCGACAGTTTTTGGGATTTTCTCTCGGGCCTTGGTCGAGTTGACCTTCTTGCCTTGTTGGCCCCAGACATACGACAATGCTGCGTATCGACATGCAGGCGGCGCAGGAACGAGTCTTCGAAGCTCACAATCAATGACCCGCAAACCATTCAGACCATCTGTCTGTCTCGGGCGACACTGGTGGTCATGTTCTTCGATGCAGACATTCAGCCAAGACTTCAAGAGAGTAACGTTAACGCCAGCTGGATATAGAGTTTGGCCAGGGTCTAACAACGGGTTCTTCTCCGCTGTCAAAGGCCATGGGAATGCATGTCTAGAGAAGGCTTTCTCTAACACTTCCTGAGTCAGCTGGGATGTTGGTTGGCAGGCAAGTACGAAACCGAAGCCATGGGAGGACGGCGGCGGCAACCACTTATGTTCGACTTCGAGCAATACTGACGGAAAATCCAAGCCCAAACCAGCGGCGCTCCAACATGTTATGTTGAAGCGTCGTCCATGTTTGTTAGAGACTTCATATTTGAGAACCTCTGCGAAGAATTGGCAAATTCGACACTCCGTTTGTTGGTCAACCTTGCTTCTGTGAAACGTTTCTTCTCCCGAGAAACTTCGCTCTGGAGCAAATAGCGTGTCCCAAGGTATTTTGGAACACTTATAGCATATCCGATGGCTGCGCTTGATGTCGTTGTTGGCGCAGGGACCCATTGCTAACAAGGCGTTGACTGCTTCCATCGTGGATCTGGTGATGTTCAGTATCGTGATCTCTGTTGGTACACCATTGGGCAAAAAATGGCAGGTTTCCGATAATTTATCGTCGCTCAAGCGCTATGTGATGTGAAGAGATGATGGACAAGGCTGAGGATAGAGGGGTAGAAGGCAGCAACCATGCAACTGTGCCACCCGAATGCAGCCCGACTTCTCAGCCCATGTTCAAGACTGAGCTCATGACCATATTTTCAACCCTGGTGGGCGTCAAGCTGTCGCGAGTAGACTCGTTGCCGGTACGCCATCTCATTGTAACTCTTAGTTACCCACGACGCCGAACTAGTGAGTCTATCTGTTCATAAACCGAAGCATTGGTGAACGAGCTTTCTCGAGCCCCACTCAGTGCTGGGGCCCCGGTGGCTTGTCAGCCTACGTAGTGGGGGAGATTCGCTTGCGATGTAACGAGATGACGGCTGTCTGTGATCGGGCTGTGGCACAAGGGTCGCAGGTTGGGCAGCGGCTGCCTAACAAGAAGTCTAGATAGAGAATCAGCCATCGTATTTTTGCATTAGAATGTCACCTCGATGTAAGATTGCGTAGCAGTAAGCAAAGGAGTTGAGGTCGAGATGGTTTACTGACAAGGAAGTTGCCTTGACCCACTTCCGAACCTCCCGGGGCTGCTCCTGCCACACCAGCTAGCACGTGTGGACAGAAGGACCCCAAGATTCAAACGGTTAGCTCGCCGGAATCGCATCGTGAGACATCTGGAGCCGCTGGCTACTCCAAACCTCACACATGCCAATGAAAGAATAGGATAAGCTGCACGCAAGATGTCTCTCATTTTGCCTCTCCCTCCTCACATCCCCATCCATCACGCTATCTCCCTCTGCCCGCATTTCATCCAATTGTGTATATCATCCAGAACCCTCCATGACGCAAGTCAAGCAATCCAACACCCCCCTATCCAAACAAATCGAACATCTTTGTGATAGATCCAAAGTCTCGAAAGAAACACAAATCCAGTAAAAATATCCCGCGCCTGCCGTCATGCACTTCATTGCTCCGCAGAACGCCCAACAACGCCAGTTAGACTGCTCTTCGGAAGCCATGAAAACCTTTTGCAACGCCGAAAGTGGGGGAATAGAGAATGGTAGCCTCGAGAGAGCTACGGGGGAGAACAACGGTTGTTGTAAAAGAAGAAGACCAAGAGCAATTAAATAGAATCGAAGTGAAGTGGGGTGAAGATGGCCGGTTCCGTTGCTTATCCGTTACTATGCTATAGTGACCCTGAGCTCCAGATGCTTGGGGTTGGTGTTTTGTTCGATTGCTCTCTGTAGTTGGCTGTCCGTGTAAATCGGCGAAGGGCCGTCTTGGGAATCATTGTATTCGACGTAAAGATCCTCCTCTTCGTCATCATCGTCTCGCCCTATGTTTCTTCTCTCGACAAGCTTACGGTAGAGGTCTTTGAACGTGGACGAAATGGGCATACGCATGACGATGACGTTGTCCTCTTCTTTTGACCTTCCTATGAACGTTACCTTGAATCTGAGACCAGAAGACGTGCCTGTGCTGGTGGCGGTGGAGGAGGAGGAGTGGGTGTGATTCATGGGTGGGGGGTTCAGATTCGATGAGTATGCCTGCGAGGCCGTAGATTGACCGCGCTGATGAGAGGGGTAGTTGGAGCCAGTTGAGTAGGGTGTGACGGGTGTTGTGGCCTGCAACTGATCTGCGGACGACTGCCTGCTCGTCCCGTGTGAGGGGTTCGATGACTGGTGTGATTGTTGCGAAAGGCGGTACTCTTCCGCATCGACGATGTCGGGGTCTATCTCGTAGTCGCCCTGTCTTGGCGCGAAGAAGCCCTTGACGAGGTGACCTTGTGTGATGTGCGGTCCTAGCTTGAGAAGGTTCTTTATGTATTCATCGAGGTTGGCGCGGCGCCCGTTGGAAATGTTGTCGGTTACGTAGGTGACAGGCCCAGGCATGAAGGGCAGTGTTCGCTCGCCGGAGCCACTTGTGCCCGCTTCGACTGGGTACGTTGCTATCAGCTGTATCTGCAGGTCGTAAAAGTCCTGGTACAGTCGCTGCAACTCCCAGTGCCGGCCGTCCTCCATCTGGCACTCGATGATGAACCAAAAGATATCGTCGGCGAAGCAGTAGCGTGGCACGCATGCCCTCCAGGGTGCAAGCAGGTTGTCAGATGTGCGGTATTGGTTTCTTGGCTGTTGCGCCACGGAGCCGTTGCGTGAGTGGGAGACCTGTACGCTGTCAGCCGAGAAAAGCACACCCGCATGTAGACGACTTACCGAGCCAGCCTTGTTGTGCCCGCCGTTGCTCCGAACGCTCATGCGCTCCATGCCCTGCTGCAGCGACTGTCCAGAATTCGTCTCGAGCTTTCCGAGCGGTATGCTGCCGTTCTTGTAGTCGGCCGCCATCTTCTTCCACTCTTCGACCTTGGGGACGCCCGCGGCTGTGACTGCTGCCTGTGTGTCGGCAACGGCCTGACCAGTCGTCATATCGCGGATTTCGATGAAGGATACGGGGATGAGGCCAGGACCGCCGAGTCGCGTTATCGGCTTTGCGACAAACCATTCGGGGTTCGACTGTGCGATGACGATGATAGCCTCGCCCTCCTTGGCCTCTAGCTCGTCCGGCCTCTCTGCCTTGAAGTCGTAGATGACGATGCCGTAGACCATGGCGCCGCGGCCGCCTCCGCGCGACATGCGCATTTGCTGGGTCATGAAGTCCTGTGCCGAGGGCTGCGGGCTCGTGATGCGTTCTTGGTAGCCTGAGTCGTGGGGCTGTTGTTGCTGTTGCTGCTGCGGTTGCTGCTGGTGTTGCGGCTGCTGGGGAGTGGAGGAGCGCGGCGCGGAGCCACCACTATCGCGCACTGTCTTGCCTACGCCCTCAAAGTAGGAAACGGGTACCAGTCCGCGGGTGCCGTGCAGGGGATTGCAGGCCTCGTACCAGTCGCTGTCGTCTTCGCGCCCGACGACGTGCAGAAAGTCGCCCTGGGAAAAGCCAAGGTAGCCAGAATTTGGGCTCGGGTCGGCGGGCTTGTAGTCGTAGAGGGCTTTTATGACCTGAAATGAGATGGCTGTTAGCTTCGCGCTCATCTGCCCTATCGGGAAGCGGGTGCCGGGGCGCGCGCATCATGATATAGCGACATGTCGCGGCTTGCTCTGTCGTCGACACAGGCGCATGTTTGCTGCGCAGGCGCAGGCGCCCACACAATGCGCCTGTGTCGACAACACCAAACGCCTGCCCTGCCCTCATGCGCGCACGCCGCGTGAAGAAGCAGAGTGGGGCCCAAGCACCCCAAGCACCCCAACGCTGATCTACGTACCTTTTTTGGCGGGACAATGGCTATAGCGTCCTTGGGCGGGATGGAAATGTGGTGCGGGCGGTTGTCCTTCTCACTCTTCATACTCCTGCGGAACTAGAGCAGCACCGTTAGCACGTACGTATGCGGAGCGTGACTCGACGGGCGCAGCGGCGGCCGTGGCGGCAAAAGCAAGCAGGCAACGCACCTTCATCGTGCAGAGTGAACGCAACCTCGCGCGGCAGCAGACGGGGAAGCAGAGGAGAGGTCAGGAGGCGAGCGCTCGACGTGGAACTCGGGGGTCCTGCTACTGTGACTGTCGCCCGGGAATGCGGCGTGTGCGTGCGGGGGCGAGTACGCGGCGGAGGAGGGTGAATTTGAATCGCGCACCGGCCCTCAGAGACAATGGTGAGGCTACTTAGATAGGCGGCCAACGTCGTCGTCGTCAGGTACTGCCAGAGGCGCAGTCACTAGAGGAACAAGAAATGAGTGGGTGCTTTCACGCCGCGAGGGATCCCAGCCCTGCCCGCTGCAACCACTTGGCGATTCGTCTCTCGCGTCACACTCTATGCCTGGCACGCTTCGGAACAAACGAACTGCGGCGGGTAGCGCAAGGCGGCGAATCCCTTCGACCTTTGTTTGCGTGCGCTGACTTGCTCCCGGCCAGGAATGTGGAATCTCTACTAAAATACAATTATGCCCGACACGGTGGAGCATCCCACACCATCAGCCTGCCAAACGCCTAGCTGCAGGTCCACCACATTTCCGCCTCTGTCACCGCACACCGGCGCAGCCCCCAACATCCGCGCTGCATTTATGCCTTCGCGACCAATCATCCACCGGGCTAGCCCACAATGCTAATGCCTACGTTGGCCGTGTCATCATTTCCACATGCAAACCCAATCTCGACGCCCCTCTCCTGTCAGTCATCCGTACTCCTCTTCAAATGTTATCCTCATGGTTGATGCTGGACGCGGCCCGACTGAAACATTCTCGCCCTGCGTGGCGTCGTAGTCTCCCGTAATCCTCACCACGCGGTTCACACGCGCTCACACTCTCAACACAAACTTCGTGAACCAATGCATTGACGACTATACGAACGCCCTGGATACTTCCAGCGGGTGTGACTAGCGCCAACTGCCGCTGAACAATTGCACCCTACCCAATCACAGCCTCGGAACCCTCTTCCGCCATCTCATTGGTTCGCTCAGAGCGCCTCTAGCCAATCTTCCAAAAGGAGCAGACCCCGCCACAGCCCAGACAATGCATACTCCAAAACCCAGCAGTCGTCACCTGATGGTCCACGATATGACCACATTGTCGTTCGATCTTCGCCCATCCGTGGAGCATGCCGTCGTAATGCCCCGTCTTCCCAACCCCACGTGCACTCGGACGCACCCGAGCCGAACTCTCTGTGACACAGGGACCACCACAACCGAGCCAGTGGGCTCACATCCTACATAGCCATCTAGACCAAGTCCACTCTACCCCATTTTGTTTTCCAACCCACTTCCTTCATGCACGCCAATGACGTACCGTATGTTTACCAAAATCCATTTTGGTAGGTGATGAACAACATCTGAGACGTTGCATGTATGAGAAGCACACTAGAAGATTCCGCGCATCCAACGCATGAGGCGGAAACCCCATGTTCCGACTACTGACATCGGGAAGGAAGCAATCGATACCGGAAGGTCGCAGTTCGAGACACGCGTGACGTGCCATGTGGCGCAGGGTATCGTGGTGAATTAGTGCAAATGAATAACTCGGAATCGGGATAATGATACTGTAGAAGATGAAAAGAAGTTTGTGCTGGCTCCGATGTCGATTCATATTTGACCCTTGATGTCTACTTTGCTGAATGCGGCGGCACGCAGGCTTTCGAATTGAGATGCGGCTTCTCGGATCCTGACACGATATTGACCATCGCCTTTGTCTTCAATGACGTTCTGTGCACCGTGGGTTTCGAGGAATTCACGGCATATCTCATCGTTGTCGAAACCAAGTTCGTCAGTGAGGAAGCGGAGTGTGACATTTACATATCTACAGCTTGTTAGCAAAAGACCTGCACGATTTGGAATCCGTATACATACCCTCTGGACATATTAGCTAGAGCATTGAGGCGCTCACGCTCAACGAACATGTCCATGAGATAAGCGCCCATGTTCTCTGCTTCGAGGTACAGTCTGAAAAACTTATGATAATTGCCAAGGGCAAGCGAAGACCGAACGTCCAGAGCATGCTTGATCCATGGGTGGGATTTGTCTGCGAGGGTTAATTCTGCCAACATGTCGTTCATGTCGGTCTTGTTGCACGTGTATACGAAGTAGAGAATGCGGTACGCCTTGAACTCAGCCGGGTTGCCTCCCAAGTTCTGCGCATACAGTGCCTTCAGCTGCGTCTGGCACTGATTATACTCACCCAAATCCCCCTTTTCTAATGATATCCGGGCGTGGATCTCATACACCTTGACAGTAAAGGCGTTCTTGATGTGCTGAACAGTAAGATCCTGGCGGAGTGACTTGAATTGATTACAGATGTAGTTGTAGTTCTTTTCCGCCTTCCACTTCTCCACAAGCATGGCCAAGGTCTTCTTGAGCACATGGAGCGGTCGGACGGTTTCAGCTTTGGGCGGGGCCGTAAGGCGGAAGTAGCTTTTCTCGAGATTTTCGTTCGTTCCAACAACAGGTCCAGTGGGCATTTCGTCTTCATCCTTACGCGATGAGCCCCATGGGGGCGTCGTCTTGGTGCCATTGTTGCCGAGCTGGAAGCGCTGTCGTCGCTTGTCAAGCTCAGCCTGGTCAAACTTACTTGCGGCATCCGAGAGGGCGTTCTTCTTCTGGCGCTTTTCGTTGTGTCCGTCGGCAAAGGTCATACGAGATGCTAGGTTAGTTTTGCGCCACGGTGGAACATTGGCTTGGGTTTGCTCGACTTGTGCATCCTCAGCTTCGTGGGCATTGCGTTTCTTTGATTGCGTTGGAGATGTGTTAGTGTGTGCGGCTGAGCCATTCATGTATGCAGGGTGTATGCCGTTGGGAACAGCAGTAGCAGGCATTCCAAGAGCCGCCGCCCTTCGTTCCTCCATGAGAAGCTCTTGGGGAAGAGGGAATGTAGGCCAATGAACAGTGTCGTGCGAGTTGCGCTCGGCGAACCAACCGATGGTTGTCTTCAATCGCGCCTGCATGTCTGCTTGGGAGATGCCTGGGATGGCGTTTTGCGGATCGAAAGCACGCCTAACGTATTCGCGGACGGCGGGAGGCCACTCGACCTTCTTCATCGTAGCTTCCGGGGCCATGACTGGCTGCTGGCGTGTGTGAGCGTGGATGGGGACTCTCGTATGAGTGAGGAGACTAACAGGCGCGGGCGCAGGCTGGAGTGTGGTGCGTGGGTTGACTGCGTTATACGCGGGTGACTGCATTGGCCGGGACCAGGCTACAGTGGCAGAGGGCAACGACATAAACAGGCAAGCAAATCAAAAGAAGTGAAAACCAGGTTGACTGTTGTGTGAGTAGGTAAAGGCGCGAAAAAGAGATGTGGGAGAGATGGCGCGGGGATGGATCTATTGTTGTGGAGGTGAGAGTGAAGCGACGGCCCGCTCGACTGATTTGCGTCGCAGTGGTCGCGCTTTGCTTGGCGACGACTAGGGTGGGTCTAGCCGCAAGCAAGCTAGCCCTGGCCAATGACGACTGCTGGGCCCGGGCCTGGTGAATGCAGGCGGGATCGGGTCATCGTCGTCTCGACCCAATGCGATGGACGTACCTCGCATTTTCCAACTTGCGAATGGTCTGAATGTTCCTGCATCAACTCGACCTCACAACCGCACTGCGCCCGTCGCTCCTGCCGGAGGAGACGTTGCTTTTCGTCCAAGACGCCGTAGGGCTCTATGAGGGGTACGCGCATGTTCCCCAGGGCTCTTATACACTGCTGACCAGGCACATAGGAAATTCAAGATCCCGCAGTACCAGAATGGCCAGTCATACTTGACCTCGCATCGCGTCTGCTATGTCGATCATAGTGAGCCGCGCAAGAACTCCGTCGCTATCTTCCTCAAGGACGTCGAGAAACCAGAATTCTACGTATGCATCCCTCTACGAGCAAATTAGAGGCACGCGATACTAACGACATACAGGCCGGCTTTCTGAAGTCGTCGCCCAAGATCACATTATATCCAAAGCCCCTGAAGCAGTTGACGCGTGGCGCGTCCGTTCCCTCGCATCCTCAGGCCACATCGTCGTTAACTCCTCCGCGACACAGTAGTCCGGCACCACCGCCCCCAGCGAGCGCGACCTGGGTGTGCCCTATCTGCTCTTTCTCGAACCCGGTCCCGTCCAACTTCGACCCCGCGCTCGCATCACGTACACCCATACCGCCTTGTCTAGCATGTGGAATTAAGCCGCCGACCGTGCATGTAGTCAAGGCAGCCATAGCAGCCATCTCAAATAGACCAGCACCTGGGCCACCTCCCAAAGACACAAAGGGTAGCGTTCCTGCTCCCGCAAGCGCAGGAGGAACGTCGTCATGCCCGAGATGTACCTACCAGAATCATCCTTCTTTGCTCAACTGCGAGATATGTGGTGCATCCTTGACAACAGCCATAGATAAGAGGTTGGACATGCTTCAAGAACCTTCTAGACCGCAATCTCCAGGTCCGACCTTGTCTTCACCTTTGCAGTCCGAGTCTGTCGAATGCATCAAGATATCTTTCCGCGCCGGTGGAGGACCGATATTTTTCGAGCGCCTGAAGAACGCATTAGTCCAGCGCAAGTGGCTGCTTCAAAGCGCCCCACCGATTCCCAAGCCACGGCCGTCTTCCGGTAATTTTAACGACAGCTACACAGCCAACTCTGACGCTTCATCAACGGAGGTTGAACGACCTCGCGTGGTCGGCATTGCGGGGCTGGAGAGAAGAGGCCTGGAGCAGAGACAGAATAACGAGGCTATGATTGGGAGCGCTTTCGAAGACCTCGATGCGCTTATGACTTCCGCGAAAGAGATCATAGCACTGGCAGAACAGTTTGCATCACAGGCCAATCTGGGGACTAACGGCAGCTTGGAAGCCAATGCTTTAGCATCTCAGTCCGCTTCCGCACTCGGCCTAGTGACAACAAAAGACATGCTCGGTACGGGGTCTGGCTCTGAGTCGCTGTACGTATCGGAGCTGTCAAGAAACTTGGCAGAATGGCTCACAGACGACACTCGAGGTATACTCAGGAAAGAGGGCGGTATCATGACTTTGGTAGATTTATGGGCTGTCTTCAACCGCGCAAGAGGTGGTGTTGAGCTCGTAAGCCCGGCCGACTTTGAGAAGGCAGCTCGAATGTGGGATACATTGAAACTTCCTGTGCGCCTCCGTCAGTTCAAGAGCGGGTTGCTCGTCGTACAAGGACGCGATCGCACCGATGAGAAGACCATTGCGAGTCTGCTGGCATGGCTCAAGACGCTACATCAAACACCACCAAGCATGGAAGTCACCTGGGACTGGCAAGCATTTGGCAGGGGTGTCACTGCTCAAGAAACAGCAGAGCGATTCGGCTGGAGCGTTGGAGTCGCGACGGAAGAGTTGGAGATGGCTGAAGAAGCCGGCGCACTGTGCCGCGAGCAGGGTATCGACGGGTTCAGATTTTGGGAGAACTGGCTGGTCAACATGCCAGAAGTCACTGCCGGCGTCTGATAACTTAGAAAGGTGGTTGTTCGTATCTCATAAAAAGAAATACCAGAAGCCCTAGCTAACACTGTATTGACAGTGGGTCCAATAAGACGTCTTACCTACCCTCAATGACTTCGCTTATGTCCTTCTCGTGAGATGAGAAATCCGAGCCATTCCGCGTTCATGTCGGTGGCTTATTATGAACAGTTTCGAGGAATAGAGTACGAATATCCGCAAGTGTACGGTACCTACGGGTTGCATGTGCCAGCATCGTCACGCAACCGCTTGAGCAAACAGCTATCCCCACGAACAAGCGAATCAGAATTACATACACCGATCACAATGCAACTAGGCACCAGCCGCGGGAGTGACCGCGTATCCACCGCCCTCTCTGACGGGGGTCCGAGCTCGGCCCATACCATGCCCACGCACCCCGCGACATCGAGCCTCACTCTTGCAACATCTCTCCTGCATCCACCAACCTTACACCACTAATGACGCCTCCCATTCCGGCCAAGTAAGTATTGTTGAGTGTTGCGATCGACTATGATCTGTTATAGTAGCTAATACATGTGATTTAGGGCCCGTAGATGGAACCCGAAGACAGTGCAGGCGGTCGACAGCAAAGGCGCAGGCAAAAGCGCTGGCATGAAGCGAGCCATTGGCAATAGCAGCTCCGAGCCCCCAAACAAACGGCGGAAGGCAGCAGCATCCACCAAGAAAGATGTCTCCGTACCGGAAGCCAACAAGGCGGACGATCCATGGGTTGTAAATCCGGATCAGGTGTTCAGATTCATGGACCTACCAGGAGGTTAGTCTCTACCATCGGCGTAGTGCTCGAGTTGTTGTACTGACCCCATACAGAGTTGCGCAACCGGATCTATGGAATGGCGATCGAATGGAGCTTCCGCTGCTTCCCTAATACCCATGAAAAGCCAAAGAAATCCAGACGCGGAAAAGCGATTGAGGAAAAAGCACCTGCCATCACTCAAGCGAAACCCCTTCCTTACATCGGCTTGACGCAAGTCTGTTCTCTCATCCGTACTGAGTTTCGTCCTTTGTGGCTATCTACCCATCAGTTCCCGCTCTTTGCACTGGATGGTTACTTCAAAGCGTTCTTTCCGGTGTTACGCGGAGGGTCACGATTAAGCGAAGACGTTCGGAAACGGATCAAGGGTTATTCCAAAACGACTGGCACCCTGCGTCTCTGGATCAGAATGGACTGCTTGAAACACGTTGATGTCCTCCCACTTCTCAAGTTCAGGCACAGGTTCCCCGAGTACATCATAACGCCCAAAGCTGCCCAACCCAATGTTGAAAAGCTCACCATGGACTCGTTCACAGCTCTCATGAATACCGACAATGCGACCTGGGTCAGTTACATCAAACAACACCGCGTTACGCAGGTTAAGTTACAAATTAGTCGCTACGATGTCCGACCTTCCAACTTGCCCATGCGTATTGTTCTCAAAGAGAAGTACGCGCTCGACTGGATGGGATCAGGCTTCGTTCGCCTGCCCCATGTTGTGGAAGATTACAAGGGATTTCTGGGGCTCGACCCAAGTTGGGGTGTTACTTTTGCCGTGGATTACTCATGAAGGGCCAGTTGCGCGCGATGAGCAACAGAGATGCCCAAAACCCTGGAATACTTCTGTTACGGCGTGTGGAGGAAGTTTAGGGTACACATCTCGATCTTTACGTGGTACGGCGGCCATGTCTCGTTCTGAGACATTGTTTCACGTATGGCCGGTAGGCCTTTCTGTCATAGACCTACTAGTCGGGATAACTCCACTCTACTATAGCAGCCAAAGGTCTACAATTGAGACGGCGAGACAGGTATGAAAGAATACATTTAATTATGATTGATGGTCCTAATGCATACATCGTGTACCATAAAAAGATACGGCTGATCTGCAGGGATGCCGGTCGTGCAGCTGCTCGACTGGTGACATGTCATGGCGCGTGACGTCATACCGAAACTCCTACCAGCACATGCCATGAACCTTAAACAGCATGTATACTTCCGCATTCAACCACTCCATGACTACGACTGCATCTTCAAGACCACTTTAGAAGGGTTATCTGGGAATGTTAGGAGTCATTTCGATGCCAAAGTGGAGGATACTCACCCCCAAGAAGATCCGCAAAGACCCCTCCATCGTCTACCATCAGAGGCGCGTCTGCATGTATTTAGTATGAGCATGATCACATCACCACAATACACGTACTGGAAAACTTCAGTTGGTACGAATCACCATCCTGGCTTGCAGTAACTTTATGCACGGGCACATCGGTGTCTGCCTTGAACCACCACACTTGCTTTGGAAGGAAGCTACGGTCTTCTACCATGGCTCGTCCAAGAATGTGACCGTCGCACTGCAGACGGCTGCCCTTGAGTTCAAAGACGGCTGCTTCCGTGCCTGTTTTCGCATGCGTCTTGTCTTCGGCGTTGCCGTCGACCTTGGCGATGGGGCTGCCATCGATTTCGATGGTGAAAGGGGCGGGGAGGCTATCCATCTCTTTTGACGAGAAGATGTGGAATGATATTAGGATCAAAGAGAATAATCCAAATGCCCACAAGAGGTTGCGACGACCTTTCGAATCAGCTGGCATTCGTTCTGGATATGGTGGGTATTGCAGTGCAGAGAGTTGAGATGGTGTCAGGAGTATTAGTAGCAGCTGCGCCACGCATGGTGTGCAGGCAAGGCAACAGTCGAAGTACCTTGCATATGACGCAGACTTCGGATGAGGCTGAAGGCACTGCGCTAGTATGTCTGCATGGCGTTATCTGGCACTCATGCTCGGCGCATCAAGAGACATGTTGACGAGAGCAATTTACGTATACAGTGGCCTTATCGAAGTAGAGTGTTGTTGACTATGGTACCGAGGCTGGACGCGGACGCGGCCGGGCGCTGAACACAACGTTTCGACCGCCATTGTTTCTCGACCACTTCACATGCGGTGAACCACCGGCAAGCACTGGAGATCTCCATACCAGCCATACTATGTGCAGGTTTCAGCGCCGTTGTGTAGATCGATACTACCTCCGGCAGTCTGCCGGCTCACGCGCGCGTCGCCAAGACGTTAAAGCTCCGCCCTACCAATAGCTCCTCCATCTCCTGCCTTTCCTGGCCCAGAGCCGGTGTCACCCAACGAACGCCATAATGCGACATCCTGAATGCTTGCCATCTCCGACGTCGCAATGTGCATGCCGGGGCCAAGTGCGCGAGTGTTTTGCTAGCAGCCCATGCGGACCTATCCGTTGTGGCAGGTCAATCCTCCTGCCTTTTCCCCACTGGCGTACTAGTCACGCCTAACCCAACGTCAACACACTATTCGTCCCCCGACAAAATGGCACAAATCACGTACGATGCCGATCATGTAGGGCAATATACACAGCCTGCATCGTGGTTCGCCTACCACGAGATGTTACAGGAACCTGGTCGGCGCTTGTGTCGGTATGCACACCACATGTGGCAAAATCTCTTGCCTCTTCAGGAGACAACGCATGACGGCGCTATACGCCGCGATAAGATCGCGTCGATTCGATGGACTCTACGAGGACCAAGACTATGGCAAAGGAAATACGATGGTACTTCGGCTTTACTATAGCTAGGATATGGAACGGCGTCACAACCTCCTGCTGTCTAGGGAACAGCGTCGCTGTAACGGCCTTGTTGCGACATACCCCGAGTAGAAACAACCATGTTTGACGGCTATGTTGCGGTTGCCTGAGGCCGTGAGAGGAAACAGTCTTATTTCCGACATGTTTCAAGCACAAGAGATGGCTGAGATCGCAGCCCTAAGCTAGAATGAGACAGGGGCGAAAAAGCAACGATCTGGAGAACCGGACCTGCAGACTGCAGCTGTGAGGCAAAACTCGCCTTGATCCCGGTATACGGGAGCAACCGCTAGATCAGCTTCGTCCTTCACATTCGTTGTGAGGTAAACAGCCGGAAAGCTTATACTACACACAGATAACGTACCTACATGGACAGGGTCACCTAGCACGCACTGGCGCGCCAAAGGTACGATGGGCGGACTCTCGTTAAGACTTCGCCAAGCCGAAGCGGACCCCCAATTCGGAAGGACAAAGTGCACACCTAGTCGATCACGCTTGGCAACTCCGGACAACACGATGGAGACACTGCACTGGATTGCGTGTTTGATGATCAGGGGATGATGGTCTGTGTATAAGTATAGAGTCACTTCCCTTTCTTTTCATCATCAGCCAGCTCAGTCAGTCGCTTGTCTCTTCACTTCAATCACTTCACAGTCCTACTCCGTGTAGCCTCATTCACTCGAAACAATCATCATGCGTTTCCAATCCATCATCGCCATCGCGCTCCCTGCGCTCGTCCTTGCGGCTCCTACTCCTCAAGACCCCGAGTACGAGTTCCCCGAGGATGCTCCCGTTGACGACATTGTCGGTGGAACTGCCGCTGCCTCTGGCGACTTCCCCTTCATTGTCAGCCTTCAGAAGAACGGACAGCATCTTTGCGGTGGTTCGCTTTTGGACGCCACCACCGTCGTCACTGCTGCTCACTGCTCCGTGAGCTCAGTCATCGGCTCTGTCAGCACCCTCAAGATCCGTGCTGGTAGCCTGCAAAAGGCATCCGGCGGTACATTGGTTGGCGTCTCATCCGTCACCGTCCACCCCAACTACCGCAGCTCGGGTCAGGATTGGGATGTCGCCATCTGGAAGCTCTCTACTTCCGTCGCTGCCAGCGGCTCCATCGGCTATGCTCGCCTTCCTGCTGCTGGCTCCGACCCCGCTGCTGGATCCAACGCCGTCGTTGCCGGCTGGGGTGCTCTCACTGAGGGCGGCAGCAGCCCTGCTGCTCTCCAGAAGGTCACCGTCCCCATCGTTTCCCGCGCCAGCTGCCGCTCCTCCTACGGAACCTCTGCCATCACCACCAACATGATCTGCGCTGGTTTCCCTCAGGGTGGAAAGGACTCCTGCCAGGGTGACTCTGGCGGCCCCATCGTCGACTCCTCCAAGACCCTCATTGGCCTCGTCTCCTTCGGCAACGGCTGCGCTCAGGAAGGCTTCCCCGGTGTCTACGCTCGCACCTCTGCTCTCCTCTCCTTCATCAACTCTGTTTAAGCGCTGGTTGAACGGATTTGTGCTTTCTGAATCACGACAATGGATGGATATGGCTCTTCAGCGAAGAGTCGGATGATTGTGAACGACGATGATATACCAAGTGGTCAGAGGTTTCATGAAGCCTCTCGCAAAACCATGTTTTGATACGCCTTTTTTGTATATATCCATTAGCTACGAAATGCATTCAATAACTTCAAATATTACGCTCGAATTCACTGTAACATGCCTGTGACATCATTTTCGCATCAGCCGATACCAAAACGATCAAGGAATTGTCAACACCATGTATCCTTTTTCCTGGGACCCGAAAATACAATCTATACGAGACCAACGCATGCGAGGCCGCGTGTACTTTCCCAACATCGTCCCATGACGTAGAACCCCAACGATTTCCTGCCAGATGCCGGATCCCCTCGAGTCTTTTCGACAAAACGGTGTGGGAAGAACAAAAGAAGTGCCCGTTGGGCGGGATGATGCTTGTAGGGCTGAGAACAATACAAGCTTCGCTGTCGCACATTGCTTTTTATGCCTATCTTTAGACATGTTTTGACACGTGTGTCAGAATATGGAGACAAAGAAGAGACACAGCTGGCGGTGTAAGATAGACTGTTTGTGATCGCGATCGCGCCGTCATGATGGTGGCCTTGTCGTCTCTTGACCAGGCGGCGGGAGAACAAAACATATATTGTCACCATCTTGATTTGAAGTAAATTTTCTGGAAGTAAAACTCATCGGGTACACGTACCACAGAAGAAGCAATCATGGTTTTGTGAACACTTCGGTATGGACACACCATGTGCGACGGCGTGTGCCTTTTCGATGTAGAACACTGGCTGTCGCGATGATGTGAGACCTCTGGACATCTGACCACATGGCCAAGTATGCGGATCGTTTTGGCTCACAGCCCAGGAAAGACATGGTTGGGTCGTGGTTAAGATTTTGATCTAGAAATCCGGTGCATGAGAATCTCTTCGCAGCACCTAAACCAGAGCGATCACTTTCTTTCAACATACGTTGTACCCTAGTACGCTTTTGGAAAAAGGGAAACATCTCCATAAATTGTCGAGATAACTGTTTGGAGTACGCAGTAAACACAAGGCGTGTAGCCTTGCGCTTTTTGGTAAAATCGGAATCATTGTTAATGAAGAAGAAGACTTCGAGAGAGCATACGGGAGTCTTTTATATGCCCCGGTCACAAGACCGGCTTCTAGCTCAACGGTAAAACCGTTGCAAACCCGGGATGCTTGCTGTACATGAAATGTGTTCTGAGAGTTTTGAAGTCAACGGCAACACACTGTACGAAAGCCGTTTTGTCTTGTGCCTGATGACGAGGTCTTAACACATCAGATTGATCTCTGCGTGATTTTTGATGTTTTGCAGTAATTGGAGTTTTGAAAACGTGCCCCATAAGAATGCTACCTGTACTCTTTGGAGAAAGCACACGCCATGGTTCGCTAGTGTTTGTCTTTTGGTCCACAGCAGTGAAAAATGTTATGAGGAGAAAAGAGAACCCCAGCACATAGAGCTGGAGCATTCAATCTTTTGAGCAAAGTAGAAGTTTACTGGACAAGAAGTCCAGTTGGCAGCAGAGAACATTCAGGTACTGGCAGTAGTTTTATCGGCGACGGCCTCCCATGCATATCTTGTCTTTCGTTTTTTGATAATCGTATTGGACACAGCAGTCGAATCAGCCGCACATGCGGAGTGCTTCCTTGGTTTTTGGAAAGGCAGGAAGCGGACATAGCCATGATATCTTCAAATTTTGGACTAGACCCAGGGAGTATGGACAATAGGGGCGTGGCTTTCCATCTGCTGTCGACGTTTATATATCTTGAGCATCATGTCGGAGATGCATGTTGAGGGCCCATATCAATGGTACGAAACATTGAACTGAAGACTGGTATCTTTGGCGGTCTGGTCTTTTGGAAACGCATGTCCACATACTGTTCAAGTTTTGAACAAGGACAGTGAATCGAACGCCGGCACCATGACACTTTTCTCCTGTGTTTTTGGAACTCGGAGGGGAGTCACACATCGGGCACACGACCTTGTCTTTTTAGAAATGGATATGAGAAATTGAGGAATATAGAAGGATCGTAGGTGAGCACTGACTGGAGATTTATATAGATGGACTGGCCAAGCGGAAACGTGACATGCATACATGAGTGACTATTTTCAAAAACACATGACGATAATCCCATGGTAATCGCGAAAGGTTCAAAAGAGGTACACATTGAATTATGTGATAAATGAGATTCTGTAATGGAGGAGCGCCTTGTTGGTCGCTCCTCTCGGGTATTGTAGATAGTAGAATATACATGAACTGAACGAACTCACATCTCACCATCGTACACGCACTTCTTCATCCCGACCTTCGTGTCTCACATGCATGCCCACTGAGTCGTACTCCTTTAGTACCTTCCGCTTTCCCTTCGTCCGACACCAAGGCTTCCATACGGGTTGCTCCTGCCCAAGCTCGCCGACTGACCCAGTGTCTTCTCACCGCTCTCCCTCGCAGCGCCCAAATTGCCGAGACTGATCCTCTTCAGAGGGCTGACGTCCCGCTTGCTTGGACTAGCCCTGCGCTCGAAAGCGCCACCGAGGCTATCCCTGCCGCGGCTCGCACTCCTCTCGCCATCTCTTGAGAAGTTTGCACTTGCGGACTTCCGTAAAGGAGACGCGGCATGAGTGTTGACCCCCAGGTATCCGCCGTCGGTAGGCTTGGTGTTAGTTCGGGGGATGGTGGGTGCTTGACGAAAGGGATTGGGCGTTTGCGAGGGTCGGATCGGAGAGGAAAAGTCGGCGTCTGTAGCTGTGGAGGTGGTTGTGTATTGTGAGGTGCCACGATCTTGGTGGACCGAGGATCGTCGTCTCGAGGAGCGTGTGACAGATGGTGATTCCATGTTGTCAGGGTCGTACTGTGAGGCGTAGCTTACGTTCGGGTTCGTGCGGAAGGTTTTACGGTTTACAATAGTGGTTGGTGTGTATGTGACGACTGAGCTAGCAAGACCGTGGCTACTGCCCTTGACACCAACGCTCGAGTCTCGGGTCCGGTTTGTCGAGATGGTCTGGATTCCGACGTCGCGGCATGGCTTCTGTAGTGAGGGGTGGACGAATTTGCTATCGTACTCGTGAAGCACCTGGCGACTGATGAGGGAGTTGTCCTTGGCCTGCTGCATAAAGGAGCTCCTAAGCCACCAAAGATGAAGCGAGAGCGCGGCTCCGATGAAGATCGTCGTGGTCACCCTGACGCTCGGTCTGGGATCTAGGGGGGCGACTGGGAGGTTGAAGTAGTAGAGCACCACATGCAGCGGGCTGAACAGGCAGAAGAGCTCCAGGCATAGCGGGTTTGGGTCCCAAACGGCGACTTCCCAGACGTCCCTGCCCTCGACAGGATGCGCTCTGCTCGCCGCGTTGTTCTGTACCAAGCCCCTCACAAACTGCATCGGACTCGCTGCGGCAGGCGATGAGTCGACTCGGACGCGCTTCGCACTGGGCGTCTGTGGCGCAACATCCACACTCTGCTCGAAGAGACGGTAGTACCTCCTCTTACCCCAGACCATAAACGCGTTGCCAAAGCTGGATGCACCCAGAACCAGGACCAGCAAGCCCATGATCCACTTTATCCATCCGGGACCCTGCACCTCGTTGAAGACGCCATCGTCGTCCGAAGCCGTGGATGCGCCGCTGTTGGCTTGTGCGAGTACGAAGAGGAGGTTTGCGCCGAAGCCGATGTAAAGCGCATACGCCGATGCGAAGTCCTCCCAGTCAGAGCTGTTGAGTTCCTCGGAGATCCAGATGAGCCAGTCGGAGAGGTCGAAGTAGGCTTTGATGCGTTCCGAGAGCGGTGCGCGGCGCACGAGGGGAGGCATGGCGCGGTGGTATTACGATTATAAGTGCTAAGGGCGAGTCCCGAGTTTTAGAAGAGAGTAGAGAAGAAGGGGGGTAGCAGCAGGGCTCAAGTCATGGTTGTGCGGCGACAATGAAGAAAGCGCGAAGGGTGAAAGAAGCGACAGTACAAACAGTTGGCCTAACGCGGACTAGGCCCTGGTCCCGCCCATGACGACGGCGCGCGGGAGCTCCAGCTTCAGTGCAGCCAAGCTCCGACCTCACGACAGCTGCCTCTCTACACTCTCACTATGGCAGCACCCGCGGCACAGTACAAGGACAGGCAGTTCCTCGCCGTAATAGGCGATGAGGTGTGCATCTCGCGGCTTCCTCATCCGGCGGGTCAAAGGCGCTAACCGGTCGCAGGACACTTGCACGGGCATGCTGCTTGCAGGCGTAGGCGTAAGCTATTACTTACTGCGATGCGCGACGTAGACAGGAGACTGACGGATATCGTAGCATGTTACTCAACCGCCGGACAGCCAAAAGAACTTCCTCGTTGTAGACGCAAAGACCGAGACCGCAACCATCGAAGCTGCATTCGACCGCTTCACCACCGAGCGCAAGGATATCGCGATTCTGCTCATCAACCAGCACGTACGTCTTATACGCCCCGGATGTGGCGTTGGGATCTAGAAGGATGCCTGAGCTTCTGCGGACTGAGACATGTCTAACCACCCATAGATCGCCGAGAAGATACGACACCGAGTCGAGACATACACCGCCGCCTTTCCCTCCCTCCTCGAGATCCCATCGAAAGACCACCCGTACGACCCCGAGAAGGACAGTGTGCTGAAGAGGGTGAGGAGGTTATTCGGGGAGTAGACATCGGATGTAGCAGACTGGCGGAATATGGCAGCCCCGGTATATGTTGCATACACTACTCGTGGATGGGTACCAGGCATATGCCGTCAGCAGTCATCTGTGCATACAAGCTACAACGTCAATAAACATGATATCCACCAAAACGCATGAAAGCCGGAGAAGGAAGCCCTGAAGATTATCCGTGTGCTTCATATCTACATTAATCCGTCATTACATTCTTGATCCACATGCCATATCAAACTTGATCTTGCACTGTCATTGCGAGGTACCGGCAATAGACTAGTCATCTGTTTGCCGATGCAAATAGTCTACTGCAGGTACCTCGTAATGCCAATGTGAGCTTGAACTTGACATGTGAATCATGCTGGGAGACATGGTTGGGAAGCATTGAAACCAAAGCTTACAGTCGAGACATGCTGATATCGCGAGTCAAAACAAAGAGAAATCCGCCAAAAATGGCTTACAGCTCATTCCTCCGCCTTAAACGCTCCTGTACAAGACCAGCCAAAGGCCCACTCATCTGAACCCTAGGTTGTCCCATCTTAATCTTGCTGCCACTGCCTACATTACTTTCCTCCGCGTTTCCCCTGCATCATTGAATATCAGACATCCTCGTTGCTCATCGCGTGTTGTAGAGTCGTTACGAAGTGAGGCAATTTACCGGTGGAAAGCGATCTTGGCGGTGAGGCAAGTAATCTTGTCGCCCTCTGCGGTGAAGACGTCGGCGAGGACGGTGTATGTGCCCTGTCGTGCTGTTAGTAGTCTTCTATTCTCATCGAAGCTCGCGACTTACCGGAGGAATCTCCCTGGGCAGATCAACGTCCTTGGTCAAGCTCATCTCGCCCTTCTCGAGCGGGCACTCGAGGTCTCCCTTCTTTATCGTTTCGCAACCATCCGCGTTCTGGTTGATGAGTGTGATGAGGCCGTACTTGACTTGCAGGTGCATCTTGAAACCCTCACCGACCTCCTCCTTGAAGTCGCCTGTGGCCTTGATGCTGAGCTTCTCGCCACTGTGTACAAGTTAGCTTCCGTCTTTACACTCTTGAGATGCGCGAAGCTTTCACGTGCGCGATTGCGCAGCTATACAACACTTCAACGAGGAACACGTACGGCTTGGGTGGGTTGGGGCTCAAGTCGACCTTCTCAATCTTCAGAAGGTCGTCGGCTGGGTCGCCGCAGAAGTATAGAGGGTTGTCGCCTGGGACCTTGTACTCCTCCTTGATAGTGACCTGGTCGCCACCCATCCATGAGGGCGATGCGGTGACAGAGACGGCGCTCAGCGCGGCGAGGAAGAGGGTGGTGAGCTGCATGGCGGCGGTGAAGACAGCTGCGGTGCAAGAGACGAGCTGTAGTGATGTTGTTGTCGCGCAATAAACACGACGGAAACAACTTCAAGGTGGATTCGAAGTTGGGGAAGGATGGTTGGGGTTGCTGTGGAGAATGGAGAGCTCTGGTAGTGGTCGAGGCTGGCGTCTAGATAGCGGCCGCGGTTGGATCTTGCTGAGGCTGGGGCTGGGGCGAAGCATGGACCCTGCAGCCAACGTCATCGCTGTTGGTCACGCAGCACGCGTGGGTCTTCCGCTAGCACCATCTGGGCTTGACATGTACACATGTACTGCACGTTGTGCCGTCGTGCATTTACCTAGGTAGTTTTGTGGAGATGTAGTAATGGAACACAATAGCAACGAACTTCTGAGCACCTCTCGATTGGCCGATGAGCGACTGAGGATCGTGTTGAGCGAGTTCGGAGAATCCGAAACGCGACATCAGTATACCCACTTGCTAGTTACTCATGATGGAGGTACGCCTGGTGATGGTACGTATCTGATATCGATTCAGATTCATGACAGCATCCCGACATTCTAGGCGGTGCCTGCGCGCTTAGAGTATCTTCGCGCAGCATCCAAAAACAGACGATCCAGCTCGGCCGCAGCACTTTCATTGCTGACCTTCAGTTTCAGAGTTCGCCGTCCATGCGACACTCCGTCATTTATCCATTCGTTTGAGCCATCTTCAGCGTTGATCTTGTTGTAGCCGCGGTCTTCTGCAATGTCGAACATGTCTCCAAGGCCGTTCGCAGCATACATGATAGTCTACATATGGGCGCAAGAAGTCAGCGTATGCCTCGCAAGCAATTCGTAAAGGGACACTTACAAGTGGATCCCAACTAGGTAGCGGCTTCCCGAACCCATAGTAGATGTAAGCCATTCGGACTGGGTCGTCTTCCAGATCGCTCGCCATGAGCGGTCCGCCTATTAATACCTCTCTGCCGACAGTAGTGCCTACAAACGTTATTGGGCCGACCCATGTGTCCAACACATGAGCGGCAAGGGCGGGCTTGGAGCCCCAGAAGTTCCAGCTACGACCTTTCGGATACTTGCCACCCATGACGACGAGCTCTGCGACTTTAGTCCTGGCAAGCTCGCGACCGTCAAGCCGAGAGTACTCATCGGGTTTGGAGTCGAGAAGTCCAGACAACTGTAGCAATTAGCGACCAGCGGTCAATAGACAAGAGCCACATTCTGAAAACGCACATTATCGAGGAAGCCGATGGAAGCAATCGTCACGCTTCCGTCTTCTGATTCAGAGAGCAGCTTTCTGTACAGGACAACTGGATCCCATGCTTTGTCTGCCTTTCCCCATGGTAGAGTGCCTCCGGACCAGTGGTAGGCCACTTTACTCGTGTACTCGCCGCGCTTGTAGTCCCAGGCGTCAAAGAACCTCACGTCGTTCATTGGGCGACGAATACCAATAGGCGTCTTTGGGCGTCCATAATGTGCTACAATAGCAGACGCTGCGAGAGCAGAGTACGAACAGGGGTGATTGACGTTGACACCAAGAAGGTTGACGTTGGGGAGAGTTGCGCCTAGCAGCAATGCGCCCGCATCACTAGTACACTAGTAAGCTTCTTGAGATATGAGAACGGGGGGATGCGTACTCAACATCGCTGTGCAAGTCGGTGTCGATGATGAGGTTCTTGCGCGTTGTCATTGCCTGGAAGTTGACGAGAAGGGAATCAATAGTATCTGAAGGTAAGTTCAAAGGCCCGTGGTGTACTGTGAGTGCCTAGCGTGTCTCTCGTAGGGAAATGGGGAGCTGGGAACGTTTGACCAAGCATGAGGGGTAGCTCGCAGCCTCAGGCCCACCGGTTCTACCAATCATGACCTAGCCCACAACAGGCAGTCAGATGAACATGGGCGTCTACGTATCTGGTTTGCCTGAAGTTTTGAACAAACAAGTCAGCTAAATACGATTCTGACGAGCAAACTGTGTTATAGATATCGCACCAATTACCCATCTTCTCTGGCCCATGGTGATGCTAGAAGGGTGCATGATAGATTCAACTTTATAAGAGATCTATCACTGAGGCTTACATAGTTTACATCGGCGGGGGATTCAGGTCAAGGCCCTCAACGCTGAGCTTGAAGCTGTCCATTCGCGAATAGCTTCCTCCAGAATCGAAATCAAGTCTGCCGCGCTCACAATCGTCAAAATCGACGTCTGCGACTAATAGCTCATCTTCTTGCTCCCATACTGGTCCAGCAAGCACCTCACCCAAGGGTGATACTATCATAGAGCCGCCACGGGAAACATATTCCTCGCCATCCGCTGACTGAGGCTGCGAGAAGGGTTGCTGCTTGGGGCTAAGCGTATCTTCCGCAGTCGATGAGGAGTCAATCGCCGATGAATCGCCCTCAGTCGCCTGTCCCTCTGGTATTGGTATGCAGATCTCATGACCCTCCGGCGTTTTCGTGATGGTGCTTCGTCGTCTGCCAGCGACTCCATTACTCTGTTGCGAGAGGCTCCTGCCGACGCCACTTCTACTGCCATTGCTCTGCGGTTGTGCTTTGCCGGTGATCCATTCTGGGAGGTGTTTCTTCTTGACGCATTGATTTGCGCTAACCACGAAGCATCGGCCTTCGCAGCCTACCGTGCGCATTAGCGACGACCAAGCATCGCGCGCATCTGCTGTCGGCGCAAACCACAGGTTGACGTTCTGGCTGTACAAGCTTTGCCTCAGCAATGGCATGTAGTTCTCCCAGCAAATCGCCGACCCCATACACAGCTTAACGCCCTTGATCTCCGTTGTCACCGCCCTCAGGGTGCTCGCACTTCCCATGCCCCAGATCAGCCTTTCACTGCCCGTCGGCATGACTTTCCTCCTCTTCCCCAACACGCCCATCTTTGGGTCGACGAACACCACCCCACAGTATAGCGTGCCACCAGACTTCTCCACAATCCCCGTAACAACAAAGACCCCCGTCTCCCTTGCTATCCTCTCTAGCTCCTCTCGTGTCCCATCACCCCTATATTCCTTCCCTCTCGGCAACTCGAGCTTCCGGTCTAGCCAATCTTGCCCAGCGCCGCTCGGTGTGTCGCCCATATCGACAGCATCGTGGAAATAGTGCAGGAACTGCTCGCGACCTTCGGGTGCGCGACCGCCAACCGCAGCGCCAAAAGCGCAAGTACGAGGATATCCACCCAGGTATGCTTCGGGAAATAAGAGGACATCGATGCCTTGGGATGCGGCGCGCTTCGTTGTCGCTTCGAGAGCGGCGAGGGTCTCGGCGGTGGTGGAAAGCGTGCGGGATTGCGCGGATGCGATTTTGAGTGTTTGAGGCATTGTTGATGGAATTAGGGGAAAGAAACGAGCGCTTATGAAAAATGGAACGAACAAGACATGAGAGAATGAAGAGAAGGGATGGCTTTTGAGCTTCCGAAGCTGGCCGCGATGACAGCTAACCTTGGAAGCTTCCCGAGCTACCCCGCTCGTAACCCCACCTCGAACGAGCAAAAGAAAGCATCTCCAACATCAAAGCAGCTATCGACGCGTGACGCGTCGCGGTGTTGGGGGAGACGCGGATAGGGCCGAGAAACGATGATGATCTCAGTGGATGCTTGTGGAGCTGCTAGATGGACGAAGCTTCCACAACTCCACACCACGACGTCACACTCTGATGAACACTAGCAGGCGCAGAATTTCTTCTTCCGCTGTAGACTCTGCACCGTAACAGGCATACTTTCTCAATTAAACTCGATAACTCATAAACTTTCCAGAATGTCGCAACCCGTAGACGTACCAACCCATCTAAACTCCCTCATCACCTCTTCGCACCCTCAACTGCGCGATGCCGTCCTCCCAAAACTTCTCAGCTCAATCCACACAATAGCCGGCCACCTGCGCACCTCCCCATCGGTAACACAAGTCGGAACCGCCAATGCCTTTGGCGACGACCAACTGAACGTTGACGTGCTGGCCGAAGAAGCGATCCGCAAAACCATTGATTCATGCCCAGCAATCGTAACAGCCTCCAGCGAAGAAGACCCCGTTGAAAAATCATCGAAATCTACCAGCAGCGAAGATTCGGGCAAAGAAGTCTACACACTCGCCTTCGACCCGCTAGATGGCTCCTCCATCATCGCACCAAACTGGAGTGTAGGCACGATAATCGGAGTCTGGGAAGGAGCATCAGCACTACATCAATCGCCGGACACAAAGCAAATCGCCTCAATTCTGGGTGTACTAGGCCCACGCACAACCGCCATTGTCGCTCTCCGTCTACCAGGTACCAAGGGCTCATGTTTCGAAGTCGGATATGCAGATGATGGCGCCATGCAAGTCATCCGCCCAGACGTGCAGTTGACGCAAGCCTCTGAAGTAAAGACCCGATATTTCGCCCCGGCGAACATGCGCGCAGCGGCCGAGGACCAGAGGTATCTGAACCTGATCAACCGTTTCATTATGCAGAAGTACACGCTGCGATACAGCGGCGGCCTTGTGCCGGATGTTGTACATGCGCTGGTCAAGGGTCATGGTGTGTATATCTCTCCGGTAACGGAGCAGAGCAAAGCCAAGCTTAGGCGACTCTATGAACTCGCACCTATCGCGCTGATCCTGGAGTGCGCTGGAGGTGCGGCGTTGGATTCGGCGACGGGTAAGAGGGTGCTTGAGACAGCGATTGAGGATACGGACGAGAGGGGTGGGTTGATCTGTGGAAACAAGGAGGAGGTTGAGGCTGCTGCGAAGTCTTTACTCCAGTAGGCGGAATGGTCGAGAGATTGATATATCACGATTGATGTGTCAAGAGATGCATCTAGATGAATGAATAAAGAGGGTCTAATATTAGGAGGCTCTAATGTAATTCGATCCGTACTCTTCGTGCTTCTACCAGTATCCAATATGTAGCCAGTAACAACAAGGGAAGATAAGGGGGTATATGTCATGACTAACTCATGACGAAAGTATGCAAAGAGGCGTCATTGGCCATCGTGCCCTGAATATGTGCGCTTCTCAAATTAGAATCGGCTGTAATGTCGTAGCGTGCTCAAGGAATGTCTTGAGCCGTTGTAATAAGAACAAAGGGAAAGGTATATGGGTCTAGAAAACCAAAAGGTCGACGGAACGATGATACGGGTGATGCAGACAGAAAAACGAATGGCAAGAATTGGCTCAGTAAGCGCGACCGGCTTCGATATCGCGCTCGCGACTCCGACCACGAGTTGCTGATATGCCTCTGCTGCCTGGTCGTAGTGCGGCGCAAACCGTTTTGCAGCCATCCCGCCAACCCGGCTGTGATGACATTGGTAGCGCAGTAAGCTCCTTCGTGCTGTGGACGCTCGCATGCTCGTAATCATCGCGCTCTTCAACCTTGACATCCAACTTGTTGGTTATGTGAATGCCTTCCAACGGAACATCACCGCGAATCGATCCAGCAGTGCACTGCGATCGCTGTGTCGAGTGCTGGGATGCTTTCCCGGTGAAGCCTTGCGATAGTGTATTTGAAGACGGACCAGACGCTTGACCGGGGATTCCAGTTTGAGAGTAGCCGGCGCGCGAGGTGTACATGCTGAAGTAGCGGCCGAGAAAGACTTTGAGCGAGGGCGCCGAGGCGCACATCACGGCTAGCTGGGCTTCGAGTGTCGTCCAGATCCAGCCAGAATATGCTGCCCAGGTGATATCGTAGGTGACTAGACCAGAGAGTCAGTTTTGCCAGATGATGGATTCCAGAAGATAGATGCTTACAGAAGTATAGCTTTGCGGCATAGAAAGTTCGCATTATACCGCAGATGCATGTTATCAGACCCACGCCAAAAATGGCACACAGGCCGATCTTCTGGCGTTTGCTGATCTGGAGGTTCCAAATCAAAAGGACTGGTAGCAGGCAAATGATAAAGTCCTGGAACAATGAGATCACCGCGCATGCGACAATGAGGGCCCCCTCGTTGCGACACGTCAGTTCATTCTGCAGTCTCCAGGATATGTCGAAGAGGCGGAAGAATCCTATAACCGGTGTACATGTGAAGACAATGGCAATAGTGAAGGCAATTCCGTAGATGATGCAGAAGGCGATGGTGCCGTAGACCCCTGTGGAGCAACGTTAGCTTCTGTGTGGACCAGGCTGGCTTTGGCGAGATACTTACAGTAGATAAACTGATTCGTCAGACGATCACCGATTCGGCGGTAGAAGCAAAGGATCGAGACTTTGATCAGCGTCGAGGTTAACATGTAGTTAAGTTCGATTGCAAAAGCGATCTCTCTTGTCGTTACTAGCGTTTCTTTGGTCTGGTCCCAGACGTGCCATTGGAAGCCATAGATACGAATACCTGCGTGTGTTAGCAAAGACCACTTCGAAAGGAAGCGATACATACCAAGTACGCTTGCTATGGTCAGACCGAATAGCGGCAGCATTGCCATGCTGACAAGTATGTCATCCAGCCCAAAGTTCTTCGATATGACCAGCCTTGCCCACATCCGCGCACAGTATACCAGGAAGGTGATGCCCAAGACGACCATGAGCAGTATTGGTGGTCCCCAACCTCGCTCCTCCGGGTCGACATAATTCGGTCTTGGCCAGCTGAGGAGGACTTCTGGTGGGGGATGTAAACCGCCTGCACGAGCAACGAGGCTGCCGCCATAGGATCCCAAAGTGTTTCCGTCCATATTAGGAATTACCGGCGTAGTAGCAGCAGGCCTAGCTGTCGGGGTGAATGAGACACGAACTGACCATCGCAAACAGAAACGGCACCCGGGATATGAGTTAGATCTATACACAAGAGTCGGGGGTCCAAGACCAATGACTCCGCTAGCAGTTAGCGGGGTCCATATCTTCCCGCACCTCAAACACTGTGGAGTGATCTACGCCACAGTACGGGTCCCCTAGTCTTGCATGGCGTATATGGACTATTTCGCCGACTGCGTCCATTATTAGGCTCTTTCCGTGAGAGCTTCCAAGAAAGTTGCGGTGAACATCGGGGGTACAAGGCGGAGTCATGTGCCGTCAGCTTCGCGACATTAACAAGTCGCTGTAGTTTTGCGCATAGCCCTGGTAAGCGTGGCGTTGTGTAGAAACCCGGGGGCGCGTAACAGTGAACGTAGCTGGAGGCTATACTGACCCTGCAAACGCCGTGCATCGTGGAACGCTGATCTTTGATCACCATGAGGCAGGGAGGTTTGATCGCACACGTGGCATGTGTAACAGGACGTTTGTTGGCGTTGCTTCTGCAGGTGTTTGAAGATCGCGCGACCCGCTGTAGCGGTAAATGATCCACGCGAGCGTATGAAGCTTGAGTTTGCCCAGGTGCGAAGCGACACTTGGGGTAGGATTGCCGATACCACTTACTAGTAGTCGAGCTAGAATCATCAATTCCACCCGTGTGCCTGCAGATCTGCGACATCCCCACAGGAAAACGGCTGGTGGTGGGTTGTGATCAATGACCCTGGGTCATGAATTATCGTCGAAAACGAGAAGAATTCAAATGTGTTGAGACGTCGATGTCCAAGAATCCATGTACAATCGTGCGCATACCTGCCTTACATCATCATGGTGATGCATGTCAAGGAAAGCTACTTCTGAACCCAACCTCGAGGCAAGATCCATGGCGATCATAGAGCGGTGCGCAATCATGGAAAGCTTCAACGACAAGACGCCATAGTGTGCGACTGCATTAGGTGAGCTTGTCACAACTACCGAGGATTTGCAACCGCAGTTCCAGATTAGCATTGAGGTGTCGAACATGTGCAGTCGCCCTACGAACGATTCCCGTCGCGAGTAAGAGGCGGACCTAGGCCAAGGCTAACGGACGTCTCAATAACGACTTGAGTACCGCTAAACGCGTAAAAGGCCCTACCAAGACCAACGGATGCTTGTCGTTTTACAAATGCTAACCGGGAATTTTGGCATTCTGCGAATAGGGTTGCGCTCGCTGCGGGACTTACCATGTCAAAACTCAATTTCGCGATCGACAGCCACGCGACTGAGGCGTTCGTGACGAGACGTTGTACGCGCAAAGTCGGCGATAGAAGTTTGTAAAGTGTCAATAAACGCTGCAAGGCTCGGGAATATGGATAAACGTGCGTGCTGATGATGAATGAACGTGGTAGGTGCTGGAGATTGAGTCTGAGGAATCTATCGAAGAATGCCCAGGTGCTGACATCATCAGCAGCGCACAGACCCCAGCAAGAAAGCTACCTAGGTACACTCTCCAGTCAAACACGTCCTCCCCGCATCCCTTTGACCCCTGTTTGGTTCACATCTCAGGCAGAGTTTTTAACATTCCAGGCAAACTTCGGCTTCCGCTATCGGGATGCCTCTGTCGAATTCCTCTATCGAGATCGGGCTTTGAGCGACGGTTTTCGTTATCAGCCGGCAACGTCTACTCCGAGATGACCTCTTGTCCGAGCTCAGGGACTATTCGAAATACAATTGAAGATCTCTTAACGCTACATCTCTGGGTACTAGAAGATCTGCCGTGCTCACTCACCACGTGGAAAGCCTAGCAAATGCTTCCATCGCTGTTAGTACAGCCTCGGCTGCTTCTGACTGCGGAACGAGATCGACACATGCATCAGCGGATTGTCCCGAATGCGCCACCTCCACAGCATCGCCTGTCATCCCCTTACCGCCTTCCATATCCTCGTTATTGTAATCGCCTGGATCTTCGCGCGCAGCTTTTGCCAGAACTGGTTCGCTTCCAGTCGGATCACGATAATCCCACGTCCCAGGCTTCTTTCGATGTATTGCATGCAGCTTGGCAGGCTGTCTACGGCCACCACCCGCACCAGGACGCTTCCGTGGCTTCGCAGTCATGCCGTCTGCAGGCTCATCCTCCACGCCTCCAAACCCGTCCTGTCGCATGAATTGATCGAAGAACTGCATGCGAGGTTCATCAATCTTGAGCACTGCCTTACACGCGCGATAGCCCTTCTTCAGCATTGCGGCGACGTACTTGTTGGCGAAGTGTTGTATCCTGTCCTCCTCGGCTAGCCCCGTGCTGTCCATTGCGGCGTCATCACTGGAGCCGAGAGTGAGACTGTCGAGAGCTACTTCCGCACGCACTACATCGATCAGGCAAGCCGGGCAGACGAACGGCTGGCCTTGCATCGGTCGCGCACAGGTCACACCACAGCTTGCGGTATACTCTGTTTGGATCCTGTGGCCACACTGTAGGTCATGGAACGTCGACGATGGGTTGCATGGACTGTACATGTCGTGGAAGTGCTGATCACTCTCTTGGATCTGCAGCTCACGCTGTTGCCTTTCGGTTTCAGCTACGTTGTTGTGGAAGGCATCGATGATAGCGCGAGCTTGTGCAGGAGCAGCGTGCATGTTTACCCGAGAATCACCCCGGGCAGTTGAAATGATGCAGTCGGTAGCCAGGCGTGTAATTTTGATGTCGCATTCGAGCTGGTGATGAAATTGTCTACGTCAAGAGATGGTTGGTGTTGTGCTTGGGTAGCGGAGGTCGTCGACTCGGAGGGAGAGTCATGTGTTGATAGGGGAACTCCGCGCGTGACAAGATGCGCAATGCCGAGGACGGCTGACTAATACAGGCGCGGAGCCTTGTGTCAATAGCACCGACTCACGGTAAGACACCTGTACATAAATTTGATGAGAAGTCTTATTTGTGTATCTTCATTCGACTCACAGTAATGTCGAATGGTGGGTAGTGCAGCTCGACTCCTTCCTCATTCTCAATCAGGACAACCTTGCTCACAGGCCATCCATTGCTGTCATGATAGCCGTCGAAGTCGAACCAATCGCACGATGCCAACCCTGGAAAGATCATCCTCCAAACCTGCGCTCCAGGTCCAAATTCATCTGTCTCGCCTACGCCCTCCGCCGGCTCCAAGACAACCCCTTCCGGTGTAGAGAAGTAGCGTGGCTGGGCATCCGCGGTCCAGGACAGGCGATCTATTGCTTCGAGCGCGGATGAACCGTTCACGATGAGCGAGCGGATATACAAGATCTGGTCCTTGATCTCCAAGTTGGCGTAAGTGGAGGAGTTTGACAGCGTGGTGGCGACTTCATCAGCAATGAGTCCAGTGTCTTCACCAGCGCTGTAGAACCCTGCAAATCGCTCCTTCGTTCTTGTGCTCAATGCTTCTGCGAAAGCAGGCGCAAGGATAGCATGTACTGTGTCTCTGACAGTACTCGTCGAGATACCTGCGTAGTCGGCCAGGCCAGATCCTTGCACGAGCACGATTATGCCATAACCGAGATTTGGTATGGCGTCGATCCAGCTATGCCAGCCTCCTCCATCGCCGGACTTGCCAAAGATGCTATATGTCTTCATACTGTCTTCCTCCAGACTAGCAGTTTCACTCGTCGGTAAGTTCAAGATCTCGATCTCCCAGCCTGGGCCGCTCTGCTGTTTGCCGTCTGCAAGTATGACACTTGGCTTCATGACCTGACGACGTTGGAAGGGCGTAATGAGCGTAGGCTCAGGCGTGAGCCATAGGCCATGCATATACCGGGCGAGATCGTTTGCAGAGCTCCACATGCCGGCAGCTGGGTCGTAGCCTTCGCCTACGATCAAATCGACCCAACTTTCACCGCCCGGTACAGTTATGTCTGGGTCAAAATCCTGCGGCACAGAGCCAAAGAAGCTATGGGTCATGTTCAATCGCTGAAGAAGTTCCTGCGATGTCAGTTCAGACCAGCTGAGAGACGAGGAAGTGATGTTGTTGTAGTATGTCGCTACAGCAGCTAGCGGTCGATTAGTCTATGTTCTCGTTAGGCGCATGCTATATTCACTCACCACCTAGAATACCCAAGCCTGCATTCGAATCTATTCGTGTCAGTACGCGTCTCGTTGGCAGGAGGAAGTCTCTTACAAGCTGCCCTCTGGCCTGGCGCAAACATGAGATTCTTCATCGCTATCCCATCAATTACGTCTTGGGCAGTTTCACCCGCCCATGCGGCTCCAATAGTCGGCGAATCTGCTTTTCCGGTACTAAGAATCATGTTGAAGCCAGTACTGTAGCTTTCTCTTGGTATACCCGCTGTGTGGCTCGCAAGCATACGCAGCGTGATCTCACTGCCGCCGTCGTTCCAGTCTCTCTCCGGTAGACCGAAAGAGGGAAGCAACTGGCGCACGGGCGTGTCGATAGTCAGGAGGGATGACGATGATGAAGAGTTTTGTCTAAGCTGATTTTCGATGACCAGAGCAGAGGCCATCGCGACATTCTTCGAACAAGACATCAGGCGGAAGATCGAGTCGCTCGTCACCAAATTTGCTTCGGTGGGTCCCACATCAGTCTCGTTGAACTTCAATGTTCCGTTGTTGAACACATATGCTGGCTTTGGGCTTGACGCATGAACCTTGTGATTGTTAGTGCTAAGCCTCGTGATGGAATTGGACTTTTACGTACAACAGCGAAGCTGAGTCCATCTCGAGTTGTGTTGATGTATAAAGCCGAGAGGTTGCGCTGGACTTGTTCAAATGCTGCAATAACTGCCGGGTGTTGTAGTGTCAGCGGATCAGACAGTGTCTTGTCGGCGAAGTCGGGCACGCATGCACATGCTGCGAAGGAAACCAGGCATGGTGCCAATGCGAAGGTGACCCTCATAGTGAGGCTGTTGTTTTCGAGACTAAATCACAGAAGCGAACGTAGGATATGCGCGAGAATCTCGGGCTTTGGGGATATTTGTACATTGCGATACAGAAGTATGTTGTGCACAGGTAGATACCGCTGTAACGGTCCAAGAGTTGCGTATGCGCCGAGTCGGCATCAGGGATGCGACAAGCCAATGATGTGTTTGTGCTCCTGCATCCAGACACACCTGCCTATCGGGGCCGATGTGTATGCATATGGCTGCAGATAGTCCACAATGCTTCTGGTCATGCTTTACCATCTGGGCGACTCCTAGGTACCGTCATCAACAAAGATAGAGCAATTGTCGAAAGCCTGTGACCCTGATCAGTTGAAGCTTGTTGCGATGCTTACTACCGAAATGAGGGCGAAAAGGACCGAGAGGGAGCATCCATGGATGTTCGAAGAACGAAGTTTAGATCAAGAGTGGGGTGACCCCATGTTGGTACTTGCGCCCCACATCAACGCCTATCTCTGAATCTAATAGCCTTGCGTTTGCACCTTTCATCTCTTCGAACGGGTTTTGCCTCGATACCGATGACGTTTAACTACTAGTATAACGCCTGCTGCGCTTTTCATTTTCTCGATTTGCGGGAAGAGCACGAAGTGTTCAAGAATGTAGTGGCGCCGCAACCGGGTGTAGCATATACCAGATATGGTCGCAAGCTGGAAGTACCCTCCAACTGCATGCAAGACGACATGTATATGTATGGAGGGTAATAAAACGTATATTGTTTGTAAAAGCAGAGCCGAGAAGGTAAAAATAACCTATTTGGCTTTGCCGCAGCTGGTAAAATAAACCCAACCGTTGTATCATTATCGTAAAAAGAACGTATCTCTGGTCAACGCATCGCGCTCTAAGCGCCTCTGTCGCTCGCTCTCCTCTAAACGTTCGAGCCGAGATCTATCGATGTCGAGAACTTCCAGGTTACTTGATGTCCTATCGCCAGAGCCTCTCGCGGCGGTGGGTCGATGGTGCTGCTGCCATGGATTTTGGGACATCAATACCGGCATCGACGGTCTTGAGGCGAGAAACCGTTCGGGCAACATAGCCTGGTCTTGCTGTCTTTTCTTGACTCGAGCGCCCTGCTCCAGTGAGTCAAGTCTCAGTTGCAGAGACTCTAACTTCTGCCGTGTAGCTTCCGGTTCTAGAGCTTGCGGAGACGGCACAGGATCGGGAAGTTTCCTATGAGTGCGACGCCTGAATCGTTCGGGTATTCCATTGGCTGTGCGGATTTGATGGTGTGGTGGGACAGGATGGACTTTATCTGTAGACTCCTCGCCCCGAAAGTACGCTTGTGAAAGTTGGCTGTCCAGAGTTCGGGCGCGAATCGGAAGTGTAGGATGAGCTGCGCCGTGGCGTCTAGCCCATTGCGCTGCTCTTGTATCTACTGTCCTGCTAGAATCAGGCTGGGGTGGTGGAAGTGGAATTCTCTGGTTCTTATCGAGGTTTATGGTGCAAGCCGAAGTGCCGACAGAAAGTTCGCCAATGCGTGGTGGCAGTGTTAGATCGTCGTTGCGTTCCCGCTTGGTGCTCTTACTCTTCAGATCGGCTTCCGAAGTAGGCTTCTCTTCAGGCTTTGAAGAGCTCCGAATAGAGGATGTGAGGTTTTGACGCAGCCGATCCAGCGTCTGTACCAGGATTGCGCAATTCTGGCACGGAGGTGTACTGTCGAATTGCGGAGTCGATTGTGATGAGAACGCCGGACTGGAAGCGTTGCTCATGTAAACATGCTGGAAGTTCGGATCCATCTCGCCACAGACAGAATTCAGTTGCTTCGCGTTGACCGAGGGGACGGGCGCAATCGGTACTGGGCTACGCTTATGCTGCCACTGCTGGATCTTTTCTTCCGTGGTCATTGAGCGTGAGAACTTGGAGAAGAGCGAGGGGCCTGCAAAAGGCGCGAAGTCTGAGTTGCGTTGCTGAACGAAGTCTGCGGGAAGGGTTGCCGCTCTGGCGAGTGGCTTCTGTAAGTGTTGTGATGGTGTATGCGTAGAAATACCGGGCGCGCGTCGCAGAGTTGGCTCAACGGGACCGCTCGGTCTTCGTAGTGGAGTGAAGTCGGAACTCGGCATGTCCACAGCACTTTTCTTTCCGTGCCGGATGACTTCAAGCATTGCGTCGCCTTTTGGGGCTGTAGTCAAGTTCTCGTATCCAGATGAGGTGATGAGAATGTCGTCTTCTATGCGAACACCGCCCACGGGCATGTAGCGCTTCAGTACCTCAGTATTGATGTACTTGGAGTGAACGGGTGATGGGAGATAGAAATGCTGTAGAGCGTATGCGGAAAAGTAGATGCCAGGCTCGACAGTGACAACCATGCCTTCTTCAAGATGGCTGCTCTGGGGATCGCTGGGCGCGAGGCAAGTCTCAGAGTCATATACTGGGACATGGAAATCCTGTGGGTAAAGAGATGGTGCCTGTCAGATTGTTAGCGACTGATCAATGTTGGGATTGATTGAACTTACCTGCTGGTACACTGGCTTCCCTCTTCTTACACTCATGAGTTGTGCCTGACCCACGTCATGCACTTCAAGGCCTATGTGATGTCCAAGACCATGGGGAAAGAATGCTCTACTTGTACCTGCCTTGTAGATTTCTTCTTTCGTTCCGTGGTGAAGAATTCCGAGTTGCAGTAACCCATCGATTGCGATCTGATGCGCCATGATGTGCAAATCGAGATATCTTACGCCGGGCTCTAGCCTTTTGATACATGTTTCCTGCATACGCTGGACCAGCTTGTAGATGTTCTCGGCTTCTTTGCTTGGCCAAGAAGTAGATAGCGGGAAAGTGCGGGTAATGTCACTTGCATAGAGCTCATACTCGCATCCTGCATCTAAACACATGAGTTGACGACCCGCGAGGTCTTCATCGTTCGCGGCATAGTGAAGAGTTCCGGCGTTCGGTCCGGAAGCAGCGATGGGATCGTAGGCCTGTTGCTTCGCTTGCTGCGATATGCACACATCCATGAACAATCCCTCGACCTGTGCCTCGTTCTTGAAGTTCGTGATGTTAGCAAGGATTTCTCGGTGCGCTTGCGAGCTGATGTCGTTCGCTTTCCGAATAAGCTTGATCTCGTGATCATCCTTGATCATGCGACAAACGTTCATGGCTGACCGAAGGGCTATCGAATCAATACCGGGCTTCAGATTGTCGCAGCCGGGGAATTGCGACGACTGGTGCAGGACGTAGATGCCAGCCTGCCGATTACCGATCGCCCATCCCTGCACGGCGTACTCAAGCTCATCTGCGTAGAAAACTTGATCGACATCGTACTTCACGAGTGCCTCTGCTAGAGTGGAGCCACGACCGTACCAGATAACGCGCTCAGGCTTGATGCGGGGAATGAACAGGGACAATTCGTCGCGTCGCGTGTCGTACGTCAGATGGCAGTCAGGTTCATTGCATCTTCATACCATCAGCACGGTCCTCATTTACTCCCAGATCAACGCACCCGCTCAAGTAATAGAAATATCGGCGTTGTCGGAAGGGTGCTGGCATGTCGCTATCTTCGTTGTTCCTCGCTGGTTGACCCGGTAGGTAGATCAGGCCTTCTTCAACACCCAACTTCTCTTGCACCCTCCGCGCATGTTGTTTTGCTGCGCGACGTTAGCTGATTGCGCGACCCACGCTCATATTCCCAGACTTACCGGGATACTTCTCAAACGGAGTCTCAGCCTCGAGGTGCAGCCAGTACTCATTGTCTTCCCATCTCAGGCGCTCAGAGAGACCTTTCGCATCGAGAACTTCCATCGTGTTACCTCGTAATGCCTCAGGGAAGAACTGCGATTGCGAAAGGCTTGAGCTCCGATTGAGATGTGACCGGCGTTTTAGTGTTGTCGAGGATCTCACCGGTAAAGCCACCGCATAGTGCACGTGCCAGCTCGACCGCTCCGGTCAGTAAACCGGGAGCTACGATCGTGAATGTTGTCAACACATTCGGCCCCTTACATCTATAAATTGACTGGTGCCGTCGACGATAGTCTCTTTGAGTAGACTGGCATCACGACTGCAGTGCGCCTCCAAACGTGTAGGCCCGACGAAGATGCCCATGTTGCCTTACGACCCCGCGCCTGCGCCTGCTTCCGCTGCCCATCGACTGTGCGACACGAGGCGAGGTCGTGTCAAGCGTCTACCCCAACTCATGTGGACATCTGCAGCATGCTCACTGCATTTGATAGGTGACACGATGAGACGTACACCGATTTCGGGTCAATGCAAGAAAGAGAAAGGAAATCGCAAGGTGTCTAATAACAGAAGGATGCTGATTGGTTGGAAATATCTTGACCGGTGAACCGGTCAACACATAGCTAAGAGGCACGTACCCAATATGTCAGACTGAGTAATGTCGCACTGACACCCGACCGGCTCTGGGATCTCGTTTGTTTTAGCTAGTATTTACATCGGATCTGTGCTCTCAGAAAAGATCGCCATTTTGGGGAGGGCGGGGAAGCTGACATCGCTCCATTGCCACCCAAGCAAAGGGCTTTGTGATATTCCTGGAGGATCTCACGTCTTCGTAGAAGCCTACGGGAAGTCCTATGGGCCTCGTAGAAAACAACATGCTGTCGTACTGCCCTTGACGTTGTCTTTCCTCTCATCATTTTGTTCATACATGTCATCAGGTCATTTGCCATTCACTCTTTTCATAACCTTCAAAGTCTTCACATGAGTTTACTTGGTCAAACTCCCCTGTGCAACGGTAGGTTTTCATTCGTACTAGTTAGACTACAAAGCAATGGGTATCGCGAAAGACTATCACCAGAACACCCTTCTTTCATAGCCTCCTAGGAGGATCTTAAAGCCGTGTAAGCCAAGTAACACCATCCTTTAGTCTCTCGAGGAGGTTGTCGATGTCAACCCCAAACCCAAACCTATCACCACAGTCCACCCTGTAGGCATTCAGCACTGGGTCGCTTCACTAAGCTCCTGTCAATAGCCGCTGAATACCCCGACAGCCGTGTTCAGCGGCGCTGAGCTCGATTCTCGGCAGCCTTGTTGGAGAAGAGAGTAGGGCGAATGGCGGCGAAACGCGCGCCTTGAGAACGGTGCCAGTAGGGACATGAAGTCTTGCGACAAGGCTTGTGCCTCTTCTCACGATGACACTGATCGCCGTATATCGGACGCTTGACCTCGGGCTCGCTGGGCTCGCTGATCTTGGGCGCCTTGACGAAGCCACTGAAGGGGTTGCTATCCTGAGCCATGTTGATGTGGTAGTGGGTAGAGTTCGACTCGATCTTGAGGAAGTTGTTGTTACCGACGCTGTTGGTGTTGGCACTGCCGGTAGAGCGAATCACTCCCATGTAGAGATCCCGGTAGTGGTCGCGCTCTTCGCGGAGCTTGGTGTTCTCGACAAGGCCAACCTCGATCGCGCCCTTGTATTGATCGCGCTGACGGGTGACGCCATCGAGGCGGAGGGCGAGCTGGGTGTCGGAGGTGTTGGAGAAGATTGGAGCGACATCGCCGTCATCGTCGTCATCGCTGTCATTGTTGTCACTGTCACTGTCGTCGTTGTCATCATCGTCGTTGCCGTTGTTGTTGTAGTCGTTGTCGTCGTTGTAGTTGTTGTAGTTGTAGTTGTTGTCGTCATCATCGGTGACCTCTCCCATCTTCTGCTTCTTCCGCAGGCGCTTTTCGAGGACGATGATATGTTCTTGTAGACCGACGATGATCTGGGCCTCGGTCTTCTTGGGCGGCTCGTTCTTGATCCTCACAGGCGCCATCTTTGAGGTGATCACTTGGAAACGACTGGATGTGGGAATCGAATTGGTTGCCTTGCTGAGGGCGGTGCCTGTCTTTATGGTAGGAGTGATTGCCAAGCATCGTGAAAGCTAGGCAAAGGGCTGTTTTCGGGTGGCAGGCAGGTCTCGACTGTTTTGCCTCCAAGAACTGCGTAATCGGGAGGTCAACTACGGAGTGAAGGACGAGTTGCCCAAGAGTGCTTGCGTACTATTGGTCCATTCTGATAATCAAACAGTCTCCACGAGCGCGTGACTTGGGTCTAACCTATCTAGGTACAAAGTGAGAGTGAGAACCGGCTGCCTACCTAGGTAGCCGCAACCGCAAGTCCCACAAAGGTGACTGACGCCTAGCGCCGTAGGATCTTGGCGCAGCCCTCTGGGTATATAAACTGCTGCTCCCCGCCCACTTTGACTTCTTCTTTTCTCTTCAGTTGCTTCGCAGATTACTACTGCCATGAGAAGGTCTCATGTTCAACTCGCATGTCAGCTAAGCTGGTGCAACCGCCAAGTGGCTGTCAGCTAAGCTGGGTTACTGGAGGTCATACTGTCGCGCCCGATTTACGTACGGGGTCCCACGCGGCAGGGTACGACGACACTCACTAGATGGGTTGGTTGTCAGCAACTTCAAGATCCGCCTTGAGCGCCTTGTCGTCCCAGCCAGACCGGTCTCCGGTCTGGTATACTGATGATGTCCGCTAAGCGGGTCAACAGGGAAAGATGAGAGGCCACCACAAAGATGAAAGGTGGAATCGCATTCAGTCTGGTCACAGACAGTCTATCTGACACAGTGCTTGTCGCTTGCAGATACTGACCTCCGAGGGCTTTGGGATTTGGAGAGAGGACGAGGTGATTCTCGTTCTTCCAGGCATTCAACACGCACTGTTCGCAGTGCTGTTTGTGTACCGTGCGCATCAGTGATGCGTGTCTGTCAACGGTATCTTGTCATCTTTTTCATTGAGCTCTGGGCCTTGCGCCTAGACTTGAGGAAGGAGAGTTGTTTGATCAAATGAGCGACATATGTAGTATCCATGGATGTGAAACTAGTTGTACACCACGAAGTCTGGACAAAGAAGTCATTGCGACAGTGTTGAGGACGCGTCATTCAAAATGTACATGAAAGGCGACTTCATGCAACCATTGCTTAATAAAGGAAAGGCTAGAATTAGGGAGTATAGATCGTAACATCATGAGAGCACCTAGAGACTTGTCTCACTCATCGCTATCATCCTCATCATCATCTTCGTCATCGTCCATCTCTTCGTCTTCGTCTTCGCTATCGTCTTCGCTTGCGTCAAGACCCACGGGTACCGTCGCCGGCCAATCCACGTTCACCTCTTCCTGTAATTCCTCCCAAAACTTGTCCATGTCTGCTCCAGCGTACTCCTTCACCTTCTTCACTGGGACTGGGGTGTTCGAATTGTTGTTTGCATCATCGCTCTTGAAAGTCACATACATGTGATCTTGCTGCAACATGCCGACTTTAAGATGAGTAAGAGCAAGCCGCGGCGTTTTGGACAGCTTGCGGAAGAAGTCGCGCCAGAAGTTGGGCTTGTGTCCGTGAGGTGGAGCGACTACAGCGGGGATGTTCATCCTCCATAGGCTCAGATCTTCCAGAGTCGGCGCGAACTTGGAGATAAAGTCGAACAGAATATCAGCCCGAGCGCTTAGCTGACCAAGCTCGAGGTTCTTTAAGAGCGGTAGAGCAACTGGGGCTGGGTCAAGAAAGGTCGCTGTATTTGAGCTGGTAGTGGGTTTCGGAGTAGCCAACCACTGCAGAAAGTCCTCGTTATTGGCCACCAGATGTTTCTCAAAGTTCAGGCGAAGATGAACGAGGTTGGGAGTGAAATGGAGGAAGCGCCGAAGCGAGCGTCCCGCGTTTGGATCCACTGACGTTCCGTTGCTGTGGGTGTGCAGGTAACGAGGCTTGAGGTCCACGTTCAAGAGTAACGTGCTTGTGTTCTGCAGTATGGGCTCCACTGTAGGTCGGATGTAGTCTGGAAGAAAGAATGCCGTGTCGGGCAGGCCGCGCTGACGAAGCAGCACCTCAAACTCAGTAGGTCGTCGGTTGGCCTTGCCCAAAGCGTACAGCACGCTGGAGAAGACGCGAGACGTGAAACGAGTGCCGACATCCTGTCCGAAGGAATCGCGATCGGCGAACCGTAGCTCAATACCGGTCTCACGATGGACGGTGGTTGCGCCCCAGGAGCTCCAGCTCTTGCCGTCACGAACTCGATTGCCTGCGTTGAAGTCGCGGATCCCGACGGTGGTGAGGTTCTCGAGACGCTCGAAAGCTTCCGTAAGCATCTCGCGGTCGATCCCAGTACCCAAAAGCGCTTTCTGGTCCTCGTAGCCCTGAATGTAGCGTGTAGCGGCATCGTCGTCCCTGAAGCGTAGTGGTATCTCGCTGTAGACGTTGGTGGCAATGATGATGTGTACCAGCTTCTTGGAAAGACTGGCATGCTTGGATATGTCGGTGAGCGCTTGCAGGCTCTTGTGCGTGAGCATGAACTGCTTCTTGAAGAAGAACTCTTTGGAAAACCATTCATATAGCGACTTCTCGGTTTGTTTGCATACAAGACGCAGTGAACCAAGATCTTCAGTAGGAAGGTATTCTGATACCGCGACCAGCAATTCCAGCGGTATGGTGAGTAGTGATGCCATCTTGACAGGAAGCGACGTTGATGAGTGAAGTTTGCTGTCGTGATGATGCGGGTGCTTGTGGCACGACTTATCATGTGTGCACGCGTGCCGTTCGCGAAGGCAGAAATGGGGGCTAGTCCGCTTTGGGCGCTGATGCCTAAGGGCGTTCCTTCCGAACACAGGCCATCGTCTCATCGGCCACCTGGTTCCGTCTCAACCAAATGTTCAAATAGCCATTCTGCGCCCCCAATCCAGCTGCATCGCGTCTTCCAAGGTTCATCAAAGTCAATCGCATCAATCGCAGCAATGGTCCTTACTGGATTGTCCATCGCGGCATCTGGCCGCTTCGCGAGTGGAGTAACTCAGTCGACGCTACAGACGCGTATAACGTCACTCGGCGCCGAGTTCCTGTCGAGCGTCACACCGGACACAACCCATCTCATCGCAACACAGAAAGACTTCGAGAGCAATTCCACGAAAGTCAAGACTGCTGTTGCTCAGAACGTGTCGATCGTTAGCCTCGAATGGCTCGACGAGTGCGAGGCGACAGGTAAGTCCACCACAATCCGACGCACTCAGAACCGCAACATGCTTCTCAAATCTTAACGAAGAACTTCAAATTGACGGTTGGAGTAGATTCATATGTTCCTGAGTCGCAATATGTGTTGTCTTCTGCGGCGGCGCCAGCTCCTGCCTCTGCTCCTGCCCCTGTCCAAAACGGGTCAAAGAAGCGCGCGGCGTCATCTGCATCACCACCAACTGCACAACAGGAGACCAAGAAGCCCAAGATCAAAGAGAATGCCAAAGTTGGAGATGGACAAAATGCCAAGTCCAAGCAGATTGCCATCTCCGTAGACGAGCATTGCCCTCTGTCTAGCTGGCGCGTTTACATCGACAACAACGACGGCACGATCTACGACGCGTCACTCAACCAAACGAATTCGTCTGCAAACAACAGTGAGTAACGGCAGTCAATCCCAGATTTTGGACGTGTATGCTGACTACCTTAGACAAGTTCTACAAAGTCCAGCTTCTCACCGATGGCTCCAGCTACCGAACGTGGACACGCTGGGGGCGAGTCGGCGACCGTGGCCAGATGAAGATGCTTGGCGATGGAGGCCTCAGTAATGCCATGCAGGAGTTTGAGAAGAAGTTCAAGGACAAGTCTGGCCTCAAGTGGGCGAACCGCGGTGACGAGCCGAAGGCTGGCAAATACGCCTACGTAGAGCGCTCCTACAACCCTGACTCGGACGACGATGACGACGGCGATGCCGATGCTGGTGCTGATGCCAACGAGACCAATGGCGTAGCGCCCGACAGCACCTTGTCTCCCCCGGTCCAGGATCTTATGAAGCTCATCTTCAACCAGGTAAGAATCCAGTGCTTTTGGAGTACCCGGGTGGCTACAACCCGCGTCGCATTTTGAAAAAAAAAACGAAAGATCATGGAGCCTGGAGACTACATAGCCTCAGGACGTGTCTATCCGTTACTTTTTAGCGATGCGTATGCGGCAACACGGATTTCAGGCTAACATTTTCAACTAGGATTACTTCAATCAAACCATGACTGCCCTGAACTACGACGCAAACAAGCTCCCACTGGGTAAGCTTAGTAAAGGTACCATCGCTCGTGGTTTCCAGACTTTGAAGGACCTGTCCGTGCTTATCGACGAGAACGACAACGATTCAAGGGCAGAGGTTGAACGTCTGTCGAACCAGTACTTCTCTCTCATCCCACACGCCTTCGGTCGCAATCGCCCGCCGGTCATTCGAGACATCACACTCCTTAAGAAGGAGATTGAGCTACTTGAGAGGTAAGTCTTCTTGACTGTACGAATGCATGTGAGGCATATACTGACTTCGTACTCCACTATAGTCTGTCGGACATGAAGGAGACTGCTGCCATGCTCAAGGACCAATTGAAGGACAAGAGCGATGTGAACAAGCTCGACAAACAATTCCAGGGACTTGGCATGAACGAGATGACCCCTCTTCAACACAAGAGTCGCGAATTCGTGGAGATCGACGAGTATCTCAACAACTCGAAGGGCAAGACACATCATGTCAGCTACAAAGTTCAAGAGATTTTCCGCATCGAGCGTCAAGGAGAATTCGACCGTTTCGACAAGAGCAAGTATGCGAAGATCGCAAGCAACCGCCGCTTGCTTTGGCACGGATCCCGAGTTACCAACTATGGTGGTATTTTGGGACAAGGTCTCAGGATTGCTCCACCGGAAGCCCCTGTCAGCGGATACATGTTTGGCAAAGGTATCTATCTCGCCGATATGTCTTCAAAATCGGCCAACTACTGCGCTTCGTACAATTCTGGAGGCACTGCCCTGCTTCTTCTCTGTGAAGCTGAGCTCGGCAACCCAATGCACGAGCTTACCGACGCGTCGTACACTGCTGGGGAGGACGCCGCCAAGAAGGGCCTACACAGCACATTCGGTATGGGACAGACTGGCCCGAGAAAGTGGAAGGACGCGGGTTGCGTGAACCCAGCCCTAAAGGGCTGCATGATGGTAAGCAAGCTCGCATTCCCATATTCAGTTTCACAGCTAACCATACTAGCCCGATGTATCGACACCGCCTGGAGCTACCAACGTACCCAACGCGTACTTGCAGTACAACGAGTACATCGCCTACGACGTTGCTCAGGTCAAGCTTCGTTACTTGCTCCGTGTTCAGATGTAGATTCCCAGCGCTATCATCTCTCGAATCGGCGTTGAGGCGTTCCAAGCGGGGTTCACAAGGAAAATTTCAAGGCAGGCGTCTACATGGTCTTAGGGATTAGGTTGTTGTCAAGATCAAATTCTATGTATGCAGCAAAGCCCGCGTCATGGGCTTTGCGCAGGCGTTCACTGTTCTCGCATTCTTGTCTTTCCTTATGCACAGCGTCATTTCGTGATGAGCCCAGTCTGTCAAAAGCATGGTATATTCGTCGTTAATCAGATACAAGCATCGCGAAAGGTCCCTATACACATCCGTAATATGGTCAAACTCCAGGCCAGTACAGAAGCAAGCGAATCTACTCGCGTCCACCGACCCTCCTTTCGTAGTCGTCTTCCAGCCTAGAGGCATCCACCACCTCGACGCCCTTGCCCAGCCCGATCATATCATTGCGAACCTGCCACCACCTAACAGTGTGCTCGCTCTCCTTGCCCTTGCGCATGGGGCCCTCGTCGTCTGTGTCAACGAGCCCACCAAGGCCAGTGCCATCACCGCCAACAACGACAATGGTCTGGCCAACCCACTTCCTAATATCGTCAATGTTCTGACCGTTCACGCCGCTCAATGCATCGACTACGTAGACAAGCTCCGGTCCAAGATGCCTGAGCATGTGCACGAAGCCAGTGGTGGTGTTGAAAGGCATGACCATGGCCGGGTCTTCGACGAGGCGGAGGGCCTGGGAGTGCAGTGTGTTCCAGAGCGAGTTGTCAGAGCCCCTGGTGCTGGGTGCGGGTGTGTAGATGACCGGTTCAACGGACGACAGCTCCTCGCCTGGTGTGCGTGCAGGTGTGCTGATGGCAGAGTATGAGTCGCCGAGCGAAGACGAGCCAGTGCGAGAGTTGGCGCGGGACTGTGGGCGCGAGCGCAGCGACGGGGAGTAGATGAGGACGAAGAGCTTGGTTCGCGAGAAGTCGGTGTCGGGGAGGTGGGAGAGGATGGTCTGCGAGCTGTTAGTTTCTGGCACGTGAGAAGGGAATCGAGATGGAAGGCTTACAGCGTTTTCTTCGCGGTATGAGCCCTCGTCGTCATCCAACCGGTCCAGGCTTTCTGCGCTGACGACCAAGACTACGGTCTTCCTCCTTCCTCCGTAGCCCTGGCCTCTGCCTTCAGCCTTCCGTACGCTCTCCGCGAAGCTTCGTGCCTGCACATCAACCGCAGCATTGCTGTCCCGGCTCTGCGCCTCAACATTCCTCCTTATGGTGGCCTCCTCATTCCATCGAGAGTGGTCGCCGAAAGCTTCGTCCTTGTCTTCCTCGCGGATAGAAGCGAGCGCGGCACCAGCTGCAGCACCCGCCGCGGCCCAGCCCGCAGCTGTCTTCTTGCTCACGGTATCGAAGAGCTGCTGTGGCGATGGTGTGCGCCTGATGACGCCTTGTGCGCGGCCGAGCAGCGTGCCATCGCCGTAGCCATAGCCCTCACCGCCCCCTTCGCCTACGGGGAACCCAGAGACATCGCGTGCTGCAGGCGCCCTGCCCTGTCGCTTTTCGTGGGCCGAATCTTCGCCATAGGAGAGATCGTCATCGGACGAGTAGTCGCGGCTGTCCTCGCGCGCACTCCAGACCCAGGCTGCGAGACCGGCGGTTGCGACGGTGACGGTGAGGATCAGAGGAACGTAGAAGCCGAGGGCGCCGCGGTTGCGCGAGTTGTTCTGGCGGCGGTCGTAGCGGTCGTAGTTGAAGGACGACATAGCTCAGGTCATGGTATCGTGAAATGTTTCGTGGGCGGGTCGGGCGTTGTTTTGGTCGTCAGCCGCTGCCGCTCGGCTGCTTCCCTGTTGTTGACGGCCGGCACGCCAGGGCGAGTGGCTGGGAGCTGAAGCTTGCTTGCTTACTTGACACATGCCTGCACGCCGCAGCGAGTGCGCGCGAGTCAGCCCTCGAACTTTTGGTGGCCGCGGGGTGACTCTTACACCCCACACCTCTTTGTACCTGCAGCATCAGTCAGCGGATAAACGCCAATACCATCTCTCACAATCAGGCCGTAAATAGCGCCTTCATATCCAGAAAGTATCGAGATAGGCCAGTGCTACGACTCTACACTCATATCGCGACACCCACAGCACACACCCACGATGCCTCACGCGACGAGTCTGCCCGCGCCGGGCTTCCAGGCCCTCATTCTGTGCGGACCTGGTGCTTCCTTCAGTACCTTCACATCCACGCCCAAGGAGATACCAAAGGCCCTGCTGCCCATCGCGAACAGGCCTATGGTCTGGTATCCCCTGGAATGGTGTTACCGCATGGGAGTCACAGGTGCAAGATTACGCATGTCCTTCTATGTTTTTATGCTTACATATTGTAGACATCACAGTCGTGACACCGCCAGAGTCATTAGAAGCCATCGAGGCAGCCATGTCGCAAAATCCACATCTCACAACCCTCCCTTCGCCGAAGCCAGACATCCTCGCGCCGAAGGACCTTTCACACCAGACAAGTACCGGCGACCTCTTCCGGTTACCTGAACTACAAAATGCGATCAAGGGCGACTTCATAGTACTGCCATGCGATCTCGTATGCGAACTGGACGGCACGGCGCTGGCAGACGCCTGGATGGTAGAACAGGGCGGGTTCGCAGGAGCCAGTGGAGGACTAGATCACAATGGCAGCAAGATTGCTTTCGGCGCTGGCGGAGAGAAGCTCGGAAGAAGAGGCGGCATGGGCGTGTGGTACCAGGCCAAGGGAGAAGGCAGCAGGAAGAAGGAGGAGACGGATTTCATTGCGACAACACCGCTACCTACGTCCATCGTCCCTGTTCCGACAGACTCGCTGCGCCGCAACATCTCGAAACTGGTCTACTCCGTACCCACCGATACGCTGAACGACATTACCGAGGAGAACAAGACATTTCCGTTGCGACATTCCCTCATTCGCCAGCACGCGCGGATAAGAATGCTTACGACCCATCGCGACGCACACATCTATTTCTTCCCATACTGGGTTATTGAGATGATCAAGAAGAACGAGAAATTCGAGAGTATCAGCGAGGAGGTTTTGGGGTGGTGGGCGAAGGCCGGCTGGCAAAACGGTCTAGGAGACAAGTTGGGTCTGCGGCAAATACTCCAGGGCGAAGATGAGGAGTCGGATCACGGGTCGCAGGTTGTCGAGGAAGAGATCGATGTATCCAAGTTCAGCACGACTTACTCCGGCGGTAACACAGAATCCGACTCTAAGGCTCCCACGACACTCGCGTCGAGAGTCACAAAATCGTCCAGCATACCCGAATCCGCGAAATCGCTCACCTCGAATACGAAACTTACGGTACCACCAATCCTTGCCTACGTCCAACCGTCGGGACCAGCCGAACCCCTCATCCGCCGTGTAGACGACTCACATCTTCTGCTTACCGTCTCACTCCGCCTAGCAAAGCTGCAGTCGATCGAGGAAGTCGGCAAAGAAGCAGCGTCGCCATTCGCCCATCAGTCGAAGATCGTCCACAAGGAGTCCATCCCAAGGAAATGCCGCGTAGAAGCCGAGAACTCACTGCTAGCGGACAACGTCATCGTAGAAGAGAAGACCAACATCAAGGAAAGCGTCATCGGTCCAAACTGCAAGATCAGCGAGGGCGCTAGGTTATTGAGGTGTTTGTTGATGGACGGAGTGGAAATCGGACCCAACGTACAACTCACAGACTGCATACTGGGCCGGAGATGTAAGATGGAGGGTGGCGATGCCAAAGACGGCGACAAGACTGTTCTCAAGGACTGCGAGGTTCAGGATGGACAGGTTGTGGAGTGGGGTAGTAAGTATCTCTTAACCCGTTTTGTGGAGAAGGCAGTGCTAACCATTGTGCAGCTGAGGCGAAGAACGAGAAGTTTATGCGCTTTGATGTCGGCGATGATGTGGGTAGTGAAGGCTTTGGCGGAGACGAGATGGACACATTGAACGATGATGGGGATGAAGGTATCCCGCTGCGGTAATCGCGAGCTCACGAAGTTGGAGAGATAACGCGCATACGACAGTACGAATTAACATGCAACCGAACAAGCCGTGGCTTTTCACCCTCGAAAACAAGAACGATAGCGTGTGTCGTTCTGGGAGCTTTCCAGCTCGACTACTCGTCTTGGCCATGGTCACAGGACACGACGAATCGTTTGCTCATAAGGAAGTCTCGTCGGTTTCGCTATAAAGTGCAAGATACGAGAAATCCATGGCCACAACGTCAGTACCTTACTTGTCACGCTTTGCCCAACTTGGGGTCGTCTCAAGGTCCGTTTGCTACCTGGGTAACACAAGAGCTTGGCGTCACGGGTACCCGCGTCCTGTCTTGCGTTCTTGTTTCGCCCTCACGTCAACATCTCTTATTTAATCAATTTGTTACAGGTCATACCTGCATCAGCATCTCTTATTCCCTCTCTCTCGCCACCTACGTAGCATGTCATACACCCAAGACGATCCCGATGCGGCTATACCAACAAGGCATTATTGCGACAACTGCAAGCAGGGAACCAATTCTAGACTGGACTGCGCGAACCTGGAAAAGGTCGTATGCTTCACCTGTCCTCATCGAGATCACTTCAACGACGACTGCGACCATTTGACACGCAAAAGCAACTCTCCGTCAAGTGTACCAGCTTTTTGGTCCTCGCCTCCGCTCCGGCGGCTGTTCCCCACTATCAGCACGAGGACATCCACCACAGGGCTGCGTACCCAGTCAACAGATGGGGCAAATCCAACACCATGTGAGAGCAAGGAATACACCGAAAGGAAAGAAGTCGAGATACAACTACTAGACTGGCAAGATCGCTGCAACGATGCTTTACGTCTGCTGCGAGCATGCGATCGCACAGACGCCGCCGATGCCTTGGAACTCCAGCGTCCAGACCTTCGCGGATGGAAAGAACCCTCGGACAAGGAGTACACACATGTACATGAATACGAAAAGGTTGCCAATATATTCAGCGACCAACTCCTGGTGACCCGGGATTCAAGCCGTAGACTAACACGGAGGAAACAGCATCTTAACGCGACGAAGAAATACTGCCTAGCCATCTTCCAGAAACTTGAGGCCTTTGGCCTTGCGGAAGCAGGTAAGAAGACTCGCACCGACTCTACGCATGGCCGTAGCCTAATCAGCGATCACAGCAATGGACCCTCTCACCCGCTGGCACATCGACCCCAAGTCTTCCACGATCGAGTCGGAAAGCCACAAAATCTTATCCCATATCCCCGCCACTGCTCCTACTACCGCTGGCTCGATGGCCAACTTCGTAGATCTCATGCACACGCACATCACCCACCTATACGAAATGCCCGGCGACACCCTCTACTCCCGCTACACGATAGCCTTCAGGATCATCCAAACTGCCATCCGCTGGAAGTTCACCGGTACAACCTTTATGCCGAACAGTGTCCACACCTCCAGTATTTCAGCTTCTGAAATCATGCGCCTTTTCCGGCCGCTGGATACGCAGTTTAAGGGTATACTTGAGGAAGGGTTGATGAGGAAGGGGGGTTTGCCTTGGGATCAGGCGCTGTGTTTCTTGGAGACGCATGGTGTGGAGCGATTGTATGGTTCTTCTTGGGCGTGGCTGAGGGAGCTGTTTCATTATGAGGATGGTGGATTGGCGCCGTGATGTTGGGGGTGTTGTGGTTGTGACGTTGTTACTTTCTTGTCGGTCCGAGCTGAGATGGGGCTTGTGTTTAGCCTTCTGGTCATTTCGTATTCGTGTTTACTCTGCATGTATACTACTGTTCGCTATATATTTAGGGGACGGTCACGAAATGTGGGAACAATGTCGCGTGAAAAGATGGAGATGTGATGACAGCTCAATCTAGATTGCGCTAGCGCCAGGTCCCTTCCCCGTACCTGCGCCACGAATCTCACCGCATATCACGCAATACACGATAGATCTAACGTCGGGTCTCCAATCGGCTTCTAATGTGAGGTGGATCTCAAGCTACATTGACGAGTACAAGGTCAGGTTGTCTACGCTAGGCTGCCCGGCACGACTTACCCAATGCGGACAAATATCACGGAGAGGAGAAGAAGGGGTAGGCAGCAATCGGTGCTCAACGGGGCCAAGGCAGTACTCAGGCGCAGTTTGCTCGATGTATATGAACAAAGGTATCTGGCTCTGAACATTAGATAATTAACTCCCTATTCCCCCAACTTCTCCTTCAACCCAACACCACAGATACATCACCAGCCAGTAAGTAGCTTCACCACCTGAATCAATTCTGCGTCGACCAGAAGGCACATACTTACCATTTATTAGTGTCTCAGAAATACGTACCTCTCACCATCATTAAGGGCGCGGGCAATGAGTACATCCCCATCCCCGAGGGCGAGAGCGCCATCGTCGCAGACTTCCACTCGTAAGTCCACCAAACCACTGCACCCCACAACATCAACCTCTCCATCTCCTCATCACACCAAGTGCCCAACACCCCCATCTAACGCACCCCCAGCATCCGCACCCAAACCACCGACTCCCCCACATACCTGACCTCAGGCTTCTACCGCATCAAAGCGGGCCCCACCCGCAACATCCCCACCTACGACTACGAAGAGACCAAGTATGTGCTCAACGGCCAAATCGACGTATTAGACGAGGCAACCGGCGTCACACATCACCTTGTTGCGGGCGACTTTGCTTTCTTTCACGTTGGCTCTAAGGCGCAGTTTTCGAGCAAATCGGGTGGAACGGCTTTCTTTGCGGTTACTAGGCCGATTATTACACAGCATCCGGGGCTGAAGGGGAGGGAGGAGAAGGTGTTGAGTAAGTTGTAGATGTGCATTTGGGCTATGGGAGGGATCGTCTAGGATCGAGTATGGCGGCGGCGAATGATGACGACGAGGATGGCTTTGGCGGGCGCAATCTCGTGACATGTATCGTTGCTAGGAACTAAAGGAACGAGTTGTCGAGTTCGATGAAAATAAATGACGAATAATGGACCACATTCCTCGATGCCAAAGTCTCTATCGAGCTCAAAATTCAGCACTCGAAAATGCAGTGATACATCTCTCAACACTCTGGCGCCAATGTATAGGTGTCAAACCTCGTGAATGGAGAGTGCACTATAGAGGAAGGCATGCGCGTTCAGATGTTGGCCTGTAGATAAAGCTGCGATATTCCCGAGATAGCTCCGAGATATTATCGTGCTCTGGCGGGGTCCAGACTGATATGCCGCTAACGTCATCTGGACCCTTCGATCGCGACAATCTTTCATGTGTACGCCATCATCTCGACTCATGCATCGTGTATTCTCAACACCACGAGGATGGCGCAGTCGCCTCTATCCGGCGTCATGATGCCGCCACGCTTCAATATCGAGTTGGACCGTACGGACCCCGACGTTCCCTTCCGCGCATCGCAGTCACACATCCATCACACATGGGCTCGGACGTTCCATTCGCGGCCGGAGCTCTACATCCGGCCGCAGAGTCTCCAAGAGGTGCAGAAGGTTGTTAACCTCGCGAGACGTATGCGAAGGCGCGTAGTCACTGTAGGATGCGGACATTCGCCCTCAGACATAACATGCACGTCGGCATGGATGATCAACCTCGACGACTACAAGGAGGTGTTGAACGTGGACAAGGAGCGCAAGACGATGACTGTACAGGCTGGAATACGCCTACACAATCTCAACCTCCAAGCAAAGAGCCACGGCTTGACGATGCCGAACCTCGGATCCATCGACGATCAATCGCTGGCGGGTGCGATTGCGACAGCGACGCACGGCAGTTCATACAACCACGGTCTCCTCTCCGACCGCGTTCAGAGCCTCCGCATAGTACTGGCGAACGGCCAAGCGGTACGCTGCTCCCCCCAGCAATCGCCAGATCTCTTCCGGGCCGCGCTCGTCTCGCTGGGCGCATTAGGCATTATCGTCGAAATCGAGTTCCAGATGATCGAAGCGAACAACGTCGAATGGATACAGACTATACTACCGATCGAAGACGTTTTGGCAGACTGGAACAACGGGCTCTGGACATCGAGCGAGTTTACGCGAGTATGGTGGCTACCGTACATGAAGCGCGCAGTCGTATGGCGGGCAGACAAGACGGACAAGGCACATAGGCAACCGGAGTACAACTGGTATGGCGGTAGTGTCGGCTTCCACACCTACCACATCCTTCTCTGGATTTCCCAGTACGTTCCGCGCTTCCTACCTTGGGTTGAGTGGTTCGTCTTCGGCATGCAATACGGTTTCAAGGACGGTGCTCTCATCTCTGCGGTTGGCGAGCAGCGCACGGAACTCTTGATGAACTGCCTCTACTCGCAGTTCGTCAACGAATGGAGCGTTCCCCTCGATAAAGGTCCCGAGGTATTGTCGCGACTGACGGACTGGTTGCACGGCGACGAGCAATCCTCCGGCATTCCCTTCAGCACCAAAGGTCTATACGTCCACTCGCCTATCGAAGTCCGCATCGCAAACACTGTCAACCGAGAACCGCGTCCGTTCCTTGATACTTCATATCCCGATCAACCCGCTCTGTACCTTAACGCAACGCTCTACCGCCCCTACGGTCAGGACCCCCCTTGCCGCGAACGCTACTACCAGGCCTTCGAACACCTGATGAAAGAGTACAACGGCCGACCTCACTGGGCGAAGAACTTCCAATCCGTCGACAACGCCTACCTCTCCTCCGTATACGGCAACGACCTAGACGAATACAACCGCGTCCGCAACGAAGTCGACCCCGAAGGCATGTTCCTCGGTGCCTGGCACCGCCGCACCATTCTCCCTCCCAAGACCGATCTCCCCCTTCTACCTCTCGAAGAAAAGGAGGTCGTACGCCGCGATCGACGCACTGGTGGAGTCGACTGGATAGGCGAGCAAGCCCGGTGGTTCGACGGCGGTGCTGATGTATTCGAGAAGGCCGGCAGTGAGTCTGGCGAGAGCTTCGATTACATGGCCGGCGCGGAAGCGGAGAGTAGTGTGTTGTTGGAGAGTTTGAGCGACGAGCTCATTGTTACGGAGGAGACTTATGAGAATGTTACGGAGAGTCGGAGGAGAGAGGGGACTGAGGAGTATGTTACGGGTACGAATGTGTTCAATAAGATGTAGATGTCATTGTATATAAAAGGAGACGGGGATACATGTACATGGTGGGGAAATACACCACTCAATGAAGATATGACAATGATGTATCAGTATTGCGATGTTTGCTTATCTCCATTGCCGTGATGAATATATGTTGTACATCTGGGATGGCTTGCGTACCAGTGCGCCCAATTGGGCAAGGTGCATCCGTGACTTCCCATCGTCTTACTTCCAACATTGACGCGTCTGCCACCATCACTCACGTTCACTACAGTCGATCGAAGACATGGTGACTATCAGAAGATATGTCGTCGACTGCATACCCCTCTCCCTGTGGCGATCATCGCGATCACCGCGATCGACGATAATATATCGAGCGGATGGACCCGTGGGCAAGAAGCCGGTTCCAGATGTGAACATGGGCAACAGCGTCTCACTATTTGATAGGGGAAGTTGCTGCACTGCGTTCTTCTTCATAGACCTCGTTGTGTCCCATAGTCACTCGACTAACAGCATCACAGTGTTGATACCTTGCAGTTGCATATCTGGTCAATCGTGTACTGGCGACAACGCAGTACGTCCTCGGAGGTTAGGCCCTGCCATGGAACATGTCCAACTCTGCTCAGCACTCAATTTCCTCATGCCCGAAGACTGGTGCTCCAAATTGAAGGCCTCACGGATGAGGAGACCCGTAACGAGGACTTCCATCACAGTCCGCCGCCACATGCAGCCACCCCTTACGTCTTCTCGGCTGATGGGCGTTATTTCCGCTTGCGAGATCATGACCCACAAGTAATATATCTCCTACCTTGGCAGCCACGTTCTGAGCTTGGCATGCAGCCACAACACGAGGAAAGCTTGGCCGATTCTAGAAGGTGGCCGACATGATTGCTTGGAAGTCTGCTTGCAGGGATATAGGAGAAAAGGAAGTCAATGCAGGGAGTTCAAGGCGAACGATATTTGAACGAGCGATTAGATTGACACATTACGGACTAGTTCGAACGACCCGCATCGCCCGTATCTACAGTCTAATTCGGACAGCAACCGAAGCGCCGATATTGTCTGTTCTTGCACACCGACTGCTCATCCGATTATCCGCGACCTATCCTGACTTAGGAAGTCTGCACATAGATGTCCGAGCTGCCAGAAGACTGGTAACCCTCAGTGGCAACGATCTGGTAGTAGTGCTGGCCCAAGTTCATGCCGTAACGAGCCCAGGCGTTGAAGTGGTTTTGCATGTTGACGCTGCCACCGACGCGCTTCTGCGTGCGGACAGACCTGGGAGGTTGTTAGTGCGCGTCCAACGCCCACATGTTGCTTGTCAACTTACCAGTACTGCTGAAAGGTCCTTGTTCCATCGATGGAGGGCTGGTTGGTACGGGTGGAGGTGGAAACGTCGTAGGTACCGCCGTCAGTCGTGAAGCTGCCCTTGCGCTGGGATCCGCTGCTGGGGTTGTAGGTGCCGTAGGACTCGATCACGTAGTACTCCACAAGCGGGTTGCGGGTCCAACCGTAGACGGCAAGGTAACCGTTACCCTGAGGCTGGAAAGATCCACCGTAGTTGATCGTGCTAAGATGGGGATCAGCAAATGATGAAGCTTAGTTCTTCAGATGACATACCGGCCGGTTCCAGGGTTCCATCCCTTGCCACCGACGAAGTTGCCGGTGTTCCTCCAGGTCACGGAGTACCTGCTGCCCTCTCCCATGGTGTACTGAGCGGAACCACCGCCATCAGTCCACCACGAGTAGAAGTACCCGTTGTTGTAGCCCTCAGCGCTGGGAGTGGATTGACGCTTCTCAAGAGCAGTTGCGTTGCCATCGTCACGCTCAGTGAGGAAGTCAAAGGGAGCGGCGAGCACGCTGGTGGTAGCCACAGCGGCGAGAAGGAGAGACTTGAAAGAGACCATGTTGAGCTGAGTTGGAGATCTGTGCTGGATGCGGTGATGATACTGAACTGCGAGAAGCAACGAGCTTATATGTCAACTTCGAGGTGGAGATGAGCCTGAATCGCTGGAAGAAGTCGCCTTTGGTGGTCATGAGGTATCATCTCGCCTCTGTCTACATCCGTCTTGGTGTCAACGACGATGGTGTGTTCCAGTCCTCTCATTTCGAAAAGCACGCCCAGCGCACTGACGAGAACGGCCTAGGGACCACGAACACGGCAAGCTGCACCGTTCAGTGACCGGCCTCGGTAATCATGGAAAAGATAGAAGAGCACAAAGATCCATGCCCCTTGCACACATCTGCACGACACCACAAAGATAATATCGCTGATCCGGGCTTTACGCGCTTTCTCAACCCGGTTCACAGGATGTTAATATAAAAGAACGCCACTAGGGTACAGGTGGTCGCCTTACCCCACACTCCTCGGAAGACAACGAAGCTTGGAAGGAACACCCGCCGCGCTAATGTCATGTAGGCGATGATATTGTTAGCGACAGTGGCGCACGTGATGAAACATTGGGCGCTCATGGCGGGAAGCCTCGGCAAACTCAGGATAACCACCGGATGAAGAGGATCTGCCAAGATGTATAGTAGCCGGCTTTTCTACCGATCCTGGTAAGACATGCCAAGCGCGGTGGGTATCTTGAGCGGAGATGATGTGTGGAGTGCATGAGTGGATCTCGAGGTCGGTGAGTACATGATAGCAATGTTACTATGCACTACATGAACGCATAATGGTGGTGTTATTACTGACAAGTCAAGGCACCCCTGGAAGTGTATCGAGGTTCGCGAAATCTTCACACTTTACACTCTCAGTGTTCCCAAGATCATCACTTCGCAAACTCTCATTCTGCCTTGATCGCCTGTACTCAGTTAGGCGATCGACGCGATAGTATCTGACTAACAACATGAACTACAGGATGAACTGCTGGTGCAACACCATCCGAAGCGACCACCAGTATCTAGCACTAACGGCTTCGCGTACAGCATCGGGGCACTACGGCTGCGCTTGTAGGTCGCGCAACTTGCCCAGTTCTCTAGATCCAAGACCGCCGAATGCTTCATATTAGCTGGCAAGCCGGTGGCATCTAGAGGTCGTACGAATTTACCCAGCCATGTCCTGGACGGCGCGTAGATCAGGGTCGGTCCATCCGATGGCTATCACGGCATCATCGCGGAAAAAGGAAACATGAAGGACGTAGGCAGGGATGTCATCCGGTCTACAATAGTATACCACGGTGGAAAGGAGTATCTGCATCCTGGTGTGTGGCAACTTCACCTTCAGCCGCTGCTGTATACCGATGTAGATTCTTGTCCCTGTGTGACTAGTCTGGCTGCTGCTATGAACGATATCGGCCTTCCAAGATCTTGTGCTGTTTCATCTACGCGTTGTGGATATCAGATCTTGCCGAGTACGATTCCCGGAGTCATTTCATGGCCCACCAAAGCTCCTGCTTACCACCGACCCCTGACAAGCCTTGTTGTTGTTTGCCACACTTCGGCTGCGCAGGCGATTCGACCTGGGAGATGAGCTGTCCGGCTCGTACGAGTGATGCGTGCAAGATTTCTCAGTGCAAAATTGGATGGCGTGAGGAACTAGCCGAAGGGTTTCCGTACGATCGTACAGCGCTGATTAGCCGTCTTGCAGAAATGGTTGGAAGAGGACTGTGTGGAAATGATGTATGTTATACTACCAGAGCGTTACATGCGCGATACGAAGTCAACATGGGCGTTAAGGTGACTCTAAGCAGAACGAAAGATGACATGAAAGACGGTCCGCAACTTCTCGTTCACTCGAACCACTTCTCGAGATACGAACCACCAAGCCTGCCCAGAGCCCTGCCTAAAGTACCCATGATGCCTCCAGAAGCCATCGGTTGCCGTTGCACTTCCTCACGGCCCAATCGATCCCAAGCCGCACACACGTCGCCCATCCCAACCTCGTCTTTCTCATCGAAGCTCAACTGAGCAATGAAAGACGCAACAGTCGTAGTACCGAGCATGATTGTGTGCTGAAGAATGCTACTGCTCAGCACACTTTGTGCTCTGTATAACGACGGTAGAGCATGAACCCCTCGCTTCTTTCGCTCGATATTGACAAGCTTCAGGAATGCAGTGACCACGGCGTCTCGAGTAGCCTTTCCGCTTTCCTCGGCCTCCATGACTTCAAGGTAGGAGGAGAGGGGCTCCGTACCGAGACGCATTACACTCACATAGGAGCCACAGTTGGAAGCTACTTGAGGGCTAGTCGCCACTGTCTCCGCAAGCTCTCCATTGGAGAGCTCGTTCAGTGGTGCGTCCCGAAGCCCTTCTTTGCTGCCTGAGCGTGTGGTTGATTGGAGGCTTCCTTGCTGCGTCGCAACAACTTCACACTTCTCGGTACTGACCGATGCAGCCTCGTCCGAACCGACATTCGAATCGTCCGTATGGCTCGAGAGCTCTTCGCGATCACACAAGTCGGATACTTCGGAACCCTCTAAACCCGCGTTGTCCACATCGTGAAGCCTTTCGCGGATGCCGGAGTCTGACCGGGCGTCTTCGATGCGACTGTCAATACTCTCGGAGGTCTTGTCATGTGCGCCATTGGAATGCTCGAGGAAACCTTTGATTGGAGAAGCGACTGAGTCAAAGTCTGACCCGCCGTCATCCTTGACGGTTTCGACGTCGTGGAGAAGCTGGTCGTATGCGATGCATTGGATCACACCATCCGCGCTCGCTAAGAACATCCGATGAGGGAGTATGCTCTCAAGTGACAGGTCGGTGCCGTTCTCGACGAGATCTTGGTCCACTTCGTAGTCCACGGTAAGGCTAAGTGGCTTGGGCGTGCAGTACGGTACAAGAGCCCGCTCCTTATTTGCATAGTCCAACGACACTTCCGGCTTGTTCTCGACATCAGTAGCTATGAGTGGGAACTCATATCTGTACACAGGGACTGTACCGTTGTCAATCGTGGCATCCTCGAGCCGCGTGAAGATCGATGACTCTGTCGCATCCGACTTTTGTGATAACACTTCCTTGAAAGCTTTGCTTGGTGCTGCGGCGGTCGTAAACGTAGGACTACCTAGCTCTTTCACGAAGGCTTCGCTGAAAGCCACTGAAGTTGAACTATTATCATCAATGTCCTCAACATCCTGGGGTAAAGAGGTTCCATACTCGTGATTGAAAACGTCAGTGATGTTTGAGCGTTCACCAAACGTAGCAACGCCGGTGGGAGCTGTGAAGGTGAAGCTATCGTTGAAGCTGCCCAGGGACTCTAAAGGCAGTGGCGACAACGTAGGCAAAGAGCCTGAGGACTGAAACCCAGTGACATCAGTGCTCGATGGTGGTAGCTGCTGTAAGGCAGTTGAGGTAGGTGAAGCAGCGTCAATATCTTCAGAAGACATAAGGCTAGAGTGTTGATGAGTGGACACAGCCACATCCCGTGGCGATGTTGCGCTGTCCTGGGTAGGTATGAGTCGACTGGGAGGCGTGTCGAACCGCTCAGGCTCGACAGTACCGACTAGTGCATACTTTACGTTACTCGAAGGCGCCTCCTTAGTGGCCGATGACCCTTGTTTCCTAGCAGCTCTCTTCGCCGCCTTCTTTTGTCCCTTGGTCGGAGCTAGGAGAGGCATGATGACGGCGGTCAGGTGTGTATTTGTGAGGTGGAGTCCTCTTTTCCCCTCAAATCAACCTGCAGTAGGAGCGGAACAGTCTGTCCGAGGCAAACGAGTCGTAAGTGGTTGGTAGGTGTCGCAGGTGTAGTTGAACTGAGAAGTGTAAAATCACTGCTTCTGGAGTACGTAGGTTGTATTTCCACCTTTTACGGACGAGGCAGGGAGTGAAGGTAAGTATAGCAACTCGCAGGTGGCCATATCTGCGAATACTTGGCAAAGGCGCGATCGTACGCACATGAGAATGGTGAAAGCCCCATACACATGATGTGAATCGAACCTTGGAAGCCGTCACTCTGGCAATTACATGCAATGGCAAACCACCTGGAGGAATTGTATATATGTTGTTTTCCCATATCTAGCGTAGCGTATATATGTGGTGGAAATCTCGCAGTGAAGGCAAAAGGATAAATGCGTCGCACTTCTATAAGCCCACGGGCGCCTTCTACATCTGTCCGGTTTAGTGTAGTAAGTGTTTGGCTGACATAGAGTAATTGCTAACAATCTCGCAGTTGGACGTTGGCAAACTTTGCAAATATCTATTCGTGGTCTCGATCGTTCCGGAAGATGATCGTAACATCGCTTCCGGACTGACGCGGATATGCTATGGATACTAAGCACGGAGTATTGGTTCGCATATTGAGAAGATCAAGTCGTTAAGCTTGGGAAAAATAACTTGCAATAGTACATGCACGAGATACGTTAGCAGAACCTTGAGGTGGTGGTTACCCTTCACCGTAACAGGTATTTGCCTAAGTACCTAGGTAGGTAACGTTGGCACGAGACGAGCAAAACGCCGAAAATTCAAAAGCGTACAAACCTGGTAGAGTTATCTAAACCACTTCAGCACGAACGCGTTCTCGCGATGAAAGTGGCGTGGCATTTGACCCTGAGGGCTCAAGACACTACGCGCTAACAGTAAGGCCCGATGACAGGAAGCAACACTATACCACAACCTGACCCGGACCGAAACAATTCAATATCGAAAGAACGCGATGGAATCTAAAAGGCTGTCGGGATTTCAGCCATTGTGATCGATACGGTTTCAAAAATGAAGATGGCTGGGGAAGATTTACTTCTTCGGCGCGTTCTGGTGAGCACTAGTGGTCACTAGCGCGACGCGTCCGTATGAACGCCTACAGGGATCCAAAAGTTCTTCATATAAAGACATGACGATACCCTTATTATTTCTGCAAACTTCCAGCTAATACAGAATGTCGAATCCAATCGTTATCGAGGTGAAGGAAAAGGTGGAAGGAGACATCTACTCATATGATGGCACACTGTACAGAATTAATGGAGAACGTCGTCTCGGCATCGATAGAATTCTCGTCACGCTTTTCAACATGAACGAAAAAGAGATGCGTAGACACGGATTATTCTGGGGTGTAATCTCTCCTGCGGACTTGGGCAAAGAAGCAAACTACGTCAGAATTAAGATGCTGCGAGAAGGACTGGAAAAGCTGAAAGCTGGCCGCGTGGCAGAGGAATTGGCAAGTCCCGTGTTTCCTTACTTCAGTTCAAAAATCTAGTTCTTTCAGCCGTGTTCCTTGAACTAATAATCATTGCAGCTGCCAGTATATCCGAGACAGATATTCGAGAACCTTGCCACAGAATGGCACAGGAGGCATGGATGGCACATTACTCCTCCATCTACAATTACTCCTCCGTCTACGATTACTCCTCCATCCACAATCACTCCTCCATCCACAATCACTCCTCTATCCACAATCACTCCTCCATCTACAATTACTCCTCCATCTACAATTACTCCTCCATCTACACCACCTGCAGCAAACGACCTCAAAAGGGAGCTCGATGAACCCATCCCATACGACCATGAGATTCTGTCCAGTAAGAAGATCAAATCGGAAGAGTTCACAAGCGACGGTGTCGACGCAGCCATACCCTCACATGCAGGGGAGTATGTGAACCGTTATTGGGGGAAGCAACCCGAAAACCCATGGACTCCAGAACGAAGCGAGGATGAGAAAAATCTCATGAGCCAACACGAGGCATGCCGTGCCAAGCAGACTTTCGTTGCAGCTATGGGTACTTACTGGATTCAGTGCCCACTGATTGAGCATAAACACCCAGAACTAAAAAGTAGTCTGCGCATGGTTGTTCAAGGCCTTGATGATCATACACAGGAACGTGGCTTGCTCGAGGCCCACCTCAACCTTGGGCTATTGAAAGGCACCATGGTTATGGGGCCTGGCCTTGACATAGTCCAAGATTGGTGTTACAGACACCAAAGCCAGCGTTCAAGAGATGGTGGCAATGGGAAATGCAGGATTGACAAGGACACAGAAAGACTTCGAGACGTTCTAGAAGAGCTCAAAAGAGTAAATGAATTACCTATGGACGCGATCATTAAATCACCGCCTCTCGACTTACGAAAGCCACTCGACCTCGACTGCGAAGCTCGACTATACGAGAACAGACCATCCATTGGTGGACCCATTCGCATCTCTGGCAATACCGCGCATCTCGAATTCCGGGCAGATAATTTGTATTTCGAAGGCAAGATCAACCTTCCTATGATCAGCGACACGCCTGTAAAGATTTCTGGTCACAGAATCAAAAGCGATGATTCTTGCACCGTTGAGAAGTGGTTGGATTACGATACGTCGAAGGTCAAATATGGGGCGGTGTGGAACGAGTTTTGACCGACAGAAGATTTCGTTTGTTGACCGATGTTAATGGGGTAGATTTTGTCGCTAGTTATCAGAGTAGGCGTACGAGCAGCAGTGCGCTGGGCGTGCCGCGCGATCTTTAGCCATGTAAATATTCTTTTCCAGCCCTACTGTTGACCGCTTTCGACTGTTGCTTTGTCAGGTATCAATGTACACCGCAACGCGTGTCATCGCGATCTTTGGCTGTGGTGTGAAAGACCCTGCAAACCTTACAGACAGCGCATTGTTAGCGTGTTAATGCGCGGATGCATCCTTCTGTATGCCTGGGTCAGCCCGCCGGGTCCGCAGTGAATACTGACACTTTGCATGTAACAGTGCCGTCGCTGCTAGTGTGCCCAGGTGTTGAGAAGAAGAAGCTGCATGCATGACTCGAGTCTGAACTTCAGGCTGCTCGCTCATATCTTCGACGCCGACTTCCGATGCGTGCGGCAATACTGAGAGCATCGTGGTGCGCTACGTCACCTTGTTGGATCTGGACACACCTAGGTAGAGTTTACAGTTTATTGAACCTTCGCGCTAGGCTCGGGACAACTTGTGGAGATTCTGTAGAAGGGTGCCTGACTGCTGAGAGCGACTTGTCGCTTTCAGATGGCCGGCGCTTGTCATTGGTCGGCGAGCAGCGGATTCCAGATGCCGCAGTGTCAGCTAAGGCCAACGCGCGTCTCGGCAAGCATCCCCACCCTGCGTCCGCTCGCAGGGGTATCGCCATGCACCCATATACATCGAGATACTGCCACTATGGACAGTATCGACACACATGCCCTATCCCCATATTTCCAGCACTTACTGCGAGCCTAAATCACAAAGTTGATTGCATTCACCAATTACTTACGACAATGGCCGGACTATCTTCTGCCGCAACAACCTTGGCCGGAGTGACGTATACATATAATGGATCGCTTCACCCGCGCACACGAATGCTGATAAACCACTTCTGCCTTGAGCTTGAGGAGGAGGTCGAGCAAAAGCTCATCAACGCGCGACTCGGAGTGGAGGACGTCTCGGAGGAATGGCTCCAGGCGCAGTTGCTGTTACGCGCTTTCGGGCGTCCCGGTGAAGAAGTCCGCCGAACGAAGCTTGACATGATCTCGAGTCTCGAGATTATCAACGCGATACTGGAGGACAAATACTACATCGTTAGTTTAACAATACCCATGTTTATTACCCATCACACTAACCCATGTCCAGCGCCCATTGGAGCATCTCCTTGAACTCTTCCACAATTTAGAGGAGGTTTGGGCCAAAGCATATCCTGAGCACCCAGCTTCAGAGAATTATTTCAAGAATAAAACGCGACACAACGCTTCCCAGTGCTGGTGCTTTGCTGCGCAGCAAAAGAATCTACTCATCGAAAAAACGTTGCCTGCCACGGTGACAAAGTCAAAGCCGAACGCGAGTCAGGCCGCACGACCTGCACCAGAAACGCAAGCCGCGAACGACGCCAATGTTCTCCAAGCACCCGCTGTATACAAGCGGCCACTACCGGACGCTGAAGATCTTGGTGAAGCTTCCGGCGGTTTGCACAAAAGACAAAAGCTCCCGTCGCCTACTCCTGAGTCTGATATCGATAACACGGAACACCCATTATCCTCGATCGAGCAAACTCCAGGCGCACCCCCGACGCCTCCAGAGCACGTGGACCATCTGCCCCTTCCAGTTGCGGTTCCTGTAAAAAGAGAAGTATCGTCAACACAAGAGCTTGCGGTTTCTGTACCTCAGTCCGAGAGCCCTCTATGGCGAGCGATTCTTGATGAACACAGCAGAACCAGGCTGCATAGGTACATGACTCAGATAGCAGGTACCTACATGGTACAGTGTCCGTTGCTTGAGACGAGACATCCAGATCTCGTCGGGCAACTCAACATCGTGATCAAGTACATTGGTGCTCCCTCAACTACGTCTGGCATACTCGAAGCTTACATCAACTTTGGCAAATTTGTTGGCCCGGCAGTACTTGGGCTCGACGATCCCCACCTCACAGAGTACCTTTGGGCCACAGCAAAAGAAAGACGGGGCCAACGTGGTCCTACTGATTACGTGAACGCCGAAGTTGAAAGACTTCGCGAGGCCGCACTAGATTTGGCTGGGCAAAGAACACCGGCACAGAAGAAGACTAACCTGAAGACTAGAAATCTTAGAGACATTCCTGCTCTTGAGATTGACACTTCCGAGTTACCCGATTTGTGTTTTGACGCTCGACTTGATAATCCGACCGGCGAATACTACGACTCAGGCACTTATCGCATCGCTCAGGGAGGAATCGAGTTCAGTGAGAGCGGTCTGTGTTTCGGCGGAACGATCAGGTTGCCAGAAAGTGCTGGAGGGGAGCTGAAGTTCAATGGTGTCAAGGTCTTCAACAAACATCGAGGTGACCTCCCGCAGAAGTGGGAAGATGTTCCTACAAGCAAGGTACTTCCGATGGAGGATGCTCCCTCATAGGTCCTCGGCGACTGTATACACGCTGGTGTTAATCTACTCATTTGAATATGGTGTTTAGCTTTTGCATGGAGTAGCTAAATGCCGCCGAACCCGAACAATCACGAACGAGAGTTGCGCATGCCCTGGTTTACCCAAACTGCCTCGGAAGTATGTACCACGCCCTGTATCCGCCGTTTCATCCTGTGCATTGGTCGCCGAACTTCAGGGTGGGCTCGCTTTCGGCCCGCCGCACTGACCCCGCTTTCCCGCGCGTCGCCCGACTTGATGCCTTTGACACCGGTGACCCACCCGTAGCGTCTATAGAAGCGAAGCACCGGATCTCACCGCATGCTTACATCTTTACTTGTTCCTCCTCCCATCAGCTAGTTTGTTGAGTAAATCCTGAGGTCGGAAGAGCAACGTCAGCACTTGATATGGTTTTACAAGCAGGTAACATTCCCGAGGTCGTCAAGCGCAGAATGTCAACATGTGCCGCATTCACGCCGGACTTGAGATCTGCATACAATTTTGACAGGCACCAAGGCGTGCACGGCTATTCAGAGTTCGGGAAATTCCCGATGATGGCTCTCGATCCATACTCGGTGACTTGAGCACCGGCAGGCCGCTGCGCACGTCTGCCGTTATACCTGTCACGGAGATCTGATGGAGAGCCGGAAAAAGATAACACCAAGGCATGTAAGCCCACGACCATTCTGCCTTGTCAAGTCTTCCTATCTTCATACACTCACTTGCTCCACTTTTGTTCTTCGCTTCCGCAAATCGATCTGAGACTACTGTCATCACGTGACGGCGATTTTCACTGCGGATCCGCTTGCAGTAATACTACTCCGAGTTCGCTCTCAGAACTGATCTACCCTGCGTCGTATTGCACATTCAGTCATCGCTTCACCGATCTTGTTCTCTCACCGTCGCGCCATCATTATGCCTGCTGCAACTCAATCTCTCGAGACCATGGTTCTCCAAGCCCATCGCGCGAAAGGCGTACGCTATCCGACAGCCTCTCAGAAAGAATGCTTCAAGACCTGGTACTCTTATGCGCTTCGTCAAGGTGAAGTCACGAAGACTTCCCCGAAAGTTATCGAGGAGCACGGAAAACATCTCAAGGAGATCAAAGAAGCGGCGCCGGGTGGGCGAACGTATCTTTGAGCTGGTATGTTTCTCAACCTACACGAAAGCTTGACACTGGCTTACTGACACGCTTAGACGAGGTTTTGACAAGTGTTTCAAATTCGCCTTCACACGATTTGGCGTCATCAATCTCTTTGCGAGTGTTTGGTTTTGTTGTACCAGCAGTGTGCTGATAATAGTTCGATCTTAATCCTTTCTTTGCGCGTTACACCGAATCCTTCCAAGCTTTCGTAACAACCATGTCTCCCCTAGCGAGCCGCAGCTAGTTTGACGCTTTATTTCACAACCTGTCTCCATATCTTCATCGTGTGGGCCTGTATCTCATTTATCACCGTAGTTTGCGAAGTCGCCGATCGTTACTTAATCTAGCCCCACTGTGGATACTAGCGCGCAAACTGCGTCTTTTGACGCTGTACGCAATCTCGTACACGCTTTCACCTCTCACGCTACCATCTCTTTGTCTTCCTTCGCTGCACATGAATTGTTGACTTTTTTTCGACAACCAAACCAAACAGCGAATCTCTGCATCAAGGTCAGGCGTCTAACAAGTTGCGCACTTCCCTTCACTCGCCTTGTCCTAGCCGCTGCTTGCAGCTTGCCCAGGCGGCACGCTCATAGCAATCACCAAGCTGCGCTACAAACGGCATCCCATAACACGACTTCAGTGGCATATCCAGGCGCTGTAGTCATTGTGAACACTGGATCATATACATGCGCTTCGCCACATACCTACCGTTTCACTGCTCTGACAATCGATTTTATGCTCCAACGGCGAGGCATGCATTCCAAACACGCCTCTATCTCCAACTTAATCTCTGGACATGATGGCTGCCATGATACCATCCCTTCCTAACCTTGGAAGACTGCAACCCCACTACGAAGGTTGTAAGCAGTACTCCCATGCGCATCGGCGCTCCTAGAAGATCTATCAAGATGTCACGACGCTTACACCTCGGTTGCATGGCCGGCTCACCTTCACCTTCACTATATCTCATCTGAACGATGAAATGGCGCGCTATTGTGCCATCACAAGGTGCGAAATCTCTGATCGGCGACCGCAACTACCAATAGAAGCTTCAGGATAACGCATGTGAAACGTGTGTGTATACTGCGAGAGAGAAGCGCGCGACCTGTCAACCATGGGGGTGAAATCTCGTCCCAGCCACTTTCAAAAACCTCCGCTACTCACTTCTACATAATTAAACCCACCGGAAGCCGCAGCTTTCTCCTTCTCAACTGCAACTCCCACATCCGCTGCCTGATCAGGACCAGTCTCAACTACAGCGCATATACACCGGCGCCCGCGATACAGTTTCCAAACCCGGAGGAAAAACCAACATCTACGAAAAGATGAGCGCTACTCACCTTGCCTCCGTATATATCCCAGGACAGCTTCGACGCCTCGACGACCTGCCGCCCGAGCTGATTGTTATGATCGCGAGGAGTACGAATGACGCCTCCGACATCTCATCGCTACGTCGCGTGAACAGGTTCCTGAGCGCGGTCATCCCCGCATGGGTTATTTCCGAGACGGCTTTCTATATAATGCCTACGTCCAGCAGTATCTCGAGGATGGCACAAGCAGTGCAGACCCAAAGCACCAACCCCAGCTGCAACCTAGGACGTGTTTCGGCGGTCATCTTCGAGAACGTATGGCCGACACCGCCTGATAAGTTTGGGCTCCATGGAGAACTCACGCAGCACGATGACTGGGAGGCCGACAGTGACGATGAGCTGCCGCCAAATTCGAACACCTATCTCCACTTCATAGATGGGTGCCATGAAGAGCGCGACTCTGCCCAGTTACGCGACTCCCTGGCACACTCACTGGGAAACTTTCATGGCGTCAAGGAAATGATCCACGTTCCCGGTTTCCACAAATCTCGACCAGCACAGGAGCGACCCTCCAGTGAGGAGCTCCTTCAGACAGTGCTGCTATATAAAGACCACGATCCGGAGGATTTTGAGGACGAGATGTGGACTCGCCGCCGCATGATGTTCGTGCCATATCCAGCATACCTCGGTCACGAATGCACTAGGATGTTTGATCACGCCGTTGATGCCGTTCTCCGCAACTCCATGCGGAAAGAGAAGCTCAAAGTCTACATCGAAACGCATTCAATCTGGGCATTGAGTGATGCCGATCCAAGCGCGCCACCGATACCCGCTACTCAGCTCGGACATGTACTTGCCATAAAGTACGTTGGTCATTACATGTCAATTCTGGATGCCATAGACCATGACTTGGGTATTCTGCACGATCAGAATATCAACACAGCATCGCACTACGCGGGTATAACGCATCTTTCCATTAGCGGAGATGGACTGGGCAACGAGGGTTCGGTACACATGGGGCTCTTGGGCGGCTCGTCACACTCTCCCGATTGGTCACGCTTGGAGACACTACACTTCGACGATACTCAGCAGAACGACAACTCCGCCGATTTCCTTCGCCAGCAGAAGTGTACCCTCGAACTTCACAACGTTTACTGGCTCGGAGATTCGATCCAACGTTTTTCCAAAGGCTCGTCACTTCGAGATGTCAAGGCTTCCGGTATCTTCGCCATTGAGGAGATCAAGGGGCATGCCAAGGGCGTCTGGATTGTGGCAAACGATCACAGGGAAGCCAACGAGATTGTGGTAAAGAATGCTGGGTGTTGCAAGCCAGTGGCATTAGGCCCTGCCGTCCCCTTCGTCTCGCCAAGCGATGTTCAGCGGTACATGGTGAAGGGAGGTGTCTTGCCGTTCAGCAAGGCGAATGTATGGGCAAAAGACTGGAAGTTGTAGAGTTTCATACATCTGTTGCAACTTCATCGTTCTTGTCGCATCGCCGCGTACGACAGCTACACAAGCGCTAGGTGTCGCAATCATTGATCACGGTTTGAGAAGATTGTTCTTGTTGGACATTGGATTTTCAGGCACTCGTGAAGAAAATTGGCTTGCTAAAGTCGGCTTCTTCCTTGTCTGATGGCTTGGTACGTCGCAGGAGGCGTGAGCGGGGAGTCGACTTAGGTCAGGTAGAATGGAAGCCAGTGAAAATACAAGTGCGAGCACATTTTGAGGTGAGACTTCACGGGCCAAAAAGCCCGGATATGTCAAGGAAACAACGCGTGAAGCACCCGACTCTGAAGATGCCCAGGTATGGCGACCCACGGGCGGCTGGACGCTATGGGGCCGAGGTCCTGGCAGCGCGTCATGCAGGTACCCACAGAGGCGGGGTACGCCTACTCACCCCAAAAGGGTGTCGTATCCCGAAATCCCGAATAGCATACACATCTTCTGGAACCAAGTAGATCATTAATCATTGCTTACCATATAGACTACGACCTTACAACGTAGGATCTGCTTTGCTCGTTGTTACTTAAACCTCCTTTTTTCCCCCACACCGAATTTGCCATCACAGCGATACTTCCACAACGAACTTCATCTACACCACACAGAACAACAACATACTACTATCCTACGCAAAAAATGGCTCCTCCTTCTTTCCGTGACCTTCTCGGCATGCCCGCCTCTACGGCTTCGACGAGCGACTCTGCTCTTCTCATCATTGACGCCCAAAATGAATATGTAAGTAATAACCCCTGTCTATCTAGCGGTCTACATGCTTCATCCCCTGAATCCTGAAAGACAACTACTGCCCATTTATCGGCAAGGATGGTTTCGTTTTGAATGCAGCGATTTATTGCCGAACGTTTAATATCCTCATTGCTCACACTCGCTCTCTCCTTGCCAGCCGCATCGCTAACTCTACCGACTAGTCATCCGGCGCTCTCACCGTAACAAACGCCGCAGCAAGCGGAAAGGTCATTGCCGACCTCCTCGACAAGTACCGCAAAGCAAACGGCAAGATCATCCACATCCTGCACCAGACACCCGAAGGCGCACCCGTCTTCACGCCTGGCACTGACCTGGCGGAAGAGTTCAAGGAGGTCAAAGCACAGGTACGCTGGCCACTAGAACCTCCTAGGGGAATTGTCGCTAATCTATGACCAGGACGGAGAAGAGAAGATCTGGAAAAACTACCCCGGATCCTTTGAACAGACATCTCTGCATGAGACATTAGAGAAGATGGGTGTTAAGAAGCTTGTCCTGACTGGTTACATGGCACACGTCTGCGTGTCCACAACTGCACGTGAGGCTTTCCAGAAGGGATACGAAGTCGTTCTGGTAGAGGATGCCATCGGCGACCGTGATATACCTGGTGTCAAGGGCGACGAGGTCACCAGGGTGGCGCTGGCAGAGCTGGCAGATGTGTTTGGCACAGTTGTCAAGAGCGCTGATATTAAGTAGACGAGCAAGAGCCATGAACTGAGACGATTGATCCTATACAATGACTGTAATAGAAATGCAATAGCGCATCTCAAGCGCCGACACCCCTCAGTACAGTGACGGTATGCACGTACCTCACCTTCCCACCCTCAATCCTTATCTCGTGACTGTCCGGCCAAGCTCCCAAGCTATCGAATTGGCAACTGACCTGCACACTACCAATACTCTCATCCATAACGTATCGCCTCATGCCATTCGCTTTCTGACTCCCTCCGTGCGGAAGACTCGCTCCACAAGGGTTGGTATACATGCTTCCCTCCACCCTCTCACATTGAGTGCCCCAGGGTATAGTGTCGGCAGCAGTGGCATTCGTCCACATGTCGAGGTAGGCGTCACCGACAGACTTGAGGAGAGCACGTGAGGGTCGCGAGGCGGTGGGAAGGGTAGACCACGATTCGGCGCGGATGTAGGAAAGGGTCTTCTTCGCGTCGAAGAACAGGTCGCCGGTTGTAGCCGCTACGGTATCGATGGAGCTGATGGACGACGTGTCGTTGTTCAGATGGCGGATTTGGGTGCTAACTACGTAGGGTTTGTTCCCAGAAGCGCTGATCCACATTGTGTAGCTGGCGCATGCTTCGGTGTCGGTGGATGAGCGGTTGAGGTCGATGACGAAGGGCGTTGAGAGGAGACCAGTCGTAATGTTGGAAGCCTTGTTGTTTTGCAGATATGTGAAGTTCGTGGGCGCGAGGCTGAGACTGCTAGGAGAGCCCGCAACCTGAGCCGCTAGATAGGACTCTGCGGCTGCAAGAAGACCTTCGCGCGTACATTCGGCCGATGATTGAGTAGCTGAGAGTACTCCGACTGTAGCCGTCAGCCATAGATGAGACGAGAAATGCATTCCGTCAGATGTGATGAAGGCTACTCGTAAAGTATCGAGACCTTGACATGACTATATAGGAAAGTTATATATCATTCCAGACATCATCGCATTCGCGAAGACTGCCGAAAATCTCAAGGGAGTGATGCCGTTGTGGCGGATAATTGTTGCTTGTCTAGGATGTCAATCTAAACCAATGCCTCTTAGTGGTACGCTCAAAGCGAGTTAATGTGCTTGTACTGTGTTTTATACCTGCCGTTATGATCTGTCCGGTAGTCTGGCAGTTGCCGTCATCGAGTATCCGAGCTGGACAGCGTATTGATAGTCTTGTATTGACCCTCTGGAGCAGATACGATGCAAGGCATTTTGCCTTGTTCGTAAATGAGTTCCGCTTGATCGCTTCCACGTTTCGCAAGATGTGCGGCTGTGTTCAGTCTTCGTTCAGCCTTCGTTCTAAGGTTGTTCAAAGTAGCTCATCTTGGATAATTTTGGGAGAAGCCCCATGGTGTCTGATATGGCGAACGTGAGCTGTGGTGTCGCGATCATGCCAGGTTCATCGTAGTCTCACTCCTGCACAGGATGCTTCAATAAGACAAGCATCGGCAGGCGCGGCGGGCTTGAAGTCATGCTCGAAATATTCTGTACAAGCCAATGGCGATGATATCGAATGGCTCAGAGTCGCGTGGGTTTCTGAGGTTTACCGACAAGTCCGTACAATTGATGGTGCAACCCGACGGGAGGAGAGGCGCGCAACCCCGCGCGACATGAACGCGTCGCAATCCGCCAAGCCTCCAGGAACACGCTAACGGCGACCAGTGAGCATCATCATTCGAAAGTCATGCTGGTATCCTTCTACAATTCAGGTATGCGTTCAATATCCTTATCTTTCTGAATCGATACAAGGATGCTAACTTCATAAAGCACATAAAATTAAGATGGCTCGAATGGCCCCACCTACGCAATGCCATCAGCGCGCGTTACCTCTTCCACCGCCCCAGCCAGCGAGAGCCCATATGCCCTTGACCAGCGCATCCTCTCCGTCGTGACCTCGCAGACTCATCCGGTTCTTCTCCAGCTGATGCCTTCGTAACTCGTCGTATACCCCCACCAAAACCTCCTTGAGCTCGTCGCCCGGCTTGCCCTTCCAAGCCGCCCCTCCTCCACCAATCTTTGTACAACAACGCTCAACCACAAGGTTCATGATCTCATGACGCTTGGTGGGATATGGAATTGGTGCAGGGAAGTGAGCGATACTCTGGCTTATGAACACGGTATAGAGGTGCAGCAAGGGGAAGTAAGGCGAATCGATCTGTTGGGAGGCTTCGATGATGTAGCGCCACGATATGTCTACTTCGCCGATAGGTAGACAGGCATTTGCGCGCCAGACTAGTCTGTTTGCGCGTGGGTTCTTGGTCAGCCATTTTGGTAGCACAGCACCTGCGCTGGCCATCAAACGTGCAAGCCGAACCAACGGGATCGCGAGACCAGTCGCTATGTTGGGGCGGCCCAGGGAGTCCCAAGATGCGGCCACGAGATTGTAGCAATCCAAAAGAGAGTCTGGCCGCCGATCATCGGGCGCGTTAGTGCGATGTGCAGTGTTAATCAGGGCCGGGATGATGGCTTGGTCGAGAATGGAGGTTACCGTGAAGGCACCGGTGGGCTCTCGCTGCCAAAGTATCTCCAGGCCAGACCATATCTTCATCATGAAAGCATGGAGGCGTTCCGGCGGCTGGTCGCATATTGCTTTCCAGATTGAGGCAACATCGAAGGTTGCGCGTGGGTTTGGTTTGGGGACCACGACGTAACGGCAAGTTGGACAAGCATTTGAGTTTCCCCTACCCTCCTTCAGCCACTTCTTGATGCACTCATGGCCGAAGATATGCTTGCAAGGCAGCGCCGCAGGCTGATGGGTCGCGCTGAAGTGCTCGGTGCAGATGTTGCAAGTGTCTGCGGGATGCAGTTGCGTGTTGAGGAAGTTGTCCATGCCTGCTTGAACGAAGGCTGCAAGTTGGTAGAGACTGATTCGAGCAGCTGGCAACTCAGGGCTTGCAGTCGATAGACATGTTCGTGGAAATGCATCAGGTGGGTGAATCTGTTTGCAGTGAACGAGCGATTGTGAAGGAACAAAGGCATGTAAGTTTGCGACTTCACGCCTCTGTCGTGTGAATTTGAGATTGAATACAAGTAGCTAACTCATAGGAAGACACTGGAAACAGCTTCCGGCTTCAGAAGAGAACTTTGTCGTGAAGGGAAATCTGGTCGCATGCACTGCGAACCTGGTCGGCCATTCTACCCTCGGCGGCAGGATTAAACGTGAAGAGCCATGTGGGCTTCTTCCATAAACGCCGCAATGTCTCTGGGGCCTCTGAGGAGAATGTGGCGTCAGTCACGGCTTCCATCGCCATGCAGGGTGCTTCCACTCAAGGTTCGCGATCTCGTCATCTGATAATGATGCGAGCTCTGTATGAGCTTCTAGCTGCCTCCTGTCCCTCTTCCTGTTGTCGCGGGTCATCCAGAGCTTAGTGAAGATCGCCACGACGGTCCATGTCACTGCGCAACCCAAGTTGATCCCATTTCCAATGGCATAACGGGGAGAGTCGCCAGGTAGATAAGTCCAACTGGCGATCAGGGCGCCAACGTATCCAAAAAAGACGTTGGTTCCAATGGCAATGCTACGCGCAGAGTCAGAAAGCACGTTTGCGCTGACTTGTGCGTTCGTCATGGCAGCCAACGAGAAGCATGTTGATGCGCAAAGGAAGATAGCCGCATATCGAACACTTGCGTTCATCGTCGCAAGGAACATCGCATACCCAGCAATTACAAAAGGGCCCGTGAATGCAATGAGCGTCTGTCGAGAGTTCATTTGCCAGCTTACGGTCGTGATCAGAATAGTGCAGACCACACCCAGAACGTACGGCGGCACTGTCAAGAGCTGCTGTTGGACGACGGTGCGAGCTGGGTAAATGGTACGAACGATCGTCGGCAAGAAGAACGAAATGGCTATGACAGTTATGCTGTCAAGCAGGAAGATGAACGATGTCGCAAGCGTGATTGGGTTGGAGAAGCCGCGTCGAAGCTTCAAGGTATCGATCTTGTCGAGCAGTTCGGTCTGGTTGAGACGCTCGGATTTTATCCTGCCAACTATCATCCGTATCTCATCTTCGGTCATCCAGCGTGCAGTGTCCGGGCGGTCAGTCAGTGTGAAAAAGGCCACGACAGAAAGGCACATGGTAACGATGCCTTCGATCGCAAAGATCCTTTCAACTGTTATTCAGGGACTTGCAACATACAGGCTATTTGCTTACATTTGCCAACCATCGAAGAAACCGACGGAGCTCAAGTTCAGGATAGCCGAAGCGATCATGCCACCGAAAGCTCCCGCGAGAGGGGCCATGGACAACCACAGCCCAAGACGAAAGGTCAATTCCGACCTTTTGTACCATCGTGAGAGGTAGTAAACGCATCCAGGCATTACGCCGGCCTCGAAGATCCCAAGCAGGAATCGAACAGCACACGCCTGAGCGCGGGTTCGTACGAAGGCTGTCGCGATAGACATGGCACCGAAGCCAAACGAAGTCATCGGCAGAAACCATCCAGGGCCTACTGCTATATCAGAATTGAACAAAGCGCTCTATTCATCGTGCGCACCGATCAGTTTGCAGCAGAGCGTTGCTGGCATCTCGAAGACTATGTATGACACGTAAAACGCCGATAATACGACGTTGTAGTCATATCCCTCAAGCTTGAGATCCTCCTCCATGCCAGCTATACGGGCGTTGCCTGTTGTGATCAGTCCGTGGGCATAAACAAGCCATGCGCAAACGGCCTTACCGATGTTCGTTCGATCGATGAAACACAAGAGATACAGTACAATGACGGTAGGCAGAACGCACAGGTCGACTTTCATCAGTAGCTTCCTTTCTCGACTGCTTGTCACATTGTTCGAATTCGGCTCATCGTGACCTGCGTCGACCTCAAAGGTCATCTCACCGGCGTGCTCCCGGTCCATGATTGCAGATTTGAGAGTAAGTTTCAACGCGAAAAGCGATTGAGAAACGGCGCTGACATGCTTACAAAGGTGGGGTACTAGCTTCCGGATGAATCGATCCTGGCTTGCATGGTATCCATGTCTGACAGCGGGTGGCAGCAACTCCAGCTGCAGTCTGCGGTCGTACGAACCAGATGCTAGCCGCAATCGGACTAGTGTTTGAACAACGAGACATCTACGACTGCGCAGCAAACGTCCATGTCTTTGTCACCAACATTTGCCCACACTACAGCACTAAATTTGATCCAGAATGTCAAGCCTACAACAATTCACTCCCACAAGCAACAAAAGAAGCTTCGCCACAGGCCCCAGCTCGAGTCGCGCAACTATCGCAATCCAGCCTGGTCGATGGATGTTCACTCGACAGCGATCCAAATCGTAAAACCCCAAACGCTTTCACACACTGTTCGTGAAAACTCAAAGAAGCCTCCGCGCACCCGTCTAACTGAGCGGGTGTCAGTTCATTTCCTTGACAATTTACTCCAGCCATTAAACCAACTACCCGGCGTCCGAGCTCAACCTCGACCTTAGTTGGACCGACCGAAATCTCACTCCGCTTACGTCATTTCTGAAGTTCTCGGCTGGGCCGCGACCCCGTTCTCAAAATGCCACGCAGGGTAAAAAAGTCTCATGTCTTCGCGACAAAGTCTCGGCCGAAGCGGTCAAACACTGCTCTGAAGCAGAAGCGACACTTGCCATCCAATACACCGCCTACCCTCGAACCCTCCTTCGACACAGAAGAACCAAAAGAATCGTCTGAAAGCGGAAGATCGTCGACAGTATGCTCTGAAGTCTCAAGTCGTGATGGCCTTTTTCCTGAATCGTCTACGATGGCCACAACCCCTTCGATGAGTGTAGAATTACGGAAAGTCTCTGCAATATCGGACTCTAAGTGTATTGTTTCCAAAGGCGCGCTATGCAGTACCGCCTGTTCTTCATCCTCCGATTGCGCGAGCGATATGTCCGCAGTTTCGGAACACGAGTCGCGTCCACATGAGCCAGAAGCTGCTACCTCAGATATCAAAGACTTTACGGAGCACGCCGCAGAGAATTCGGACAAGCGAAAGCTCTCAAAAACTCCAATAGGACACATAAGCGACAACCACCATACCACATTAGAGCCGATGAACCCGTCTTCCATGCGCCGCACGAGAAGCACTTTCAAGTCGCTAGGCCCGAGCATAATATTCAACTCGCTCTTCGGTGGTAGAGATGATCTTGTATCGACTCCCATTCCGTCCTCCCGCCAGCCTCCTGCAGCTAAACCTGCAAAATCGGAAGTTGAACAGGTTCCAGCATACGCGACAACTACACACGCTGCGTGGTTTAGTAGCCCGGCCAACAAAATTGTACGTGGTGTACCGATGGGTATCTCGCGAAGCGTCGCCGAACTGCAGCGTACTGCGCGGCCCACGACTCCTGTGCTGGATCTCGAGACGTCGGTCTCCGCTCTTCCAGCGCATCAGTAATATTCGACTGGCAGCGTCGCAAAGACCTTGGTCACATCTTCTACCATGATATTCTCTGCGTTTGATCTTCGGGTTTGGTACGATGAAGCATTATGAGTGCCGTGAGTGGCTCGCTATTAGGGGTCTTCGCCAGAACATGAGAACCATGGTTATACATTTGAGTCAACACATGAGATATTTTTAATAAATGAACACGCTTCCGGTCATTGCTTTTTCAACAACCTCATTCCCGAATACCAAGCCTACTCTCAAACAAAATCCCAAAAGTCACGTCTAAATCACAAGCGCATCCAAACCACGCCCACGCCCACGCCCACATACCACCCACCATGTCAGGCATCTTCAGCACGCTCGTGGCCTACTTCAAGATCACACCAGAGAAGCCAACATTTCGCATCACCGCACTCGTCGCACCCGCAACGTCACAGCAATACTTCTCCGACTCCAGTTTCTCACACGCCGATCTGATTGGCATCAACGAAACCATTACCTTCGATGTCGACTGCGATGTAATCCCCAAAAGCATTCGCTGCAACTGCCTAGCCTCGGGACGCGAATGCAAAGCAGAGTACCTGAAGGAGCACTACGTTATTGAGTGGGCAGCGGGCAGTATCATGGAGAACGAAGAGGTGGAAATTGGAGGAGAAACTGTACGCAGGGAGAAAAAAGGGCGGCCTAAGATTTGGGAGGGTTGGTGCAAAGATGGTGGCATGGTTTATCTGAGCCCTACGGAAAGGCTGAGGTGTATTGAGGGCTATGATGAGCATGTGAGGGAGGAAAGGGAGAGTGATCGGTTGAAGAAGGCGAACTCGTTTTAGTTGGGTCAGGCTACTTGGTCTGCAGTCTACAGCGATATGGAAACGTTCAAAGTAGGTGACTTAATGTCGATGTAGGCTCCAGACCTATTCAGCTTTTCCCTTGCATGAGGTGCCTTCTACAATCTGGTACTGCCGAATGGTTGTGAGTGCGCAAGCGGATTATTCACGGCAGTGTTAGCGCATTCCCAATCACCAATCAAGCATTCACCATTGTCTCACACAACGCATTCGTTTGTCGACCATAGCCTCTTCACACCGTGCGTCACATGCGAACACTGATACCATCAAGTCTTTGTTCAATAACCGTATACATGGACACAGCTGCTTCTACCTTATCATTCCTCGTATCCGGTCTGCTGATACTGCGCCACCTTGTCTCGCGCAAAATTTCCCAGGACTTTTTGACTGTCCACATACTCTCGTAGTCAGGCAAACTACGCCCGAAGTCGGATATGTCGGCTTACTTTGATCCTCTAGGCGAAACGGAGCCGAGCACCACGAAATACACCTTGACAGTCCTGATTCCACCTAGACCGCCGCCGCGCTGGTTGCCGAGCATATTCAGCAACAAACCGTCTGCAAACACAGATCTTGTGGCTGCCGGGCACAAAATTCCTGCATCGAATACCAATCCCAACTTTGATCTTTTCGAACTCAGAGACATCGATGTTCTAGACACCAAGACAGTCATTATACGAAGCGCATGGTTTCCATGCGATATGAGGTGCGCGCATGTTGAGAAGGGATACGAGTGTAGAGAAGGCTGCTACTTTCTTGAGAAGGGTGGGGACGTGGCAAGATGGCGATGCAAAAGGGAAGACTGTGAGGGACACGTGTACTGTGGGAAAGTCATGACGGATGATAAAGGAAAGAGCTGCTTTGGTAAGGAAGGAGAGAGAATGGTATGCTTGGAGAAGAGACCAGAGACAGATTCTTAGAGACCTTTGGCATGATAACAATACGACAAGTGAATAGACGAATCAGGATGATATTATAAGCGTGTGTATTCAGTGACGATGCGTAGATGCATAAAGGGTATTCGCTAAGCCAGAACTCGTTTGAAATGCGCAGATGAAAGCGACTGTCTCGCTACTAAACTTTTACAAAAAGAAAGCGGCAACTGCGGCACCAAGACCAGCCAGAGCTGGGACTTGGACCATGTGGGCAGCACCAGTGGCTACTTCCTCAGGACCGCTGGAGGTGGCGGAAGCTCCAGAGCTAGCAGCAGATTCCGAGCCAGTGCTTGCCGCTGCGTCAGAGTCGGAGCCGGTAGCAGTGGCAGATCCAGAAGCTGCGGATGTGACAGTGGAACGGGACGCTGTTACGGAAGCGCTGCCGGCCGATACTGATGCGGCCGCTGTGGCACTGGGAAGGGAGTCACCGCCCTCGGTGATGACGACGGCGAACAGGTCGAAGTAGCCTTCGGGGAACACTGTACTGAAAGAGAGAGCGGCATCCACACCGTCCGGGCAGAGGGAGGAAGCGTATTCTGGGTCAGCGCATAGAGAGCTCATTTCAGATTCGAGGCCAATGGTAGTTTGGGTGCAGGTTGCCTCCGCTTCGTCGGTGTTCTGGCGCGAGCATGCGCCGGAGACGGTCACCGTCACGCCGTAGTGGTCATTGGAGGCGTCATATTCATAGTAGGTGTTGCCTCCGACAGTGATGGTCGAAGGGACATCGGCCTAGTCGCAACAGATCAGTGAATGTTATCGATGATTTCAACTCGTTGTTACGTACCAGTGAGTCGTCGAGGGTTATACCCTGCACAGCCACAGACATGATAGTGCGGTCGTTGTCAACGCTGACCACAGAACCCTCGTACGAAATGCCCATATCGCCTAGACCGGGCATCCAGACCTGAGCGGTCGTTTGAGCCGCAGCGTAAGAGGCGAAAAGCGCCACGGAGAGGATCTTAGACATCTTGCGGTGTTGATTGAGACGAGCAATGTGGGGTATAGTGACAAGTATTAAATAAGAGTCTTGAAAAAGATTGGCAACGAACGACAGGCAGTAACGAGTGATGCTTGGCGATGAAGAAAAGGTTCGTCGAGTATGGGATATCTAGTCTACTTATTGGGGAGATTCGGAGGCTGATCGCTTAACTGACAGCGCATGATGCGGCACGCCTAACCGGGCGGCGCAGGCCCCCTAAAGACCACCAAGCCGCCTTTCTAGGCACACCGGCATCTGATATGGTCTAGCTGCGTCTATTCGTGCGACTGTTGCCTAGGAGAAATTGCGCGCAAATCCTCCGCAATTTTCGTCGAGTCAAGCCGAGTATGCTGTGGAGTGACGTTGATGTTGCTTGGTGATGCGCACTCGAAGCCATGAGTTAGAGCTGCCAAGTTCTCGTACTCGGTCAGCCAGATAGTTTACTGTTGAATGCTTGCCATGTTCAAAGATACTTCGTCTTCACGCGTGTAACCTCGATGCACTAATGACGATTCGTGTGTGAGCTAGACTTGACAGACGGAAGAGTTTGTGGCTTGCAGCATGGCCCATGCATGTTTCGGTGCGGCGCTCTCTGGGCCAGTCCATGGGTAGCGACCTTACCGGGACCGCAAGCGAGGGCACATATGTATGCCAGCCCTATGCAGGCTCTAGTTGTTCGGGAAGGCCGCAATTTAGAAAGTGCGCGATTTGGGAGAGATTTTGCGAGGTGGAGTTCGGGATGAAGTGGGAGAAGCGGATGCGTCAAGCGCTGCTGACATAACCCGAGCTCAGAATTGTCAGAATGGTGGCAGGCGTCTCCACGAGCTTTCTGGTCGTGTGTATCGTCACACAACACATCCAATCCTTCGTACGATAACGCGCATTGTGGAACTAAGTGTGCATTACAAATTGTGTAAATTAAGGGAAAAATCAAGGGTATCGCGCTCGCAAAAGCAAATGCAACGCAGCACAAACGCCAGGCCTGCCATACAACCGTCTCAGCCATACCCGCCGGGTGTGACAAGCTCTTCCAGCCCAACAAAACCCCGAATTACTACCACCGTCACACGGTATACCACTCTGCCTTCACGTGCCCCTTCGATATTACCGCCCCGTCGACGCGCATAGGTGTTGGGCTCGAGGTCGTTTGGGAGACCGTAGTGTGGCATCGGCCTCGTCCTCCATCAGTCGCGGATCATAGTATTCTTGGCCACCTCAGGCGTCGTTCTGGTAGTATTGAGCTCCACGGCGCATACCACTCGAAAAGTTGTAGTCATCGTCGTCGTCGTCCCTCGCGCGAAGGAGATCCTTGGACCAGCCCTGGAAGGGCTTCTTGAGCATCGACTTCAGAGACGAAGAAGTCGCAAGTGCATGATGCATGCTCGGTGAGGATGAGCGTTCAACTGGCGCCGTCACGGAAGAGCTGCGGCTCGATGGCTTGGATGTTTGCGCCACCATGTTGAGGGTATTGGGATTGAGTGTGAGATTGGATATTTGAAGGAATTGGAGACTTGTAGGTTCGGAACGAGAGAGAGAATGATTGCTAACGTTCGCTTGCTTTGACAGATACGCTCCCCCGAACTGTCGGTCTGGCGCCTCACTATATACTTCTCCTATCGCAAAGTCGAAACGCATCGCTCCCAACAATTGTTCCGCCGAGTCATCACCGAAAAACCTCATACCGAAAGACTGCATACCTTGATAAGAAGGACCCACTGCAGTCTTGCATTTTCAAGACTGTAATTACGATCATTGGTCAAGAAGCATGTTTTCATGATCTAGCCTGAGTAAAGCATTGCACATGTGGCGAATCGGGTACAACTCGGACTTTCGGAGGCGGTCGGCGGCTGAAATCGGGACACTTCGGAATGCACGAGACATAAGAAACCGCCAAGCAACCGGACGATCACAAGCTTGTCAAGACAACATGACCAAGTGGGAATGGCAGAATGATATTTTCTAGTCTTGGAAGTTTTGTCTTCTTGTACCAGAATCCAAGACAGGACTGCGACAAAGACCTATGGTCAGAAAACTGTCTGGCGATGACCCGCGACCACTTGAACAGTCATGTTCAGCGCAGGGTCACAATAGCTGCCAGCGCTGCTGATATTGAAAAAGCCATTAGATAGTAGACTTTAATTTGCTGCGCGTGCGCGGTGTTGTCCGCAATAACGCTCCGCATCGCAAACCGGTCATTCAGTCTCATCCCCTCCTGCCATGAATCTATTCAGAGCTGTCCTGGCTTCGTTTATTTGAATCATTTCTGCCTCGTTTTGCTCTCTGAGAATTGCCAACATCTCAAATAGTTCGTTGATTTGTCTAGCGAGTGATGGAGGATGCGTGCTCGATGGGTTCCGATGGATCAGCCGTATGATCGGCCCTGCAAATATCGCATACATCGTCATGCTCAACGTAGTGGTCATCCTGGAGGTTGTCTACACTCTCATCGAAAAAAGCGCTAAGGCGCGCATCGATGGCAATGTCGTTGGACATACTGCTCAGCCTCAAGGTTGAGGTGAGCGAAGGGGGTGGTGTATGAGGAATTTGAGTTGAGGGTAAAGCTTTAGTGATCGTGGCTAGTGGTTGAGTAGAAAGAAGGTCTATAAACAGGTGCCAAGTTTAGGTTAGCAGATCCATCGTGAGAAGCACGGCTACGACGGTTTCCTTCTTCCCCCATTTCACTTGCGCCGGACCTTCCAAGCATGAGTCACACACAAGAAAGGCCATGAGTACCGGGTTTCTAATCGCAGCAACTCAAGAAACCAAATAGAAGAATCTGGTTGATCACAAGAGCAAGGTCACATATAACAGATGTACAGTTGAGGCGCTGGCCTCGGCTTCCATCGTATTTAAACAGAGGCTGTAGTGTTACTAGTTCACTAGCACAACTCGATCACTTTCGAGTACCTAGATAAGCCCTGTTCACGTTTCGGCCACTGACAAGGTTGATGGAACTAGCTCGGCTCTCTTTCATTCCCGTTCCTTTGAACGTTGCACATTGAAAGGCACGCTTTTTCAAGCCGCGATTGCGTGGTTTCCAAACGTGTTTTCCCGTCCAATTGCCGCTGCGCTTCTTCCTATTGACATTTCTGGCCAGATCGACCCTGTGTCAGCTTCCGTCTACGCAACGTCTCTTTAAGTGCACCTTATACAGGGACAAAGCTAAACAGGTCTAGAGCCTACATTAACGATAGACTATCTATCTTGTATGCTTCTATGTTAATGTAGGCTGCAGGCATGTTTAGCTTTTTTTCTAGTCGACGTGAGTGTGATGACTGCGATCTCGCTTATTTAAGTAGTACCTTGTGCGTATAGAATACCGTCGCGCGCACCGTAGGGGGGTTGTTAGGGGTAGGATATTATAAGAATACCTAAATTTTCTAAGATAGCTTTCGCGCGCAATAGGTCCCTATTTTTTATTTATAAAAGTAAAAGCTATTAGAGGCGTAATTAATATTAAATTTTAAGCCTGTTAAAGCAGGTAGTGCCTTCTATTCTAAGGTAGAAAGGCAGTAATACTACTACTACCTCTACTACCTCTACTAAAACGTTAATATAAGTAGTAGAGATATTAAGAGTAGCTATAAATAGTAAGTTCTAAGTATACTAACGCGCTATACTCTCTAAGTATACTTATAGCTAAATTTATAGAATATTTACCTACTTATAGCCTGCGTATATTTAATTCTTAGTATATCTTACTAATAATTACTATTATAATACTATAAAAGTACTTAAGAGTAACCTCTATTACTATTTATTAGTAAACTAATAATTTTATAGTAAAAGCTAGTCTAAAAAGAGTAAGGTCTATTACTAGTATATAAAAAAACGTATTTTAAAAAAATTAAAATCTTATATTTAGAGGTATAAGTGTTAGACAGGCTAAGGCTTAAGTTCTTAGTACTACTACCTTTAGCGTAGTAGTTAAAGCTTTTAAAATTTAAAGTAGTAAAGTAACTATTTTATAAATACTAATATTTACTTATAGTAAGAAGAATTATAATATAATTATATATTCTTAATAGCTTATAACTAACTAAGCTATAGATTATAAAGTAATAAAATGCTAAAATCTTAGCTTACAAAATTATACTTCTACTATATATATACTCTCTATCTTTATCTCTATCTCTATTCTTATTTTTATTTTTATTTTATAGCTTATAGTAAAATTAAAGATCTAAAGACTTATTAAAGATATAAATAGTAGCTTAAATCTAATACTAAAAGCTATACTAATATATATATTAAATAAGCTCTTAACTATATTCTTACTATACCTCTTTTATAAGTTCTTCTAGTGTTAGTAAGTCTACCTAAAGCTAATCTTATTACTAGTTATATTATCTTACTACCTTACTAAAGCTTAATTAAGCCTTTTATTATTAATTAATTATTTTTTTCTTAAATATATTACTACCTCTATAAGTTCTTTTAAAGTTATTATTTTAAAAGCTATTATAGAGACTATTATAAACTACTATATTTATACTATACTAAAAGCTATTATAAGCGCTCTAAAAAGCTACTTTACTAGTATAAAGCTATACGCTAGACTTATTAACGTTTTTATTACTTTTATTTTTATTACTTCTATCTCTATTATTTCTACTATATATATAGTTAGCGTAAGACTTTCTATTATTCTTTTTTCTATTTTTACTTTTAAAGAGTTTATTAGTAAGATATATAAGCTCTTTAGTAGTTATAGTTTCTTATTTAGAAGAGAAATAAAATAAAAAAACTATTTTATTAACTATTTTACTAAAAGAATACTTTTAATTAATTATACTATTACTATTTATAACTAAGTATATAAAGTAAAAAGTAAAGTAATACTACTTTTCTTTTTAGCTTTATAGAAAGCTATACTTTAGTAAAGAAATATTTTAGCTAAAATACTTTGTAAAAGTAATAAAAGCTAGTATAGTAAGAATATAGTATTTATAAGTTATTTTATATAGTAAGATACTATTTATTAGATAGTAGCTATAATAAACTACTATAACTTCTATTAAGATCTAGACTATAAAATAGTTATTATATTATAGTTATTAGCTAGTTAGAGAATAGATACTATAAGGCCTAGTAAGTACTAGTATTTCTATTACTATTATATTATCTTACTAAGTAATTAGTATAGTATATAGTTCTTAACTACTACGTAAACTACTTAGAAGTATATAAATATATATAGTTATAGTTAAGTATTAGTACTAATAGTAATATATACTAAATATCTTAAAATCTTAAAATCTTCTAGCTATTCTAAGATAGTAGCTAGGCGTCTTTTAATATCTTTTTACTAAACAGAGTCTACAAAATTAGGTATAAGGTACTACTCTCTATTACTATTATAATAGATATTCTTATATAATAGATATTAGATAAGTATTTTCTAAGTTACTTATTTTTTAGTTAATAGCTATTATTTTATATTATAATATTATAGATAATAAAGCTTTAATAGTAAGACTTTAGATAATAGGCTCTTAATAGTACATTATTAATTTAATAGTCTATTTAAAGCCTTTTAACTCTCTAGTCCTGCGCGCTATAGTAGTAATGTATTGCGGGGGTTGTAAGTGGCTTGTCGCTCTGAGTTATGACAGTACTAGTGGATAAAGTAGATGGCAACCAAAATACGGAATCGCACACGCCATCAAGGGCTCTCCCATGGCACGAGTCTAGAAAAACGTATAGCCGCCAAACCTTGCTTACTATGTGTGTGAAGTTGGATCTCACGCTCGGTCATTAGTCGTGAACTTCCAGCATTTGGTTGCGGACTACCATCTTCCCTGGACGGGGATTGGTCTTCTGCAACGTACCAGATGTAATAGAGTTAGAAGTAAAGTCCAACACTTATAGCTACCTCGGTTCTTGATGACTTCGGAAGATGGAGGCACGTGCGCGCAGTGAACCAAAGTTGAGTAGGCGACACCATGGTTATATTTGCTGATACTTTGCTCAAAAGACGAGGTGCTATATTATATATAGCACAAGCCGCATCTGTATACAACATATTTCTTGATAGCGTTGCATCGTCACAATTTTCGCCATCCACCGGCCACCCAATATATTACAATGTCTACTTCTCGAACCGAAACCCACATGTTTGGACGATTTCCATACATCGTCCTCCAAGACAACTACTTCCAAGAACACGAAACCGTATGCATCATCTGCTACAACGACACAACAGCTGATTTCGAGCTACAGGATGCGACCCCGGCGACTCCCGACCCCGAAAACAACATCCGCGCTATATCGCCAACATCAACCATTCAGCTTGGCGTTTGTCAACACGTTTTTCATGAGAGGTGTCTTGTAAAGTGGCTTCAAGATCAAACGAGTCGTTTTCTTCATGGCAACTGTCCCATGTGTCGCAGGATGCTCATCTTCAATCCGACTTTGCGACCACAAACTGCTGACCGACTACCGCGCATCGGAAGCGTCGAAAGCGTCCGAATAATGGTTGAAAATAGAGCAAGGTTCATCGCGGGTATTCAAGCTCGGATACAAAGAGAGGAGGGTATGAACGAATTACAGTAAATACATTCTGATAAGATGGGGATCGACATCTGTGTCCTAGAGTATGCACCGGATCTGTTGCGAAGTCTTCCAACCGAAAGAATGGATGTCATGGGTAATTGAATAGATGACCTGTAATCAGTGTACACCGTTCGTATGTAGCCATTGGTGCCATCCGGCAATGTAACAAATACAGACTGAAATACAACATTGCGAAATTTTGAGCTTCAAAGCGATAGTGAGTCATTCACTACTGAGTGCTACCACTCTCACTTATACATCTCCTCGATATGTCTTGTACGTCTCCTTAAACGTGCCATGGAACCCAAAGCTCATCGGCCCCGCCATCTCAGCTCTTCCCATCTCCGTCAAGTCCTTCGCGTTGAGCACGAGCAAGTAGCTCTTCTCCGCATAGCCGTCCAAGACCACACTCAACAGTATGCCATCGTCTTCTTCCACACCTTCAGGATCAGCGATGAAGATCGCTTCGCCAGGCGTGTGACCATCAACTTCCCAGTAGATAGCTTCCTGAGTCTTGTTGTCAAACTTGACGAGGCCGTCGAAGAACGAAGACCGGAGACGGTCGGCACATCCATATGTGTAGCGATGGCGCTTGGTCAGGTATGCCGGGTTGAGCGTGGGCAACTCCATCGACTTGAACTTGTCAGCCTGGAAGAGAAGCTCAGCAGGCATCGCGGTAGGAACACCAGCGTTGACGCTCGGAAGGCGGAACTGCGCCTGCATCGGAAGACACGGCCTGCGCTTCTCACCCTCATAGTCAGGCGTGTCGATGGAAGAGATGATGTTGTCGTAGTAGAAGCGCTTGACGATGTCTAGGTTCTCAAACATGCTGAGCTCGGTGATGATGTCGGTTTTGCTAGGGTCAGAAGCTGATGGCTCTTCCCAGGCGTTGATGCTGTGGAAGCAGAAGAAAGGCATGCTTTCGTACGTTGCTACAAGTCCCTTGCCTTCGCGGCGGTCGACAACGTACCATGTTGCTTTGGAGTTTGGGTCGAAGGGTGCGATAGAGTCGACGACATTCTTGTGGTACATGAGCGAAATGCCACTCCATGTGATGTGACTGTTCCAGACACAGAGGATGACGTAGTTCTCAGTCAAGAACAGCGAGTGAATATATGCAGGCGTGCCATGGAAAGTAGCGAGAATATCTGTCTCGCCGGACGCTGCCGAGACGCGGAAGATGCGGTAGGTACTCTTGTATCCAAAGTCGAGATTGAAGTTGAACATGTCACCAGTCTGGGGGTCAGACTTGGCGTGAGCGGCAGAGAAAGGCCCTTTCAACTCCGGGTGAAGGCGTTCCTGACGTGCATAACCGCGCGGCTCCAACGTCTCTGGGTCGATCTCCTTGATGGCACTAGAATCTGTTCGGGCATGCAAAGTCTCAATGCCGCTGGTGTGACCATTAGTCGCCGGTTTCGCGCCTTTGGTAAGCTTGTCGCTTCCTGCCATGTTAATGGAGAGCGTAACACCGACATTGCGCTCATTCTGTGATGCCTGGAACATGCTCATGACCTAAAGAGATGGACGTACGGAGTCAGTGTATGTCTCACATGCACTGCGTAGAGGCTGGACTTACCTTCCAGAAGAAGCTCTCGCATGGATCACGCTTTGCAGCAAACGTAGTACTATCCAATTTTCCGGTCGTACGAACAATCTCAAGGTACTCATCCACCGTGCGTCGCGAACGGTATGTAACCTTTGCTGGGCCGTCCGCGTCCGGAAAGTCGATCTGGAAACGATGGACACATGAGAATCCATCAAACCAATGTCTTGCTGCCCAGATCTTGCCGTCGTTCGTCTTCGCCTTGTAGCCGAGCGGACCTGTCCGATAAAGTACACCTGCAGCATGCCTTGGGATGGTGCCTTTGACGGTGAGCTCCACGGGCTCGTGCTCTTCGTAGTCCGTGTCGAAGCCTGCCGTGTTAGGCCAGACATCCGTTGTTGCGACGACCATACTGATGTTCGATTGACCAATTATACGGCGCGTAATATGTGGTGACCCAGCAGCAAGGTGCCTTAATATGCCGTAGCCGAGAGATGTACGTCGCGTGAGGTAGAGATGGGCCAATCGTATGGCTTGGAGAGTGGCAATGATACGAGTCAGACAAGCGTCGACAGAGGAATGTGATGAGTCGGGGATAGATTGAAGCCAAGTTGAAGTTGAAGCCAAAGCTGCAAGAGTATAGTAATCATAATGCGGAATTGGCCAGAGATATAAAGGCAATCCAATCCCCTGCATCGTACACATGTTGGACGGCCAGACCTGTGGACAATCGGCCCATGCCTTCCGCACGTATCGTCAAGCGGTGGTATCGCAGTCCATTCCCCATAGCGATGTTACACTTAGCAGCCGTGCCCTCGGAGGGCCTGAACGATTCGGAAAGCTTATGGCTGGGGTTGAAACCGTCGATTGGCTACCCTCTCTTGACAGTGTGGAGAGGAGGGCGAATAAGGCTCCGAGTCTTTTGCTAACGGCCGTAAGGCGCACCCTCCAAGAAAAGGTTAGATATCATTGGAGACGCACCCTCCATCCAATACCCGAGTTTTGACTGGGTCCTCCACTCATGAAACCATTATCTGCTGCAATGTTTCTCTCGTACCTTGGTGATGTCCAAACTAATGCGAGGTTTGAAGGATTGAGGTTCAGGCCTCCGGTCGGTGATATGATCAGAGCGAGTATGCTATACAAATGGGGCAGTAAATACGATGGAAGCGCGCATTCAAAGAGTCATTGCGCAGACGTCTGTAAGACTCGTGCCGTGCTGACGACAGGAGCACTTCGTTGCATGTGAATGATCGCTCAAGATAAGCTAGGACCAACGCGGCACTAGCGCTCAGCCCTACAGCGGGGCTTGCAAGTTGCACCATCAACTTGACTTGACATTGTCTTTCACCCGAAGCACATTTCTAGCGCCACGACGACTACTGTTATTGCACAAGCATCGAATCCTTATTAAACTGCAGATCTCACCTCTCAATTACATGGACCGCTAGCGGCTTCCAATCGCTACCAGCCAGCCTTCGCGCGAAAACCCCGCTTCGATTTATCGACTCGCACCTCCGTCAACGCGTAAACCTGAGCATCGACTATACAATTACGAACATCACGATGGGGGCCATATTATCTCTTCCATTTACGATCCTAAATCTCCTCCTTCCGTTCACGCGATCTGGCACACCTCTGTCGCAAGATCTTCTACACACCGCAGTGCTCTGCGGAACATTATATTTCGCCCCACAAATCGGCGAATGGTACAATGCGCAACGACAAGCAGCACAGGTGGGCAATGATCAAAGAGAAAATAATGAGGAGACACATCGCCCAATCGAACAAGGTATCAGGAACCCGGTGGGAGGACAGAGGGATGAAGGAGAACAAGCACCATTAGACGAGCGGTTGGTCCTTCAAGACGATGGCGTAGAAGCGGCGCGACCACCTCGCGCCCCTACACCACCACCACACCAAGCCCACTTCGAAGATGTCCCTGAACCACAACATCACCGGCCACATACTCAAGCGCAAGAAGCCCAACTACCCGACGACGCCTTCGCACCCGGCCCCGTGAACCCCCCACCACAAAACGCGAACCGTCCTCCACCAACCCAACGTGTAGTCGGCACCAAAAAAGCCAAGTCGCTGGCTCGAAAAGACCAACAACGCGCATATAACGAATGGCTACGTTCAGAAGCCGAGATGCGCCGTCTGCAGGAAGCAGAAGGCCGTGAAGAACGCGAGGCGACTGTGGCAGCGGAAAAAGCTCGGCGAGCGGCTGTCGAGGAAGAAATTCGTGAGCGCGCGAGACAGGAGCGGGAGGAGAGGAAGGCAGAGGAGAAAAAGGAGGCCGAATTGGAAGCTGCACGACGAGAGAGAGTGGTCGCTTTTGTGAGAGATACAATGAAGGAGAGGGGCGCGGTGGACCTGGTCGACGCAGCGTACGCGGAGGGTAAAGATAGGGTGTGGGTGGAGAGATTGATCCGCGCAAGTGGACTCATGCAGCAACTACAAAACGAAGGAGGTCACATCATGATCACAGGTCACGACTGGCTTGTTAGGATTGATGAGGAGGTCATGGCCAAGGCTTATGCGGAAGCCGAGCAACTTGGAGAGAAGAACAGTGGTAAAGTCGGCTTCGAAGAGTTTGGAGCCATAATAGAGAAGGCTGTATTAGGGCGGGCGGCAGCATAGACATGTACACAAGAAGTGCAGAGATGAGATACCCATAGATGAATTTGGATGTACTGGAGTTCATCGAAGATCTACACGACTTCCGCCATTGTGTTATACATGAAGTGGCATTTCACAGCTACACGATGCCTTCCAACAGCGGGTCCGGCCTCCTCTCGCCTGTCGGTGGCCGTCAACATCACCTCGCACGCAGCAACTGCTCATCTGAACGTGGTATCGTATTGTCCATTTTTGTCATGCAACCATGAAAGAGGTCTTAATCGCCTAGGAAAGCCATGCCATGCATAAGATCCCTCATTCTGTCCGATCAAAAAACGACCAGAACAGCCATTCGAAAGAACTCCTCCCAGAGACACCATGCACACCCATACACAGAACGCACGCCTTTATCGGTTGGACTTGGCGACACGCTCGAGCTCATCCTTCTTCTTGATGGCGTACGAGTTGCTGCTACCCTTGGCAGCGTTGATCAGCTCCTCAGCAAGGCACTCGGCAATGCTCTTGACGTTGCGGAAAGAGGCCTCACGGGCACCGATGGTGAGGAGGGAGATACCCTGGTTGACACGGCGGAGGGGAGAGACATCGACGGCCTGGCGACGGACGGTACCGGCGGAACCGATACGGGTGGAGTCTTCACGGGGACCGCAGTTGACGATGGCATCGACGGCGACCTGGATGGGGTTCTGGTCGGTCATGATGTGGATCTGCAAATGTCAGCCGTCTCCCGACGCGCATTTTATGCCATTTTCGCGACTCCGAAACCTGGCAGATTGTATACGTACGATCTCGAAAGCGTGAGCGACGATGCGCACAGCCATGAGCTTCTTTCCGTTGTTACGGCCGTTCATCATGAGCGAGTTGGTGAGACGCTCAATGATGGGGCACTGGGCCTTCCTGAACCGCTTGACGGCATATCGGCCGGCGGAGTGTGAGATGTAGACAGGCGAGCGGATCTGGATGTAGTCGCTGCGGCTTCAGTTAGCCGAAGGTCTCGCAGCGTAATACAAAGTATCCAATGCCACCATTGTCCTTTTATACGGGTGTGCGGCGCGATATCGTGGGGGAAACGTACGTCAATGAGATGTCGCGGACCTCGACCTCCTCGTAGGACCACTGCGAAAAGTCAGTATTGTGCGTGTGGGCGGGAGTTGTAATAAGCCTGCCTTGTTGAACAGCTTTACGCTGCCCTGCTCGTCGGTGACATCCTTGGGGAGGATGGCAATGCCAGTGGGGTTCTCGACCTCGATTTCTCCGTTGTCAGACATAATGGCGGTTGTCGGTGTGGAAGGGAGAAAGAGGGTTGGGCGTCGAAGTTCGTAGTCGCTGTCGCAAGAGATAATCCAGGTGTTCGAGTGCGATCAATTTCGACGTTCGCTTGAACCGCCAATCGTGCGCTAGCGGGGCTTGGCGGAAGTGTGCACGCCGGGGCCCGCCCATCTCGTCTCTTGAACACCACGCGAAGAAAATGGTCCACTGCTCTAACCAACCAATGCATTGTTTATAGAAATGAATTCGTGTTCAAAAAAGATGGTGGTCACAAGCACGAATAACGGTTCACATACACAGCAACTTCAGCACAGAACACCAGACAAAGTTGAACATGTCAATACTCAATTACAATATCGTAAGAACTAGCAAGAAGCAAAACTGTGGTATATAACGCAGTCGTTGCTTGTGCAAAACATCTATGCAGACAGACAACGCCGGGAAATTTCAAATGCAGCAATAGCCTCCAACGCCATGCAATGCCGCTAAGCGCAAGGTAAAGTCGCAACAGGAAATCAATGGTATCACGACTCTCGCTGCACCCTAGTCAGCACGGCAATCACCAGCCACCTCCACAACGTCCATCTCCGATCGCTCATCTTCGTATCCGTGATACACTTCGTACCCGAGTCACAGGCGCACTAATGTCTCTGCGGTCCTTTACACCCTCGACCATCTGCTTCATCGGCGTTCCGTGACCGGCGGCCATGCTTCTAGCACGTCCTCTGCGCTCACGGATCGCTGCGAGTGCGGCTTCCCGGTCGATGCCCAGCTTGTTGAGTGACAGTTCACCCAGAACAGGGGTCTGTGCATTGGCTGCAGCGTGGGCTACAGTTGAAGGAGTCATAGGCCCACGGCCAGCCTTGAATGCTGGAGTGGCAGGGGAGAAGTGGAGGGGGATGGTAGTTGTTGTGGTAATAGTGCGAGTGAGATAGGGCGTCGTAGGCCCAGTAGGCTCCCTGTCGGGCGTCGGTGGTGACATATCCTCGTCTTCGCTGTCGTCGTCCACGGCATCTTCGTGGATGCTGATGTCTACAGCCTTGCTCTCCCTGCGGGTAGGAAGAACAAAGTCGACTCTCGATGCAGGACGGGACTGTGGCAAAGATATGTTGGCAGGCGCGACCGCGTCGGGCGCTGGTGCATCGGTCATCTCGACTACAGGTGATGGCTCTGCATGTGTGACGATGTCTGCTGACGGACGAGACTTCATAGGTGATGGCACAGAGCGGAAGGTTCCTGTGTCTGGAGAGAAGGCGACAACGGTCTCGGGCTCCTCGGACTCTGTCTTGACTACAGCATCCTCAGGCGGTGTGATGGGACGCTCGTTCTCCACAGACTCTTGCTTGATCACTACGCCTTCCATGACATCGTCTCCGTGGTTGCTGGCTGGGGGCGTAGAGATGGGTAGCGAGACCTTGATGCGCTGCATCTCGGCTTCGAGGGAGTCATCGTGGACGTAGTGCTTTCCCCTGTTCTCAGCGATGCGGCAAGAGCAGCACTGGAACTGGCACTCCATCTTCATGAAGTCGATCTGCTCCTCGGCACGCTCGCGAGCACGTCTCTCTGCTGCCAGCTCCTGCTGAATGAAGCGCAGATCAACTGCGTTCTTCTTTGGCGACACGTTTTCCTTGTCGTCGTCCTCGCGCGCGAGGTTGCGTGGCTTGCGTGGTGATCGAACAGGTGATGTGAATTCATCGGCCTCTTCCGAGTCAGCCGATGGAAGCGGTATCTGGCCTTCCGCAGCGATGCGCAGAACCTCCTCTTCTTTCAAGCTCGTCTTAAGAGCGTCCCGCTCGCCCTCGACGAGACCGAGCTTCTCTTTCAGTGTCTGCACTTCTTCGTTCAGTCGGTTGCTAACGCTCTCAATCTCCACCTGCAGGCTGTACACCTCGTTCTTGTACTTAGCCGCTTCATCAGTCTTGAACTTGACATCTGACTCGACCCGCTGCAAGCTACGCTGGACGCTCTGAATCTTGGCCTGGAGCTGCGGTATCATTGCGGAGCATCGGAGCTTCTCGTTGTTGGCTGCTATGTACTCCGTCTTGCAGTGTCTATATTTGCCCTCGTAGGACTTGGCTCGCGATGCTGCTTCCGTCTGGAACATGTTAATAGGTGGAACTGTGTAGAAGAGCATGATGTACTTACATATTTGGCGTCCATACTCTTCCACCTCTCTTCGTTCTCCTGGAAAGCCTTCGCCCACTTGTCGATGGCAGCTTTGCTCTCATGGACTCTCTTCTCAAATCTTTCCTTGGTAACGGCGTTCGCAAGTGATTCCTTTGTCTGCTCAAGTTCGTGCTTCAGCTCGTCGATGCGCACGTCGCGTCGGCTCGACGACAACTCATGGTCGCGCTCCTTCTTGGCATGTTCCTTCTCGATCTTGTTCAACTTCTCCGCGTGTCGTATCCTCTCCTTGTCCAGCAACTCCTTGAAGCGCTTGCATGCTTCCCGTGGGTCCTTAACCTCGAGGTTCTCGAACATGCCTGTGAGGGCTGTGACGGAAACATCGGAATCGGTTCGGCGGTGTGTGTGTCGTAGGGGCGAGTGGGGGCGGAGGTTGGGTGTCGAGGGCGAGAGGACTGGCGATGAGCCCCTGGAGTCGCCGTACGGAGATCTTGAGCCAGCAGCGCGGTCGGGGCTGGCAGGAAAGATGGGCATCCCAGGCGAGAAGGGTGCCTTGTTTGGCGACAGAGGCGGAGGCGGATCCATCTGGACCGGGGATTCTTTGAGGCGCGCCAACTTGACGGTTTGGGGGGTTATGTATGTTGTCGAAGGGTAGCACCTGCTGTGAGTTTGGTTGTTCAACTTTGGTAGTCTAAGGAAGTTGTGCAGCACGTCTATGTAATATGTGGTGGTGCGAGCTCAGACGGTGAGCGGTAAACAGCACTAGCCGCCCACGCGACGCTACTTCCTGCCATAGCAACGCGAAGACGCACGGACTATTGATGCGCGAACCCCACGTCATGTTCTCTGAGCAATCCGACAAGCCGGGATTGTACCCTGTCAATCAGAAACGGCTCCGCAGCTTTCGAAAAAAAAGTTACTTTTATGATCGTGCATCGCTTGGTAAATGAGTGGATTCAGTAGGTTTTCTAGATACCAGGGCAAACTCCAAAACCCAAAACATTACCCAAATGTCAACACGTGGAACAAAGGAAATTGATACAGGCGTACGAGTACAGGCCAACCCTAGCGTTTGCTGCTGCATCACCGACTTCAGTCCATGGGACCGAGTCACCAGTTTCATCTCCATGAGACTCAGGTACCAACTCCAGCGAACGCTGCATATCCTCCTGTCTGTTGAGCAGGCGTGACATACATGTCCGGGGTCGCGGAGGACGTAATAGCGCTGGTGATCATGGTAGTAGGTGCTGCTGGGTAATCTAGTGTGGAGTAAGCATTTGAGATTCGACAATGAGAATGAAGGGGAATAAATACCGAGCTGCTCAGTACCCGTGGAGATCTCGGAAGCAGGTACCCCAGGCGATGCCGGGTAATCAGTAGCTACAGGCTGAACTGCCGAGTACATTGTAGTCATGCTCCCTGACACTGGCGGAAGAGAGGTAGCTGGGACGTAGACGCTTGGCGTAGAACTGACAATTGGAGTAGGTGCTACGACTGAGGTTGAAGATGGCGTTGGCTCAAGAGGGGTACCTGAAGAAGCCGTGGGATAGCCTGGAGGAGCCGAAGATGAAGCTGGATACGCGGGAGCGACCGAAGACGACGCTGGATACGCGGGAGCGATCGAAGACGACGCTGAATACGCGGGAGCGACTGAAGACGATATAGGCGCAACAGGGTAGGCTGAAGAGAGCGCCGAGGAGATGGGAAGGGCTGATGATGGCGTCGCAGACATCGGAGGGACTGAAGATGATGGTGGCGAAACGGGGTAGGCCAGAGATGATGTCTGCGAGGTGGGAGGGACCGGTACTGATGCCGAATAGTCTGGAAGGGCTGACGATGTCGGTGAGACAGAATAGGCTGGCGATGCTGGCGATGCTGTCGAAGAGCCAGGAAGGACCGTTGCTGATGCCGAATAAACAGGAGAGTCTGACGACGATGTCTGGTACGGAGGAGGGGCAGAAGGCGACGTCGAAGGGGTGGGATGACCTGAAGGCGATGCCGGATAGTCTGGAGGGGCTGAAGAGGATTCCGGGTGCATGGGAGGGGAAGAAGACGATGCTGGCAAAACAGGGTACGCTGAGGAAAGTGACGAGACGGGAAGGGCCGGTGTTTCCGAGTAGACAGGAGGAACCTGTGTTGATGCCGAATAAACAGGAGATCCTGACGATGACGCCGAAGACATTGGAGGGACCGGAGACGATGCCGGATAGTCAGGAGAGGCTGAAGATTGTGCCGAAGAGGCAGGAACAGCTGGGGATGCCGTCGGATAATCAGGAGTAGCTAACAGGGTTAGCGGCACATTCTCATACGATTTGATAATGTGTCAGTTAACAAACCTAATGTAGAAGATGTGGCGGACCGTTGCGATAAGTAAGTATCGCTTTCTTCCTGATACGGCAGCACGGTGCTTGACGTCGGATACCCCGTTCCAGAAGGAGGCTTCGATGTAACGTTTCCTGTCGGATACGGTACGTGGAGAGTTGGCGAAGTGCCAACTGGGCCTGCACTGTGCGATACATGTGCCCCTTGGAGAGAGGTGATAGGATAGGGTGCTACTGATGCTGTCGCGGGGTTGGTGGCATACGGCAAGGGCGTATCTATCACAAGGTTAGGTATCCGTGTTCCAACAATTTCTGTCTGGGGTATACATAGTAAAACGCGCGGGAGGTGATGGAATTGAAAGACATACTGTAGTTACTTGGAGTGGCGGTGCTTTCCGAAATCGCACTGCTCGTAAGCTTACTTAGGTGGGGGGAGACAGGCGCAGGGGAAGGGCCATATCCGCCGCCAGTAGATGAAGCCACATCCGAACTAGGGGTGACAGCAGGATAGTCTGAAGTCGCTGGATTCTCAGGAGGTGGCACAGATGATTCGGCAGGATACTCCACAGTGATACTCGATACAACCGAGCTCGGGGAAGGAGCTGAAGGATAACCTGCAGTAGTATCAGATGTTGCCCGTCAACTTGAATCTGCTTGTTCTCACCAGTGATGGTAGGGCCGCTCACGGCCGGATAGGTGCCAATTATCGAAGCCGGCGGCACAATACTCGAGCCTGATAGCGTTATGGTTATGGTCCCGGAAGTAACGCACGACGTACCAAGGGATGAGGCCTGAGAAGCCATGGAAGATGATGCGGCTATGGTGGTCGGATGGATGATTCCAGTGCCATAAGGCTCGCCATGTCCGCTGTACGCGGCTCTAGGTACGACGAGAGCAGATGTAAGGGTACTGTGAAGTACAATGGACGGAGCAACCCACTGGGAGAACCGGATACCCATGATGGAATGCGGCCTTCGGCAATGGTTTCAGGTTGGCCTAGTGTTCAGGAGATGTAAGAGGAGGAAAGAATGATGCGTTGAAAGTGCTTGGGACACCATAAACAGAATGACTGCCATACATATATGTTTTCAGGACCGATCGGACCCAAGCAGCTCGGTAGAACAAATGCTAGAAGCTGTCAACATGTAACATTGATCCTTGATTGTTTCCCACGCCTCCTTTCAATGTCTAGGAATATCAGCAGCTCTGTTCCATCTCGACTGCGTCTTGCGCAACGAACTGAGGGAGGCGTACTGCATGGTTGCTCTCCATCGGCCCCAAACCTGCAATCGGAGGCTGTGGCGCAGGGTTGGGTTTGTAAAGATGGCCCCAGGCGAAGACCACCAATGCGGCCATGACGATAGTAAGCAGAAAGATACTTGTCATCAACGCAAACGATACTTCAGACGTTGATCATGTGTCTGGTTGAGGTTTCGAGTTGAGTCGAGGGCCGCAAAACGCCACGAGGATACAGATACTATGACGACAGAGTACGAGTTTCGCGATGCATGCTGAGCTCAAAGATGGGGGCTCACTCGGCTGTGCTGGGATGGATCCTTTCCCAGAACATGGAGGACTTCGTCGTGTCAGGCTGCCTTTCGTCTTCGACCTTTTCCGGCATCCCAACTCTTCTTACAGATAGTAACGTCCGATAAATGCGCCTTGGGTGTTTCCGAGAACGAGGTACTTCTCAAAAAAAGCGCACCAAGTGTCAAACAACTGCATATATTGGGTCCACAAGTCTCTGTCATGCTTCGAGAGCCACCGGTGTGCCAACTGGGAAGGCCAGGTGGCCGGCCAAAAGACGAAGCAGGACAGTCAAGGTAAACCCTCTTCCCCTGACCTCGGGACGTCAGCAGTGTACCTGGGTAGCTGCGTCCAAGATCCACGTTGAAACAACTTGTCGACTCGACTGTTCCAGCACAACGGTGGACGTAGGCCCCAGCATGCGGCGAGGATGTCAGCTTAGGCAGACGATGTACCACCGCAACGCGTCATAAGGCAAAGCATGCCCATGGCTCCAAGACAACGGCCGCAGGTACCAAGTTTACCAAGCGAATGTAACGGTTCTAGAATTAGTGGTGGTCGTTCTCAGGCAGCGATATCGGCCCTCCCTGCTCGTGGTGGATGGAAAGTGTCGTACGATCTGTGAGGGGCTCGGTAACCGAAAGCTCGAGAATGGGGGCTGGGCCGCACCTGGGCAGAGCCCCACCCCAGCGCTAAGAGGGGCGTAATTTTAGCGTCACTGCCTTGCTCATCTGGGCAAGTGGTATCGAGGTCTTGACAGCCTGCAAACGCAGCCTTGATGCAAAGATGGATTGCATGGATTTTGTATTTGATTTGGGGTGAAAAAAAAAACAGCAACGGACGATGACAATGGATATCAGAAAGACTGAACAATTTCTACAAATCGCAATCTAGTCTACATGGACTTGCAATCTGGCGCCGTGAACCATAATGAGATGTAACATAACCCGAAAACCCGTACCCATAACGCTCGCTTGACGATGACTATTATTGATAAAGACGCTCGGCTGATGACAGTCTGCAATATAACGCGATGAATATGAACGCCCGCTCGTACAGAATATGATAACTTTTAATGACGTTAGGAAGGAGACAAATTAGTATAGGAAGCATGATTCAATGTCGGCCGTATTTGAATCGTACTCGTAACAACAGCGGCGAAGGTACATCGTCGACCTGGTCTGGAAGTGTCGGAGGTAAGAATAAATAGAGTTTCGCGCCACCATATTAAACCTCCCATGGCTGTCGCTGGCGGTTGACTGTGCCGTAGGACCTCGGCTCGTCCTCTTCGAGCAGGCTTTCCATGATGGAACCTACTTCGGTATTTGTCACGGTAATGGCGTCTTCCTCGTCGAGTTTCTTCCTCATACGGTAAACCTGTACCGAAACATAGATGACGAGTGCCGTGCCTACGACAAACGCCAAAGCAGCCAGAATGATGTTGATCGGGACTGGGTTGCCTTGCCACAAGCCCTTTGTCAAGGCGTCGATTACAGTCTGCGACAGATTGAACAGGCCAGACACGCAGATGATGGTCCCGTAAACTCGTCCAAACGTAGCGAAGCCGAAGACCTTGGTCGCGTAGTCAGACATGGCGGAATAGTAAAGTGGGCGCAAGAAGACAAATAGAAGAACGTTGACATATCCAGCCCACAGAGTGGAAATAGAGCCGATGACTCCGATAGCGGCGATGATGACAACGAGGAGGGAGAGTACGCCAGGTGTGCTGACGTTATCGAGCAGTGCGCCTAAGAAGGGAGTTGCGACAACTCCAGCGACGGGCAGAGCAACGTCGAAGAAGTCGTTGACCTTTTCTGCGAGCTTGACTGATCCAAGCATGTACGTATACTGTTCGCGGATAGTAGCAACTGCGAAATGTTAGCAGTATTCAAGCGTACTGGAGGGGTTTACCAACTGAAGAAGTTCATTCGCACCATCTGGATCACGGTCAGAATAGTGAGCAGTATGAACCAGGGCGTCAGCATCTGGTCTTTGGCAGACTTGTTGTGCAGTGCACCCCAGACACCGGAGTTTTCCAATCTCTGCTCAGCCTTCTCTTCCCGGATCTTACGAGCCGCCTCATTTCCGATCAGCTCGTCAAGTCTGCTCTGTCTCTCCTTACGACGCGAGCTACGGGCCTTCCTTCGCTTCCAGATCTCGTTATCGGGTAGCTCATCATCTGAAGAATGAACGTCTCGCATAGCGTCTTCAGCTCTCTGAAGCTTCATTTCTAACTGTGCCTCAGTCTTGTAGTTCTCGGTCGGTAAGAAGGTAAGCTGCGCGATGGCGATGGCTGCTGGAACGATAAGATAGACCAGGAAGAAAGTTTGTGGCTTGAACTCCCTGTCGCTAGCATCGTACATGAGCCTGTAGAAGAGAAAGACTGCTGCTGAAGCGTCGAATGCACCCGTAACGAGCGCAACGATGCTACCCGCATACTTGGGGAAGGCGTTAGCAATCTGGAAAGAGGGCAGGAAGACAAATGTGCCTCCAAGGGCAAGGAAGAAGTTTCCGATTGTATATCCGTCAAAATGCTCGATCTGAAACGCGAGACTCATTAGGATACTTCCAAGCGCGAGACAGAAAGAACCGGAAAGGAAGCAAAGCTTGGGCCCATAGCGATCGAGCAGGGTACCGACGGGGAGAGCAGAAACATTCGCCGTAGTCGATGCCAAAGAAAAAAAGAAGTTCAACCTGAGATCTTGCTCGAAGCAAACTTCAACGTCGGCATCCACCTCTTCGGGTGTGCACAGATTGCTGAAAACGCCTTCCTTGATAAGAATTGGCTTCAAAGCTGCAAAACCGAAAACAATGCCGCTAGCGAACCAACACGCAAGAACCGTTACGATAACCTGTGCTGTAATCGCGTGTTAGTGGTCAGAACGCGAATGCGATGCATCCAAACTTACCGATACGCTTGCCCGTCGGCACCTTGTATGGCGTCAAGCCTCCTGGTTCCTCGCCCGGTGCGAGCTCCTCGGGTTTGGGTATTATGTCGTAACTGATAACTCTCCTCACGCTCTTTCCTTGTGCGCTCAAGAAGCCAGCTCCCGAGATGGCGCTCTCAAGAGAAAGCCGACGTTCCGCAGCATCCTGTCGGCTAATCTGGCGGTCGACAGGCGGTAAGAACAAATCTACCAACGCCTCCTCGCGATCAGTGCCCTCTTGCTGTGTAACATGCTGAATCAGCGACATGGGAAGTCTGCAGCGAGGCGCTCGTCGTTAGAAACGCAGGGCAGAGTAGACGTCTGAAGAAAAGAATCAAAGGGGCTGTGAGTGTTCGGCTCGTCGAGGGCGAGAGAAGCTAGAAAAGCGGAGGAGCGGAGTTAAATTGATGCGCGTGCCCTGACACGAGACCCACGATCTAGACATAGCGATCGCGGGGGTCACTTGTCACATGCAACAAATTCCGGCATCACGGAGCCGTTGGCTATGTTGTGTAGACGTCAATAGACGCTCCTGCAACCATGAGAATCGAGTATACACTGTCGGCGGGTACGCTGCATGCTCGCTTACTAGAGAAACGCCGCGAAACGTCTAAAATGGTCGGCCTTGTCGCGATTGATTGGTTCCGCGCTGGTCCCAAAGCGGAAGGTTCATCGCCGATCTCCCCAACCATCTTCCCGCAGGTTCCATGAGTTGCAACCCTTGGATTGCGGCGCACAGGGTCTTGATAAGAGAAAAGCAAGCAGTATGAGGCTTGATAAGGTCCACACCGCCAGTTTGTCAGGCGCAGTATTCAATTCTTCAGAAAGGCGATACACACTCAGGGTGTTCGCAGTCCTCCCCGTCGCATTCTACACAAAATGCCGCCTATCTAATCTTTGTGGTATACGTTCGCATCGAAGTTTGTAGGAAATTGGTCCCGTCCTTCAGCATCGCTTCGCACCCAGACTGCAACACTGGTGCCTGGGCAGTTGAACAGTCCATAACCTTCGCTGTCTATCTCGACCTCACTCTCCTCCCACCCAAGGATGTCAGTCCACTTCTCACCGGCATGCATCTCGCCAACAGCCATCTTGATCTGACCCGGTCCGGCGTTGCTCATTACACACGCCAGACCCGCTTTCTTGTCCCATGTTCCACGACGCACAAACCCGATGCAGTTGGCTTCGTTGAAGTAGTCCTCCTGTGTTCCGTACGCGAAGAGTTTTCGTGCGAGAATGAGGTCAGCGAGCTTTCCACCACATGAAGCAGGCGTCTCATGCGGCTCTGAGAGACCGTAAAGATCGCCGTAGAATGGGCATGGGTAACCTTCCTGCCTCAGCAGAATGAGAGCGTAAGCAAGAGGCTTGAAGAAGCCCTCGATCTTCGTCTCCATCACCTGCCCAGGTTGTGTGTCGTGGTTTGTAACGACTGTAACAGCATCGGTAGGACGCATTTGAACGAGTGTGTTATCGTAGACCTTCCTCAGGTCCGCCGATTCGCTTGTCGAGATGGACCCGAAGTTGTTCAGGAGAGGCGAGTCGTAGAGAGCGAACTCGTGGTTCATATCGTCGAGCCAATCGCTCATCTCTTTTACATCTCCCGACCAGAACTCGCCGACCACGAAGATGTCGTCTCCACACTGTTTGCGCAAGTTCTTGATCCATTCATTGGTAAATCTTGAGGAGAAATGCTGCACAGCGTCGAGCCGGAAGCCCTTCAAGCCAAGCTCTTTAGTGATCCACACGCCCCAGTTCTTGACGTCTTCTTGAACCTCAGGGTGCGAGTAGTCAATGTCGGCGAACATCATGTAGTCCGCGTTGCCTTGCTCATCGTCCACGGATTGCGACCAGCCTTTGTTGTCACCTAGGATTTTATAGATGGCTTTCTTCTCGGTGGCTTGGTCCCAGTCGGTTCCTGAGAAATGCTCCCAGTGGTATTTCATCTTGGAGTACTGCTCGCCACGACCCGGAAAATCGAAGCCTAGCCATCCCTCGATTTCAAAGGCATCAGAAACCTCCTTAGTGCGATCATTTTCGTCAACTTCAACAACACGGCACTTCTCCGTCTGGTCGGCTCCAGCCTTGTGGTTCAATACGGCATCCCAGTATAGGCCCACGCTATGCTCCTTGGCGACCTTCGTAAGTTCGAGTAGCTCTTCTTTGGTTCCCCATTTGGTTCCCTTTTGACCCTTCTGCTCAAATTCGCCGAGGTCGTACAGGTCGTAGATGTCGTAGCCAACGCCCTGAGGGTTGGCACCTTTACAGCCAGGGGGTAGCCATATGTTGGTAATACCGATGGCTTTTAGCTTAGGAAGCTCCTCGGCAAGGCGCCGCCAGTGCTTGTGATCATCCGGGACGTTCCATTCGAAACCCTGGAATAGGGTTTCATTCTCTGGTGTCGGCTTCTGTTCTACAACGTTGTTAGATTTGAATTGCGGAAAGGGACACCATCAACACACACCTTCAGAGCTCATTGTGAGTATCAAGATATATGTCCTAAATCACAGAGAGTTGCTTCCAAATGGTTGTGGGTAGCAGAGGAATTTGGTTGAGCAAGCAGAGTCTTCGCCAGTGCCATGGTCAGATTTAAGGAAAACATTATCGCTGATAGCGCGTGAATAATCCTGCGTTGGTAGGGGCTGAGCAGGTTTGTCTATCATGTACCCTGCGTTTGCGCTGGCTACCAAGCGTCCAAGTAAGGCGCACGGGTGGTGAATGGGGCCTGGAAGCGGCGCTGTTCAACAATCTGCGCGGATGACGTCAGCGTTCAGCTTCCATCCCGCGGGACTCCAGGGCTTCAATGGGGCGAAGACACGTCGCCAGAGTGTGAACGAAGGACGACGACAATCGCGGTACCATTAGCGTGACACCACCCGCGGCTACCCAGGTAGTATGTAGTGTCTCTAGGTTGCATGCGGACATTTGCGGAATGATCGTCGCTGTTGCGACAGCCGCGGCGGAATCTACACAGGTCTCTGCAGCCTACATCAGGGTTGAATTGGTAGACAAGTTAATCCAATAATAACGTGACCTTCAGAGTTCCCAATTCGTGCACCATGTTCTTTCACCAAGTTGTAGCAGTCATACCTTTCCAGGCTGGCGGGGAAGGGAAAGCCCTGAAGGCGCGGTGGTAGCTAGTCCGGTTCAGGGAAGGCGCACTCTACCTAGGTACAATGTGTGCCATAAGGGTGTAGGGGGGGTTTCGGCAATGGTTTCCCAACGATTTTGACTCAATATGCTTGGCAAAGGCTCGTGCCCCTGACATGGTCGGCTTAGCCGACATTGGCACAGATGTGGCATTGTATGTGGAAATGGTGCTGTGTGTAGCTGTTGTTATATATCACAATATCTTCGTTGCAATCGCTTTGCGCAGCTGATAATGGGAGGGGAAAGCGCTTTGTATGAAGATGCTGCGGTGATGATTCGTGTTGTGAGAATGATTTGGGGACGATTTTCAGACTATTGTCAGCTGAACATCATTGTGAAGAACGCTATTTGTACACAACCACGGTTTCTTAAACACATACGTGGCGCACAAGATGTTGGAAGTACAAGTGATTATGTTGCAAAGATTATGGCGACATCATGTGAAGATTATTTGCTCCGAAAGCCGTGTGCGCAATGACGATGCATTGGCAGAACCTGACCAGCGCACATCCAGGTATGCAGGTGACAGCCGCCGATCTCACGACATACCAAAAGCAGTACCGCAACAGCAAGGAGATGTTCAATTAAGCAGGAATTATCATAATATTAATAAAGCAGAAGTCAAAGAGGTTGTGTGTGTGCTGAATTTATCAGCTATTTGTTATCTAGTTATATGTCTTCATATACATGCCACCAGGCCATCCATTACTTCCATCTCTCGTATCCTGCCAAGTAAACCTTGGTGAAATTCCGACTCTGCTAGGGGTATCAAAAGGGTATCTAGAATCTATCATGAAGTCGTAAGCGGCGTGCTAAATTATAACAGAAATAAAGATCATGAAATGAACATCACTACTGCTCCGGTTGAGCCTCTCCACCCTCTTCATCTCCCTTCTCCTCGTCATCGTCGCCGGTATCAGTGTCGCTTGAATCTGACGACTCTCTGCTAGAAATAGAAATGGCCTTACCATTAGATCCTGTCTCATCATCCTCATCCTCATCCTCAGCAGCACCAACCCTTTTCAGGTTGAACAGCTTCTCTATCGACTTGTGTGCTTGCGCCGCTTGATCATCATCATTCTCATATCCTGGAGCTCGCTGAGATCGATACGTGTCTTGAGCATCTCGACCCATGGCTTCAAGGCGGGGATCAAGCAACGTCGAAGTCGACTTCTCCTCTGGCTGTCTCTTCCTCTTCTTGGTCTTCTTGGTCTTGCTGCTTGATGGCGCTATGAAGAACGTATCATCATCCTCAGGAAGAGGGACAAGCTGAGCAGCAGAACCGGAGCGCTTCTTGGAGTCCTCATTCACTGGTACGAGGAGAAACTCGCTCAGCGCTGGCTCAGACTCAAACTGCTTGATCTTCCCAAGCCGCTCCCATAGCGCCACATAGCCCTTATCATCATAGCGTCGATTGGTGTGGAGGCCGGCGTCGTAGTCGAGGTGCATCTTGGTGGACGAGGCGAGATTGACGAAGATGGCTAACATCAAGTTAGCAAGAATTCCATAAAAGCTGACATGTGTACTTACTTCTGCAATAGCGCCTGGCTTCTCTGGTAGAGCCTGAAACATCTACAGTGCGCGCAAAGTAGAAGACAGATTTGAAATTTGCTACGTTGTATGCCTTGTCGAAATATTTGTTGAGGGTGACAACATCGGTAATGTCGGTGAGGAGCGGCTCCTGTTCAATGCGCTTCTTGACATAGCCCTTCCAAATTGTTAGCGAAAGCTCATTAGAAGAATACCAATTTACATACCTTCATGTTCTTGCGTGTGTCAAATCCCCATTGTGAGCATAATCCCTTGGTACGCCTTTTTGCGTACGTCAAGATCTCATGGTTCAATCCAATCCCATCAAGACCGCCAAAGTGATGCCTGATCGCCTTGAGGCAGGTCTCAGGAGAGATTGTTCGAAGGTATAGCAGGCGGTGTCCATAGCGCATACTCAATATGCGTGCATCAGTCGAGTATCCTTCTTGCTCAGCATCGCGATGCTTGTATGCGCGCTTCTTCTTCTTCTTGGGGCCGGCTTCATCGTCGTCTGAGCCGTGGTCGCTCTCGAGATCGAGGGCCTCACGATCCTATGATTTGTTAGTATGATAAAGAAGTAAACCATCCAAGGACTTACAATCTCTTCCGCTCGCAGATCCTCTAAGTTGAACCTTGTCTCAGCAACCTCAGGATCTACAGGCGTTGGTGACTCATGTTGCTGGATGAATAGGGAGTCGTTTGGTAGAGTGGGAGTCGGTTTACTCTTGCGCGACGTGGTGCTGGGCGTAGGTTGCTGCGAGGGTGAAGGTTTGGGAGTTGTAGCTGGTAGTGTCTGCGATTGAGCTTTTGATTTGTGTGAGTCGCTTTTCGATTTTCGCTTTTTTGGCTTGGGCGTACTTGTTGATTGGCTTGCAGGATTTGGTTTTGCGCTGTCGTCACCGCGCGGCATAGCAGGGACGTCGCGTGAAGTGAGAGTGGAGTACAGAATTGATAATAGACACACCAGCAATCATCAACAATTGAATTGTTGAAGGCTGAAAAAAGAATTGAAGAAGCGCAGAGAAGAAAGGCGGTACAGGCGAGCGGCGTTGAAGTGTGGGTGAGGTTGAGATGGGTAGGAGGTTGGGTTGCGGAGTTGACGGAGGTGCTTGAGCTTGGACCATCACTTGGCTTGGCAGCCCCACTTCCCCTTCACAAATCCCTCCCCGCATTCACATCGTACATACGACCTTCTCCCCTCAATACCCACCCACTCAGATATTTACAACAGCACCCGATGCGCGCGCAGCATCCGCTCCCATCTTGAGATTCCGAGAAGCCTCATCTCGTAGCTACCTGCACCTCTGGAACCTCTGCGGTTTGCGCGGGCGCTCGCGTCGCAATCCCAAGTCCATCGCCGCACTTTTACATCCAGGTACGTCGCACAGCTCTTTCGAGCATATGCACATTCCAGATCGGTCACTCCTCTCCTTCTCGGTATCGCATTTCGTCAATGGCACGCGACGCCATTTTGCGACAGCTTTTTCTGGCCCTGTTCGCCTTGGAACTCTTTTCCGGTCCTGTACGCACACACAAAACCACACCCAAACGCTTCCATTCACACCTGCAACGCCCTCCTCGCGCACAGGATTTCGCACGGATATGATCACAATCGTATTGCGAGGCGGCTTCAATACGTTGTATTGTGGTCGTATCGCGATCCGATTTCTGGTTTGCCGACTACAAGCATCCTGTTCATTGTCTTCCAGGATAGCGACCCAACCACAACCAACATGTCTACTATGGCAACATCTTCCTTCACTGTCACATACCGGATCTCGCATACTATTTCCTCATATTAGATATGTCAAATATGCGCTGGCGATGGCTGACCAGACCAGATAGAAGCTCCATTACCACAGCGGCAGACATCCTCAGACACCGACCCCCATCCACAACCCCAGCGACGTGAGATCCTGTCAAGTCAGCATCCTCTCCATACCTCCAGCTGTCTGGATCTATACCTCCACTAGATCTGAGACCCTCAGATCCTGCTCTGGGATTTTGAGGTTTCACTTTTTGACCGGTAAGCCTTCTGAGGTTTGGGGACTTCATTCCTTCCACCCTATTTGGATTCCTTAGGACTGGTTATAGATTCCTATCTCATACCATCGTTACATCGCTGCCCTATTTGCCTGGCTTCTGAGGGTTGTTTCTGTTTACAGGAACTCGATTCTCGATAATTTGACATATTTGGGATTATTTTTATCTTATTTTTGACCCTTTGCTAATTCAACATTTCCAGATATGCGACTCGATAATGCCTTTCCTACCAAAATATCTCCGCCGAGGAGATTCCAGCCAGCAGCGTGGCAGACCTGAACCGCGAACATCGAGACCCGGGCGACCTTCCACCGAGCGAACATCAGACGAACACAAGAGCAAAAAGCGACGACGCGTAGGCAGTCCAAGTCCTGTTCGGGAGGCTACACCTGTTACGCAGACTTCAGACGATTTGCCAGAGATCGGTGGCATAGAAGACTGGGTAGAAGATGCCATTACACATGAGGGTGGCGAAGAGGCGCCTCCTATCGAGCCTCAGAACGCGACGGCACTTTTGGACAAAGCAATTATCGATGCCATATCTAGCGATCAGCCGGCTGTGGACGAATTGGACCTTACGGAGCCCGCTCCCAATGCCGTGGATGTCAATGCGCTCTTCCAGGAGATGATGGCGGATCCGTTACAACTCTACCCCGGCAACGCTTCAGCCGAGCCAGCCAATCTTCCAGACGCATCGCTCATGATGAGTATGGCGCAGGCAGCCATGAACGTTGATGAGGTTGAATTCATGGGTGTCGGAGAAGAGGAGACAAGAGCAGATTTCGCTGCAACACCAGCCAGCGATTCTACGATGGCCCCGCCGCAACTCGGCCAGGCGACCGCGATGCATGATCCTAGCGAACCTGTGCCCCATGTACAGCGAGACTTCACAATGTCACCCTTCATGACAGCCTTCTCCGCCTTATGTGACCACAACAATATGTCTCGGTCAATGTATGAGGAGCTTCGCAGTGTACTCATGCTACTCGACCCTCTCCCAGCAGAGATCAAGGCTCTTCCGAAACGAGTGGAGACTCTGAAGGAGTCGCTGCGATCACAACTACCGGCCGTGCCTATGCGGTCTCGTATCCTCGAACTCGATCGCTCTCAACTGCCGACCCGGGCCACACACACCGAGAAGATGCTCCTGTTCGACATGAAGGAGCTGTTCAAGTGTATGCTGCAATCCAAGTCTATGCGCAGCTCAGATCGCATGTTCGTCGGTATGGGCCAGTTCGTCGACAACCCTACGGAATTGTGGCACTCTCCATGTTGGCTAGGATCTGTCCGCACTACAAGCGGTCAATATGCCCATCTCAAGGACGGCAGCCCTATTTTCCCATCTGATTATATTTGGTGGTCTACAGACAGGGACAGTTCGCAACATCTCGCCCGCGTTCGTTTAGTTGGGGTTGACAAGACGTCAACCGCGAAAAAGCGAAAAACACTTGGCAAAATCATCATCCAGGCGTCGCGAGTGTGCACGTTCGAAGAACTTGGGCCAGATCTCCAACGCTTTGTCCACGATGACGATGCTCCAGCTATAGAAGATTACCAGACCGAGTTCTTCTATATAGAGGGCGATTCTGGCCTCGTGCTGACTGAAGACAATGTTCGTTCCGTCGAACAGTCTGTACACATGGACTATGGCTACGGTTTCAAATCTCCGCTTCCTGAGACGTTGTCGTATATCCGTCGCGATGAGAAAATCGTCATACGTCGCGTCATCAACCCAACGAAGGGCATTCGCGCCTTATCTCTGTTCCCACCCCACCGAGCAGAACTAGAGCTGCAGAAGGAAGGCCGCTCACATTTTGTAGAGAAATTCGACAAGAACAAGGATGAAGTCGTCTCACTCCCGATGCTTTGTTTCATCGACGCCTTCGGGCTTTACAAGAACATGTATCGCTCTATAAAAGGAGTGTACCTGATCATGAGCTTCTTGGATGAAGTAGAACGCAGTCGCAAGACCAATGTCGTCCCACTTACCCTTGGTCCGTACGCCTCTAATTGGGAGGACGTGGTTGACTCGCTTATGCATATGCGCGATCTCGACCGCGGTACCACAATCACACTCCAATTCGGCACCAAGCAACACATGAGGATGGTCGACGTCTTCGTATGTGCTCCAATCCTGGCGTATACAGGGGATATGTTGCAGCAGAATGAGAACTCCGGATGCAAAGGCCCCACTGGAACGTATGGCTGCCGACGCTGCTATGTACCAACCGAGATGAAGGGCGATTTGGACTATGACACCACCACCAATGGCCGCTATTATCATAGCACACTGCGCATACGCGAACAGGCGAAAAGCCTCACCCAGAACGCGAGGAATAAGCTGTTCAAGGACGTCGGCTTTTCTAGCAGCGAGAGCGCCATCTACCGGATATCCCCATCGCTTGATCCTCTCCGCTCTACGCCTGGCGATGCTGCGCACTCTGAGTTCAAGGGCTTGAGTGCTAACATGCAGACTTTGTTGTTCCACGGTATACTTATAAAGCGCTTCCAGTCGGTTTTCACCGAGCTTCTCCAGGACATTGGCGCCCCGCCAGGCTGGCCGCAGATCCCCTCACCCGAATTTCACGTTGGTTCGTACAACATGCAGGAACACGGACGAGCGTCAATTATATTCCCAGTTCTCTTGAGGATCTGGCTTGAGGATAGCTTTGTGGAACCTAATTACCTAAAAGCAATCAAAGAGCTCGTGGGTACGCGACTTTCAAGACCGATTACTGGAGTTGAAGCAATCGTTCATTGCTTCGCCGCCTTCGCTCGCTCAAATTCCATACTTGTCTCCCCTGCCATGAAGCGCAAGGATAAAGAAGCTCTTCACGGCGTGCTGATAGATGGTCGGCGGGCGTACCAAGATCTCATGCGCGCAGCAGCAAATGCATCAATGAGTAAGAGGGATGCAAGATTCGGAAGTCCAGCACCGGGAGGTCCTGGATCTAAACGTAAGGCGAAGTCTTCCACTACACAGGCAGCAAGGAGATCGTCGCTGCGCCAGACCACGCTTGCTTCGAATGTCGAAGCATCCCGCCCATCACAATCGCCTGCGCCATCTCCAATCGCATCCCGTGAAGCATCGCCGGTTCTATCTGAGATCGTTGCTCCATCTGACGGAGTTTCTGTTGCTGCTGCCAGCGATGATCAGCGAGCTCTCATACAAGCTGCCGGTCCCACGCGTCAAGAGCGAGATGCAATGGCTATGCAGAGGACGATTACAACTTACATGAACTCGATCGCTCTGCCCAATGTCCACACCGGTTTACACTTCTTTGATTGGGTCGCAGAATATGGGAGCGCTCGGAATGTGCTGACGTTCCTTGGAGAGTACAAACATTCGTAAGTCAATAATACCTCGCTCTCCTCTGTCATGGTCTACTGTACTAACAGAAAACTCTCATAGCGATTTCAAGACGTACATTACCAAAACGAACCACCACAATGCCTCAGCCACGCTTATGCAACACGAACAGCGATTGATCACGATGCAATTCCTGTTGTCTGGTGCATTCGAATCGACCGATCCAGATCTCACCAAGACGCTCCGCATCATCAACGAAAAATGCCCCAAACTCTTCGCACACCTCGGAGCGGTACAACAGGCGGGTCACAATTTGGATGAGGATGTTCAAGCATCGCTTGGTATAGAAGCGGATGACGGTCACCAAACACCACTTGTGTTCAAGCGCGTCGGAACCAAGGTGGTCAAGGACCGGGAGGATAATTTGTTGCATATCCACCGCCCGCAGGATATGCACATGACGCATCCCTTCATCAACCTCTTGGTGAAGGCGTACTCAAAAGATTACAATATCAAGAACCTCACAGAGCTTGGGAAGGGCAGCTTACAATACTGCGAGCAGTTCTCGTTCCTGCCTCGGTATGTACAAGATCACCTGCAGCATTCATCTCTCTACCATTAAATAACCAACCTGCTTACTATATTACAGGAAGGCAAAGCGGCGGGTTCAGTTCAAGGTCAACAACTTTATTCGCGTACGCGACACACGTATCGCGCGCATCGACGGAGTCTGCGTTCACGAACTGCATTCTGTCCAAAGGCTTTTCGCTATCGTCACTTTAGTCAAAGGGGAGTTTCCAGACATGGGTGTTCTCCAGGCTGCTGAAACTGAGCCGATCGACCCTCTCTTACAGCTACCCATTTTGAAGATGGGTAAGAAGCGCACCATCGTCGGACTTCCCAACATTCACAAAGATCGCATGTGGATTGTTCCCAACGTCAAGGATAACAACATGCTTTACGTACCTTGGGATATCTACTTTATGTAAGGAAGGGAGGGTCAGCCTTCTCGCGGATGGTGGTTACGTGAGGCGCACGCTGTGTTAGGTTCACCCTTGGAGTTGTGGTGAGATTTGGGGATTGTTTACCTTGCGATGATACCCTTTTCATTGGCGTCACGGTAATTACTTTTCTGTTCTTTGCGGCTATGAAGTAATGCTTGCTGCTATACTTTTAATTGTCTTCGCTATCTACAGCGCATGGCGCAGCGGTGAGACGCTGCATAGTGAGAGAGCACACTTCATATACATGAAATTGATACCAACTACAACAGCAACAATTATGAAATCCAAATTAAGTGACTGTAGTAAAATATAAAAAAGAAATAGTAATGTTGCCGCTGATCCGAAGATCGGCGAGGCTGACCGGAGCGGTTGGCTGGTGCAGGAAGGGAAAGGACCACCCCGGGCTGCCTGCCACATGCCAGCCCAAACTTCCGTCTCGTCTCTCACCTCAGCCCCTCTTCTGCATCGTGCACACTTCGCCATCTACCACCAGTCAATGACGAATATACAGACGAAGATGCGTGGCATGCATCATCGTACATTCCTCACTTCAGCATCCACTCCCCAGGACGGCACATATGACCCAGGCAGAACAAGAGGGCAACTGCCCATACCAAACATTCACCATTGTCGAACAACTCTTTGGCCAGTATGCAGCTTCGGGATCAGCGCTTCATATCCATCTATTTCCTAGTTTGAATAACAGCTCTCCATCACATCGCGTTGCGCTGAAACGGTAGCTGAATCAGGAAGTTTTGTCAAACAATCGCGACACCAATGCCATATTGCATGGCGATAAAGGCACGATATTCTCATACTGACATCGATATAGCACTGAATCGCGACATCTGAAACCCCTACCAAACCCTGGCGACACCAACAATTGCGCGTCCACCAGCAGCCAAGATGGCGCAACACCCGCTCGGTCGAGAACAACAACATCATAAACGCGATACGATCAAGAGAACAACGATACATATATTCGGAAAAAGGGCGACCTTACAGCAAACGGCGACTCCGCGCACATGCGCAGGCGGCGACACCAGAAGAAGACGTATGCCAAAAGCGGGGTCGAAGCCGGCGGACGCCCATGGAACAAACATATAAGCTGGCGGCGACAATACGTTATTATCGCAATAATAGGATCGAAATGTTGGGTGGGTGGCGACAATGTCACTTTTGACTTGTACGTTTGAGCTGCCGAATTGGTAGAGAAAGCGGAATATGAGCTCGGAACAGGTGGCCGAAACGGCTAAGTCCACGTCGCAGGTGAGGGTGAGTGAGGGATTTATTTCGCCAAGTCCGCGTTCACCGGGCGGTGAAAAGTCAAAAACATGTCGAGGTGACGGCGGTTTTGAGTGTCCAAAATGCTGATGAAATGTCAGTCTCGACCAGAGCGGTAGACAGCAGATGACATCCTCAGACAGCGACCCCCAAAGAGATAGCCAGGACCGTTAGATCCTGTGGGATCACTATCATCGCTATACCCTGGCCAGTCTAGGTCCTCACCCTTACAGGATTAGGATCCCTAACTCACCGCTCTGGGCACTTAATAGGTGACTAGGGATTTTGGTGGTGAGTGGTGATTCCATTCCTTCCTCTGGGAGCGTCTTCCAAGTTTCCTGGACCTCTTCCTAATCCATTCCAGATCCTAACCTCAGATCAGGTGGCATTCCTCATCCATACCATCGAAACATCCGGTTCCTTCCACCTGGCTTGATGATGTTTTTCGCTACTCTCTTCTTGATATTGCTTCAGCCAGTATTTTTTCAGGCTTATTTGAGCATTTGTACTTTGTTACACTTATGGATGTGCAAATTCTAACATTTTGCGACAGTGCCTTCGGCGGTAATCACCTAATGTTCATACATGCGGCGTGGACATAGCCATTTCGACTGCTCGCTCGTCCGCACCTGCGACGCCGACATAGCCGTTTCGAGTCATGGATTCCAGCCGCACATCGCTTGGACTTGGCCAAAATCTCCTTGTTCCCTCCCACCTATGGCATGGACTTGGCCGTTTCGACCGCTTGGACTTGGCCAAAATCTTCTTGATCATCCCCACCTGTGGCATGGACTTGGCCGTTTCGACCGCTTGGACTCCAGGTTTGCACTGTGATCTTCGCCGAATGTTTCCTTGTTCAAGCCCACTCGCAGCATGGACTTGGCCGTTTCAACCGCTTGGACTCGGATGGGCAGCGCGTGGACATGGCCGTTTCAGCTCCTGCCCGGATGTACCGACCCTCACCTGCGACGTGGACTTAGCCGTTTCGGCCGCTTGTATTCCTGGCGCAACGCGTGTGGACTTAGTCGTTTCGGCCGCCTGTTTTCTTGTATCGCAGCGCGTGCACTCAGCCGGTCTGGGACTTGCATCCCAGCTACGGACCATGCGCATAGCCGATTCAGGTCTTGTAGCCTTCTATAAGGTGCTGTTCCTCTGCGTGCGGCCGTGACCTGGGATAGCGGAACGGTGGCGAGACGACTTGTACATTCCAGGTGATGGCTTCCTTGTGCAAGGAGGCGTTCGAAGTTCAGCCAGGGCAGAGAGCGCGGAGGGCGAGCTTGTTCGACGATCTGGTTCTTTGGTCAGTCTCCTATCACAAGATTGCATGTGTGTATTGAGCGGATGGAATGAGCGCTGACTATGTTGTTACCAGTGTCGATGGGCGAATATCGTGGCTAGGGCGCACGCTGCCAGCCATCATCTTCGCCAGGATAGCTTTGACAGCATACAACTGCGACGATCAGCCATTCGTTGCTCGATTCCCCCAAGCACCAAGTCCACAGACGCAAGGCCAGTCCGACAGCAGGCGACAAGATAGGCTCGAGGATGGAGATGGTCAAAGGAAGCGAAATCATCCACCAGGCCAGCCTGACCAAAATGTCGACGACGATGGCAGCCGTCTTCGCCGAGGGACTCTTCCACACTGGTAAGGTAGGACGCGTCTTATTCCCACCAAGTCAAAGCTAACCAGACATAGCAAGCCGAGACGTAATGTGACTTCGCGATTAGCGTGTCGAAGATGGTAGCTTCGGAGTTAGTCCTGCCCCCTGTCGTATCGTTCGATGCGCACTGGCTGACCAACCGACAGGCTCAGTTTCAATACACATCGCCAGCCTGTGTTATCCGTTCAGCGACGTCGGCGACGGGAATAAGAGATGGACGAGAGGGGGTGTTGCGACGCCTGCACATCTTCGCTACATCGGGCGGAAGCGCTGCAGTCGAGGACGTCATGAAGTTGGCCGAGGATCGAGCGCATCGTTATCAGGGGGGCTGGGCGTGGGGTTGGTTCGCGGAATATCTTTCTGTATTCGATATGGGTCGGAAGGGGTAAATTGCTACGAATGGATGGGGTCAGCCCAGGAAGCGGCACCCGGTGCAGCCAGGATGCACCCGTGAGACCAGAATGGCCCAGCCCCCAAGATTACCTGCATCCCCAGATGAGCTGTGGCTGAAATGATATTTGCCGCAAAATGATTATAGTGTTACTTTAAGGGCAAATGTATGTCACACCAAATCATCTCCATTCAGAATCGTGATTGCAACAACGCTTTTATTTCAACATAATTTGCAAACTGTATGCGCAGCACATGCTTGTATGTGCAAATAGTCTGGTAATCATGGCAAAATCATGGTTGTGTGCACTGGTTTTGGTTGCAGATCATTTTCAAGTCATTTGCAGCTCATTTTCAGACGAAACCATTTTCCACCGAGTGCATCCCCCACCATTTTCCTTCCAACACCCATCGTGAGCAGCTGTCATTTCGCCCCACAGATGATACTATTTCGAATTTGGAGCAACGATTGTCCTGACTAACACTCGTCGGAAAAGCATCAGCCAAGCATTGTCCCACAGCCCCAAAACCCTTATGGTGAGGGTGCAGCCTTACCTGCGTACTTCTGACCTCTCACCCATAATTTATACATTGTTTGCGACATCGATATTCAACTTCTACAGTATCTAACAAGCGCACTAAAATGGTCCTGTCAGACGCCTCAAAAACTGGTCAGGCTGCGACCGCTGGCAAGAGTCAACTTATCATCCGCTTCTACGATCCCGATGTACGCGCCAAGGACGCCCTCGGTCGCCAACTCGATGAGATACTAGCGTGGTCGGACAGCAGACTGGAAGCATCCCATAACTATGTTCAGATGCTCTTTCCGCTACCAGAGGGTTCTCCATACAATAGTGAAGTAAGCTTTCCAATTTACTGTTATCGTGCCCGGGAGGTATTCGCTATAGTTGAAATCAACGCATGTCGAAGCACAGACTCGCATATATCTCCAGGGTATAGCGAGAATGCAACGACACCTTCAATCACGTCGGCAGCATGTTAACCATCTACAGGCCCCAGTCGTCAACCTCGAAGTGATGCAAGCGTTCCGTTCACGGAGTGAGCTAAGACAGAACCTACGACGAAGCTTCGAGCGCATGCTGAGCTTCTACGGTTTCATGGTATCCAACAAGTCTGAAGCGGAGTCGAAGCCAGGCGAAACGTCTGAATCAGCGTCTTTCCCACCAGGCTCCCACACCAATGTCTCTGCATCCAAACCCCTTCCATACCACATCGTCCGCGCGCCAGACTATCGCAAGAAGTTCGCCAACTGGGCCATTAGGTTCGACCATAACCATCTTCGCATTACGCGTATTCTCCGGTGCCTCCGCGTTCTGGGCTTACAGACTGAGTGCACGGCCTTCTTTGATGCGCTCGAAAGCACGTATGAGGACCCACAGGTCAGCATTAGTGATAGGAGTATGGGTTACTGGCGGCTGGCTGTTACGCGTCCGTTATATTTGGCGCCTGACGATTCCAAGTGCAAATGGTTGGTGGGTTGGGAGAAGGAGCAGGAGAACCTGACACAGGTAGAAGAGGAGAAATTGGGAAATGAGCGGGATGAGGTACAGAAGCAGAAGTCAGTCGCGTCTGTTGACGACATCGAGGGTTGAGTTTCTTGCGCTCCATGAGGACGTGGAAGCACGTTAACCTAGGAAAAGACTGAACACCCTGGAGCCTACATCGGGATTGAAGTACTCTTAGATCGGTCCCTTGGGTTACATCACGCAGTATGGGGACACTACTTGAAACTTTGCTCGCTCTGAATAGACTAGGCGACGATGAAGCCACTTCATTATTCAACCTACATAACCATGATGAAGTCCGGGTCACGGTCATCGCCTCTGCCCTCAAACTCAGCATACTTCCCACTCGCCTTATCCTTGTTGATCTTCCGCACCCACAAAACATTCGCAGCAATTCTATCAGGATGTTAGTAAAGGCTCCAGCCAAAGATAGTAGTTCAAAAACTTACAAAACCCAAGCCGCGCAAAGCAGTCCCAACATGATGCTATGACTCTTGTGGAAATGATTCTCCTTCTCGCTCTTCGGATACACGAAACTGGCCACAAAACCACCTGCATTCGCAATAGCGAGCTGTAAAGCAGAGGTAGTTGCGCGCTTGTAGTGGCCAGCGGAGTTGTTGCTGTTCCAAGAGAGGATGCACGGTACAGTTGCGTACATGCCGGTTGCCATGAGGAAAGTCATACCGTATTGGACCTTGGGGTTGGTGGATGAGCTGATGACGCCGTAGCCGATGATGGCAACGGGTAGGGTACATAGCATGATGGGGCCACGTAGGGCAAGTCGATCGGATAGGAGGGCGACTGCTACTGTGAAGACTGATGCCACAGCGTAAGGGATGACGGTCCAGAGCTGTGCCTCGTTGGGGTCCTTGGCGAAGCCGTTGTTTATGATGGTAGGGAGGAAGAGACCGAAGCTGTACAGTCCGCTCAAGATGGCGAAGTATGCCAATGCAGTGAGCCAGACTTGGACGTTGAATACTCCGCGCTTGACTTCTGCCCAGTCGAAGCGCTCGTGGGATGCGCTTTGCTCGCCGAGCCGGAATCGAGCGTGCTCTTTCTCGTCGGGGGTGAGGAATTTGGCTGATTCGATGGAGTTGGGTAGGAAGAGCGCGGAGCATACGCCGACGAGTACGGTCAGGAGGCCCTCCACGATGAAGATCCATCGCCAACTATTTATAAGATTAGCGATTTGTTGTTGTTGGAAGCACGGGGCTGTCTCTTACCCTTCAAGACCTCCAGCGGGTCCGATCGCGTTAAGTCCGCGGGCCAGCAGACCACCGAAAGCACCCGATAGAGACGCTGCTGTATAGAATATACCGATGCGCAAAGCCAACTCTTGTCTGCGGTAGAAGCCAGTAAGGTAGAGTACCATGCCCGGCAATAAACCACCCTCGGCACAACCGAGCAATGCGCGAACAGTAACGAATGACGCAAAGTTGGTGACGAAACCAAGGCACATTGTCAAGATCCCCCACACCGCCGTCAAGAGCGGCAGCCAGATCTTAGGCGACATCTTCTTCAGCACCAGATTCGACGGCAGCTCACTGGCGATATACGTGGCGTAGAAGACACACAGGCCGATTGAGTATTGGTGGTCGTTGATGTTGATGTCCTTCTCAAGACCCAAGATCTTCGCATTGCCGACATTCGTACGGTCGATGAAGGAGCACAGGAAGAGGAGGGCGAGAACGGGTAGGATGCTGTGCCTGTCAGCGCCATGCTTCTGAAAGAAAGTAGTAGATCGAAGAAGTTAAACATACCGAACATCCATCTTGAACAACAGCGTCTTCGCTGCTTTCCCATCCCCACCAAACCCCGCCTCCAACCGCTCACTCCCACTCCCATTCTCGAATTTCTCATCGTGCATCTTATCCAGGCTCATGTTGAACAACCTCAGAAACCCCAATTGGTACAAGCAGAGAAAACAGAATCTGGAACGCAGCTCAAGAAAAGCGTTGACAAGAAACCCCGAGTGCGCGACCAGCTTACTTATTCCCCCTCCCTCCTCAACGGGCTCCCGGTAGCGCCATGTACACCGCAACCACCGCCGCCGCCCGAACTGCCCAGAAACGGCGCTACCCATGCTGACCCCATGGGGGCGGGCGCAAGGGTCACGGCACAATCGGGAATATCTGTTGTGCGATTGGCGGAGTTGTGCTGCCGACGAGTGAAGGGCTACCCCGACTGCACCAAGCTTATGCTTGAACCATGCCAAACCATGCATAGCGCTCTTAAGGCAGACAAGCGATCGGCAGGCTTGACATCAGCGTTACTGACTCGGGCGTTAGCTGTACGAGGAACGGATGTTGTTCTGTTCCCGAAGGCTTTTGTAATCCGACGTGGATTAGATAAGGGAGGAGTCGCGGATAGCAGCTCGGATGAGTGTAGCCATGGAGGTATGACATGGCGGGTTTTGTGGTTTGTTGATGAATGCGCATGTGGAGGGCTGATCGCGGATCGGCGGTACCAAGCTTTTCGTTGTGCCCAGGTGCTGGATGGAGCGTGGACCAAGCAGTGCGAAGCCTTTCAGCCGCCCACTTGGACAGCTTGGCTGCCCCCGAAATTCGGTATGCCAACTCGACGATGAACTCCCAGGTGCCAGTCTCGTGGGAGATCGTCAACGGTTTTGTTGCATGCCCAGGTGCGATGGAAATATAGTTTGAAGCTTCTTTTCTGTTATCGCAACGTCCTGTTTTGGAGATTGCGCGTGCTGTGATGCATGCGCTGTTATTGGAAGCGACCAAAAGCACCAAGCTTGTACTTTGGGTAACCGACGATCTGGCTATCGCGATCGCGATGCTTTGTTTTTCTGTTTGGGTCATGAGACATCTGTTGGATGATCAAACTGCCTACGACGATCAAAATGACGTGAAAACGGGTCAATTCTTTTAGCTTTGTCGCATGGTTCACGTTTCTTCACAATTGCATCACGGCTCAAGATGGGTTTTGTGTGGAAATTGACAACGATCATCACTTGGGTATGCTACGCCAAAACTACACAAAATATCTACTCCATGGTCTTAAGATCAGGCGCAACCTCAAAGCTAGCATCTGTCTTTGCCTTGACATCCTCAACGCTCACACCAGGCGCAGTCTCGGTAAGCGTCAAAGTACCACGCTTCCGGTTGACCTCAAATACACACATGTCTGTAATGATAGTGCTAACGCACTTGGCTCCCGTCAACGGCAGCTTGCATTCCTGGACGATCTTGCTTGATCCGTCCTTCGCGACATGCTCAGTAGCGACGACTACTTTGGTAGCTTCTGGGTTGCTGACGAGATCCATGGCGCCGCCCATGCCCTTGAAAACCTTTCCGGGCACCATGTAGTTTGCTAGGTCGCCGGAAGCACTGACTTGGAGAGCGCCTAGGATAGAGACATCGACGTGGCCTCCACGAATCATGCCGAATGACTCTGCAGAGTCGAATGTTGAGGCGCCAGGCAGGAGTGTGACTGTCTCCTTTCCAGCATTGATGATATCTGGGTCGAGCTCCTCTTCGGTCGGGTAGGGGCCCATGCCCAAGATACCGTTCTCGGACTGTAGCCACACCTTCACGCCGTCGGGCACGAAAGACGCTGCTGCCGTTGGGATGCCGACACCCAAGTTCACGTAGTATCCTTGCTTCAGCTCCTTCGCTGCTCGGCGAGCGATTCGGTCGCGACGCTCTGCCGCCTCGTTCTTGGATGATGCATCCGATGAAGCAGCGGACTTCCGGAGCTTCTTGATCTCGACGTTCTTGGGAGCTGTGGAAGGAACGATGCGGTCGACGAAGATGCCGGGGAGGTCGATGTCGTTCGCGTCAAAGGTACCGATTGGGACGATCTCTTCGGCTTCGACAATGGTGAGGCGGGCCGCTTTGGCCATGATGGGACCGAAGGCTTTGGTGGTGTATCTACAGTCGCTGTCAGAAACGATGCTTGGAGCACCGGAGAGAGAGAGATCTCTTACCTGAAGACACAGTTGCCAGCCTCGTCGGCTTTGTGCGCTCGAATTATCGCAACGTCGCCGGTCAATGCAGTCTCCATGAGGAACTTTTTGCCATTGAACTCTCTGACCTCCCTCTTCTGACCAAAGCCAACGGCCTTTCCGTCTTTATCAAACTTTGCAGGGATCTCTCCATCTTGTAGTAACGTGTTGACAGCGGTGGGCGTGTAGAATGCTGGGATGCCCGCACCGCCAGCTCTTATCCTCTCCGCAAGCGTACCCTGTGGACATAGCTCAATCTCGATATCACCGCCCAAGTATTGCTTCTCCAACGCCTTGTTGTTTCCCAGAAAGCTAATGATGAGCTTCTTGACTTGTCCACTTTTTGTAAGTAGCGCTAAGCCTCCTACGTCCTCAATTCCAGCATTGTTGGAAACGGCTGTCAGGGAGTGTAGCGATTGCGGGCCGCGCTTCTTCATAGCTCCGATGAGCGTGTCTGCAACACCGCATAATCCAAAGCCCGCACTCAGGACTGTGGACCCCGGTTGTACGTCTGCGACCGCTTCATCTGCATCTTTGAAAAGCTTTGATTTAGAGCGGTCGATCATGGGAGCGCTTTGACTGATGCTTCGCAGTTGACCCGTGAATCGCCATCGTGGTGGGAGTCGCGCGGCTCGTAGTTGTGAGGGGAGAGGGCGTTGTGAACATAACCGCGCTGGCAGAGCTGCGAGCAGCCGGTACGACGAAGGTAATGAATCCATTGTGACGCGCGTGAACAGAAGCAGCAGAACAGTGAAGTTAAATCATCGGTTAAGGAGACTCAAGAAGCACCGACTCTGGAAGTAAAGGCAGAGCTTTTGCGACTGTTGTCCGAAGGAACGCCATCGGACGCGTGCGTGGACCGCGCAATAGCTCTAACGTCATACATTTGACATCCATCGGCGTCAATTCAACTACCGAAGATGGAGCGACTTTCGAGCTTGGTGCGGGGCTTCATCTGCCGCAGAATCACATGAGGTTTAGCTTCTGGCGAATTCCGAGGTCGCGCCCCTCTCTCAGTTCCTTCGCGCTTGGCGACGCGTCCCGTCTGCATCCGCTCCATCACGCGCCGACGCGAGGTTCTGGGCAGCGGGAGATGACTTTGCGTGTCTCGGATCCTTCAAAGTTCCCGAGAAGCTCATGAAAATAACGAAAGTTCGTTAAACTGGATCGCGCACTACTTTACGGGAAGTTGAAGTCCGGCAGATTCATCCAATCCGTCCACAATGGGTTACTATCGTTCCACGGAAGATCCAGTAGCGCTGTGGAAAACAGATCCGAGTTCGTCACAGTCTCGTTGACTTCGTTGTACGACATGGCTGAGAAGTCTAGTGTATCCGGCCAGTAGCTGGATATAGGATCTGGCCCCATCGTATGGTTCTCAGGCATCGCATCATTCACTTTGTATGACGGCGATAGAAGATCTGGTATGGCCATCGACGGCGGTGCAGGATCGTGGGCTGGCAATTGTGGTAGCCTCTCAATCTCCGGCGCCTGCTTGACGAGAACGCGTAAGAAGCGACCGTAGACGACCGAAGCCCCGTTCCGGTGGATGGGTGTGCTGCCTATACGCTCAAGAACTGTTGCGGTATCTTCAATAAGATGTCGAACGCTTGGAGCAAGGCTCTTCTGCTTTCCGCCGGCCTCCGGCACGGGTGCACTCAAAGCGAGCGCTATACTTGCAGCGAAGCAAATCATCGTAACGGTGTTGTTCGGCATCGACTTGAGACGTGACTCGCCTTGAATCGCCGCACGCATAACGTTGAGTGCGGATGATAGTGCAGACTTTCGGAAAGAACGTTTGACTTCTGGAGGTGCGCTTGGATGGTTGAGGAGCATTGAGTAGGTTGAAAGCCGAGTGTGTGTAACTAGGATTTCGACATATGGAGGTAGTGTTTTGCTCTCCGGATCAGCGATTACGGAGGGCCAGGCGCGAGACCAGCTGTCGAAGAAGCTCTCGATAGACCCGTCGATCTCCTGAGCGACCTTTGTCCCTATTTCGGCAAGACGATAGTTATCACAGCGCGTACGCACCTCAGCAAAAAGGTCGTCAAGATCGCGGCGGAGGACTGCCATGGATACAAGCGGGCCATCCTGAGCATCGCCCCATCGATGGTCGTGCCACTTGTCGCAATATTGGATCAGGCATGTCTTGGGGACACAGTAGCTACGCCCGCGGGCTAGGCAGACTCCTCGCTCCAAGACAAACAAAGAAATCCAGACCCTTTCTCTGCGGCGAAGAAGTCGCTGGCCCCATTCTGAATTAGGGTCGACGTCTTCGAAGCCGTCCATTGCCAGTGCTTTCCTCGCGTGGAGACACTCGGACTTCGGTATCTGTCTGACGAGATCCTGGTCGAACGATGTAGATGGTGTTATCACTTTGTCTAGCATTAGATCCAGCGCGATCGATAGTGCTGTAGCTAGATAGAGGCTCGTATCGTCGTCGCTCGCATGCGACCCCGGAGGCATCCAGGGAATACTGACCATGAAAGCTAGCACGATTTCGACAGATCTGTACTTTCGGGTGATGACTTGCTCGGCGAGGAATCTGCGGTGCAAGAGTAGTCTCTTCGCCAGCGCCGAAGTCTCCGGCAGGAAAATAGCGGTCATGGCTAGCAAGGTAGTGAACAAAAAGGCAGAGCGGTTTCGAACGAATGGCAGCGTGTGTACCAACGGGTCAAGTCCCCAACGTGTGTGCGCTAGCTTTTTGTGAAAGCTGGGTGCTGTGAGTTACTTTCTTGGATCTAAATTCGAGGTTCGAGACAAGACTTACTACTGTAGAAGCATCTCAGCTTCATCCTTGGTCACAAGCCCAACATCAATCGGATCCAAGCCTGATCCCTGATCAAGATGTGCTTTCATCGGCAGAAAAAAGTGGTGAACGTCGAGAAAAGCGCTCTGCTGGCTACCATTGAATCTGTCTTCAGGGCTGGCGGTACTCTGGTTGTATGACTGTGGTGTTGCAATCCGCAGATCCGAGGCCCGGGCGAGCAGCTGGAGTGGGTTCTCGACATCTTCAACAGCGAGTTGATCGTCGCTTGAAGTACCAACAAGATTACTGGCTGATATGTGAGGATGCACCTCTGAGGCAGGCGATGTGTTTGGGTTTTGATTGGAGTCTTCGTCCCCTTGCGCCTCGTTCAGAAGCTGCTGCAGTTGCTGCAGCGTACTCTGACTCGTAGCTGCATCCGATTTCCTCTTTTTGATGGCTTCCTCAACCTGGTATATCGCCTTCTCTAGGCCCGATCGCTTGCTATGATACAGTCAGTCTAGCCCTTGCCCTGATGTCTCCTCGCTTACTTCTTCACGCCCTTTTGGCGACCAATGTGAAATTCAGGAATTACGCATTCAATCCCGACGTTCTGGCAACGCTCGCATATTGGCGCGCCTTCTTCGCGCCGACACTTGATTTTGCTTTTGCGGCAATTCAGACATGCTGCTTGTTTGGCATTCATTCTTCGACGCTTCTCTATGTTGCGCGATAATATACGACTGTTCCTCTGCCTCGACTGGAAGCCGCCGGCATAGTGTGGCTAACCGTATGTGGTCTCCAGCGTCGGATATGTAGAGCAAGCACGGCCTGTTCGCTGGGCTCCGAAAAGAATGTTTCTAAGATCCGATCCTGTGATGCGACGTTAGGCAAAAGGAAAGAAGATGGAGGTGCCGGAGAGCTACTCGGTGCATCAATCCACGTGTGGAGGTGAGCTAGCTGGTTGTGCGCTAGTATGGACCCTTGTCTTGAACATGGCAGGCGCGCCCCGGGTCAGACATTCGCAATATTCTGCACCGTCGCCGACAGAGATTGTCAATACCGGAACATGATTTGAAAGAAGATATGATCGGACCGAAGGTATGGCAGACTCTACACGTACTATGGCTCGCTGCTGGCGAGCGTATACAAGACTGATGTGGCATCGAAATTTGGTAGGTAGCACCGGATGAGACATATTCCAGGGTGCAATGTGAATGAAATATGTATTGACTTCATGCAAGGGTATCTGTCTGAGCATTGCTACTTGCGTATAATGATGTCGCTTTATAACATCATGAAGAAGGACCCGGAGCAGTAGCCTCTTCCTCTGTAGTTGCCCTCTCCTTGCCCTTGGTGCCTACACTTGCATTCGACTCATCTTGTGGCTCGAGATCGGCCTCGGTCTTCTTTTCATCTCTCTGCTCGCGCTGTGCTTGGGCCTCTTCTTCCCTCCTTCTCGCCTCTTCCTCCTGGCGTTCCCTCTCTTCTCGAGCTGCCACCCTTTCGAGTCTCTCCCTCTCCTCTTGCGCATGGACCATCCGCTCTCCAACACCAGGAAACAAGCTGGCAACAAACAGCGCAAAAGCGCGTTCGACTGTACGCATGGTGTCCCTGGCCCATCCAAATCTCTGATCCCTCCTCTGCTGCAGTATCCTCCTCGCAGCTTCCTCGGGTGATAGGTTACCTCGATGTTGCGTTTGGCGCTGGTTGTTGGGCTGAGCCACGCGTTCGGCCAAGGCTCCGACAGGGAGAAGAGCCTCGAAGTGACGACGAACAACGTTGAACTGCTCTTGAAACATTCCGGCTTGTGCTAGGTAAACCACACCTGCGACGATACCAAGCATGATAGGTCTATAGAGGCCACCACCTCCTGAGAAGAAGTAAACGAATGCTGCCAGCTTGAAGATCAGCCACATATGCCCAGCGACGTTGACCATACGATCGTTCTCTTCTGGTTGGTTTACGTTTACGTTCGCGTTTTGATTCTGGTTTTGGTTCTGATTCTGATCTTGATTCTGATTTTGATTCTGGTTTTGGTTTTGGGTTTGATTCTGGATCCAGTCCCGACGTTGGGTCTGGCTCATGTTGGCTAGCTGCCTATGCAGCTCAAGGTCAGGGGGCGGATTCCCCCGTGCTATCTGCTGTCCAAGTCCATTGAGGAGCTGTCTGTTCTGAGCAAACTGGTTCGTAAAACTCTGAAATGGAAGTGTCGAGACCATGGGGGCAGTGGTGTATGTGCCTTGCTGATCGAATAGAACGCCAACCGGGCCCTGAGGGCTTGATAAGAGAAACAACTCCGTTGGCGCATCTGGAGGCATTGCCTGAGTAGTGTTCTGTGTCCGTGGTTGAGATGTAGTAGGCACAGCTGGAGTCATAACCGGGGCGCCTGGTATGGTGCTAGAGGAAGGTCCGAGAATCGGAGTGTTGATGGCTGTGGACATGCTTGATCGACTGGGGCTTCCGCCTTGTTGCCGATCGAGTATGATGTTCAACTCTAGTGCGTCCACTCTGATCTCGGTTACTGAACGTCTCAGCGCTACCACCTCGGGTTCTGTAGGGAGAAGGGCGAGAGCCCGCTCGACAACGTTCAAGTTCTGGTTGATGGTGTTCAGGTGTTGACGGATGTGGTCAATTCGCCAAACCGGTAGGTTCAGGGGAGAGGTGTTTGAAATTGAAAGTTGATCAGTCTGTGTCTCTGATGGACGCGCAGGCTGCAGCAAGGTTCGTACGTTTTCCATCTCGCGTTGTGCCTCCTGGAAGATTGTCTGGATGCGTGGCAACAAGCGCTGGGTACTGTCGTGGCCCATTGAGGGAATAACGCCTGGCGGGACCGGTGGACGACCAAACGCTAGCGGTGGAGCAAGACCGAATGCAGGAACGGGCTGTCGAATCTGCGCAGGTATATTGACCTGGTTGTATGTGACTGTCCATCGCGCCCCGTTGGGACCCACGCCTTCGCGTCGTAATGGTTGGTCGCCATTTCCAGGGAGATTGGGCAGTCCTTGAGCGGCATCCGCGGGTCTCTGTACGTCTGGTCCTGGCTGCTGGGATGTCGAATCTGGAGTCGGCTCGTTGTTCTGCTGTCCCTGTTGCGCCATGGCCTGCGTGAACTGTTGTTGCAGTTGTGGGGGAAGAGGGAGAGGAATGGGAACCGCGTTTGCTTGGCCCGGGATATGATGGTGGTGCGGTGGTAGTGGTGGCAGCGAGTGCGGTCGAGCCTGTGGCAGCGCGCGGAATGGGTTCGTCTGCAGAGGGTTTGCGGGTACAGCCGGGGCTTGCGCAGGGCGGAAAGGGTTCGGGACAGTCGCGGATCGTGGCGTAGGTGACGTTGGAGGGTTCCCAGTAGTCGGAAGCTCCCGCAGAACCAAGTGGAGGCTCTGGTCCTTGTTCTCACGTAGCTGTATTCACCATCAGCTTACGTTTACCACACGTGGTTGGTAGCCCTACATTGTCAATACCAAACACATTGCTCAGCGTATCGGCATCATTGGCCACTACTCTGCCGCGATAGATGAGGCGCATGCGCTCTGGGGCAGGCTTCGAGGGCGCGGCATCCTGTATGCGGCTCCGGAGCTCTTTGACCGTGGTGGAAGCGGGGACGTCTGCAAGGTTGACACCACCCTCGAAGTCAGACGAGGGTGAAAGGATCTTGAGGTTGACTGTCTGCGCTTCTTCCGCCATGGCCGCTGTGTGTAGTGAGGGACTATGGTGCAAGGTGAAGAGTGCAGGTGGAAGTCGGGAAGTGACGACGTGTCCGAATTAGAGCCTGGTATCAGCTTGGGACTGCGGTCGCGCCTGCCATCTGCTATGAAGTCCAGGCGGATAATCTGAGCGTCAGTGCCGCCTCGCCTTTGGATGTTTCGAGAAGCTTGACCTGTGCACGCGATGCATTGAACTGTCCATGTCCAGCGGTAGACGCCGTTGCGCGCTAGAGCCCCGTCGCCGATGGATACGTCATTGGTCAACCGAGGAAGTTGATTTTCCCACCACGCGACGCCATAGCCGTCATCTCGTCGCTGGGGAATTGGCCGTCTTCCCGCACTGCAATATTAGAGACCGATGCATACAACATAGCCATGGCGTCCTCCTGTTCGCGCCAGCTCATGCGAGCCCCTCTCCGCCCGCGCTTCCAAACGCCCACACACCGACATGCGCGCCTCTCTGCCCCGTCTCGCACCTTCTCCTCCACGCGCGCAACATATGAGCAGAACTTCCACAGGAAAGAGTCCTTCAGGTCACGGCTGAACTCCGCACTTAAGAACACCAAGATAAAATGGGAGCCAATACCAATTGCACTCGGTGTCGGCTTCCTCGGCGCATTCCAGCTCTACCGCATACAACGGAGGGAGAAGCATACCGAGGCTGAGAGACAGAATGGCGAGGAAGGTGCAGTGGACAACCAGGGCCGACCGAAGAAGCGCGAGAGGATACGACCGAGCGGGCCATGGACGGTCCAGGTCATGTCCACGCTACCTCTCAAGGCCCTCTCGCGAGTTTGGGGACGCTTCAACGAGATCGATATTCCCTACTACCTTCGAGTACCTGGCTTCAAGCTCTACTCTTGGATATTCGGTGTCAAGTTAGCGACTGCCACCCAGTAGCGATGCTTCATGCTAATAAGTCACAGCCTCTCTGAAGTCTCCGAGCCCGATCTCCACGTCTACCCTAATCTCGCTGCTTTCTTCTACCGCACCCTGAAACCCGGAGTCCGCCCTCTCGACCCGAACCCCAACGCCGTCCTCTCTCCCGCAGACGGCAAAGTCATTCAATTCGGCACCATCGAGCACGGCGAAGTCGAACAAGTCAAAGGCGTGACGTACAGCTTAGATGCGCTACTAGGCTCCACCAAGCCCAGCACACCCGCCCAAAACGTCGCCAACTCTCAGGTCGTCACAAGCGAACATGAGAAGACCGCAAAGGATGAAGAAGACACCGTCCGCGCAGATGAGGAATTCGCGAATGTGAACGGCATCTCGTATACCTTGCCCAACCTGTTCTCAGGACCATGGCCAAAAGGCGGAAAGCCATCTGAGATGCCCACGGACCAGTCCACCGCCCCGGCTGCTTCTTCAGAAGCCGAGGTACGCGCCGAGATGGCCTTGAGCGAAGCTGAGCGACCTTGGTGGGCACCCGCATCCAACAAGACACCTACCGCACTCTACTACTGCGTCGTATACCTCGCTCCAGGCGACTACCACCGTTTCCACTCTCCAGTATCATGGGTCGTCGAGTCACGCCGTCACTTCGCCGGTGAACTATACAGTGTATCTCCATACCTACAACGCACCATGCCCGGTCTGTTCACCTTGAACGAGCGCGTTGTCCTACTCGGTCGCTGGCGCTGGGGTTTCTTCTCCTACACACCCGTCGGCGCAACCAACGTCGGATCTATCAAGATCAACTTCGATCGCGAACTCCGCACCAACAGTCTCACCACCGACACTGCCGCTGACCGCGCCGCCGAAGAAGCTGCAGCGAGGGGAGAACCATACTCCGGTTTTGCCGAGGCCTCCTACACTTCCGCTAGTCGTGTGCTAGGTGGTTATTCTCTCAAGCGCGGCGAAGAGATGGGCGGATTCCAGCTAGGAAGTACCATCGTCTTGGTCTTCGAGGCGCCAAAGGGCATAAGACCCAGTCTCGACGAGGGCTTCACTGGTATGGAGAGGAAGGGTGGGTTCAAGTGGAACATTGAACAAGGAATGAAGGTCAAGGTTGGAGAGGCTCTGGGATATGTGGAGGAGACCCAGTAATAGTCGACTCACTCTACTCATGCATATACAGCAAATGATACCATCTAGTAACTTCGATTTCGTCTCCGTGATACCTGCACGTTAAAGCGATCTGTGTCCCCTTACAACAAGAACAAGTGCGCCTCATTTAATCTCCTTTCCTTCCATACCTTTGTTCTTCGCGTCCTGTTCCTTTTCACGGGTTCTGCTTCTTGAGGCTCGCCACAGTGAACAACACTACAGCTAATACAAATCGGAGCATTTTTGCCTCGAACAAAATTGATGCAATCTCGGCCAGTAAGAAGCCCACCAGTTCGCAGAAAATGAATGTTCGCTCAGGTAACATCAGTGCCAGAATGACCAACATCATCATGAAGCAGACAATGAAGTCGCGGTGGTCAGTGGTAGAATCGCGGTGCTTTGCTCTTGAGCGAGACGAACGATGTTTGACAGAGACGGTGGGCGGCTTCACCCGGCTGGATGCGCCACTTTTGGATTTGATCTTGATGTAGGTGGTGTGAGTGTGTACGTGATCGGAGTCATCGTCGCCGTTGTCGTTGTTCTCGTCGTTGTCGCCGTTGTCGTTGTCGTTGTTGTTGTCGTCGTCGTCGTCGTCGTCGTCGTCGTCGTCGTCGTCGTCGTCGTCGTCTAGATCGCCGCAGCCGAAGTCAACCCAACTGTCGTCGGACCCCGTGCTCGAGGGGGTATCGTCCGTGGAATAATCAATTTCGCTATTGGAGGCGTTCATGGCGGCTGAGAGTGGTCGTTCTACTGGGAAGTTAGGAAAGAGCGTTTCAGTGGTCTAAGTGGGCGACAGACTCATGGCAGCGTGGGAAAGGGCAGTGTAGATACCTGGTAGTTGCTCAGTCAGCAGTGGGCGGAAGGAGTATCTGAGTGGTCGTAGAAGAGAGCTAGCGGAACGAGGAAATAGTGACCAGGCGGCAACGTGAAGAGGAAAGAGCGCCTGGACTTGGTCTAACCGCGCCCGAACGCGACTGCCTGGACTGCGAGATCACCTGGACTGTCGGATGAGACTGAGTACACGTTTCGATTTCATGCATATACAGCGAATAATACCACCTAGCATACCCGATCTTCTTCTCATCAATTCTCAAGCTTGGAACTATATCCTAGTTGCGTGCTGACTGGAAACTGCTCTACCTCTTTCGTTTATCCATATGAGCAAGCTCTGCCATTCATCCTGTCTTCCTTCCCGTCATTCACACTGCTGGCTCACTTATCACCCATTCCATATCTACCTTACATAACCGAGCACATCAATCCGACAACGACCATGAAGGCAACAATCCAACAAACAGCGAACATGAACAGCATGAACCCGAATAAGAGCATTGCAATTCCAATTACGAGAGCTGCTGCCGCGCCAGCTGCGATCAAGATGTAGAGTAGCCCAGCGTTGCGCTGATCGCGGTAGAGTTCTACTGCGGGGACAGAGTGGTAGGGTTCTGGAGCGTATCGAGTGCGATAGGCATCGTGGGTAGCTACGTGGCCGACTTGGGAAGTGTTGTAGTCGTTGCTCGTGACGGCGTCACAATGGAGATCAAAGCCTAAGATGCGGAGGTAGACGGGCTGGTCTGTTTTGGTGTGGTTGGGAGCCATGGCGGTGGAAAGCGGTGGTTCTGCTAGAATGTCAGCACAAAGCAAGGTAGTGATGTTTCTATACGGCATACATGTAGCAGTACACAAATTGGTTATGTTGAGGATCGTCGTCTCCTGCGCAGACAACAGCGAGCGGAGTGGTCTGCTGTCGGTCAGTCGGAGTCGAGCTAGCAAAGACAGATTGAGTAAGCGAGATGGTGAAGGTGACACAGAACCAGAACTAGGTCTGAAGACAGTTGAACTTGGACTGCTGCCGTGAAAGTCCGCGCGAGTCATTAATTGACATTGAGTACATTCTTTCTTAATTCCTTATAGGTAGATTCATACGACGAAGCATATCTAGCATAACCTTCTCGCACCATGTCTTTGTGAAGCTCTTGCTACTCTTCATCGTTCTACCGTCTATCTCAACCTACTTTGTTCCGATACTGATGTTAGCTATATTGCTTCCTTTTCCAGTGACAATTGTCCGGACATTGATCTATCCAGCCCGTGAGTCTACTTCAATCAACCAACCACCACCCATCATCCTCCCCCTCCACCCCCAATCACCTCCCCATCCGCATCAGCAACCTCAAAATTATTAACCTTCTCACCACCACCCTCATCACCAACCCTCCCCCTATACATCTGCGCTCCAACCACCATCCCGCATATCGCAAGCACGAGAAGCACTCCCCAAATCATATAGATGAACAACACCTTCTTCCTCCTGTACTCCCGTTCCTTCTCCGCGTCCGTAACAGGAACCTCTGGTGTGTGTCCGCGCGAAAGGTGGCCGAGCTCTATGTCATCGGGGTGGGCGGGTGCGCGCTTGAAGAGGCGGGATATGAGGGTTCCGTTTTGTGCGGGTTGGGGGCGCGGTGGGAGGCTGTCTGGGAAAGGCGATGTTGGGGAGGCGGGGGAGGTGGGTTCTGGGACGGGGTGGATGACGATGAGGGGTGGGGAGGTTGGTGGTGAGGGTGGTGTTGGATGGTCTTGATAAGCTTTTGGCGACGGTGAAGGTGGGGATGGTAGTGGCTCTTGTTCTTGTGGAATTGTAGGAATTTTGGGTGATGTATCGTATGCTGATGGTACTTCCGCTGTTCTTGGGTATAGTAGCGTGGATAATGGGCGGCGTGGTTGTTCTGATGACTCCATCGTGGCAGTCTGAGGCGGAGGTAGGTCGGTGGTTGATACCTTCATGGCTCCGGCGTATAAAGACCTCGTTAGGTTGCTGGAGGTTACGGCACTTTGGTCGACTTGGTTAATGTATTGATGCGGTGTGGTGAGAGGTACCAGCGGAGAATGAGTGCCATTTAGGCGCAGTACAATCAGTGAGCGCACAGACCCGAAGTTGAAGTGAAGGTAAGATTACTTTGAGATTAGTGTATCTTGTGACGCAACTGATACTTCTACAGAAGTCGTTCTCCAGTTTCTTTTCAGATTTCGTTCTCAGCGTCCATTGCTATCGATGGTTGTTCGCCAAAATTGAGTGAGAGTATCCAGCTCGACCTCCCCATGCGTGAGACTATTCCTCTTCTTCATTGTCCGACGATCATAGCCCTTATTGACAGCTCTCGTGTTCTGCCCATTCGTCCTCCCATTCCTGTTCACCAATAATATCACCGCTGTCGATGAGCGAGGTAGACCTGCAACGACAGCATCTTCCAACACTTTCACGGTCCAGAGGTCGAAATGTGTCGTAAGCCTTTTCCTCCTGCGAAGTCAATCCAGCCATACGGAGATGTAAATGCTGGTCAATGTGCGGGAAGGAGCCATCTGTAGGGCAGCTCGCGGCGTGTATGGCTGATTCATGTCTAAGTGACCAATAGAAGCAATTCCGCAGGCACTGCATTCTGAAGTTGTCTGTCGATGCGTCGGCTGTGTCTCTGTCGATGAACAAATTGCGTATGGCTACGTGAACGGGTCGAGATCTGGGTTCGTTTCCTGGGCGCAACTCAGGTGCTGCTACGCGCCAGTCTAGGAGACGGCTTTTGTTTGTCCAATAGGTAGTGTTTGCGTATGACAATCGAGTCACCAAATCATCCATAGCGAAGCTGCCGAGCGAGATGCTGTTCACGATAATCTGCGCTGGTAATTTGCTGATGGCTCGTAACTTTGGGTGTAGAACTTCACCAGCTTCTAGCTGAATCTTTTGACTGGTACCGAGGATAGCTAGGCCGGGGATCTTCTTGCAAACTATCTTCATGGAGTATACAGGCCACTTCGAAGAGGGAGTCTGAAATTGTGCTCCGTCTTCGAGGAAATGTCCAGGTAATTGAGTAGAGTGATAGTGAGAGTTGTTGAACCAGAAAGCAAAATCGTTGGTACGAACGACATGGTGTGTCGTCTTGACCGGGAGAAAATTGTAGACCATCAAGCGCAGTTCTGTTGGTAGATCGAGAAATCGGAATACCTGTTGATCGGCCATGGTCGAGAGAGAAGGTTGGAGAAATCTGTAGTTTGCATTGAAGTGGTCGTAAGGACAACGCTCGTAAAGTTTCAGTGGAGAAGTTTCGGGCAATGGAACTGAAAATTGCGCAATCCCATTACGTACCGTAGCGCGCGACCCCTAGGGGTTGATAGGAGTAAGATAGCCATATCAAGTGAGGAGACGCTGTCAGGGGCATATCATCTAAAGTTTAGCTAACAAGCTCCTATCGTAGGCAAGATCGTAACTTAAGATAAAAGCGTTTATCCAGCTTATATATTATAGAGGATAGGCTTGTACCTGTCTTTTAACAGCAAAAGGGGTTACTCCTAACTACTTTTGCACTGTAACTAGCAAGGGGTGCTAAGGATTAGCTGTGCGAGCGAGCTAATTAGGTAAATGTTCTACGTATTTTACTGCAAGTACACTTAGGAGGTGCAGCGCGCTAACATACATTAGAGCTCCTTTGTTGCAGCTACTCCTAACGTCTCTTGTGCTAGTTGTTGACGTCTATAGTAGTAGTGTTGCTGCCTCCCTACGTTAGGATAGAAGGCACTACCTAAGGTTCCTTAACAGGCTTGAAATTTGACATTAATTACGCCCTTAACAGCTTTTACTTATAACACAACATTAGGGAGCTATCACAACTGAGATTAAACGACAGGAAATTGGGTTTTAGAAGCCTATCCTAGCCCTAACAACCCCCCTACGGTGCGCGCGACGGTAGTGATTGAAAGTTCACTTAATCGTAGTCAAAGTTTGCCTACAGACGCTTTGTGCGAGATCACAAGGCTACATTTTGGTTGTCATTCAGTGGTAGCGCGATGATCCGTGACGACGAGCTACCTACAACTTCCGCAATACATAGGGTACCGACATGAGAATCTGCTCTTGTTGAGAAGTATTGCGGTAATAACCAACTCGCGCGCGTGCGAATATCAGGGTTTGCTCTACCTATGGTCTGAGTAAGCTCCTAGCAGACCCCCTTGGGAGAAGATTCGACATTGCATTAATACTGGAAGTACGATCGAGAAAAGAAGCGCGTAACATTGTCTCGTACAGAGATCGTTCCTGGCAGTGCCGCACTCGCGCATACAGTAGTCCCCACGCACCTCCAAGGAGGCGTGCATAACCGCCTCACCAGCATACGTTCGCGTATTCTGTTGTCCGGTCAATGCCGGTGGAGTGTCGGAGAGACCGACAATTGAGTTTGGCTATATTGCGTGCATGAAGTGGCTGATGGTCAGCTTTTCGAGACCTCAGCCTTGTGTTGAGATTTGTGTGAAAGTGGTGTAACGTGGAAGCTTAGGAAACCTTACACAGGCATCAGAACCGAAACGATAGGCAAGCTAGTCTAACGCGGCTAGCACATGTCAGACGCCAAAAATAGCCCCATGACATTTTTCGGAGCTGAGGGAACATGAGCGAGATGATGCACATCTGGCTCGTATGCAGATCCGCTCGCTTTGAGATAGTCCGTGATGGTGATGATGCAATCTGCCACTCTAGGCATTGAGCTCTTCGAACACGTTGCAAATGTCACGATAGCACAAGAAAAGCAAAACATTCAGTGTACAATAATGAGACGCGATATGTATAGTTTGCATACCCCAGGCGATACGCAGGGGCGGCTGCAGCTTCAGGCACGTTGAGCAGAGGAGGGCTTGCAACGCCGCCTAGACTAACAGCTGCTGTCCCCACTTGGCGTTCTTGTTTGCAGGTTCCATCCGCCGGGCTGTGGGCACAGTGTATGTATCTGGATCCAGCGACGTTTGCTGTCGTCTCCTTGTGTCACTGGGAGGCGGGAGTGCAGGCACAGAACGGGGAAGACGAAACGTCGATTGCGCCTTGGAAGCCTTGAACAGCAGAAAGGCGTTAGAGGCAGGGAATTGGCAATAGCAGCACTGCCACGGCTCGCGATATCAGCAACTTGGTCCGGTGTTAGCTGCACCGGGACTGGTCTTGCCTTCTCCATGTCATTCCATTAGTTCCGCATGCCTGCACGTGCGGCGGCTTGGGCTGATCACCTACGCCGTGCATCTATGTAGCTCGATGCATTGTACTTGAGGAAAGCTGTCCAACCGCGCGATGCAGTCTTACCCGGGTATAGTCTATGGTTGCTCAGTCTCGTTTTATTATTAGCTGAGCGCGTCGTCTCCGCCCCGCCATCGACAACCTGCTCTGAGGCGGAGCTTGAAGCTGTCAACACTGCAATGCCTAACTTTCCATGGACCAAGTCGAATCGGTCGCACCAATCTGTCGACATTTCCTCGTCAGGGCAGCATTCGCCCGTACCACCTGGTAAGGAAGCATTTGGGCGCCCAATCGCCGGCGCCGCTGACGGGCAAGCGCTGGCAGTGAACGAGCAGGTCGCCGCGCAGCGATACCACACTTCAGACAGCCAGCAGGCGCCTGTACAGGCTCAGCAGCCTCCTGTGCAACAACAGCAGGTCTCGGCGGGCGCTCCGCTACAGGGCCAATATAGAGAACAGTTTCCTCAGCGCACGACGAGTCACAGGTTGAGTGCCCATCTCCCTCTGGGTCAGTCGTCGCCGTCGCAGGTTTACCAGCAACAACCCGGCCCCGCGCCAGTGTCTGGTGCTGAATCGCCTCATCGCGGCCCCTATCAGCCGCAGCCTGCGCCTTCTGCATACACGCCAGAAGCCAAGAAGCCATCGCTGCGCAGTCGCATCGCAGCCGGAGTCAAAGGGCACAAAGACCAGGAAGCCAAAGCACAGAAGAACGGCCTGGGCAGGCGACAGTCAGTCCGGAAGAGCGACCCCCGCGCGCAGGAGTATCAGGCGCAGGAAGAGAGCCGTGTGCAGCAGTGGCACCAGCACCAAGGGTCGACTTCCCATCTGCCCGCCTCGAACGAGCAGGACGAAGACAACCTCGACCCCTTCCTGCAGAAAGACGATACGCCCCAGGTACCGCCCAAGGACATCCAGTACCAACAAAACCTGCCGCAGCCTCAGCAGTTTGCGCCGCAGCCGCGTCAGGAACAGCAGCAGTACAATCGGCCCCCACTTGACAGGGTAAGCACGGAGGGCAGCTATTCGACCCAAGGCGGGGTAGACCAGTACAGCCCTGAGCAACACCAGGGCCAGGGTCTCCAGCAGCCACGGCACCAGCAACAGCAACAGCAGCAGCAATACCAGAGCTACCAGCCAGCTGTCCAGCACCCACAAGCCCCGGGCGACTACCAGGCCTTCAACCCGCAAACCGTGCCAAGCCCTCTGCTCCAGAACGCTCAGCTGCACGGGCAAGGTGGCTCAGTCTCGCAAGACATCCAGCAAACTTACTACCTGTACCAACAGCAGCAAGCTAAACTCCAGGCCCAGGGCCACTCGCCGCTAGACAACGCGCAGCAAAACACGCTTTATCCGCAGCAGTTTGCGTCCCAGCTTCAGCCGCATCAAGACCAGCAGCAACAGCCTCAACCTGGCCGGCCAGCCTCGCAGCAGCAGATTGACCTGCAGCCCCCACAGGCGTCTCGCCAGCATCCTCAGATCGCGCAAGAGGCCCAGTCGATCGAGTCGCAGCGCCGTCCCCCTTCGTCCCACCAGCTCGCCCCGCCGTCTCCCCTCCAGCCGCCGTCCCACCAGACCTACGACGCGCAGCACCCCCAGTCGTTCGATCTACTACCGACCAACATAACACCCCCACACGCGCACGACAGCATGGCGCCTAGTGCTCAGAGCAGTGCTAGGAACACCATCAGGAAAGCGAACGATGGCAGCCAACCACAGCCGGGCGCAACGTCGCGAGAGTCGTCCATGCTTTCACAGCCTCCCGCTCAAGGTCAGCCCCACGGTCAGCCGCCTGTGTCGCCGGGCCTGGCAACATTCGACGCTAACGTCGTTCCAACAGCTTCACAAGGACAGCCATACCGCGGTGAGAAGCAGCCCCAGCAGGTCTCAGAAATGGGACGGGCAACGCCACCGCCGAGGACATCTGTCGCCGATATGTCAGAGGAGGAAATCGAGAAGCTACAAAAAGAGCACGATGTCTTGCGTGAGTACATTCTCTTTGGACGAGCCAAATGGATCTAACACAATACAGGCGAAAAGTACCAAAAGGTTAAGCGATACTTTTTCGAGCAGCAGTCACAGGTCCATCAGCTACAGAACACCCTCGCAAACCAGCGTTTGTCTTTGTCTCGTACGTCCTGGGATGACACCGAATATGCAACACGCTTCAACCGATTGGACGGATTGATAGCACAGCTGTCTTTCTCAATTCGCAAAGACTGGAAGAGTATACCTACGTGGCTACACAAGGTGGTCAACAAGACAGCTGTCGAGACAGGCAAGCAAGAAATGACGGCTATCGGCCGCGCAGTCATCTCGCAGTGGCTGGTGGAGAACATATTCGAAAAGTACTTCCACCCAGACCTCGAGCCGGGCTTTTCGACGCAACTGCAGTCAATCGTCTCCAACATCCGCAAGTTCTCGCCGCCGTGCCATAGCGCCGAGGATGAAGACACGCTCGCTGCGAAGATTATCAACTGGCGGCTGGCCACACTGGAGGGCCTTGCGGACACTTTGAGAGCACCACAGGCCACAGCCAATCGCGAGGCGCTCACTGAAACACTCAACGAGAAGCTTATTGCGTTCCTCCAAATGCACTTGAATGACCCTGCGCCTCCAGATCTCAATGGAGGTGTGCCTATGATCATCGAACTCGCCATTAGCATCGCACAACATTTGCCCCTTGAAAGCCGTGAAGTACACATCGAGTACTTTTACCCTGATCATAGCATCGTTCCCGATTTCATGAAGATTGAGTCCGGCATCCCCGCGCTGACGGCACCCATCTTGGAGCGGGACGATGCCGACAGAGCTTCGATCAGAAGCATGGCTTCCAGACCTGACGACAACATGTCGTTAGTGGAACAAGAGCAAACACAGCTACAGGGAAGCCAACCACCAAGAGAAGATAAGAAGCGCGGCATGTTTGGTTTTGGTGGGTCAAAGAAGCCGACGGCTTCTCCTGCTACTCTGGGCAAGCGGGAATCGTCGCTCGGTCAAGGTGGCAGCCAGCAAAGTCTTACGCAACATCCGCCGGGTAGCTCTGGTGGACCAAAGGACGAAGCGCCGCCGCCACGTGTGCGTATGTCCGCTGGTGTCTTTGTACAGATTCGCGGCAAGAGCATCTTGATCAAGGCACCAGTATACCAGACGTGAGCGACCCTGATGCGACGATGATAATGAAGATGGACGATTTGGATTGAGCGATCTAGCAAGCAAGCGTTTGGTTTATTTCCTTTTCCACTTCTACACAGTTTGATTGGGTTCTGAGATTGGATCTACTGCATCTAAAGTATACCCAGGACGATTGATGGCGTGTTTTGGAGCGTTTGTTAGTCGACTTGGAGTGCATGCCGATACCCTCGTTGCTGTTACGGTTATGATTGGAATAAGAACAAATTCTCTTGTATCATGGAAGAGATCTTGCCTTCTGAGCGGCTTCGCGTGAGTGAACGTGTGAGATTCCGCGATTTGACCGCCTGCAGCACTGAGCTTCGAGGCCCGACACCACGCTAATTGCGGCGTCTTTGGACTCCCATTGGCCTACATCCGCACCTGCCCTTGTTTACCGAATCCAAACATTCTCGTCGCATGCTTGATAAGACTGTTTTGACGATGGAAGACATTGTCGTAACCCCGCAATTCAAATGTGAGCATGAGCGCGAAGGTCCTAAGCCTCGGCAGTTACTGATCAGTGCCAGCGACTAATGCCTCCGTCCCATCACCGACCGCGACACACGTCGCATGCCTCAATGGCGCGCGCTTGCAGATACGCTGTCTTACCACGTTGGAAATCGTCCGGAGTATAGCGATACCTTCAAGTCATGATCTTAGAAACTCGAGAATCGCCTGGTCAGCACCTACCCTACCACCGCTGACCTCGTCCACGTCGCGACCCCCACCCAACTCGACACCACCCCGTCGATCCTCACGCACACCGCGGCCATGCTCGAACCGCGTCCTCATTTCCGATGACGATACAACGCGCGTATACGATCTTCGCGACGAGAAATGGAACGCCGTGATAAGCAATGGCTCGGGCGGCATGGGCAAGAACGTGCATGCCGAGTTTGGCGCAAACGAGGATGAAGTCATTGTCTGGAGCGACTTCACCGCATGTGCAAAGATATGGTGTCTCAAGACTGGCAGGGCCGTAGAAATACGCGATCCGAAGTTTGTAGGCAAAGACGGAAAGGGCTGGGGCTATCGGCCGGGCGAAGATACGGACTCAAGAGGTGGAAGACGAAGAGGCGGCGTTCTGGCAATGCTATGTCGTGCAGCAGGCGCCGATATTCTATTGCTCCTGGCTCCTGGCACGTACAAGGTCATCAATCGCGTCGAGCTTACGACAAGCGATGCGGCAGGGCTGAGATGGAGTCGCGACGGTCGCTGGCTGGCAGTCTGGGACGCAGCTTCTGCCGGCTACAAACTCCACATCTACACTGCCGACGGTCATTTGTATCGCGCCATGACCCGCGAACCCTCAGACGACGTCAGCGAGTGGGATGTGGAAGGCTTGGGTATCAAGACGCTTGAATGGGTGCCTGGGAACGAATGTCTAGCTGTCGGTGGCTGGGACCGTCGCGTCCGTATCCTCTCTACACGAACCTTCGCCCCGGTTGTTTTCCTGGACCACACACCCGTCATCGATGTGCCCAGCGCGCCTGTATACAGCGAACATGTCGACAGCCAGGGCAACCGCAGCTTCACAACCTCGCAGCAGCCTGTCACACCTCCAAAAGCAGCCTTGGAGAAGAACGAAACCGGACTCATGAAGCAGGGTATCGGCATGTTGACCTTCAACGCAGACGGCACGCTATGTGCGACGCGTGACGACAGTACACCATGTACAGTCTGGATCTGGGATCTAACCGTGCTCCGACCTCGTTGCATAATAATCCAATACAGTCCAGTTAAGAACCTGCTCTGGCACCCCACCGATCCAAACCGTCTGCTCATCCAGACGACCCAAGACGAACCCACTGTATACCTCTACACAGCCGCCACCTCTCACTCACCATCATCCTCCACTTCTCATTCCACATCCGCCCACCAATCCTCTTTCCAACACCCCCCAGCTATTCTCACCTTGTCCTCGCAAATCAGCAAACCAGCAGGTTCAGCACCACCCCGCTGGTCCACAGCCTGGCTCTTCACCTCGCCAGACAAGAAACCCGCACTCGTATTCGGTCACCAGCAAGCACACGTACTGGTGTGGCCGGAAGGCAAAGATAAGATCCTACGCTTTGAACGTGACGATGAGGACGAGCAGGAGGAGTCAGACGACAGTCTGTTCGATATACTCACTGGACGGACGCCGATACCCGAGTTGAACGGGGATATTAGGGAGGAAGAAAGGATGGAGGAAGATGAGTTTGGGGATAGTGTAGGGACGGTGCAGGGACTGGATGATACGTTTAGAGGGAAAGGGGGGAGGGAAGATACACATGACGATCGAGAAGGCGAAGAGAGGGAGCAGAGTCTATACGAAGAGGGCGTGTTGGGCGAGAGTGGTATGAGCGAGATGTTCTAACACTCAAACACTACACCTGTGGAGTTTTGACCATCTCTAAGAAATATACCCCTACAATTCTCTACTAAAACACCACAATCCCGAACATAAGCACCCTTCCCCATCACCTATAACCTATTTCTTCCCCCCACTCTCATCCTGGAACCCCCACCGCCCCGTCTGATCCAGTCCCAGAGGATTCTGCCCCGTCTGCTCTTTCCCCGCAATACTCTCCGGCTTACTCTCATAGCTATCCTTGTTCTGGCCGCCCAGCAGCTCAGATTTCTCTTCTTCGTGGCCCATCAAGGGACCGAGAGCTGGGCGCGTGGTGCCGCCGAGGGCGTTGCCGAGGGGGCCTGTGACGCCTTTTTCGAGGGGCGCGCCGAGGGGGCGGAGGGCTGTGCCGAGGACGTTGCCTGTTGTGGGTGTGGATGTTAGTAGGGGTTGGATAGGTTGGATGGGTTGGGAGGTGTGGTGGTGATCTGGGTAGGGAGGGTAGGGAGGGAGGAGAGGAGACGTACCGATAGGGTCTCCGACCTTGCTCAAAAGACCTCCTGATCCCTTCTTCTCCTCTTGCTCGTCATTCTGGGGCTCAGTCTGGATGTGCTGTTGCTGCGGCTCTTCCTTGTCTGACATGATGAACGATGTCGGCTCTTGAGTTTCTCGTGGCTTGGATTATGTAGGTTTGTTGATTGTTTATTTCAAGAATGTGAAATGCGGTAGGAGCTAGGAGTTTATGGAGTTAGTTGCCTAAGGGTCCTGAGCGCAACGGCTTTATGTTAGTTGCGCAGGTTACGCGGCGCGGCGCGTTTCCAAGCTTCGGGGTGGTTGTGACGTCACTTGTCATGGGTGGGGAGGTTTGACGCGCTCCCTTTCTTTTTGGTGGGGTACGGTACGCGACAAGGAGTTGACGACATCACCGCGGTCGTTGCACCGATCGAGGAATACAGGCGTGAGAGTAGAGATCTAATTTGACCAGGAAAGAACATATGATATAGTGAGCATGGTAGTAGACACTGAGAGCACCGTGCGGAACCTGTCTTCCGTTGATGTCCATGTGCACAAAACTCCACCAGATGCACGTGTTTCCACCACACTCAAAGGACAGCCAGAAGGAAGAAACAAATCCCGCTTCATCATCAAGATGATGCATTCTTCGCCGTGAATTCGCAGTACGCAAAGCAAAAAGAAACAATTTGATGAAACACTTTTGAATGTGCAAGAGGAGACGCGCTCAATGGTCCCGCGTTGGTTGGAGCTCTCAACGGTTGACGCTACGGCGAAGTCGTCTTGCAACTGCACTGTCAGTGTTTGATATCTGATATCAGCGTAAGCCACTTACTGTTTTGGGCAGCAACATGTACTACCGTGTTCAACCCGCTACAGTGGGACGAGCGCTCGGATCGATATCCTCCTTGGTATGATGCGCAAAGATCGAGACGTCGATGACCTTGTCATGCTTGTATCCCACCCTCGGAAGTCTACCAACTCGGATAAACTTGCAAGCGCTTAGAAAGTTGCCTCGCCAATCAGCATCCAAGTCATCGCCATTCTCGTGGTGAACGTTGAGCAAGACGGTCTTGACAACTCTTGACGGCCCTGTCTTGAGATAGTCGAAGTTGTTGACATACTCGTATCCACCACGGGCGCGATAGCTGGTATCGACCATCTCCAAAAGTCGATCCACGAGACACTTGCCGATTCCCTTAGAAACGAACCCTGGGTGGACAAACAACTCCATCTCGAATGTGTAGCGGTATAGAGTCGCTTGACCACAGAAGTCGTCGAGGTGGATGAAACCAACTATCTTTTCGTTGACATAGCCCGGGTCGACCCGGTGCTGGTTGCTCTTGGAGACGGCTACTAGGTACGGGAGGCCTGCGCTGGTAATATCCGTGATTCTCGCAGCGATTTGAGCCACAGTGCGTTCGTCGAACTCGGTTGCGAAGATGGTATCCCTGACATAAAAGTTGTAGATCTCCTATAATCGGTGTTAGCAGAACATGTGTTTCTGATGCAATTCAAGACATTCAACTTACTGCGATGCCCCGGACATCCATCGCCTGAATGGGTCGAATATATATATTGGCTTCAGGGCGCAACCGACGGTCCACCATCGGTTGAACAGGAGCCTTTGACTCTGGTATGGGACGGTTCCGTTTCGCCATCGTTTTGCGATACTTGTCCTCTTTATGCTTCTTCACTGCCTGGACCTTGGCTTCAGCGGAAGCTAACTGATGAGGTTCATTCGTTTCCGGGTCAACCCTAAGTTCTGGAGCTGCCAGAGCGTGGAGATAGCTAGACACGTGTGTGAGGCGCTTCTGGTCCTGGCTGTCACTGGAATCGATGTGCTCTTCATAGATGATATCCTCGTAAAGCTCCCACCAAGGTAAGTAGTCGATGAGATCGTTGTTGTCTACCAGTTCAGGCTCGGACTTCGTTGTTACAAGTTTCTGCCAGTTCGTCCTAAGATTGTCGCCCTCAATCTTTACCTCCAGCCAGTAGCGAGGTGCAACTTCTTTGCCGAGAGTGAACGTGTTGGGTGGGAGGTAAACTTGGACCTTGTATTCGTCAGGGATTGCCGCAGCCCATCGCTCTATGTTAGCGCCAAAATGACGGTCTGCGTGACCTTTGCGTCCGGTCCAAGTCTCAGGAGCGGGCAGCCAGTTACCATCCCAGTCCGTCAGCTTCCTGGCGTCGTAATCCGGGTCTCCATTGCTGTCAGACCTGAAGCCGACGCCGCCATCACTGTCGCTGCTTGAGGGTATATACTTCATATCTTTTGCCTTGGGCCAGACTGTCTTCTTGTAGGGCTGTGGACCTCGGGGCCATCGTGGATTTCCCGGAGCTTTGGTAGTGGGAGGAGACTCGACCTTGGGCTGGTCCCAGCCGTTGTAGGTGGTGGGCTCAGGCATCGCAGATCCACGCAGCCCGTTCTTCCCATTGCTGGGCGACGTTGTTGGTGACGAAGCAGACGAATCTTGCTGATGATTCGCACCGTTGCTGCATACGTGTTAGTAAACCTGAATTGTATGATGTCTGTCACGGCATCGAGGCGCGATGGTAGACTTACGAGATGAGATCAGGCTTGCTGCTCATCCCGAGCTTCGACTGATTGGACGTAGAACGCGATCCATTGACAGCAATACCGCTGTCATGGGCAGAGTCTGCCTTTCCACCGTCGGCAGAGCTGCGGTTGCGGAGGTGAGGAGGGACGTAAACACTCGCTTTTCCGTTGGATGGCCCGGCCATGTTGTTGCCAATTTTCTTCTTCTTGTTGCGCGGGGATCTCTTGTTAGGCGGCTTCTGATTATTTACTGGGTCCGTGGGGCGGGGTGTAGTTGGAGAAGTAAGGTTGGCAGGTTCGACGGTACTAGCGTGGTGAGCGGTTGCCTTACCACGGCCGTTTCGACGCGGTTGCTTGGGTACGTTAGAGAATTCGGATTGCCGAGCTAGCCAGCTATCCGGGTCGTCTGGTTGTACGGGATCGTTCTCCTCAGCTGCGAATGGCACCCAGTGACGATGTCCAGATTGAGGCTTGTTAAGCTAGTGTTGTGTGTTAGTTGTGTTGTAAGAGTTGGTGAAGTGGGAAGACTGGGTGCAAGTGACAAGACTTATATGCCGTCACTCTGGGGCGGTATGAAGTCGGCACGGGAAGCGAGGTGCGCCTTCACTTACCGAGAGGTTTCCGAAGTCCTTTTCCTGCTGCCCAGTCATGGGTTCTTTGGCGAGCTTCGTGTCGACCTGAGCATCTTTGACCGTAGCATCGTCCAGCTCGATCAATGTAGGCAGTGGAGGCAGTGTACTGCGCGGGCACCAATTACGCGCGGTGCGGCTCATGATGCAGGTTTCCGATACTTCTGACTGGGAAGAGAACGAGAGGGCCCCAAACAATGCTAATGGGAGCAGAAGGAGCGACCAAAATGAAGAAGAAGAAGATATCCTTGAGATGTAGAAGCATCCAAAGGCCTGAGTCACGGTTTGCTAGTGATGAGTCTGCCTAATAAGTTTGGCGAGAGCATGCCAGCTTCGCCTCACCTCACCTCTTTCCTCATTGAATTTTACCTTGCCATGACACAACCCACGTGTTTACCGCTAGTGCCTACCGAGAACTGCAGGCAGCCACGATGGAAACAGAACATTACGGAAAGAGTTACCGATGCGACATCAAGACGTACCCAAATACACAGTGTCTTGAGACAACAAATGAACGTCTATCTGATGAAATCGACGAACGGATAATTAGACGAAATTTCCTGAGGGATTTTCCAGATTATAATCACTGATATAAAGTGGCAGGCGAGATGGAAGATTTCCGAAATGGCCGGAAGGCAACGTGATAACGGTGATGTTACTTTAGCATGCAATACCGTCACTTGGGCAGATGCAAGTGTCCGTAAACAGTTTAGCCGATAAAGGGACGAGCTCCACACTTACTTGACTGACTGCCTGACAGACTGACAGAACCCGAAAAGTGAAACGCACAAAATGCTGTCAATACTACGGAAGGCGCGTCTCAAGGACAAGGAGATGCGAATCTTGATGCTGTGCGTATTCCAAGAGTTTTTGCGAGATCGGAGGCTCACTGCATCAGTGGGCTTGACAATGCGGGAAAGACGACCATTGTGAAGAAGATCATGAACGAGGATGTGAACAGTGTCAGCCCTACGCTTGGTTTCATCATCAAGACGATCGAGTATGATGGGTACGTATGACAAACCTTGGCCGCCTGATGAGACTGACGGAACAGTTACAAACTCAATATATGTACTGCACCTGGTTGTTCCCTCACAAGCGTGTACTAACAGCACAGGGGATGTCGGTGGCCAGAAGACATTGCGGACGTACTGGAAGAATTATTTTGAGAAGACTGACACGCTCATCTGGGTTGTCGATGCGACTGACCGCGAGCGGATAGACGATTGTCGACAGGAATTGGCGGGGTTGCTGCTGGAAGAGGTTTGCACAAGCATGAACCCTCCCAAGCGTCACGAGCTAACGAAAGAAGCGTTTGTCTGGAGCCAGTCTGCTTGTGTTCAAAAACAAGAGCGATGTGCCGGGGTCCATGACGGAAGACGAGATTCGCGAGGTGGGTGAGGGCTTAGGAAGATGTTGAGCCTGGTTGGCGGGCCAATGCTGACGGCGGCGTACAGGGACTGCGACTCGACGCCATCAAGACACACAAATGGCACATTATGGCCTGCAGTGCCATGACGGGAATGAACTTGCAGGAGGGGCTGGAGTGGGTGGTGCAGGATGCAAAGGCGCGACTGTTCTTGTATTGATGCTTGCCGGCATGCATCGCGGTGCCAGGGGCACGGCAGCCCAAAGGCTGGATGCGGGTAGTATAGCGGTAGTCGAATGACAAGCTCCAACCGCCCAAGTGTGGAGCTGGCGTCGACCGGCCGCAGCTGGACGTCGATGGTATAAACAAACAGCCATCGAGGCCGTCTGGACGACCTGCATCCCTCTATCTCGCTGCTTCTCTTCATCATTCGCTCATTTGGTGCTACCTGTCCGCGGGCTTACGTCGACATCGCATCTGAAACATACCCGAGCATTCTGGCTAGGAATGACATAACCGAGTCAAAGTAATTTAACGACCGTCTAGCTCCCAGATCCGCCTGGGATTCATCTCACTGCCGAGCAGCTTCAATCCTTGCGCATAACTCCCGTAGCGCACATTGGCCTGTGATAGCCTGCCTTTCTCGTCGCCCACAAGCACCATGGCGTCCGACGAGAGGGAAATCGATCCTTCCGAGTTTGTGCAGCGGATTCAACGGCTGGGCGACCAGCGGGACCGCGAAGATGCCGAGCGTGTCAAGAAGCTCGAGGAGGAGCTGATACAGGGCCGCAGCGAGCGACTAGCGCGCAGAGCAGGTTTGTTTTTATGCCCGTTAGAGTTCACGACGGCTGTTGACCCAAACAGAGCGAGCCCGCTCCATCTCCCCCGACAAGCCATATACGCCCCAGTCCCCGCGCTCTCAAGCTGCCACGCCCCGAACGGTGCAGGAAAAGGCTGCCAGCACGCCCACGCCCGCCATGAGCCCGCCAAGCCAAGACGCCGCCCGCGACGACTCGCTGCAGCGCCTCACGAGCTCGCCCACGCCCTCCGCCCTCGACGACACCGAGCCCAAGAAGCCCGCCACCAGCGCCGCCGCATTGGGGCGCTCCGGCACCCTTTCGTGGAACCAGAGGCCCAAGTCCGGCAGCATACGGCGGCCGCTGTCAGTCGCATCGCGGTCCCCCGAGCGCCCGTCAGCCAGCAACACACCCGAGCCGCCAGCGTCGCCCGAGGCCAATCCCTCCAGAACCTCCATCGCCGCCTCGCTAGGCGCCAAGGACCCAGCGTTCTTCCGACAGACACAGGACAGTGGAAGGGGCGCAGCGGCATACAGGAAAAACCAGGACGAGGCAGCTTCAGAGACAGGTTCCGTGTCGGGCAGGAGACAGCTGCCGGGCATGTCACGCGAGTCTACAACAGAGCCCGAGGTCAGTAGCCCGCCTGCCGAAAGCATACGCTCCAGCTCGCCCGGCTCTCGCGGCGGCTCGGTACGCGGCAGCGCCATGCTGAGCAACCGCTTTTCCACCAACACGTCGGTATCAGGGGGCGACGCTGAGCCGCTCGCCAAGGGGCGCTCTCCTCTCCCAACGCTCGACTCGCAAAAGTTCGCCCCGCCGTCTGAACAAGGCTCCTCGATCGACGGTGGGGACAGCGAACGTGCCGCACGCGCCCTTGCCATGTCGCCGACACAAGGGAGGATTTCGCCCGAACGGGAACGATCTGCCTCGCCTACCAAGGGCATGGGCGGCTTCGTGCAAAGCGCGATGCTCAAACGCAGCGATAGCGTAAGCAAGCGGTGGAGCACCCAGACACCGCCAGTCCTGAGCAGACAAAACTCTACCCTGAGCAACCGCGGAAGTGCCATAACAGGCTACGGCTCACTCTCCGGCCTCGACCGACCTAGTCTGAGCAGAGACAACTCCATCGAACCTTCGTCCTCCTCGCGTCCCGCCTCGAGCTACAGCAATGCGACCATCACGGGCGCCGACAAAGACAGCGCACCCAAAGACGAGTTCGTGAAGCCAGCCCTCCCTCACCGTCACAGCCGAGCCAAGTCTGTCGCGTCCACCTTCAGCGACAAGGACGCACTCAACGACGACTTCTCGCCCCCGAGCCCCTCGAAGCGGTGGAGCCCTACAAAGTCGACTTGGCTGGAGAGCGCGCTGAGCAGGCCAGAGTCGCCCAAGCCCAAGCAAGCAGCGCCGGCGCAGCCTGCGTGGATGGCAGAGATCAACCGCATCAAGCAACAGCGCAGTAGTGTTGACCTGGGCAAAGGCAGCCCGTTCGGAGAGCCATCGTCTGGTCGCACCTCGCCCATCAAGGACATACAACTGAAGCCTGTCGGTCTTCGCCGACCCGAGTCCCCCAAGAAGGAGGAAGGCGCTGAGCCCATGAAGATGGAGACAGTCAAGGAGCAGTCACCCAGCCCAACACCCGCATTGGCACCGAAGCCCTTGTTCGCCAAGAAGTCGGAATCCAAGCTCGCGACTGAGACACCAGCAGCGGTAGTTGAGCCTGAAGTCGTCAAGGACGCTCCTGAAAAGGCTGCTGTAGAAGCACCCGCTCCTACCCCCACCAAATCGCAATCACCGCCGCCAACAGCTGAACAGCCAGCAACGCCCACCGAAGCCAAGCCGGTGGCATCGCGATTCACACAGGATACAGGTCGTGGGTCTCCAGCGGCGAGGCCGAAAACCCCACCCAAGAAGGACTTCCGCGCCGGGTTGAAGCCACGCCGACCGCCGCCTGACAATTCGAAGAAGGATGGCGAGGTCAATGAGTTGCAGAACGTCTTTGGCCGGCTACGAAAGGCCGAAACCAAGAACTATGTTGCGCCTGACGTGCTCAAGGATAACATCACACGAGGGAAGACCGCGCTTAACGTGACTGGTGGGCCCAAGCCTACAGTCCGGAAAGACGAGTTCAGGGAGAGCCTCATTAAGAGGAAATCCACCATCTTTGACAAGGCCCAGGAAGAGGGCTCGGCATTGAAGCGATCCGACAGCGCATCGAAACCATCTCCTCCAACACCAGAAGCTATTGCAAAGAAAAAGGGCCTGAGCCGAGCAGACAGTGACCCAAAGGCTGGCGCTCCGAAAGAACCAGAACCCATACCAGAAGCTCTGGTCAGGAGGAAGAGTTTAGCTGCAAACAAGGCCATCATGAATGATAAGCCAGCACAGCCCGCATCCTCTACGACAAAAGAGCCAGCCATGTCTGGCAAGCTCGCGGGTCGCTTCAACCCTGCACTAGCCGGTATGCTCGCTCGAGGGCCACCACCTCTTGCGACGAACAAGTCTACATCAAGTGCTGAGGTAGACGTGTCTCCTACCAGGCCTGCGCAAGAAGAGAAGACTGGACCTGCCCCAGAGCTGCAACACATGACCAAGGGTCGCGCCCGCGGACCGAAGCGAAGGGCGCCGAAATCCACGACTGCCGGACCGGAAAAGACTCAGGACAAGGCTCAGGACAAGGTTGAGGAAAAGGCTCAAGAGAAGGTACCTACTGCTGCTGTTGCTCCTTTGGTGAAACCAGAGCATGTCCTTCCTAGCTCCGAGGTTTCCAAGACTAACGGAAAATCAGAGGAGCGACCAGTAGCCAGGACGCCGGTCAGACAGTCGTCGACTGATAAGCCTGCCACGCCTGCCAAATCATCGCGCATCTCTTCCGGAAATTTCGGAAAGACGTCCACTCCGGAGCTTCCCAAGAAGCCAGAGTCTCTGGAGCTCGACCGAAGAGTATCTGGACCCCAAGCCACCCCGAAGACGCCACGGCCCGAGTCTATCAACTCACCGAAACCATCATCACCCAGAGTACCGAACAAGCCAACATCTCAAGAATTTGAAAGACGCGTCTCTGGATCGCATAGCACGCCGATGAAGTCTCCACTACCAAAGCCAGTCGAAACACCAACGTCCGCATCACCCACACCGACACCGACATCGCATTCTCGATTCTCCCGTCCACTCCCGACGTTGCCGCAAACAGTGCCTTCAAAACCAGCAGCGGAGAGTCCTAGATCAACGCCACTTAGGGAAATATCAACACCCAATGTAGAGATCTCACCAGCTAAGGATGAGCCCTCGCCCGAGAAGACGACGTTTTCCTCGGTCAAGAGCGCCACCACGCTATGGGGTAGGTCGTCGGCGTCTTCATCACCCGCTCCAACAAGGGTGAAGTCCCCCATCAAGCTACCAACGCAAGCGGACGAACAAGCTGCGATGAAGGACGCCGGACTGGTTCGCTCATCAGAGCCAGAAACCAAGGCCCTTCCCAACCCGCCACAGCCCAGCCAACAGTCACCGACTGAATCGAAACCTCTGCCACCAAAGCCGAAGCCTGTTGGCCTGGGCTTCAGCCTTGGAAGTCTGGGAGGATTTGTCGCGTCTCGGTCACGGGACTCAAGTCCTCAATTACCCAAGAACGCGCCTATGTCACCACCAGGAAGCGCCAACAGGCCATTCTCAGAGCCATCCATTGTATCGCCAACCATCCCAAAGCACGACGGGATGTTTGCCGACTTCTTTGATGAAGCGCCCGTCACAGAGGGCCAGCTTCCCGACAACGTAGACACTATGTACACACTAAAATCGCCACCACTTGACCTTGGTCCGTCAGGAAAGATTCGTACATTACGCAAGCAGATCCAAGAAGTAACCGGTGACGGGAGACTTACATCTATACCCATGCAAGAAGAGCATATCTTGTTCCAAGATTCAATGTACTTGTGCACGCACGTCTATGGTGATGCAAGGGGCGGAAGACACACGGACGTGTACCTATGGGCCGGCAATGGTGTGCCCGAACCTACTCTGGATGATGTGCAACTCTTCGCAAAGAACCACGCACGACAAAACCAAGGGACACTTCTAGTCATCCGTCAAGGTCAAGAGACACCGAACTTCTTTGAGGCTCTGGGTGGTATTGTCATCACACGACGTGGCGCAAAGCCAGGATCCAAGGAGTTCATGCTTTGCGGCCGTCGCCATCTCGGACACCTCGCCTTTGATGAAGTAGACTACTCTCTCAAGAGCCTATGCTCCGCCTTTCCCTACCTCGTCTCCACTTCGACCGGCAAGGTATACTTATGGAAAGGTCGCGGCTGTTCCGCTGAGGAGGTGTCCGGTGCTCGCCTCATGGGCATGGACCTTGCGCCCACGGGCGACTACAACGAGATCGACGAGGGTGCCGAACCTCAAGCCTTCCTCAGCAACACATTTCCTCCCTCTCAAGTGCCAGCAAAGGGTCCTGCCATCCCACGCTCAGCAGACCACTGGCGCTACAAAGCCACCTCGGATAAGTACCGCGTGCGTCTCTACAAGATTGAACAAACGACCGGCCAACCGGCAGGATGGGGCCAAGCACTCCAGGTGAGCAGCTCCTTTTTCGCACCGCTGCTGCGGAGACCGTCTTGGAACGCTGCTGAACAGAGGCCACAGACGCCGCTTACGCCCAAGACGCCGCACGGTGCTGTCAAGACCGAGGTCAAGGAGATTATGCCTTTCTCGCAGAGGGATCTGGAGCCGGAGAACGTATATGTACTTGACGCGTTCTTCGAGATGTACATGTAAGTTGCCCCGTCATTGCAGATGTCTGCCACAGTTCACTAATTCTTCGCAGTATCGTTGGCCCCTTGTCTCGCACACAAGCGCCTGCATTCTCCACGGCTCTGATGTTCGCGCAAGCGTACGGCATGCTCGCTGTATCGGAAGAAGACCGTCCGTTCATGCCCGTGACTACGGTCGTACTAGAAGGTGTACCTCGCGACATGAAGGTTCTGTTCCGACACTGGGACGACAAGCTCATCCCCGCTGCTGGCTTGATGAGCGGTAAACTTGGCCGAGGCAAGAGTTTGAGGATCGTCGGTCTGGAGAAAGCCATTGAGGCTACGCGGCGCTAGAGGGTGGACGAAAGCATTCGTGCTTGTTACTGTGTTGTCAGGAGCGTCTCGAAGGCGAATTGCATTGTTGCGCCTTACCTTCCATGTACATAAGTTATGCCTGCACTATATTCGGCGGCAGGTGCCCTAGGCTTGCACAACGGCGTCGCGGCGTCACTACGGACCGGCCTATGGCTGAAGTCGTTGAGGCAGTATTCTCGCTCACGCGACCTGTATATCATTACGTTGCTCAATCTTGTTCCCGGTTGATATCTGTTTCTCATTTCAACGGCCTTGTTTTCCAGCTGATGAAGAAACAACATCAATCTAGACCGTTGGAAAAGAACGTCGTCGTGAACATAAACGTGGGCCCAGAACGTCAACAGAGCATGATCGGAAATGAGAGGGAGGTTCCCGCGGCGGGTACGCGATGTTTCAGCTGAACCGATGCAGGAACTGTTCACCCGCACTGGGCCGTATCCTTCTCGCCCTCTGGCTAGCACCACCGGTTCGATCTCGTTTCGCGGACTAATATGTAAATCTTCTGACCATGACTTTTGCCTTGATGATGATCATTGATCTTCTAGGGTGTTCTGCCGTCTTTCTATTATCGGAACAAGTTGAGGAGACAGCACCTTGCGCGAAACTGGTGGAAACGTCATGACATGTGGCGCTGTCTCATGCGCATAGTGGCGGGCTGTGCCTCAGAAACATGAGGCGATGGATAGTTGATGCCCTAAGGGTGTTTCACCGGGGATCTGCATTGTAGTCTTGTTTGCATGACGGTGTTGTTGTGGGTCGTCCAGGCATTGCAGTTACTATTGTTTCTTTTGATGGATTGATCGTACAGTAAGAACACCGAGATAATGATGGACGAGTGTCGTTCGACTGTCAGAACCTTCTGTTGCTGAGAGTTTCGCGTGCTCCCGCCGGTACTTCTCTCGGCTCTCCGTAGCGGCCGCTGCTGGTGAGATTGCCTAAAGACGCCTGGATCCGTCTGACGCGATCAGCACAGGCACACATGACTATTCCCCCCTCCCTTACACCGCATTCACATTGTACTCGGTCACAGAACACGTCAATGCTGCCAGAATAGCCACCGGTATGTTTCTTCGCATGGCAGGAAGTCCCAGGGTATCCAAGCCTTCCCAAGCTTTTGCCGAGGGAAATAAGCACGCCGATCCATGCAACCATCTGCAGGAATGGGAGGAAACGCCAGGGCTTCCCCACAGAACACTATAGTCATCTACCGTAGCTTGACGGAGCTTAATTAATCGGGGGTACTGCTCATTTACACTACTGGTGGAATGGTCTGAGGACCAGGGTTCGAGCAACGGAATGCGTCCCCCGGGGCTCGGGAGCACGTTTGCATGCGGATAGTGGCAAGCGCTCAGATGGCGAGGCGACAGCGGCTTCGGTCATGGACCTTGAAACAATCGCAATATGTTTGGTGCGAGATGTTTACAGCCTTTTAACCGTCAAGTCGTATATAGACCAAGGCTTGGAAGGACCATTAAGCTCACCACCAAGCATCTACACAAGCAGCCTTCACTTCCACATTCTCTTCTTCACTACCAATCAACGTTCTTTTACAACAAACCCACTTTTCCAACCTTTCAATCTTCAAAATGGTTGCCTTCAGCTCTATGGTCCTCGGCCTCACCGCCATTGCCGGCTCTGCCTTTGCCGCACCCACTGCCGATGTCCCTGACTTCGAGCTCGGCTCCAAGAGCCTCGCCGCCCGCCAGGACTACAACCAGAACTACAAGACCTCTGGCAACGTCCAGTTCAGCCCCACCAACAACGGCTACAGCGTCAACTTCTCCAACGCCGGCGACTTCGTCGTTGGAAAGGGCTGGAACAAGGGCACGACCCGCAAGATCAACTTCCAGGGCTCCACCACGCCCCAAGCCGGCACTGTCCTCGTCTCCGTCTACGGATGGACCACCGGCCCCTTGGTCGAGTACTACATCCAGGAGTACACCTCCAACGGAGCTGGTTCCGCCCAGGGCACCAAGATGGGCCAGGTCACCTGCGACGGCTCCGTCTACGACATCTGGAAGCACACCCAGGTCAACCAGCCTTCCATCCAGGGCACCACCACCTTCACCCAGTACATCTCCAACCGTGTGAACAAGAGGCCCGGCAGCGGCACTGTTACCACCAAGTGCCACTTCGACGCCTGGGCCAAGCTCGGCATGAACCTCGGTCAGCACAACTACCAGACTCTTGCTACTGAGGGCTGGGGCAACGCTGCTGGCAAGTCCCAGTACACCATCACCGGCTCATAGAGTGTTGACACACTTTGTATGAGGGGCCACTGAGTGGCTTTGGACAATGACCTGGATCAAGAACTGATTCGTCGCTGGCGCAATGCAGTCGACGGGAGAGCTTGGTTGTTGAGGGTTTTCTTGTTGTAGATTTTGGTTTTCTTCGTTCCTTTCTTTCGATTCTTTGGGGTCTTGACATACTCCTCGCATGTACATATTGCATCTTTTTGCTGGAAAAAAATTCACTCTGGTCTGTTGTCTTGAAGACAGACAGCTATAAAACTTGTTCTTTCTTGCTTGTGATGTTTCGCGTGATGTCGAGGTGAAGCGACCACGATGCTGCTTCGGTGGGTGAGTGGTACAGGTACTAAGTGTCAATTTTAACTCCAAAGATGAATGCCCTTGAGCTTAGCACCTTCGGAGATGAACGCTGGTGAGTTTGCGATGAATGACACAAGATGGACATTCGAAGTCGTATGGGAAGAGAATAAGGTGATGTAGACTTTGTCGCGATAACTTCAGGGTGTGGAGATCTTAAAGACTGAGGATCAAGAATCCCTCTGGATAAAAATGTCATGACTTGGAGGTGTGTATGCGCCTGAAAATGGCTACGAGGATGTGTTCCACTGACAAGTACATGCTCGCTTCGTTCTGGTGTGTAAGTGCAACGCAGAATAAGTCTTAACTTCAAAGGCCCGAGTTCCGTAGTTCTGAACACAGCCAAATGTGTTGATCGATTGATAAATCGCCATTGTGTCGCATGTATGCTCATGAATTCTGCCTCGTGCTTCTTTCGCTTCTATCGTGCACTGATGCAGTGTTAGTAGGGCTGTACACAACGTACAGACCCAGGAATACGGCCGGCATGTTTCCCCGAGGACAGACTCGTTGAAATCCTCTGAGCTACCACAATCATCGCGCACTTCAAGGCACAACTCCAATAACCGGCGCGGACCGTGACCAGGTCCTAATCTGAGTCAAGGATGTGTGCTCTTCTCCGTTGGAACTGCTAGATCTGGGGCGAATAGCGTGGTGATGTTCGTCTAACAAGCCACCGAAGTTGGAACGCGTCCGTCTTCTCAACGAAGATTCGAGGGATGCGATGCTGATTTGGGGTTTCGTTTCGACGGACACTGTTCCATGGTAACAGCCAATACAATTCTTTGATGGATTCTGAGATTCGTAAATGGCGCTCCTGCTGTTGTTGTTGATGACGAGCCTTCAGGGTGTCGCCCACGTTGGAGAATGTGGCCCGTGCACCCACTAAAAAATAAGCGACGTGGGCTCTTGTCGAAATACCTATCCATTGTGCGAACTCCAACGACCGACAATCCAACTCACATCAACACCGTCGTCATGGGTAGGGTCATTCGCAACCAACGTAAGGGTCGCGGCTCTATCTTCACGGCCAACACCCGCCTGAACAAGAACCCCGCCCAGTTCCGCACGCTCGACTTCGTACGTTCGCCGCCCGCACAATCGCGATATTGGACACACACATATTGGGATATGAGGGCTAATGGGTGCAGGCTGAGCGCAATGGTTACATTCGGGGTGTCGTAAAGGAGATCGTCCACGACTCCGGTCGTGGTGAGTACCCAGCCGCGAATTGGACGTCTGGGCCATTTTTAACGATTTCGTGAACAGGCGCTCCCCTCGCCAGGGTCACCTTCCGCAACCCCTACAAGTTCAAGCAGAACACCGAGACCTTCATCGCCAACGAGGGCATGTACACTGGCCAGGTCAGTCGAAATACCCTGGGCCGCAACAACGGGAATTATATCTAACATTGCCAAGTTCATCTACGCCGGAAAGAACGCTGCGCTCACCATCGGCAACGTCCTCCCTCTCGCTTCCGTCCCCGAAGGTACCGTCCTCACCAACGTCGAAGACAAGAACGGTGACCGTGGTGCGCTCGGCCGTACCTCCGGTAACTACGTGACCGTTATCGGCCACAACCCCGATGAGGGCAAGACCCGTGTCAAGCTCCCATCTGGCGCCAAGAAGGTCCTTCCCAGCTCGTGCCGTGGTATGGTCGGTATCGTCGCTGGAGGTGGCCGCACAGACAAGCCTCTCATGAAGGCGTCGCGTGCTAAGCACAAGGTATGTATTGTGGTCGTGTTTGGATCAGCGCAGTCACTAACACCCCACAGTTCGCTGCCAAGCGCAACAGCTGGCCCAGGACTCGTGGTGTTGCCATGAACCCCGTCGACCATCCCCACGGTGGTGGTAACCACCAGCATATCGGTAAAGCCTCGACCATCTCCCGGTACGCCACCCAGGGTCAAAAGGCCGGTCTCATCGCCGCGCGGAGGACAGGTCTGCTCCGTGGTACCCAGAAGACAAAGGACTAGAGTGGTGCTTTGTGATCTGGTGGCGTTGGTCTACGACAGGAACGACAAAGATGCGGTCGGTTATTCTCTCCATACCTCTATATGCGGGTGGCCGGGCGTTATAACGAAATGGAAACTTCTCGGCAAGCTAGGCTTTCTTCTACTGTGGCTTGCATGCATGATAGGTTCTTAGGGAATGTGATTCCGAAAAATGCATCTGGTCTGAACTTCTGATATCGTCCACCGTTCATTGTATCTGTCTGTGCTGTGACGTTGTGTTCTGATACTAAATATGTTCCACAGCAGATCCCTCGATGTCTCCATGTCGCATAGATGCATGTCACGGCTTGATTCTTGGGATTGGACATTGCCACAGATCAACGACCCTCACGCTCCACCCATCTCCACATCGCCATCTCTGTCCTCCGCTTCGCTCTCAGTCCCAGTCCCACTACCCTCATCCCCGTCTTCCTTCTCCTTCTTCATCCTATAGTCCATATCCAACACGCGATAATGTTTCCTATCATCGCCCAACACAACAATCACTCTCCTGCCCTTCCCGCCATTCACAACCAACTTCATCGGCGTGAACCGGCCTTCAAACACATGTTGCGTGTGCTTCTCAATCAGCTCTCGCGTTACAAGTATCTTGTTTCGTGGCGGCGGCGACGGTGTGCCTTGAGGGAGAAAATGTTGCTGTAGCGAAGACTGCGGAAGCGGGGTGTAGGTGATGAGAGGGTGTTGGTGAGGTATGTCATTAGCGGCGGGTGTGTACGGTAGGGATACGATGACGTTTGATAGCGATTTATCCTCTGAGGGGAGCTGCAAGAGGATGAGGAGGCAGGCGTCGTCTGCGAACTTTGCGTCGAGGATCTTGATGTTTTCGGTCGAGGGAGAGGCGGAAGAGAAGTCAAGGGTGGAGATGGCGTAGGCGTGGATGTCGCGCTGTAGATTGGATATACTCTCTCTGTGAGAGAGGCGGTGGATGTGTAAGAGAGTTGGCGATGAAGGGGGTGAGAGCGCGATGTAGGTACTCATGCTGTCTGAGGTCGATGATGGCTGTGTAGTGTTAGTATTTGTGACTTCTGAAGCGTTGGTGAGGAAAAGGAAATAGAGCAGCATACCTCAAATACCATCCTCATATCCAGTGCACCCATCTCACCGGTTTCGTTCATCTCTTCGAGAACAACACCAGAGTTCATCTGGATGTTGGCTTCTTGCCACCTGCTAATCTGCTTCAGCAGCCCCGTGACACCTGTGCTCAAATGGCCGAGAACATGTTCAAGGCATAACGCCTCCTCTTTAAACGTCGCACCTTCTCTCAACAAATCGATAGCCTTCTTCGTATCATCATAGCTCGCTTCCTCCCTCCCCCTGGCTTTACCATCCAACTGCACCTCTGGTCTCAGGAACGGCGTAACATCCGACTTGGTAAGCCCATACTGGATATACGCCAGTACCTGCGAAACATCGACACCGGGGTCGCGCTGTTCCATCTCAGCTCTAGACTGCGAGTCCAACTCGGTAGCCTCAAAGTCAATGGTGAATCTCAACCATTTACTGAAGCTGTGGAACTGTCTCTTCTCTTCCGATGCGTACAACATGGCTGTGTGGGCTAGCAATCGCATATTCTTCAGCGTCTCTAACAGCGATGAGAAGTCCGTCATTGGTCCGCTGAAGATCCAATCTCGGTCGTGGAATTGCGCGAGACCACGTAGACGCGAGATGACGATGGAGCAACGGTCGAGTGCTGGGATGAGGTTCTCGTGAAGCAGAGCAAGAAGCGTGGTGAAGGAGGAAGTAACGGTGTTGTCCCAGCGCTTGTGTCCTGCTTCTGCCAATTCGTCGACAAGCCATTCTTTGAGGACCGGGTTGCAGTTTCCTGTGCATGCTGTGTGGAAGAGGTTCGTGACAAGATCGCCTAATTCCTTCTCTTCGAGTGTTTCGCTAATGTTCATCATGAATTTTCGGGGCAGGTCTTGCGCGTGCTTGAAGAAAGCGCGGACGCGCTGGAGGGTTTGGGTGATGTACAGGAGCAGGTTCTGTAGTTGTGATGTCTTTGCTGCAATCAGATGCAGATAGATGCCTGCGGAGGGGATGAAGTTCAGTGTCAGAGGGATATAGGCGATGCTCTTCCTTTGTGGCGAGGTGGTCGATGACGTTTGCATCAGGAGGCTGTGTGTACAGCTGTATGGGTGACTTGTATGCAGTATTGGCGTGCTCGACATGTTCCAGGCTCTCGGGAGCTGGACGTTGACTGTTTCGAGCGAGTCGTATATCGAGGGGTGGACGGTTCCACGGTCGGTCAGTCGAATGAACATATCCACAGAGTTGTGGTCTTTCAGATGATGCGAATGCAGAAGCGAGTCCACCTCGGCTTGCGAACTGAACGCTCCAGTATCCGCCTGTGAGACGCGCATGAAGGGTAATGCCGGTGCAAGGGGAATTGCGGGGAGTTTGGGTAGCACCGATTCCATATCCATCATAGCAAGCTGATCCGGCAGGTCAGGCGCGATATCTAAGGTTTGAAAGTCCGGCTGTCGCTGCAAAAAGTCCTCCAGCGTGGTATCATCCTTGAACGCATCCCATTCCTCCGTTGTCGGATTGCCGAAGACATCAGTCTTCGCAGGCGTAACGCCGTTGGCATTCTTCGGTTTCAAGCCGGTGCGCTTCTTCACAGTCTCCACATTGATGAAGTTCAGGCCCCAGCCTATACATCTCACCCTAGCTGGATTCTCATCTTCTACCATGCTACTAGTGGCGCCCTCGACTTCCGGCAACATGACGTCCTTGTGCGTGACCTTCCCCGTCTCGGCACTCACCAAGTCCGTGCTTCCATCGCTCCAACTGACAGCGATGCTCTTGCCGTTGAACTCCCACTGCAGCGCATCAACGCGCAAATCCTCGCTCTTTCTTTTCAGTCCAAATGCTCTTTGACCATTAATTCGGTAGACGTCGAGGCTCTCCTCATCGGTGACTAGCGCTATGAGATCCATGGTAGGGCAGTACGAGATGAGATGTGGATGTATCGGGCGCAGCAAGATCTTTTCCGCTTGCTGCAACAACTGCGGCCCATTGCTCGAGTCGGTCATGGCCATGGCTGTAAGTAGTCGGCCCCAAAGGCCGTTGTTGAAGGAGTCGGTTCGTAAGTGGAGGATGATGGTTTGTTTGTGCACATAGAAGTCGCGTTCTAGACCAGATCTGTGCCTAGCGCGCTCGCGCTATCACGTTGTTCAACACGACAAAAGCTCAGAACTGCAGGAATGGACAGCATCTTGTCCCCAACATGGCATCGTGCGAGATGCACTTCTCAAAAGGGTAGGTAAAGCACGTGACACGTGAAATTCATGCCTGATGATTGAACATAGAAAATATCTGCAATTCGAGTGCTAAAGAAAGATACCATCCTTCCTCTATGCCTTCTGGGTATACATATCATGCTATCATAGTACAAGTACAAGTGGCCGGCACCTTGATCCGAGGCGCCTGTTCCACTACCCCAAACCCCATGTTACAAATTTCACCTCAAACGCCGCGATGCGATACAATGCAGTTCCGCAAACCAGTCGTGTCCTCAAACGTAGGACTTGTCTCCGAATGTGTTGAGACGCCCAAGACTGGCAAAAGCCTGCATCCATCGACTGTCATCATCGGTCGACCTGTTTCATCGGACTGACGAGTTCCTCTTCGGTTGTATCGACTCTTTTTGCACACGCCCTCTGCCTGTGCCGCTGAGTCTACCATTCAACCTTGCCTCCTCATCGAAGCTTGTTCGTTTGGTGTTTTGGCCACCCTCCAAATCATCGTCGCTGTCGGCCAAATCTCCAAGCTCGAACTGGTTCTCAACGTCGTAGTCATGCATCAGCGCGCTACGGTCGCCAGCGTCCGCATAACTAGGCCTGCCATCACGAACGACACCAATCGACTGTCGCTCAAACAGCTCTTCGCTGCGCCGCGCTTGCATACTGCGTCTTGTAGGGAAACCGGATATGGCGTCAGAAGGCGGGCCGTCGGTGAAACGCGAGCCGTATGCGTTGCTGCCGTTGGGGTCTTCGCGCGAAAGGTTCAATAGATATACGCCGGAGAAGATGATGAGAAAACCACAGAGGAGGGAAATGGTATTGACGGCAGACGTGGTGTTGAAGCCTTGGAAGAGGAGGCAGGACGCGATGAGGGTGCAAGTCGTGAACATGACGTAGTAGAGCGGGTTGACACTGTAGTGGTGCGTTAGCACTCGCTGGTGAAACTTGAGAATGCAGAACGTACATGTTCGTCGAGAACTGGCTCAAGGCCTTGTTGAAGTAGTTCATCTGTGTGAGAATGCATCCGACCACCAAGATTACGAAGACGTATGTGGAGGGGTGCGTGAACTGGTTGTTGCCCGCGAATGTCATCTTGAGGGCGATACCGAAGGCCTTGATGAACATGATGGAAACGGAGCCGGCGGTCGAGCAAATGGAGAGGTAAATGAGCGGGTTCTTGCGACCGTACTTGGGCGCAACACTGTAGATCATGAAGATGCAGAAAACGACGCAGAAAGCGCAGTAGAAGAGAAATCCTAAAAACGTTGTGTTAGTCTCTGTCGTAGCCTTGACGGCAGAAGCGCGCGTAAACGTACCTGGCTGAAGCGCAAGGTTCAAGATCTCCTCCACAGACTCAACCTCTTTGTCCGGCGGCGCATGTAGCACGATAATGACAGATCCGATGAGACATATCGCGCAGCCAATCTTGCCCAGAAGTCCTAATTGTTCGTCCAGGAAGTACGAGCCGAGTACCGCACCGATAAGAACTGAAAGGGCGCCGAGGGGAGTTACGAGGATGGCAGGCGCGAAGGCATATGCCGCGAAGTTGAAGATCTCGCCGAGTACCACTGTATGCTATCAGTCACGCACACGGCGTAGCATCGCGTGTGCACCCACTCGTCGTTATGCCGGCCCACCACACAGGGTTCTGTAGGTATCCAAAACCGTCGCCGTTGAAGCCCTGCTTCTCCATCGAGGCATTGAGGCCCTTCTTCGTAATGACAAAACTTGCGCCAATGGCTAGTGACGAGCTCACGGCCAGCATGAGTCCTACATATCTGTCCTTATCGTCAGTTCCTGGGGCTTCTCGTGCAGAATGGCGTGTCTTGGCGCAACGTACTTGTCTTCGACCATTTTGCCGGTTGTTGTAGGTCTATGCGACCTGTCTTGGTTATTTGCGGCCAGGTAATATCAATATCGACGTCGCTGTGAATGTGCGCAGGCGATAGCAACGGGCGTGGGTGGTGTGAAGCTAGTGCGCGGCGGTTGACGTTGGATTGCGTGGACTGGGGTTATCGATAGGCGCCTGTGTCGTGGCCTGCCGAAGAGGAAGGAGGGACGCCAGTGGAAGGAGCGATGATGCGCAAGCGCCGAGTTGACTGACTGAGCGACCGACTGCGACGGGCGATAGATATGATATGCAGGTGCGATGGCAGATGCAACGGAAGAGGTGGTGGGTTGGGGATGCTTGCGCAAGAAGCGATTCGCGTTTCACCAAACGCTGTTCCTGAGCCGAGCCAAGGATCAAGTGACTGCAACAAAGGTGGGCGAGACGTCTAGACGTGTCGAGGGAGCAAGCGAGCGCGGGGAATCTCGTGACCAAGGGCACGATCCAACGACAATGAACGAGAGTGAGAACGAGTGCAATGATTCAGGGCAGTGTTGTGATGATTGACCAAGATGCGTGCGCGTCTGTCTATCTATCGATAAACCGTTTCCCAACAAGGTGGCGTGTCATCGGTCTCGCCAGTGCCATGACCCCAAGGTTTCACGGCGGCTTGCGTCTTACGCAGGGGCTTCTTTTTTAGCTTCCCCTGTCCCCGTCCTCACGCCTCACCCACGCTAGAGTTAGAGCCTGCCGATCTCCTCGTCAGACAAAGACGCGGCATTCCATCCTGCAATATCTAGCCGCAAATATAGCTACAATTCTCCCTTGGCTTTGCGCGCCCTCATCTCTACAAGTGACATGTACCAGGAACAGCTGTGGGTGGAGTCAAATTGCCAATAGTGCCTTCTCCAGCTTGAGTGCTGCGCCTCGTGCTGATCTGTCTAGTTTCCTCAGGTGCAACCAAAATAGCATACCTCGTCATCGCTTCCCCACAACATGCGATCGAGAATGATTACTAGACGAGGTTGTGTCCCTAGGTGTTCTTTCTTTGCCGGAGTTTTCTTTGGGGTCATGACCGGATTTGAGCATGGACATGAGTGGAGAAGACGATGAACCTCTTGGAGTTGCCTACCCAGGTACTTTCCCGTTCTTGAGTCTAAAGGCGCTTGCTGAGATACAAACAGAATGCATATCCTTACACATTCGAATATGAGCTCATTGAACCCTGCCTTACTTCTTTATCATAATCAGCGCAGTCGCCAATAGGGCCGGACCCAATTTCTATTCTTTTGCAAAGATTAAGCCGTTGGTCAGCAAGTATCATATATCATGTTGTATTGATGTTCATGTTCAACTCGAAAAAATCCCAAAGTACCATTCAACATTGCTAAAGCTACGCTGTTTGCCTGATTGCTTGTCCCTTCTATCATTCCCCTCTTGTGTCGCAATTTAATCACGCTGGATTTCAGGTCGCCCAGGTTCTCATCCGGTCGAGGCATTCACCGTGCACAAACCTGCAGCTATAATTCCTGATCTAACCAGTACGCTGCGGGTCCTGCATGATCTCAGATCTCGGTCCGTCATTGCTGGCTAGCCATGCATCTAGCATCGAGCCACTCCCGAGGTTGCGAACCGCTTCTGCCGTGAGTTGGCCTGAGGCAGGCTGAGGCGCAGGCTGGCTAGCGACTGGCGGACCGGGTGCCAATGGCTGAGTTTGAGCGGTATGGAAGTACGGCATATCTGCTGAGGAAAGTGTTAGGAAAGGACGTATCCGTATGTCGCTTCACGTGAAGGTCGAGAAACATACCGAGAGCTACTGGGTCCTGTTGCAAAGCGGCAGTCTTGTGGTCTTGCGGAAGAGAGATGTCGGATGCTTGTGTTCTGAGGTTGTGTCGTGTCGGGCAAAGGTACTTTGTCGATATGGGTCTTCCATTGTCAAGAAAATGTCTGGTTTATATTCTCAACTTACTCCAATGCTTTCATACTTGGCCGGTTAGCCAAGCACTGAGCTGCCCGTTGGCCGGTCGAGTAGGTGTGTAAAGGCGCGTTGGCCGGTTAGCAAAGTAATGAGCTACTCGTTGGCCGGTCGAGTAGGTGTGTACAGGCGCGTTGGCCGGTTAGGTGAGTATGAGGAAGTATTCTGGCCGGTTACAGGGGTTGTAGACTCGGATTGGCTCCAGGTCACTTTGAATTACCAAGATTAGCTAGTCTACGGACACTAAAAGGCTTGTCATCGTTGTGAAGTGAGGCAACATCACTCTCAGTGCCGATGGTGGAGATGAGCCTCGCTACACGGATCATTCGTGCCATTTCTGCGGGAACATCATGCACTCCTGATTACCACATGGGTCCCTCACAAGGCTGCACATTGCATCGAAAATATACTCCTTCCGGCGTGTAACACGGCATCAAATACAGACTCGGCATTTAGTAAGCATCTACTGATACAATACGTACCGGCATACGTTCTGCTACGCTCCTGGATTACTCGCATTCAAGACATGTATCCAAAATGTGATCATGGTGATGCTGACGTTATTTGGTTCAGTGTGTCGGTTTTTCGGGTCGAATGAGATGTGAAAATGGACGAGATGTTGCTTTGCTAAACTTATAGTGCACGTTCATTATTCAAACTACAGTGTGTATACTTGCGGTTGTGCTGACGACCTCACAACTCATGAGTCCGATATTCACGAACACCAAGCCAAGCGTACACCGGTTTCTCATGTGCCTTATATCCCGGGACTTCGACATTTTCAACTTCCTTGAAGCCATGTTTGGCGAAGAAGATTTTACCCATGGGCGCACCAGCAACGCCTGTTTCCTCACCATCCATATCAGCCAGAGCTGCAAACCATTTGTTGATGTCAGTCGCATGTCCCTGACGCCAGTAAGCCGGATGAGTTGTCATCATGTCGATGACCATGCGATTTTTGAAGTGCCTGAAAAGAAGTCAAAATTGCACTGCGCGCAAAGTTGTAGTGCACGTACTGGAGCTCGCGAGGATGAATGGTGCCATCTAGCAACTTCACGCCTTCTTCATCCTTGTCACGGTTCTTCGGCTCTTCTTCATCCTTATCATGATCAGGAGCTACTACTGTCAATTCAGTTGTCCAGATTTTGAAGTGAGTTACTGACCTTCTGGCTGGAACTGTCCCTTGCGCTTTGAATCTGGTAGCAGGGAGAAGCTTGCGACTGCTACGATGACTCGATCTTTAGCAAGTGCGTCTCCGGGGATCTGGTCTTCGAAAGCTGGATATGCAGCCGCGAGTTCATCGTACACTTGGTCTTTCTCTGAGCGATTGAGCTGGTGTTCGGCTACGATCACAATCGAATCAGGGTTCTTGATCGCTTTTCGGAAAGAGTCGCGGTAACTGGCTAGCGTATCCTGCGGATATTTACGATAGTACGGCCGCTCGTACTGGAACCAGGAAGAATGGTAAAAAGCAGATGCCGCGACAACACCTATGCGTGGCAAGTCTGTCAATTTGGCCAAGCGTAGGGCGCCGAGTTCTGGTGCGGCAGGAAACATTGCAGATGATCGAACTTGCTAAGAGAGCGCTGGCAAATGGCGAGAGTTCAAGATATCTTTAGGTACGGTTGCCTACGCAAGTACCTTTATGTGCCTGAGGTGGTGCGCCAGGCTGCCAAGTGAATGCTGGCCGGTCAGCGAGGCTTCTCGTATGCCAGGGGTCCCCCGCAGCAGGATCACGGCTGCCAAGCCTTCACAGGCCGGTCAGCTCTATCGCCAGGCTGAGCCAACGGTCCTTCCAATCAGTAGGGAAAATGAGCGGGTACAAACCCGCTGGGTACCCGTCTACTGAGCTATGCATGCGATCTTTCGACGATGCCTCTTGCACGAGACAAGCAATCTGGGCCACGCGCTGAAGATAGCGACGAGTTGATCACGTCAGATCTAGCTGTAGCTAGCTTTCCACATACACCGATCGCGACACCCTTTCACTCCCAACTTAATCAATCAGGCCATATCTTCACTCAAGATGCATTCCCAAGTTACGGTTCTGTATCCCTGGGGCAAAGTGAGAGCGTCGGCTATAACCACGGCGGAGCCGCACCGTACCAAGATGGACCGTGGATGATGCACCAACCAGCCTCAACATGGCAGCAATCGCCCTCGATCGTGCCAAACAACATTCACGCGACTACCATCTATAGTCCATCTGTATTGTATCCCGAGCTTGCATCACAGGTACGTCGATATCTAGGCAACTTGTTGTTGATCCTAACAACCGGTCGAAAAGATTTGGTTGCTGACCCCTCGCGATCGCAGGTTGGCACAAATCAATGGATCGGCATCCAGCCAGTGTCCTACGGTCAGCCTTTCACAAGAAACTACGCTTCGAGTATTCCGGCCAGCCAGATCAACAGTACAGCGTCCTACGTTGCACCTGTCCTACAGCAGAATACGTGTCTGATCTCCAACGGTACTCTCGATCTTGAGCATACAGGTACTCATGCTTTGTACAGTGGACACAAAGACACGACCGACGCCAATATATATGGACCACTTTCCACTGGTGCACTCGACGATTTCAATTGCAGCGCAACGCAGTATGATCATTTTTGGCCATACGATCCCAATATTGGTCTCAGCACAATGCCACCCACGATGACGCCAACCCAATCGTTCTTCGATGCGCAAACCCAGCAGCTAAATCTGCGCAACGACGAGCAATCTTGGGCTCAACCTGCTCACGTTCTGGTGTCTCAGGGTGAGATAGAATCTAATGATAGCTCCGATTGGCTCACCGTAGGACAATACAACCATGAAGTTAGGCCTCGCTTCACACCTTCGAGTTCCGAAGACGCAACAGCGGATGTAAATCAGCTTTCAGAAGGGAGAGAATCTTCCTGGGAGGTTCTCAGCAGAGAACTGTCTACAAGGGAGTCATCGGGTGACGTGGTAGTGGTGCAGGGTGTTGGCCGTGATGAAGATGACATGGGACCGTTTCCCTCGCCACCTAGAGCCGATGATCTCGGACCCTCTTCGAATCGCCACAAGAAAAACACCAAAGACAAATCTGCGATCTTGAAGCCCAAGAGAACTGACCAACGCGTACGTGGGAAACTTACAGAACAAGAAAGGCGAGGAAGGAAGGAGATGCGCCAAACAGGAAGTTGCCTTCGGTGCAGGGTTTTCAATGAGAAAGTGAGTCACCCCGGGTCGCGAATCCTCGGGACTACACTAACACGAGTCCAGTGCAACACCGGTGACCCATGTGACCGATGCATCAAGGCGTTGAGCGAGCCTCGAAGCTACCACGATCCTTGCTACCGCGACAAGCTGGACAAGATAACAACGGCGAGACATGGTGAGTACACAGTTCACGTGGTGATGGTCGCGTCAAATTTCTGTACTCACACAGGTAGGGAACAATAATTTCGGCCAGAGGGAAGTTGAGTTTCTAAAATACAACTGGCATCCGGACGCAGACGTCAAGACGATCGACATCAAGTGGAGCTTGCCGGGAGGCAGATCGGTCGATCTACCTGGAATACGTCTTGACTGCAGACGATTTGTTCCACTCAACAACGACTCACATTACATCACCTGGCAAGTTAACGATGAGGTTGTCACTATTGAGCTCCCTCCATACTCTGGAGAGGACACGGCTGTGATCACGGCGAGCGTGCAACAATTTCTCAGAGGAGGAAACAAAGCCGTGCTCGATTACCTCATTCAAGATGTTGAAGGCAAAGGGGATACTTTTGGAGCTGTGAGCTTACGGGAAGCTATGAGATATGCTGACAAGAATCCAAATTCTACTGTCGACCTCGCGCTCCGCATCCGGTCCGCAGCGTATTGTTCGCAAGGTTGGGGAACTGTCTCAGGCTCCGAAACGCTTGGGATCGGTGAGTTTGACTTCAACGAGAAGGGACAATGTGGATATTCGGCCTACGATCGAGGCCAAGAGCGACCTCTACCACTGTCCATTGATCACCAAATCGACGTGGCCTTGTTGAAAACGATCCGGATCATGCAAGACCATCTCGTCAAGAAACTCGCCAAAATGATATTCCAGAAAAGTGGGAGGAAGCCCTGGTATGAGATCTTTTTGACGATGTACGTCCTTCTTTCAAATCTTGAGTACGTACATTTTGGGTCTCTTTCTTTCTTGCGCGCCCAGATGAAGACAGTAAGTTGAGGCATTGACTGATAGGAGCTGCAAGTGCTGACACCGACGTAGAAATCTGAGCAGTCGTGCGCATTTTTGACTCGGGAAATGGTTGCAGAATACAATTACTCTGCCGAGAACCTCTTGCATCACTTCCGAGCCATTCTCAGAGCTCAGTACGGATTCAAAGTCGCCCGAAAGAACTTGGCCGAGTTCGTTAAAGCCGAGAGCCTTGACGACGAATCAGCGCAATACATTCAGCGAGTTTTGGAGACGTTGGATGCTCGCAGTACGTATCAGAAAGTATCGGACTAAACGTATGCTTACTTCCCGCAGAACTTCAGCCGCGAGTATCGCCTCCCCCGGCTAGTGATGTTCTTGAGGAACCGCCGCCCGACGGACGTTGGCTGAACAAGCTGTTCGAGATTGCGAACACTGACAAATAGTATGAAGGATGCCTCCTTCTCACCGGATTGGACCTCGTTGAGATCGTGGCGCAAGTGAGTAGAGGTCTGGGCAGCCCGGTGCATTTCATGTGTTGTTCATATGCAGCCGTGTTGATCATCCAAGCATCGTTGCCGCCTGATGCGCGACGTATTACTTCTGTCGCTTAACCTTGTTATGTACTGAAGTCATTATATATTCCAACATTCCACTTACTGAGGTACATATGCGCCTCGTTTGGATGGGCGTTCTGGGCACAAGTCATGATCGCTTCACAGTGCTCCAATGGGTGGGCTCCAGATGCGATTATGCGACGTAATCTCGTCAAGGACGATGTCTTATCCATAACGCGAAAGCAACCTACATGCATGCAGTACCCTCACAGCCAATTGCGAGCCACTGTTGCAGTGACTCAGTCGTCGAGGAGGACCTCGCTAAGAAGGCAAAGGTAAGAAGGCAACGAGGGGTACAAAGGCAAGGCTGAGAAGGCAACGAGGGGTAACAACGCAAGAAGGCATCGGGTCGTCGCAGCCAGCCGCGAAACGCCCAAAACCAAAATACCACCTTGATGAGGGGCAGATTCACCGGAACAGCGCGTGCAGGTGGCGTCCCAAGATGACCTCTACATCCCACGCGGAGGTCCTTCGTCTTGCAACTATATTAGTCGGGTGATACGACGCTCGCACTACCAGCAATCGTATTACCGACCACCATTACTTCCAAGTCCTAATTGACGGTTTCGACATGGCAGCACTAGTAGCTCCACCACGTGGTGGTCTGGCTCTATCTGAGTCTACCACCAACCATTTCCTTGGCCAGAAGAACGGAGTGTCCGCCCAAAAGGTGTCAGAAGTCACTCAAGACCAAGAACCATCTGCATTGCGAAATTATCCAGCCAAGTACAAATCGCCACTGTGTTGGACGGCGGCCTCATTATCGAGATATGAGCATGTCCTCGTGCTTTCAAATCTGGAAATTGACTCGATCGAATCTGCCGTCTCACACTTCAAATGTTGGTCATGTTTCCGATCTTTTCTTGAGATAGCAGACCTGACATTCAATAGCTTTGGCACTTCCTGCGGCCCAAATCTCGGCCGAGAACTTCCCTCTCGCCTCCAGTCTGGTGGAACGATTGAGAGGCATCAGCGACACACTTCACAACGGAGTCGGCTTTTCTGTGATCAGAGGCTGGAATCCTGCTCATCGAACTGATGAAGACAACGTAATTGCGTTCGCCGGCATCGTGAGTCACATCGGTAGTGATCGATCCACCAACGACTATGGAATGTCCCTAGGTTTGTCAAACCCTGTGTGGCGTTTATCAGTCAGTCTCTAATGCCTCGATAGATCACCTTCGTGATGCTATTAAGGATGCGAAGCCTGAGGGTAAGGAGCATGCTGAACTCTCCCCAGCAAAGATGATGGCTCCATTGGTACGGTTTTGTCTTCCTATGAGCAGTCTCGGGCACTCATTGATCAAACTACAGAAATTCCATGCGGACCGTAATTTTGCGGACAACGTTGCCCTCTTCGTCAAGTCTCCCGCTGCTGTCGGTGGAAACCAGTATCTGTCGAGTTTCGGGAACGTGTTCAATGAACTGCGTGCCAACAATCCTGAAGCACTGGAGACGCTCGCGCGTGACTTTCCATGGCCAGGCGTTATGTATGTTTTGCGCGCACTCTTCTAGGTGTCGTCGTGTATTGACAGTGTTTTAGGAACGATGAACCGGTCACTACATACACGCCAGTCATGTTCGAGCAGATGGGTCGCATCTTTTGTCAGATCGTTTATCGCGTCTTCGAGAAAACCGCTATATTGAGCAAGGCGCAATGGAATGCACTAGACGCCATGGAGAAGGTGGCCAACGAACACTGCATCGAGTTGCATCCCAAACCTGGCGACATGCAGTTCTTCAACAACCTTGGTTTGCTCCATGCTCGTAGAGCGTGGATCGATCGACCGGGTAAGGAGAGACACTACTATCGAATAGGATTCCGTGACCCCGAGCTTGCCTGGGAGCGACCGTCTCAATACGCATGGCTCTTCAACGACCGTCTCGAAGTTCCAAAGTCAGATCAGACTATTCCGTTTACCGACTTTGATCCGTACGGTGCGACAGCTCTCGGTGGGGCCGGGCATGGATAGAGCCATTGCGAGTATTCATTGAAGTGGAGGCTCGTTTCCTTTGGTGCCGATGTGAAGGCGTTCACGATGTTATTTCCCTATTTTATTTGCAACGTGTTGCCCTCAATAGCGCAGAATAAGGCGCCGCCTGCTCGCAACGATCTGGTTTTGGGCGCATGAAGCAACGAAACATTACAGTATTTACGGCTTACGGTCTAGTTCTCTTAGTTACATACACGCACACATGTTTGAACAATTGCCTTAAGTTTCTTCAGGTGCAACCAAATAGCATACCTCGTAATCGCTTCCCCACAGCATACGATGGAGAATGATTACGTCGCTGCACTGATCGTGGTTCACGTAACAATTCACCACCGAGGTATGGCTAAGGATCATTCTGTGCATGTGACTTTTCGATTCAGGCACTCCAACTCAGAGTTGAAAGTGCCCAGAGTCCCTTCAGGGTATCCTGAACTTCGACTCAAAACGTCGGGTATATGGCTCGAGACACCTTAAGATTCCATCTTTCCACCACCAGATCCTCCACCGCCCCTGGACATATCATCCTGACCTCCGCATACTCCAAGAAATTGCGCAGAAGAAAGAAACATCGCCCAAATTGCAATCCCTGTAGTGGCAGGGCATAACGCAAAGAAAACGCGCAAGAAGATGCACTCTCTTACCTTTTGGTAACCATGTTCCTCCACAAGGTTTGGTATCCGGCGGCGCGCGCTGCATGGTCGGACCTGTTATTAGTATACATCATATTAGTTCAAGGGCGCACTGAGTTGAAGAAAGGGCGGAAATGAAGCTGCTTGTTAGTAGAGTCGAAAACCCGGTAGACTTTGAGGACGGTGGGCCTTCATACTCTGGGGCGCTTGGCGTCTGGTGCAAGATAGTCAGCGCATGAGTTTCGCTTATGTATAAAGATCGTGAGCTTACCTATAGAGTCAGATGCAATATCCGCTCCATGTCCAGCCTCGTCGATGGATCGCTTTTGTCCTTGTGGGGACACATCATTGGCATCGTTAGACGAGGCCGTTGTAGGATCTGCAGCCGAAGACGTTGCGTTCGCAGTCTGTCCAGCCACACCGTCCTCTCCGTCTTGGGCGTCGGTGTGATCATGTGCAATGGCCGGCATCTCTGAACCCTCTTGAGCAAGAACCGGGTCGGCGTCCCACTCAGGATTGTTTTCCAGGTCCAGGAAGTCGTCCGTACCGTTCACATCGTTGCCATCCGTCATATCGGCGCCAGCAACGTTGAACTCGTCTCCATTCATAAAGTCCAGATCTGGCTGTTCGTCCAGGTCCTGGTATTCTTGGGTGGCGAAGTCTTGGTTAGTGTCGCCGTCGTATGCGTCTGCACCATAGTCATCTGTTCCATCCGCTTGAAAGTCCTGGAAGGGGTCCTCTTCGTCGAAAGCTTGCACAAAGTCCTGGTAAGACTGCCCATTGTCGTCGTTGCCTTCGGTCTGATCATGTACTGCTTCGCCATGAGCGTCTTCGCCAGCTTCCTCAGCGTTCTCGGCGGCATTCTCATTGTGGCTGGATGAGCCTACGATGAAGTCATGTCCATCTGCGTTGGCAGATTCATCGCCTTGGAGCGTCGCGGACGAGGGTGACGGCTCATTAGCGGAAGCATCTTCGGGTCCCTTGACATCCACGGCCGGTTCGTCTTCTTCGTCACTGTAGTCAATCAAGTCATCTTGCTCCTGCAAGCGAAGGGCTTCCGATTCGGCGTCGGTCTTCTGGCTCGGTCTGGGACTCTCGTGCTGAGGTTGCTCTACAACTTCCTGGGGGTTTGTGGATACGTCACTAGGATTAGCAGCTTGAACACTGTGGCTTTCTTCAGGGGCCGGTGCTTGCTCCTCTTCTGGCAAATGGGCAACCTCAATCTCCTCGCGCTCTGGATCCTCCGCATCATCCCCCTCTTGAGCATTTTGCTCAGTGGGTTCTTCGTTTTGATCGAGCTCATTGTAAGAAGCATGGTCGACCGATGTGTGCTCCACCTCATGCACATCCACTCCCTCGCCGCTATGGGCCTCTTGCTCATCTTCTGCTTCGTCATCATGCTCGCCGTCGTGGGCCTCTTGTTCATCTTCCCCTTCGTTGTGGTCACCCTTGCCGTCATGTTCTGATGCCTGTGCTTCAGCATTCGCAGACTCCGGCTCCTCAACATGATCTCCTGCTTCTTCTCGCTGCTCACCGTACGCTTGATCCTGCTCCTGGGTGTCCCACTCAGTGGGCTCATCACTTGAAGCCCCAGCAATCATGCCAGCGAAATGAGTCTCACCAGCGACAACGGCAGCCTCAAAAGCAGAATAGCCGCTTCCTTGGTCGGCAAATTTCGCGATGTCTGAGAGCAGAGTGGCGAAGCGCGGTCGAAGCATCAAAGAGATATAAAAGGAGTCTGGGTTGTTGTTGCCATCTTGTGCATGGAGCGAACGGTAGTATCCCACGAGACGCTCAAGCGAAACAGCTACACATGCCGTGTTGTCTTCGAAGATTTCCAGATTCTGCAAGTGCTCAAATTTGAAGCCGATCTCTGTCTCGTTTGACACATCCTCACACAGGGACATACGGCATGCTTGAAAGAGGTCTGACAAACTAGCCTTCGCAAGCGAGATGTCCTGAATGAGCCAGTCACCACTGTTGTCGTAGTCATGCTGCTTGAAAAGCCAATACTCTTCGCCATGGAGGTTCACGGTGACAGATGGGAATCCAGATGAGTCACTGTCATGATCCTCGCTGTCATCAGCAGTAGCTTCTTGTTCATAGCCGTGGTGTGTCGAGTCTTGATCTTGGGTTTCACCATCTGCATGTTGTTCCTGGCCTGGCAACATGACACCGCCGTCACCATCATCATTCTGACTGTCTTCTTCGTTGTCGTCGACCGATTGCGAGTGGGGTGAGGGTGCGGCTTCATGCGCCGCTGCGCGCGTCGGGCTATCATCAACTACGGTCTGGGGCTCTCGGTGCGGGCTGGGCGACTTGTTATCTGCAGACATGGGAAGTAGAGCTTGCAAATCAGCGGGTATCTCATCCTGCTGTTCAGTCATCTCCTTAGGCATATCGTCATGTACCGCCTGCGCGTCCGAGTAGTAGCTTGCGTAGCTTTCGGTTCGTAGCCATGGTGAACGTAGCTCGGGGTTGTGGTAATCATCGCCTTCCTCTTCGGAATAGTCAATCAGGTCGTCGTCTTGATGCGATGTATTGGTCTGGATCGGGGGAAGATTGACTGCGGCAGGCTGTGGTGACTGTGTAGGCTGTGCGGACTGATCAGGCTGTGCGACAGGCTGGTCAACGAGTGTGACGCCTTGATCTTCTTGGAAGCTATAGTCCTCCTCGATCACGTCCTCTTGGTCGACCATGAAATCGTCCTGCTCGCCAGGCACGGTCTGAGCATCCACGTCGTTAACCGAGGCTGCATCGTTCATGGACATCTCTTCGTCCTGGGGCTGGGGAGGCGGGGGGTCGAGATCTAAGTCGATGTCACCATCGTCGAAGTCGATGCCGCCATCGTCGGAATGCAGATCCATGTTGTCGTCGTCGGCAGTTGAGAATTCAAAACCTGGTATTGTGTGTGCTGCGGCAGCCATGGTATGCGATCAAGGGTGCAAGTGAGGCGTTTGCAGGCGTTGGTTTGTCGGTCGAAACGCGTAGAATAAAAGGAGTGTGGGAAGCGCGTCACAGCTAGGTGCGAGTCACTACGTGGGTGGCGATACAGCAAACCGGGGTTTGTGGTGATTGCGCAGCGTCGCTCTGAGGCTAGAAGGGCATGGCGATAGTTTCGCACGGGATTTACGATGGTGAGAGCCTGTACGCGGTGAGGATGAGGAGGCTTGTCTGGAAATTGGACAAAGGAAGCACGGTGGTGTTCGCGCTAAGATGGGAAAGTGCTTTGGCGCAAGCGGGCAGGTGGCAGGTGCTAACGTGGTTTCACTTACACTTGACGCGGATGCACTGTATAGTCTTTGAATGTTGCTGCTCGCGACGGCGCAACAAATATCTCGTGCAAAAAAGCGGGAGAAGTAGTCAAGTTGCAGCTTGCAGGTGTTGTCAAACCGGCCAGCGGAGGGGAAGCTGCGTCAGTGAGGATTTGCCGCTAGGCAGACGGAAGCTGCACGTGACTACAGGTGTCCACTTTGGAACCTCCAGGTGTTGCGACTGGTGCAGTTGGGCTGGCTCAGTGACCTGTCCAGCTCGCGTCCTGATTTTGATACAATCGTGTCGTGTTCTTGTCTCTTCGTACTGAACACGTCTTCTCACTCTCCGTAAACACAAAAGGCGGAATTGTGTTCCTTAGCAACTTCCTGACGGACAATATTCCCCTCCACATTCGACAACGCGGCCTCAAGTCTAGGGACATTGTACACGAAGCCACCACACCCCAAACAGCGCCGTATACCCCTGTGACCCCTACAAACTCTAGACACGATGGTATGAGACTACACAGAAGACAATTGGGTACGCCTCCCTCCACAACACCAAGCTGACGAAGCCAGGTGGTCCTCGCAGCTTCGATATGCACCCGAGGCGGCAAGGCAGTCGTCTCCCGCCAATTCCGCGAGATGCAGCGCTCCCGTATTGAAGCCCTCCTCGCATCCTTCCCCAAGCTCGCCGATAGCGGAACCCAGCACACGACCTGCGAACAGGACAACGTGCGCTACGTATACCAACCCCTCGACGAACTCTACATGGTTCTGATCACCAACCTACAATCCAACATTCTGCAAGACATCAACTCGCTGCACCTGTTCGCTCAGGTTGTCTCCTCGATATGCAAATCCCTCGACGAACGCGAGATCCAGAAGAATGCCTTTGAGCTTCTCACTGCCTTCGACGAGATCGTCACATTGGGTTACAGGGAGAACCTGACCATGAGCCAGATCAAGACATTCTTGGACATGGAATCGCACGAGGAGCGCATTCAGGAAATCATCGCACGGAATAAGGAGCTCGAGGCGTCAGAAGAGCGCAAGCGCCGGGCCAAGCAGCTCGAGATGCAAAGGAAGGAGATGTCAAGATCCCAGCGAGCAGGTGGAGGCATGGGAGGCGGCATGGGCAGCGGAATGGGCGGTGGCATGGGTGGTCGTTCACCTTCATATCCCGCCTTCACACCCAGCGTGCCTACGACCAACGTCACCGACACGTACGACAGCTACGAAGCCGAAAAGAAGAAGGCTACCAGCAAGCCATTGGCTCTGGGCAAGAAGGGCATGCAGCTCGGCAAGAAGAACAAGACCAACAACATGTACGAGCAAGTCACTGGCGAACAGGCGCCAGCAGAGGAGGAACCGCTCGTCGCACCCAAGCCGTCTGCTCCCGCTGCGGTCGCTCCAGCAAGCGCACGCCAATCCACCTCGACCGATCGCGAAGCCGTACACATAACGACCAACGAAACCATCTCCGCCCGCCTAGATCGTGAGGGTCTTCTCAAGTCCTTCGAAGTCAAGGGCGAGATGCAACTCAAGATTACCGACCCCTCCCTCACGCAAGTCAAGCTCGACCTTGCCACCGGTGACACTCGCGGCGCACAGCTGATGACACATCCCAAGGTTGACAAGGCGGTCTTCAGGAATGATAAGGTCCTCCAGTTGGCCGACACAAGCAAGGGCTTCCCTTCCAACATGGGCATAGGAGTCATGAAATGGAAGCTGGCACCGCGGCCTGACGACATTTCTGACCCACCCATCACCTTCCGCGTATGGGTCGAGGACTCAGGCAACATGTACAACATCACTGTGGAGTACGAGCTCACCGGCGGTGACTCATTGAAGGATGTCACCGTCACTATCCCATACCAGACCGACGAGCCCAACGTTTCGAGTTTCGACGCCGTATACGAGGTCAGCGGTGACAGCATCGAGTGGAACATTGGTGCCGTGGACGATGCGAACAGCTCCGGTAGCTTCGAATTCGAGGCCCAGGCTGGCAGTGATTCTGAATTCTTCCCAATGAACGTCCGATTCAGCAAGGCCACACCATTCGTGGACGTCGATGTAAGTCGTCTTTCTCTATTGACTACGAATTCCAAGCTAATAGATGCAACAGGTTTCCTCTGTAACCCTCCTTTCCATGGGACAGGAGATCAACTTCTCCAAGGACGTCAAGTCTGTTGCTGAGAACTACACAATCTCATAGAAGTCGGAATTATACGGTGAGGGTGGTAGAGTTGGACGACCAAAGAGCTAGTCGGAATGTCATATCGATAGCTCTCTGCCCAGGACATTACTCTTCAGCTAGATGAAATGGAATGAGAAGACTTACACGGATCACCGCGCTTTATGTGACCTTTTTTCGCATTTCGCCCAACCACCGAACCAACCCCTGAACATTGAAGCTTCTCCGTCAAGAAAGAGAAGTCTCTGAAATCATCAACACACAAGGAAGAAAGAACCATCATTGTCAGATATCTTGTTTCATTCTCAACACCTCACGATGCTACTATCTACTCTCTCAAAACATCATTCTGTATCTATCTGTTCATGCTGTCTTCATGTCTCCTCCCAACCTCGCACAAACGTATGTATACGTGTGCATGGTATATCATTGATTCAAGTAAGCCTCCCCTGCAATGCGCTGCTAAGTCGCTAGATAATCGCGTCGATGGTATCTGAAAAAGTAGGGAAAAAAACAAAACAAAAGCCGAATGCTGTACATGGAAAAAGCGTATCTGGAAAAGGCGAAGACGCAGAGATCTATTCGGCCGTAAAAGAAGCTGGAAAAGGCGGACATGTCGCGAGAAGATATGCGAAAAGTAAATATCGCCGGCGTGGTACGCTGTGCATCGATGCTCGTAGCCATGAGCGAAATTGGGGTACATCTCAGATAACAGCATCGCCAAGAAAGGCAAAATCTTCCATAAGCGCATGCACACCACTCATCGAACTCTCCCTCTGCACACTAATCGTACGCTGCAAGCGCTCCGTCTCCGCAACGACCGTCTCCTCCGCAAGCGTAGTCTTACTCCCGACATCATGCTCGGGCAGACTATACTGGAAGCCAAGTCCAAAGCAAGCTGCTTGGCGCCTCGACGAGCGCCGCGACGACGCGTCAGAGTGCTGCGTCTCGACTTTGAAGAGGTCGGAGCCGAAGGTTGAGATGCGGAGTTCGTTGAGTTGGGGTGGGGTGGAGAGGCGGTAGGGGGATTGGACATCTTCTTCTGACTCTTCTTCTTCTTCGTTGTCGGTGGTGTCGGTGGAGATGGTTTGGATTTCAGGGACCGTGGAGACGTGTTTTGGGGAGGTGGCTTGCCGGGGTGAGGCGTATGAGTAGTGGATTAGTAGGCCTTGGGGTGTGTCGATGTCGCTGTCGTTGCTGGTGAGGGAGCTGAAGGTGGGGGAGAGGACGGCGTCGTCGTTGTTGTCTGAGATGGGTGAGTTGTAGCCGATGGAGTCGTTGCTCCAGGTGGAGAAGTGGCTGCGTGCTTTTTCTTGGAAAGACACGCTGAAGTTGTCGAGACGCTCGTCGTCTTCGTCTTCTTCGAACTCGTTTTCTGGCTCGCTGGCTGGTAGTTCGCTGATTGTGGCTTCGTTGCATGCGTAGAGTGGTGCAGGTATCAGGTAGCGAGGAAGGGCTGGAAGTTCTTTGTCCAGTGGTGACTGTCGGAGATTTGTGCTTTGATTGCCACCGTGGCTTGAGGTGGGTCGCTCATTCGACATAGGAGCACCGAGGAAGGTCGACGGCCGTGAGAGTACGGGCGCAGATGGGGTGTCATCCTCCACCACACGATCCTCCACTTCGAAGTCTTGTTGAAGCTTAGGAGAAGAAAGCCAAGGATCATTAGAGAACAGGTAATGCTGAGTTCGTCTTGTGTCGCTAGAGTTGGCACGAAGGCGACTTTGCTCGACCTTGAACTCGCTTGTGATCACAGTTGAGGGAACGTGTGAGCGGCGACGCCTGGTAGGGCGCTCATCAGGAGTGGGCAGCTCTGCAGGTCCAAACAATGAGTCGTGGACGGGATCAACAGGATGCGATGCCAGCGGAGAGAACTCCCTTCGGATGTTCGGTACTGCGCGCGACGTTGTTGTGGTGGGTATTTCCACCTCTCTGATAGACTCGATTGAGGGTCGGTACACAGACAACGGAATGAGGTTGAGCTCCTCTCCTCCACTGACAAGCACTGGCGCACTGATGTCTAGCTCTCTGGTCTTTGATCCGCTGCGATTCCTCGAAGCTGATCGTTTCGATGCCAACTTCTCTTTCAGAACCTTGAAGTCCGGGAATATGGGAGTAGACGGCATGTAGGGAGATGCTGATGCGCTTCGGGCATGACGCACTACATGTGGAGACAGTAAGCCTTCTGTGGGTGGATGCGTCGCCGACTTTGGGGTCCAAGGCGAAGGTAGAGGCAAGGTGTAAGCCTCATTACTGCTACCTGATCTCGGAGGCAGTCCAGGCCTTAGGCTCGCCGGTGGTACTGGAGTCAGATACCTATCTTTGGGGTCGCGTGTGAAAGCGGAAGAGGTATCTGAGATGCTGCGGCTGTGTCCCCCTTCGCGGGGCACATCCAAGACATTAAGGCGCTGCCCTGGCAGAAGAGGACAAAATGTCGTCGACTCCTCGGAAGGATTGTGGCATTCGTCATCCTCATCGACCTTGTACTGTATACTGTCAGTAAGTAATTTCATCCTGCAGTGTAGCTAACTTACGTAGTACCAGTAAGTCCCACCCATCTTGAGAAGTCCGTCCCGCTTGGGTGTTTGTTGGTCTAGATCTCCGTCGCAAATGATATCGGAAAAGGTAAAACAGCCTTTCCAGATATTTCGGCCCCCGCGTACGTCGAGTTCTAGTGGATAGGGTCGCGAAAAGTTGTCCCAAGATCCAAGTAAGACGACACTGCGCAGTGCAGCCGGGCAGTGACTTGATGCAAGAATAAGTGACTGCCTTAGAGTGAGGCACAGAGGGGGTAGACATACAACAGAAAAGTGTGGAGCGTAGTGTTGTCCATGGCCATTATGTCGGGTTAACCTAAGCTGATAACAGCAAGGACTACCGGCGTTGAAGCGCGTATGCGTCTAAGCCCTGGCCACCTCTGATGTGTCGCATAGAATCGTGGGTGTCAATTATAGAAGTGCATGCAGGTCGGTGAGTTGGATGTTTTAGCCTGCTCCTTCTGTATGGTCGCGTCGGCGAAAAGTCCAGCCAGCAGGTGAATGATTGGTGCGCAATAGCAAGCGTTTGGAGAAAATGCTGAAACTGGCCTACTGCGCGTATGTATGATTATGGCGAGGTTGACTAGGGACGTCGCAGTCCGAGGAATCAGATCAACTCGGAGAATTTGTGAAGCAAACAGAGGCCGGTTGTTTTATGCAGCTCGTCACCGGCAGACAGTAAATGTTGGAGTGTGGGGACAGAGCCTCAGTCGCGGTGGTTCAAGATTGGTCGGATTGGCGCCTGTGGATGGTGTTGGTGTGTAGCGTGGAGGATGCAGCCTCAGCGCTTAGCATAGACGTTCAAATCGCTGAAATGTCGTTTAGGTGAAACACGGTATCAGGAGGGGTCCAAAAGCGAGTGAATGCTGTGTAATTTGGCGTATGAGAAGAGAAGAGACAAAAAGATGGGTCGCAAGTCAAAGATGTAGTTCGGTACTAGTCGGGCAGGAACCAAGCGGATGACAGCCACTGGCGCTTTCTTGCTGTGATAGGGAAAGAGTAATCGTGAGGGAAGAATCGGAGATGCAGCTGAAGAGTTGATCCCAAACACGCCAAATGCGAGGCGCATTATTGGGCTTATGTCATGGGCTTCATTGGCCGCCAACGCTGGCCGAAGAGGAGACACTTCAGCTCCTTCATTTCCTCAGCCGTCCAGTCCATCTGCGAAGATTTGGAGGGAGCTGGGGACCGTTGCAAAGTAAGGGACCGAACCGCTAGTTGCTGTTCTCCTCACTTGACAAGACCGGTTGACCAGCATCATGCCGCGCTGCAGTTTCGTAAAGGGACCGGATCTCGACATCGTGGGTTCAGGATATCGGCATCTCGTTTTCGGGAGCAGGAAGCAGATCGCACGGCAGCTCCAGTTCCCCTGTCGCAAGCAGCCAACGGCATGCCAGACACGACTCGATTGAGCGCGCGGTTACTGCTGCGACCGCCACACGGCCGCTTAATTCGCGGGCCCCTGACACGATCGTCGGAGAAGATGAAGCGACCCACTCACAGCCCTGCCATCTTCCACGAGGGCTTCCGCGCTAGATTCCTTCAGCTTCCTTGGTGCATGCAGTCGTTCGAGCATGGCGCATAACCAGGTGCTGCATGGTTTGTCGTTGCTATGGGAGTTCGTCGTCTGGATCCTTCTTCGTACCTTACAACAGGTATTCGGTGCGCGAGAGAGCGGGGGAACCACCTGAGCACCTGAGCACCTGCCATCGCGACAAAACCAGATTTTAGTGCGACCCACTGGGCACCGAACTCTTCGAACCAAGTTTTCGCAGAGAGCGTCACAATTCCGACACAGCTCCTAGCGCCGGTTGCGGCACAGCCTTGCAGATAGAAGTGGAGGCCATCGCCAACCACGACCGTCGGAGAGGTGCTGCATGCTTTGGAAACCCCGGGGCTGGTTCCTAGCGGCATCGGTTGCACCGCGATGACGGCGGATGAGCTATCAGTTAGCGATATACAGCAAGCGAGCGCATGTTGTTTTCTTTGCCGCAGCGTATACAGGTTTCAAAGAAGGGTTATGCAGTCATAAAAGATTTTGCTTATTCTATCGCAAAGGGTTGGTGGCTGAAGGCGGCGTGTCCAGGCGCCGGCATGCAGGGCAAAGTTTGAGCAGGAACCAGCAACGTGATACGGCAGTGATGACTAGCATTGCATGTGAGATATTTGACAGGCTTTCAAAGCTTTGCACTCCCCAGCGCATGCATGGTGCATGTATGTCCAGCATCTAGTCCTTCCGTCAAATCCTCCTCCAAAGCCTACTGAAAACTGGTTTCAAGAATCTCTGGCTTGCGCTCCTCCAAGTCCAGAATCATCTGTCCGAAAAGCCCATTCGCCCACGAGAACCACTGCCTCGTCCAGTCACTCTCGTTGAAGCTGTTGATACTCTCGTGAATCAACCCCAAGCCATCTGTACTGCTCACGATCTGGGCTAGCTCATTCACGATCTCGGCCTCATCGTCACTCGTGAAGATGCGAACAATGGAAGCCATCGGCCAGGCCATGCCCGGTCCCTGGTGCGGCCCACCAATGGCGTTGATCACGGGACCTCTCATAAAGTAAGGGTTCATGGAGCTGAGCACGAGATCGCGCGTATTCGCATACGTCTCCTCGTTGACTGGGTACTTGAAGAACGGCGCTGAGAGGAGACCCGGAATGTTGGCGTCGTCCATGATGTTGCGCCCGCCGAAGCCATCGACCTCGAATGCATAGATCTTGCCGTATACCGCGTGGTCGACGGTTCCGTGCGTCTCAATAGCGTTGCGCACCGATTCTGAGAGCCCGGACATTCTCTTCGAAAGTGCTGCAGAGTTTGTGTTATTAAGTTTGCCCATAATCTCAGCCGTGGGAGCAAGGTATGAGCTAAACATCATGTTGGCTGGGATGTAGAGCTGGTAAATGGTGGCATCGTCGCTCGGTCGGAACGCGCTCCGGATCAAGCCAGTGCCGTTGGCAACGGGATTGCCGATTCCGTCGTTTGAAAGAGTTTCGGTCGCTCGGGTGGTGGTTCGCTCCCATGTGTATGGACTCTGCAAGACTGCTCCGTCTGGGCCATAGGTAGGAAGCATCATGTCCTCGGCTACATCCAGTACCGCTTCGACAGCTTTCACCCACTGGAACTTGCCAAAGAAATCGACGTCGCCAGTAGCCTCATAGTAATCGGCAGATATCTGTAGAAACGCTGCAAGCGAGTCGAGCTCATATTTGCATTCGAATACTGTACTGTTGTCAATCTTGGGAAAGACGATATCTTCGTTGGCAGAGTCGTTTTCTGCCGGAGGAACACCGCTCTCGGGAGGCGGTTGGAAAGAGTTGCAATACGGCGCTGCAAGTAGGTATCGCGCCTGAAGGTTGATGACTCCCCGGTACAAGCTGGCGATTGAGTTGGGATCGGTGCTGGCGTTCAACAGCGGTAGGTAGCTTTGTAATTGATTCGACGAGTCGCGTAGCCACATCGCGTTGATGTCTCCAGTGATAATGAACGTCAGCTCCTCCTCTGTGTTATTGGCAGCGTAGCCCTTCCATTTGATCGCCGTATCGAGCGTGTTGGGATAGGCGTTCTGGAAGAGGCGGTACAGATCCGGATCCTTGATTACATTTTCCATGCGCGCAACAGTATCCTCTAGGCCTTGCGATTTGAAGGTTCGACATTCTTCGGACGGTCGTTGGTAGGCGAGCTGGTTTTTGCCGGAACTCAGAGGTTCATGAACCTCCAACGCGTAGTCCACGTATTCTGGACATTGCGCTGAGATGAGTAACGGTATGTTTGAGAGCGCGCCGAGAACCATGAGGTTGCGCATCTTGTCGGATGATAGCAAGGCAGTCTTGAGGAGCCAGAGAGAGGTACCGAAGACAATGGACAGCGAGGACCGCTCTAGAGTATATGTTCGGGGCTATGACGGCACACATGGATCGTCATGGTCACCGACTGTCTTTGCTCCATTCGCTGCCTGTTCCTCCGAATTGGAGGTACCCCGCTTATGGATCTGGTGAGCATCGACGGCTTGGCAACGGATGCAACATTCACTGAAGCTATTCGATGGACCCATGAGGTCGAAAGCACGGCGACGTCATTTAGCTCGTGAGCCGGGCCGAACGGTCAGCGGACTGGAAATTGGTATTCAGAAGAAGAAGGTAGTATGAGAGCTCACGGATGAGACTCCATGTACGTTGTTTGTCGTCTGACTCCAACGCGTAAAGTGCCGGCAATTTGCGAGGTCATAGCTGGGGTGCATGGAGGTTTGACGATCTGCGGGGTGGCTGGCGCACCAACACCTGCAACGAAGACAACTAATTTCGCAACACGTATCTGAGTTTGACAGAAGAGCGATGCTCGAATAAACTTTTTGGAGTATTTGGAAATGGTAAATGACTTGCTTTTCACAGCGTAGACACAGGAAGCCTTCCAAAGTTGAGTGAGAGCGGTCTGTGCCTATATGCCACAACAGGCTAGCGCGCCTACCCCAAGGAAGTGGACCGAAAGAACGCTGAGCTTTCAACGCTCTATCACTAGCCTCGTAAAACCTCGCGCTTCCCCATATTTCCTCCATCACGGTCTCCGCCTGGTACTCGAAACTTACACGAACTTCACCTGAACTCTAGAAACGGACGTGATGAATGGCGATAAATGCAAACCAAAGTACAGCGCACCCTCTCCAGGGCTACACTTGCCGCCTTCTTCCAATGACGATAGCATGTATTTGCCCAAGTCTTGCTCATCTCGAGACGCCATGGTAAGCTGACAGCCGCAATTGATAAGCGTAATACCAGCCGGATAGTAGAGACTAGAGAACTTGATGCCATACGAAGCTTCTGTATTTTTGATACAGCTGCGAGAATTCCTTCTTTGATGAGCGGTCCAGAAAAGTACCGTTCTTCACCTAATTGTCTAATCGACTAGCATGACTCAGGCGTTATCCAGCGAGCTCTAGTTCCAGTGTACCTGTATGGAATAATGCTCCACTTCAAATGTAGAGTAATCATCTTCGTCCCGTTGTGAGTTCATCCGTAGAGCGGAACCTTGCGGCCTGTGGTCAAACAGCTGATAGCTCATCGCTGCTCCAGGCACGGAACGGCTCATGAGGAATACAATCCAGACCTATACCAGCGTACGATTAAACTTTCGGACCCTGCGCATATCACTAAACGACTGCAAGACTCAGATGTGGCTGTACCCAGCTTCGTGGGTATCTCTCGGCCGATTCGGAAAACGGAATCTTGGTCGTCCGAAGAGGCTCCAGTGGCCCAATCCGTCTTTCGTGCTGACATCTGAGTCGTGTCCATGCTCGGGAAACATGGTAAGAAAGCACGGATACCCCTTGCACGGCTTGCGATGTCGTCTGTCAAAGTCACCAGGGTGTTGCGGTTTGGTACCAGTTCACGCTCATGGCAACGACCGCATGCGTGATAGAGTGAAGAACTTGCATTGCATTGTTCGGAACACTATATCAGTCAAGAGGTATAAAACCCTTGGAAACTCCAATTTATCCTTATGGAAACCATGCCCCGGAACCCCGCCCCAGAACTATCTGTCCGTCTCGGACCACCCCGCTTCCCCGGTTGTTGACAGTATTCTCATCGTGAGGTAAAGATTTTCCCCTGTCGATCAGTGGCTTCACAGCCACTTCTCCTCGATCGTGAAGTATCTGGAGGAGGAAGGCTTCGACGAGTGGGGTCCGTCAGGCCGGGAGTGGTGGTTGATCCGTCGAACGCTTGTTATCACCCAAACAAAATTCCGAACATCTCTTATGAGGTCTAATCCAATACAATTGCAAAAGTAGTGCCTCTCGGTCGTTTCGTAGTGTCGCGTCGCTGTTTATCCTGTTGTAGGGCCTCGCGCCCTCTCACGCCGCATGTGTTGCAGTCTTTTTCGGCATCCACCTCGACGAGGCTGGAGGGTGCTCGGTTTCTCATCCGTACGTAGTGTTGCTACCGCTTGTTCAAGTCAGCTTGAGGCTACATTCACAGGTGAAGCGACGTCATCTTACCTTGGACTCATCGGTGCGTGACCCAGGTTGGACTGATAGTAGGGCTTTGGCATACCCAGCTGAGGTAGCTTGCGCCAACTTCGTTCCCGCACTTCTCTCATATAGGAGTCTTGCTCTGGGCTTCTGTGGAAACGCCTTGAGTCATCTTCAGGCTCTCCGCCGTAGAACCGGTAGACAGCGAAACCGCAGCAGACGAGCGCGCCTGCTCCGAGGATAACGAGGAATATGATGAGGGCTGGGGCGATGTCGAAGCCCATGTTGTTTCTTTTTTGAAGATACATTGTGACTGCGGAAGAATGGGTATATGCTGTGATGCAGAATCTCGTGCGACGGGAGCGGGTGATATAGGGATGGAGTAGTGTTTGCTGTAGTGACACGCTCACGATCAACAAAGGTAAGGCAGAGAGTGAGCCTAATGCGCGGAGGTTCCGGAAGCTGCAGGAGTGACAAGAAAAAGACCGAGGGGATGGTCAGCGTTGCGCTGACGACGACGAAATAGTATGGTGTGATGCGGCAACGTCCCACAGACACCGAGTTGCGAGACCCTGCGTGCCACAATCACTTACCTATATACCGTTACAGCTATCGCTTCGGGAACCGCAAGGTCTTCCAGATCGTGCGTCTGATGCGAACCAAAGACCCAATCGGTTGCTAGGAGGATGCGACCCTTTCACCATGCTATTGGCTGCGTCACATATTCACGTGCCTGGGCAGCCAGTAAAGCTGCGTTACCCCACCTATCGACCACGTCTAAGACCAGTTGGCACTCGGAAACGCGTAACACCCCAGCTTCGTCTGCTGCGTAGACACGCGTGGAAGTGTGGTTTCCGGACTGCCCGGGGAGGCTATGTTGGCTGGAAGGTTTCGGACCTGAACTTGGCCCGACTCTTGGAGCCTCTGGTTTCCTTAGCTTTGTATACTGCGATATGTCCTCCTTTTTCTTCTGCCTCTGGGCGCAATTTTGATGCGAATATTTCTGTCTTTTGGGGCTGTGAAGGTGAATGTTCGCTGGGGACGCCTGTGGTGGTACGGTCTTACTTAGCCTTGGTGACGCGTCATCCGCACCTTCCAGGCATGCCGAGCGTCAGATTCCCCACCTCCTCAGGCCAACAGCGAGAGCATCAGCTTTCTTATATGAAGATGCGACACTCAGTGACGCAAACTTTGTTCCTGGACGATGCGCATCGTTCGCCGATCGTGAGGCACGTCAGAGCGACAAATTTAGCATAACAGCGATGACGTCGCACCGTCCCGCGCGCTCGCCCTGACGATCCCTCGAGCCCAAGCTTCTTACACCTTCGACGTCCTTCTTCTGGTCCTCCTCTTTGACACTCTGGTTGTTGAGATGAGATTTTACTGATTCCCATGGTTGCGATACACTGAAGTCAATGCTTACATTCGACACGTGATCCTCTTTGACACAGATGCGCATCCTTCAGTAGCAACACATGATGGTACTCAGATATGCGCTCCAGCAAGGGCCGGCGTGGTCGGCGCGCGACGGACGCAATGGTTTCAAAGACCCCAAGCGCCAGTCGCGCCGGCGACGTCCATCCTACCTGACGCAGCAAGAGAATGTTAATGGGATCTCTTATCGAGAGAGATTGTCGATGCTACCTTCCTTCTGTCGAGTCTCCAGGGTAATCTGTTATGGCCGGACACACACCGAGCGACGAGATTCTGGACCTGGAATTGGTAATGGACATTTACACCAACAGGCCCTCCACGAATCCAGATCAGGGCATCTCGGAATTAGCAATCAGCGTATCCAGTCTTCGAAAAGACATCAAGAGACGGAGAAGTTGAGCAAACCAGTGCTTGAAGAATCGAGGCTACATCGTGGTCGGAGTAGATGGAATGCCTTTCTAGATGAGTTGCACTTCGTGTGACCTGAGACGTTTCAGAGATGCACGCATCGATCGCTAGCCTTGTGCAAGAGATGCATCGCCACAAAGTGGGTTGACGTTCGGGTTCGCGGTCCGTGATTAATCTATATACATTAAACGCCCTGGGTTTTGGCGCCACCGGATATAATCGACTCGGATGCAGCAACATTTGCAGCAACACTGCAAGTATGTCCAAGACCCCACGGGGTATTAGTTACACTGCATTTCGGTAGCCGTAGGGCTTACATTATGACTGCCGTAGATCCGTGCTGATTCCCGTGAGCTGCTGAGTTGCGCCATCAGCGGAATGTTAGGCATCGCATCGTTCATCTCGGTTGTTGAGCACCTGAGCATGCAGCTTGATACAACAACCACGATATTCTTCGTTGAGTCCCGTCAATACACCGAGAGGTCCACATCGCCCAGAGTTTAAGTAAACAAAGTACCACAACGTAGTGGCTGAAACTCGCACGTGGTTGGTGACCACCTGGACGGCGGCAGTGGCCGCAGCCGAGGATAGATTGCCCATCACCACTTCAAGGACAGCACTGCGTCTCATAAATTAATACTGGAGTCATTGAAATTCTCCTAGCCTATCGCAGGGGTTTCACGCCGTCACCAGACTGGAAACACCGCTGGGCTTCCAATGATCCAAGAGCTCGACGACCAGGGCGTGTTTCCACGAGCGGATGGCGTTCAACTCAGAAACCAGGTCGACTCGTGCATGGAGATGAATTTTTTGATTGCAAGGCTTCGCCAATACCTGGTCGTGGGAGAACGTGGGCGTCAGTAGAAGGCCACTAGAAGACTTCAGAGGAGTATATGAAGGGGCGTTAAGTCCCAGGTTGAAGGCCACTCTCGACAGCAAGCCCATCACTACACAGCTTCAACAATCGCTTCCTACAAGTCATTCACTTTGAATACCATCATCATGCTCTCATTCCTCCTCCTTCTCGCGCCCCTTGTGGCAGCCCACGGCCACGTCGACAAGGTCGTTGCCGACGGCAAGGAATACCAGGGCTGGAACGCTGCTCTCAAGTACCAGACCCCCATTCCCGCCACCGTAGGGTAAGTGACTCTGTACGAACTGCACGGGAAACATGTACTGACTCAGTCCCAAAAGATGGCAAGCCGACAACCTTGACAACGGTTTCGTCTCCCCTGACAGCTTTGGCACTGCCGCCATAGTTTGCCACAAGCAGGGCAAGAGCAACGGCGCCTACGTTACCGTCAAGCCCGGCAGCAAGGTCACCTTCAAGTGGGACACCTGGCCAGTCAGCCACGTTGGCCCCATCCAGGAGTACATCGCGCCCTGCAACGGCGACTGCGGCTCCGTCAGCCCCTCTGACCTGAAGTGGACCAAGATCCAGTCCAGCGCCTGGAAGTCAGGAAGCAACCCAGGAAAATGGGCTACTGACGACCTCATCGCCAACAACTTCGCCTGGGACCTCACATTCCCCAACGTCGCCCCCGGCAACTACGTCGTCCGTCACGAGATCATCGCTCTGCACGCTGCTGGCCAGACCAACGGCGCCCAGGCGTACCCCCAGTGCGTCAACTTTAAGGTTGAGGGCTCTGGCACTGCTAAGCCCAGCGGCGGTGTTGCTGGTACTAGCTTGTACAAGGTAAGATCTCCCACTTGAGTCGTACGATGCAATATCGAATATGTGCTAACGAGATTGTTTAGGCCGACGACGCTGGTATCAAGTTCAACGTTTTCCAGTCCTTCACCAGCTACCCTGTCCCCGGCCCTGCTGTCAACAAGCTCGCCAAGCGCCACCCCAAGGACCTCGAGTACTAGATCCGAACGAACACGAATAATGAGATATGAGATGTCTTGAGGGCATAGGATGGACTGAATCATTCATGGTTACATACTTCTTTGGGGTCGCTCGTTAAGACTTGCGAGACGGTGTATATAGAGCATTGGTGGAGTGTATATAGCATTTTGGAATCACATTGCGTTGTCTTAGAGTCTTGATGCAGCATGATGGCACTTGGGGACTTGTGATTGCCCTTATAGGAACTACACTAGTCAGCTTAGTAGTTTTATTTATACCTGAGTTTGTGATAGTAAAGAATAAGATAAATTAGCCGCCAAATCATGTCATGCATGTCGTAAAGCTTGTAAACAAACACTTTTCGCCTAATCGTAAGTCCCGTCCTCTGCAAGTCCTTTGCAAGTCCTTACACCCACATCAAGCACTGAACGTACTCAGTGCCGCCAGACAGGGTCGGCATCTCAATGCCCTTCCTTCCGGACACTCCCATAGACCGAATTGCGCCGCACTTTTTTTCGTGTGGCATTGAGGACATGCCTCGTTTTGGTAGTCCACATACTTCCAGCCCAAGTCGATACTGACGTCTCTCAAGCGCTCTTCGTTTCCTGGGCCACCTACCTCCTGAAGTTTCTGGGTATGAACTCGCCGGGCTTGTTCTCGAGCCATATGCTTACGGAGGCCTGATGTCATGGGCTCTTGAACTTTAGGCTTCTTGGTGTCTGCCATATCTTGCGCATCCTCGACATCGTCGGAGGCGGGCCGCTTCAGCGACGTGGAGTGGAGTTGTTCACGACGTAGTCGCTCTTTAGCTGCTTCTTCTTGTCGTTTCTGCGCGTTGGCGATAACTTTAGCCTGTCTTTCGTCTGCTTCACGCTGTTTTCTGGCCAGCCGTTCCGTTTCTTGAGTACCTTCCTGAGGAGGTTCTGCATGTCGCCTATGGTTGTCTTCGTTTGGTTGGGGTATTTCCTCCTTCTGCTTGCGAAGTCTCTCCTTAGCGGCCGCATCATTCATACGTCCGGCTGCATGAGCTTGCTCTGTCGTCCGATCTTTCGCATGACGCCAGCGTTCTCTCAGCTCGTCTCTTTCATCTGGTGCGCGTTGTGACACCCCAGCCCCCTTCGTGCGATTTTTCTCTCTCTGCGCTTTCTCCCAGTCAGCCTTTATGCGGGCCTCTTCCTTGGCTCGAGCTATCCCCTGCTGTCTTCGTTCTTCCTGAAGTCGCTCTCGAACGCGCCGAGCTTCTTCCTCGCGTCGTCGGATTTCTTTCTCGTGCTTTTCTTGCTCTTTGCGACGTGCTTCATCAGCCTCGACGCGTTCAGCGTGTCTTTTTGCGGCTATCTCGGCCAGCCTCTTGATCTCCTGATCCTTTTGTTTCCGGAGTGTCGCCTCTTCTGCGGCAATCTTTCGCTCTCGTTCTAGCCGTCTTGCCTGACGCCGTGCCCTTTCTCTTTCGTCGGCTTCCCACACTCCTAGGTTCACACGGTAGGCGTTCCAAGCAAGTCGTATGCTTGGGTGGGACTTGTCGTAATTGCGCCTTCTTTGACTGCTTTTCAGCGTGTCCCAGGCGATGCCAATCTGATAGTCAAACTCAGTCACGCCAAGATAGTCAACAAATTGTAAGTACATACGTTCTGAAATAGTTCAGTGCTGGGTTCCGCGCCAGCGCACTTGCTGTCCGGATGATGGATACGTTGCAGTCTCTTGTATGCTGCTTCTATCTCTGTAGTAGACGCAACCTCATTCATGCCGAGAATCTCGTAGTAGTCCAAGTGCGCGGGTGGCTTGGGAGGCAGGTTCATGATGTAGAAGTAAAGGAATCTGTAGATATTGTAGGACTGAAAGGAAGTAGAAGGGTTGTTCTGGAAGACGGTGTAGGAAGGATACTTAGAGGGCAAGTAGTGGAGTAGTCTTATATACACGCTTAGCGTCTCTCTTAACAGGCGATCTAGTAACGAATAGTAAGGAGGTGAGAGAAACAGGTAAGAAACGAGAAGGCATATTCTAGTTGAAGGTCGGTGAAGCATACTATAGTGTACGGTGAAATAGTTATAGCGGAATCGTTATGTCAAGACGACATCTAAGGTGAGAGAACAAGTAGACTTTCGCTAAGTATTTCTCTAACAAGATAGGACAATTAGCTAGAATAACAGACAACAGCACATACTTTCTACCTTTACCTTAGATGCTCTAGTACACCTCGTAATTTACCTTTACCTTTACCTTTGCATCGGATGATCACCAAACCGGCTTCGGTTGCCCATCTGCACACCGTGGCTTTGCATCTCTTTACCATACTCCATTACTTCTTCCTCCCACTTCTTCAGCGCGTCCATTCCTCCTCCTTCGATAACCTTCTCAACCGCGCCAGCAAGCTTCATAGCGTCTAGAGCAGCCTGGTTCGTGCTGGCAGCTGTGTGTGGTCTGAAACCAGCAAGCGCATCGCCGAGCAATAGGACTCTACCATTTTCTAGCAAGGCAGACGGCGCGATGACATCTGTGATGGCTTGTACGAAGGGTACCTCAGTCTTGTTGACAAGCTCAGCGAATTGCGGTGGCAGTATCTCATTCGCGAGGGCCTTTTGCCGTCTCCATACGTCCTCCTTAATTCCACCCGGTGGTAGTGTGATGTGATGTCTCTTTCCCTCGTTGTCTGTCATGAGTTCGACGTGCTCCGGCGATTCTTCCTTGTAGTTGACGTACCAGACCCAGTTCAGCAATCGCTCGCCAGGTTTGGTGGTCCCGTGTTTCCCTGGTATAGTATACGCAAGTATCTGGATACCCTCGGTGTGGTAGAATGGGAACTTCTCGACGAAGACATCGGTGGCAGCCTGTGAGACTTGCGTTTCGGGTACTGTGCCGCGCCATGCTACGTATCCGGCGTACGTCCGCTTGACGTCGGGGAAGTATTCGGCGCGTATTCTGGAGCTGGGTCCGTCGGCTGCGACTACGAGGTCTGCTTCGGTCGAGAACGTCTCTCCGGATTTGTGTTGAATCGTGATCTTGACGGGTTCTGAGAAGTCCAATTCCAGAGATGATGCAGGTTTTGGTGTCGCAACACTCGTAACCGTACATCCATATTCGTACGATGTCTTTCCCTCCCCTTCTTCCGTCGTGGGTACTTTCGCGTAGTCGGTCTCAGTACCATCGTAGTTCGTTCGTAGGAGGTGGTATAGCAGATCCCAGCTTGTCATGCGCTGCTCCTGGTTGTGACGGCTTATGACATGGCCTTCCTTATCGAGATATAACCGTTGGTGACTCGGGATCGTCAACGTGGTTTGACTTCGGTCGTGCGCTTTGAAGAACTTTTGTACGTCCTGCCCAGCGACCACACCAGCGCCCTGATCCTGCAGAAGCGGCGTCGGATTGCGTTCGAATATGCGGATGTTGAGATCTTTGTGAAGGCGCTTCAATGCGACACCAGTCAGAAGGCCGCCTAGAGATCCCCCTACGATTACGATATCTTTGGGCTTTGCTGGCGCCATTGTGGTACCTAAGTATGTTGCGAAGCGTTGAGTCTGGGTCAGAGCGGTTGAGGTTGAGCCACCAGCTCAATATGGTGGATGCTACATTTTGTGTACTAGGCCGATCATGATCTGCTCAAGGATGCAGTCTTGTATTACCGTTCGATGACATGTTCGAGGATTCCGTCGATGCGGATGCCGGCCAAACATCACGACCAACGGCAAGCCTCGGCAGTTGAAGCAGTGCTTATGTCATCATGACGCGCACTTATCTTATCTTCCTCTCACCTGGGCACCCTCACGAAGTCTGAGTAATTACCCGCCAACTACTGATGTACACATGTTGCACTTATGCAAATTTGTTTCTATCGTGTTTATTGTTTTTTTGTTCTATACGTATAAAGCAACTGCAACCTACGCACACCTGGGTATCCGCCAAATCAAGGCCTGAACTAAAAGCTAATACAAGTCGTCTCACGCAACGCTAAACCTCCTGAAAGACCCTTGGAGGCGATGCAGAACTCATCGTGACCTCTGGCGCACCGCGCGCTTCGCTCTCTCTCGCCAATTGACTCGCGAACTTGCTCTTCGCACGAATCGCCGGACCCTTGAAATAAAAGATGTATACCGGCAGACAAAACAGCGCTGTCAAGCCAAACAGTACCAAATACGACCTCTGAATACCTAGGTTGCTGTACATGGGCTTGGTGTAGAGCGCACATAAACCCGCGAGCAGATCTCTCATGAAGCCGTTGCCACCAGTCGCCGACGCGCTGTGTGGTCCGTAGGCGGCGACCATGTAATCGATGGACGCATAGTAGATGGCGAAGTTCGCGACTCCAATGAGGAGAGTGGCGATTATGACGCCGAACCAGTGGAGTGGTGGCCCTGTTGCGACGAATGCGCAGATGAGCAGCCCAGCAGGAAGGAGGGTGACGAGCCATAGGAGTGGCTTGAGACGTGCCTCAGGTGCGAGCTGTTCGCCTCGGCTACGTCGAGTGTTGTGACGGGCGATGATGGGGACAAAGGTGAAGTAACCGATGATGTATGAAACGGCTAATGCGACGAGAGCAAGCGAGATCTGCGTAGGCGTGAACGACCATTGTTGGAAGACATAGCCGAAGCTCTCGAAGAAAGAGAAGATGAGCGCGTCAGCGAGACCGCTCAGCAGCGAGAGGAAGAGAACGATGGGCTCAGTCAAGAGCAGCTGGTATGGTCGAAACATCGTGGTGGCAACCTCCTTGTAGTGCAGCCTGTCTCTCCATTTCTTGTCTTCATTTGGTCCCCGGATGTTGACATTACCGCTCTTTCGTTCCTTCTTCGCGGCGTTGTCGAGCATCACAGGAGCCAAAGTCTCTTTGGCGATGGCCCCATGAAGTAACTGGGTCGTTACTCCAAGGATGAGCTGGATGTAGAAGTTCCAACGCCAACCCAGGAACTGCTCGAGCGGACCTCCGATAATGCCTCCAATGACTGCTCCGAGACAAGAGAAGAGCGAACACCACAAGACGGCATATTGCTGCTCATCTTTGTGATAAATGTCACCGACCATGCCCATGGTGACTGATCCACCAGCCGAAGACAAGCCGCCCATGATCCTGCCACCGATGATTCCGGCAAAGCTGTTAGACGTGGCGCAAATCAGGACCGAGATGTTCGTCAGCCCAAGAGAGGCTTGCATGACGGGCCAGCGTCCGAATTCCTCAGAGAACGGGGCCCAGAACTCGCAGCCGAAGGCATATGCGATGAGGAAGGCAGTCATACCCAAGCGGGCGTTGGTGATGCCGAAGTAGTCGTTCAGCAGAGGCACGGCGTTGGAGTATACCGAGGCGTTGAGGTTCATGCTGATCTGACAGAATGCGACCACGGTCAAAAGGCACCACTTTCGTTTTGTGGACCAAGCGTGCGCAGTGCGTTCGGGCGAGGTGTGTTCGTTGAGGATGATGGTGGGCGCGAGGCCGGGGGCCGAGGGTTGTGGCGCCAGTGTGGTTGAACTCCCCAGACTGGTACGCGACTGCGCTGGGGAAGAGTTGGTGGAAGCCATATCAGAAGACATGAAGTTTTCTGTTGCTGTTATTTGTGTGTGGTGTATTGGATTGTATGATAGTAGTGTCTTGAGATAACTATCTTAGGAAGGTTGCATTGAACATGCGAGATTATATACTAAGACAGTATGATTTTACGATGGATGCTCAACTTTGGATCATCGTCAGTCACGTCAAAGTACTGTGGTTCTGTCATTTTGCGCATCATGGCTCATCCTATGGGAGAGGGTACATACTAAGCGAAAACTTGGAGACCGACCACATGCACACCACAACCATGGTACGCAAGTAAAGTCCAGTAAGTAGAGTAGAATCGGCATCATTCGTGTAGTCGTCCCACTATACTGCTAGGTAGTAAATATCTGTGAGTACTGCACCATGGGTGGGCGTAGTCGGCGTGGGCCCCCGAAGGTCACCTGACTTCGTCTTCCGGCAGGAGAGTACCTACGTAGTTGAGACACGGTTGCAGAAAACGAGTAGCGGGTTCGCTAAGTGTCGTGTTCAAGATCTTGAGTGACAATCTCTATGCTCAGCGAGCGTCTCTAGTACCAATGATCAGTGCCCAGTAGGTAGCACTTTGAGATACAGCAGTCTTGTACGCGAGAGGCCCGCTTCCCCACGAAGCAGTATCTCCATAGATCCAAGACCATGGCCTTTATCGTCCTTCGGCGCATTCTATACAAGGAAAGAGATGAACGAGTCTGCAGCCTACATTAAGATGAAAACATGCAAAGTAGATGATCTAACGTCAACGTAGGCTCTAGGGTGTTCAGAAAATTTCCTGAACGGGGTGGGCGCATGATATGATGTCGCGTGGCAACGACACAATGATCGGAGATCATGAATACGTTGCCGGATTGATGAACTGCTTATAGAAATGTTATAAAGTATTCTCTATAATGCGTGGCAGTGACGGTAAGATTATGTTTGTGTTTAGCAGGGTTAATTCGAGGCCATTTTAGCACATGACGCTAAGAATACTAGACGTGCGGAAGTCCGTCAGTACTTGATCATATGTATGGTTTCGGTAATGACATATGATCTTGTTGAGTGTGAGGCGAACTCAAAGTCAAAGTGTTAGCGCGTCAGCGCGTCATTTCGCCAATACCACATAACAACGGCAGGGGGTCGGGTTCGCGGGTAGGTACACCACGATATGTAGCAACCCAGTCCAAAACTGTGTTTGCAGGTGAATTAATTGGGCGTCGAGGTCGTACAACGCTCAATCTCTCGACCGCATCCTTGTACCTGATCACGTTCGCAGAAACCAGACGAAGCTCCCACCCTCCTCGGTCGGATGCTGCATCGATATTCAGGTAACCGTAATTACGCGCCCGGCATGCTACTGGAGGTTGCAGCCTTCGTTATCGAAACCACACATCTTTCATGGTGATGCGACATGCCGATGGCCGGAAGGCAACGACACCCTGCCGCCACGGTACAGCCACAGTGGGCATTTTGTCCTCCCGCACGCTTCCCCGCACTAGGTGGGTATGATCGATCAGTTATGCGTGTATCTTGGCTTGAAGGTTTCCGCGGCTCGTTGCATAGTCGACAGGTGCGGAGGTACACCCTCAAGCGGACGGCGTGCCCGATGGACAGCTTGTGACAGCTACGTTGAAGCATCCGCGACAGGAACATAGGTGGCCTTCTAGAAGTTTGACATGAAACCTCTGAGACTGACAGAAGTGTTGAGCATGACTGGACGTAGCGCGATGTTTTCGAAGCCGCGAAGGATAAAAGAACGCATGAACGTCAGACTTTCTGCCGGTCAATGGGAAGACGTGCGAAAGCACAATGAAACGGGAGTACTGCATGGATATTCCTGTATACACAGAATCGAGCTGCATCAATAGTCCAAGTGCTATAGTCGCAGAATTCGGCGCGTGCGGTGCTGCGACACAGCCTGCGAAGGGTAGAGCACACCTGGGCAGTACTGTACCTGCAGCCGCGGCATGCGGTCATCGCCGCCAAGACGAAGCGTTCGAGATTGGAGTTACAACGGAAAGAAGCGGCGTGATGGTTTCTTTAAGCGTGTGTAGCGATGGAAACGCTTGCAAGCACGTAAACGTTGAATTTGGTGTGATGGTAGGAGCGAATCCTGGGGTACCTGGGAAATTGCTGGAGTGCCGAAACCTCCGATGTCTGATCTCGGCATGCGACGATCCAGCCCAGCACGAACCAGAACATGATCTACCCCAACTTCGACACTCTCGTCTCACCGGGTATCCTACCGTTCACACATCAGTGGACTGCACACTGACCGGCATGTTTGGAGGCGGCCGTCAAATTGCTCTCCGCGGTCGCAGCCCGACAAGGTAGCAGCCTGTACCCCCGTGGTAGTCATCGTGACACATTTCTCCGCCATGGCGTTCGCGCGTTTTCCTGCAGTCCTGCAGAAGATGCGATCCCTTCCCGTTACACTAAGAACAGTGACTAGCCCTGGTGGCTCAGTATCATCCGACCCTGCGATACACCTCTCATCGAGCAATCCCTTGCCGCTCAGGCCTCCCCGAGCCGCAGCTAACCTCGCCCTGTTGTATCTTTTACCAGACCCGACCCATGTGCAGGGCAGTTCTAATACCTCTTACGTCTTCCCGCTCTCCCTAGCAGTTGTGTGCCGCCCTGTTCGCCGATGGACATTTGGCATAACCTGTCCCGCCCCCTCGGTATCAGCATCCTTCAATCCTTCCGCTACACGGTCCCACTTTCGTTCTGTTAAGTAAGAGGAGGAGCCTGACTCTCAAATCCTCATACTTCACTGTCAATCGAAACTATCACTCCCGCTTGGTCCCCACACAGCATGATCACCATGCCGCCTCTGTTGCGACCACGAGTACTCGATGGCACAACAAGGGCCAATCTCGACCGTCTCGGTGTCGCTTACATTGTTGTCGCCGTATTGTACACGCTGATACTGAGTGTCGAGCTTTTCTTCCTCCATCGACGTAGGGAGGCTTTTTGTTTGCAGATACGGAATATCAAGATCGTTTTCGCAGCGGTGCTTATGCTGCACATCTATCTCATCCTTGTCCTACTCGTCTATCCGTGGAACGGTCTCTTTCCATGCTCAGCCGAGTTCTGGATTATGTCAGTATTTCTTCCATCTGGCATGGCATTTTTCCAAGGTAAGTTTGAGGTTCGACGCAAGGTCCGATGCATACTAAGTCCTTACAGCATGCAATGCCAAGGTGCTCACGGCCTACGAGAGCCAGCGCCGCATGACACGCAACTTTCTGGAGGGTGCGCGCAAGAAGCGGATGTCGTATACCCCACTCGGCCTTCTCGAAGCGTGGCGCGATCTCGATGCGGCGAAGAAAGTATACTTTGGTACTTTGGTCGGACTAGTCCTTTCGGTATGTCATGTTGTAGTGTGTCCATGTGTATACCACTGACCGCAGCAGTTCCTGCCCGCTATCATGCTGTTCTTCGGCTCTCGCCGCTTTCACGATGCATACGGTTTCTTCGGAGTTCCTACTAATTACATTGAATGCCGAAGGGGAGGTGAATGGTATGTTATCATGACGCAATTGCACGAGTATTTCACTCATTATCAAACAGGATTCCGTCAATCTTTGTGCAGCTATTCTGGACAATGATGGTTGGTCCGTGGATACTATGGAAGATCCGCAACATCAAGGACGTTCACTCGTGGGCCTGGCAGACGAGACTTGCCATTATTGCTGGGTATGTTTGTTCGCATCGAATTCATTCCATCCTGCTTACATGGCCTTCAGTCTTCCAGGAACGCCACTCTGGATCGCCTTCACATACTCAAAGATGCACGAGATCCAGCAAATCAACAAGGTGTTTGCACCAGCCGGGTGGTAAGTGAAGTTGCCTTTCCTGACCCGTTCTCTAGCTGACACCCCGATGTAGGTTTATACCATCACTGGTCGTTTGCCAACAGGTTCTCATCATCATACCACTGCGAGACGCACTGAGGGCCCAACCGAACAGACGATCATCAATCTCCGACACCGATTCGCTCACCTCCAACCACTCGCAACTATCCGGGAAATCGACCACCATGATCTACACCAAGGAGATCAAGGCCAAATCGTCGATGCAGACACTGGAGTTCACCATCGAGCAGAATATCGAACCCCTCATCGCCTGGGCTGCTGCACGCGAGTTCACAGCCGAGAACTGCATCTTCCTCCGTGAAGTGCGCAATTTCAGGAAGAAGTGGGGCAGCCTCAAGGTCGTTACCACCGCTCAACGGCGACAGATGTTCAACGAGGCGTCTCTGCTTTTCTACACGCTTATCAACCCCTTCACCGCCGAGGCACCGATCAACATCGAATACAAGATCTTCAAGACTCTACAAAACATGTTCGCGGAAGTGGAGTTCGACCCGTACATGCCGCGTGCCCAGACACCAGAGGAAGCTAAGTCACCCGTCGCTAGAGACAATGTCGTGTGTCCCTGGGAGGACACCTTGAGCCGGCCAGCGAGTATCGACTCCAACATCACGTCGTCCTCAACATCGAGCACCAGGTCGATAGTCCCGAGCGAGTTCACAGAGGAAGTGTTTGATCCTGCATTCGAAAGCATCAAGTACCTCGTCTTTACCAACACCTGGCCGCGCTACGTGGAGCTCGCAGGCAAGCTTCCATCGGCATGATTTAATGCCTGCAACTCATCGAGGCCTGATTGTATCAGTGTCTGGTAGAGCCACACATCTTATTTCCTTAACACGTTTGTCGATATAAAAAGGGTACACAGTCCTTATACACCACCACCCGAAGCGTGGCTGCGGTAATCTCAGTCTTTACCATAATCAATCTCAGGATAAGAATGCTGTTATATAGTTTCCTTGGTTCGGTTCGCTTCTCGATAGAAATACCCTCAATGACATGGCGCATCTTCTTCTTACCTTCCATCTTGACTACGTCATATCTTTCCACGTGTGTTACTTCACAACGTTCACTTACACCAACACAAACATGCTGTAGCCTGAACAACAGGCGCCTAAAACGCCTGACGATCTAGACAGCCGTGGATCGTGAGGCTTGTTTGCCGCTCCACCCCTTCCATTCATGCGATGCGCAGCATACGGTGACATTCCGGAACGACACCGATCCTGCTACCTGACACATTGCACGTCAGGCCGCGTTTGACAGGACCCCTTCCGTACGGCTCCTAGCCCTACACGCCAGTTTCGACGTTGTTTTGACAGCTGAGCGGGGCGCTCCCAGCCAACAACGGAAGTCCACCAACTGTAGATCGTAGATCGCTTTCACACGACTCGACGAACCTCACGATGCTGATCGTCATCTCATCTCACAACATCAGCGGACTCGCCGACACCAGCTAAATACTCGCTCTCATCCCTCCGACTTCACCAGAAAGTCCCATGCCCCGCGGGGGAAATAACTGCCGCACAAAGACACGTTCCTGGCTTCGCCAACGCACCTCTGCGACCTACGCCGCAGGCCCCCAATGTAGGTTTACGGCACAGCACCTGGGCACGCACGCCACCAACAGCGCCTTTCCCTTCTCCCTTCCCTTCCGTTCATCCCTCTCCTGAGCATAAAGACGGCTCGCTTCGTGCTAGGACTCGGCAGCTGAGATTATGCATGGGGCGTGTGCGTTGTTCGGATGGAGAGAGATACCGGCGCTGTGGTTTCGCGTCTTGGGGCGTTGGATGTCGCAGGTTGTGAGTTTGAGAAGGGCCCGTGGACCGAGGACCGGGATGGTGGGCTGTGGAAGAGAGAGGATGAGGTTGATTTACTGACTGGAGACGAGTATAGGCTGTTGTGGTTGTGATGGTTGTATGGATGGGTGAGTGGTTTCGCGTGGTGTTTGTAGGAGCTGCCCGGGCGGTGCCAGCTTCAGCGTGGTCGGGAGCACGTTGAAGCTACGCGCGCTATTGGCATCGGAGAAGTAGCTGCAACGGGCCTCTCAATGTCCGCTGCGGAATCCTGCGCACGCGTTGCCCATGTGGTGGTTCTGATGCGGCGTGGTTAGCAGGAGGTGCGATGCCCATTCAACGACTCGGTATACACGCTAGCATGACTCATGGCTGCTTCTGACTGTGCGGTGCCTGAGCATTCAACTCCATTTCCAGTCACATTCCCCTCGTCGTCATCACCAGCCATCGATGTGATCAGAAATTCATACGTAGTATTGAGAACTAGGCTATGTATATTGGAGTATTTGCGACACCTCGCCTGTTCACTGCGGAACCGAACCTCTGTACACAATATGTCTCTTGATGAGCTTCCCTCTCCCATATGCCATCTCCACGCCATCTTACTTTATGATTCCATCACCTAGCGCTTCTACTTCCCCTCGTCTATCTCACATAATAACGCAACCACCGCCATCCTTCGTCTTCCTTTTCCCTCGCGAACTCTGAGTGGGCGCTCTAGTCATCGGACGCGGGTATGTTGGTTGAGCGTCCGTGATGATCCGCGTGCCGATACTTCGATCTGGACGTCGGCTGGGCTGGTTGGGTGCCGTTGATACTTTCAAGGGATCTTTTGGAGCAGAACGGAATACGCCGCATTGCCAGCAACATCCATGCTTACAGTTGCTGCAGGCCGTCACGCGTGTATGGTCTTCTTGAGATGCGCCGTCGCCGGCGTTTGGGGTGCCGCAGGTGCAGCAGTACCAGCCCATCGCAGGACAAGGCTGGTGCTGGGTGTGTAAGTGGTATAAGCTGGAGTCGGCTATCCAGGCAAGCGACACGCAGTACGCTGCTGTCTTAGTGGATGGTCAGTAGACGAGTTAGTTCGGTGAGTTGGCGTATACGACGATATAGAAAGAGGAAGTAGCACAACGAGGACGAGAGCTTTATGAGAGCGGAAGCTTCACGTACATTCACATTGCGGATTACAGAGTCAGGTGGCTCGTTACTCTGGATGTTACTACTATTGTCCTGGACGAGCCATGCGCATCCATTGCAGATATGGCTGTCGCGTGTCTCTGATAGTCACTGAAGGTATGCTCACAATACAGATATCGGATTCGCAATCCCACCAACAGTCTCATTGATGTCTGCAGCCCTTCCAGTCCAGCGCTCTTCCGGTGCAGCGCGAATCATTTGTCTTTCGGCTTCTTCGCCTTCTACACACCTGCTTCCACCCGTTTCCTCAACCATTGCTCACAAAATGACGCATTTCACTCGTCTCTTTCTCTTATTCCACCCAGTCGTCCTCTCTTCTCTTTCCACTTCCGTAGCTCTCTTCTTCCTTCGCATATCCTCCTCAGGGGTCCATATCCGAGCCGTTTTGGCAGCTTGTTGCGCGGCAATCGTTGCGGCCAGGCAATCAAATCCAGTATTCGACGACAGGAAGTTGGAATTGGGAAGTTCGGGTATCGCGTTGTGGTCGTAAAGTCTGTTCTCCAGACATTCGTTGCATTTGGCTAGCGTGTGTCCGCAAACTAAACAGCTTGACTTCTTATGAACGTTGTTGTTGATACGCTGCTTGCATTTCTCTTGACAACACACCCAGTCTATACGAAGTGCATTGGGATCTTGCTGTCGTTCTTGGATTTGGGATGCATTTGATGGGAGGTAGTCTTGCAGTTTTTGACGCGGTATCCCCGACATACTGGGTGCAAAGCATGAATGTGAAGAACGGGTACGTCTAGATATCTGGACAGGAAGCGCGAGCGTAAGTGGTGAAGAGGCAAGATCATGGTAGGCATATATCTACCGAACATACTACTGGTACACAGTCACAGCGCGTAGACTCAGAAACGCTGCGTCAATACGAATGTGCTCTGTCATAAAAGAGCGGAAGTCTGCTTCGAAAGTTCGATTTCTGTCACTCCCACATATTAGTCAAGGGCGAGATGCACTCAGAGGTTGGGGCGGACCATGGTGTCACACTGCGACTCATTCAAACTTTGACTCACTACAGTGACGTACTCCAACAAGGACAAGACCATGCTTGAGATGTATTCGCACGATATGCCGATACCGAATCCAACTCAGCCACTGCTGTGAAGGAGTAGCGATTTATCCCCTCTCAACATGAAGTTCTGAAGAAGTCCATTTTTTTAGGGTGCGACACATCTTTGGCACTCACATGGCGCGTTATGCAGTACGCGATAAGTACACTCACGAGGCGTGTCACCTCTCGCGTACATGTGCCCCACATGTCATCACGCATTCAGTGAGGACCAGGCGAAGATATCAAAAGTGACATAGAAGACGATATAGAAGAACAGGTTTTCTATTCCACCTCTGCTATTTAAGCTCCACCTGTCTTGACTTCGCCAATGTTAATTCCCGTGTGGCAAACCACCTTCCCATGCCAGACTAAATACTGCCAGCTCCGAGTGCTTGATTTGAGGAACCCTGTAATACTGTCAGTTCGGTCGATCTGAAAAGAAGTAGATTCAGCACCTACTCCGCCTGGATGTCGCTTCCTAGTATGTGACAGATCACTGTACATCGCAATGAGGCTTGTCTTCACCCGATATGACACAGCCATTCCGGCCTTGGCTTTTTCTCTTGAGAAGTGCTTTACATTGTGGGCACTTGTCACCGATAGTGGCTGTTTTCCCCACGATAATCCATTTGCAATTACTGCAGACCCATTGTTCTTTCCCTCTACGCTCATCGGAACGCTGAGTGGAGTTTGGCATTGTAACGTTGTCTACAGATAACTCTTAATGTTGTCGCGAGGTTACTCGGTTGGCTCGGAAGTCTCGATTCGGCGTACGGCTATGATATGTTGAAGCTGTAGGATGATGAATAACGTGTCGATAGGGTAGTGGTGATGGACGTAAATAGATGACTTCGAGGCAACGAGATTATGAGGCTTGGAGATATGTAGTGGGTATGTCGGGGTGTTTGAAGGTTTCCTCGAGTGATAGTAGTCGTAGGCAATACACCTATGGCGAGAGTTGCGGTAGCCGAGTACTCGATACTTTGTCGACGAAAATTGAAGAACAACGATCAAAGGCTAGAATAGGTATGTGTGCCTGTGTATGATAATGGTGATAGAGGCTGCTGAACGAGAACTCGTAGATATGGAAACGATGTAGCTGTGTGTTGGCGATATGTGTAGGAGGATAGACGTCGAAGCTCAAATTTATAGCAGCGCCGAGATGACAGGTTTACATATTGTCACTTCACGGGGTTTCCGTCATCAAAAGTCACTCATCGAGTATGACGACCGTGACTCAAGAGGTGCTATGACTGCGATGCAATCATCGAAGTGCATGGACGTTATACAAGCCTATACCCTGTGAGAAAACAGCGCATTCCAGTGTTGAGTACATGATCTTCGATAGCCGCTGTGAAGGCACTCGCAGATTCGAGTGGTAGTGTTCGCGCATCATTGTGGCGATGTCGTGGAGGTCACATTCGCCCTTTCGATATTTACATACACATGTCGCCGCCAAAGACTTATCCTCAAATCATGCGATGAGCCTCTTTCGCTTGCTATCTCTTTCCTCTAGACGTTCCACCCCGACTGGTCGAGATCTACCACTTATTGTAACCACTCCACATCAACGCCTGAATGGATCATTCACACTCCGGTAAGTGTTCAATACGGGAGCTATCACACTTGGCAAGCAGCGCCTCGTAGGGTCTCCAGTGATGATCGACTGTTTTGGTATTGTGGTTGATGGAGGTTCCTGCCTTCTGCCGCGATCGAGGTATGAAGTGGTAGAAGTTCCTGAAAACTAATAACCCGATCCGACCGCTACCCTGCAAGTCAGGGATGCGAGTGAACTCTGCATCTTCTTCCTCTGTTGATATGATGTGTTCTAGCGAGACTAACGGCAGTGTCCAGTCGCGCTCGAAGATTGGCAGAATGAATCGTAATAGAAGTCGAGTCGGGACCTGGCGCACCAGCTTGGCAAACTCTTGATCATCTCGGACCTCATCTCCACGAATGGTATAGCTGCGCAGGGTAGGGCATAGTTCGGGAAAGCAGACTCCTTGAGTAAATAATGTAGTCAGATCCTCGTCGCAAATTCTGTCGAGCACAATGCACAGGCTCGTCAAATGCGATGCCCGAATGCGGAAGTCGGAAACTTTTCGGGTCCTCAGTGCGAGTGTTAGATGACGAAGGTTGTCGTAGCTCAAAGGAATGAGGCTTTCAGGGATGTCGCCAGTGTGTTTGAAATTGTGTTGGTGTTCACTGGACAGGAGGTACATAGATTCGAGTCTTTCTGCCAAGTGTGTATCTCTGAGGACGGTTTGAATGATCTGTATAGCTCATCAACACATGTAAAGGACCCCCAAGCAGATGATGGAGGTAAAATGCAGGCAAGTATTCAAAAATGACCATTGGACGGTTGAGGAGTCGGACTTACGTGCATAGGGTCAACAGCCTCGCTGTAAACCGTGCCGACCCACGCCTTTTCACCTGCATCATTAAATGTAAGGCTGAGGCTTGCGATGACACAAACCAGATGGCGGATCTTGGGGGCCAGGCGAATGATTGCGACCAGTGTTTCCGAGCGGGTATCTCGAAGCCATGCGCAATGCGCATGAAATTCGTCTCTTCGAGAATCGGCGATGACACTCAAGTGATGCGTGTAGCCTTCTTCCGTGAAGAGATGGTAAGGTGAAAGAGTTAGATATGTGAGCCTAGTCGAGATTTCAGGTAACTCGAGAAGGGCAGCTAGGTTCCGCAGTGTCCCTTCTTGGCACTTTGTTGGGAGATCTTCCAGGATCCAAACGAAGGTCTGCCATGCCGCCGTACGTAGACGTCGACAGGTCAACCGAATGTTGTAGATGTCGGGCCTCTCTTGTTCGCTCCAGTAGTCAGGGTCGAGACAAGCGAGGTTTTTATGACGCTGGCGAGGTATGAGGTATGCGAAGATGTGCTCATGGAGTTCCAATGGCAGGGTTTCGAGGCTTGTCATAACGAGTGAGGGCCACTTCGGTGTTGGTTGCCGGGTTGAGGCGATCAGACTACACGGAACTTTGTGAAGGACAAGGAAGATGATGGCTCGATGTGAGAGGAGTGTCAGAGTCAGCTCCAAGCTGTGGACGTTGCAGTGCCCTAGGTATGGCGTGCAGATGCAATGCCGGAGTGCGGCACAGCCCTGCTGGCAGAGTCATCATGCCAAGAGGTGGCATATAGTTTGGCGACTGAACTCCATCGGATCTTGCAAGAAGCGCTTTCCCGGATGCTCTAGCATTAATGCGAGCTTTATGTGGACGAAGTCGAGTGGAAGCCGTGGAGGTCATGGTGAGGTGGTGGTCACGTGGATGATGATGAAACAGGGTTAGACATACGGGGAGGCAGCTGCGCATCAGCTCGGATCAGCAAACATCACGTCGGCCATCCTCACGCGTCGAGACATCTCCAATAGGACGCCCAGCCTCGCTCGAGTCGCCCCTTCCCCGCGCACCCTCGCACTCCCTCGCGCACTGCCAGAAGCACCGCGGGCATCGCGCGCACCTTTGCGCCTGCCCTCTCTCCGCCGTCTGCACGCCGCGCCGCTGCCGGTCGTGGTTCCCCAGGCCGAAAGCCCGTCCCACCGCCGCCCCACCGCGAGTCGACGAACTGCAGCGCCGTCACCACCATCATGTCCGGCCCAGTCGCAGTTGCCCGCCCAGCGCAACCTCCTCGCTTGCGCCGCGAGTCTCAGCGCCCGGGAGTTGCGCGCACTACCACGCGCCAGTCCAACATGGAGGACGAGGGCGCGAAGCACGACGAGGCCAGGAAATATGGTATATTCACTCTTCGCTACCGCTTTCGGCACACGCGCTAACATATCTCGCAGTCTACACGCAGCAAGACATCCTGGCCAGGCACAAGGGCAAGCCGCCGTCCCTCCGTGTATACCTGCACCCCAAGCACTTCCGCCTGAACGACTCCCAGGAGACGCTGTCCTACCAGTCGCCTATGCGCGAGCTGCTGCAGGCCATCCGCAACAAGGAGGTGCCGCACAACATGGTCGAGGAGCTCTACGAGTTCAACACGCCTTGGTACGACGACTGCCTCATTGTTGAGCTTCACGACTACCGCTCGGCCGGCGTCAAGCCCAAGGATGACACCAACAGCACTGGCGAGGCCGGCACGAGCGCCTTCTCTATTCATAATTACAACAACTTTATCACACCCTCTCCATTCGCACCCTTTCCAGCCAAACAGGCCGATGCGAAGGCCGCCCAGGCCAACGCGCAGAGCAAAGACGGAGAAACCAAAGAAGACAAGGAGAACATGCCCGCTCCTGGTCAGAACGGGGCTCTGACCAAACAGCCAGGCATCGCTAAAGTCGGCACAGTGGTACTGTTTCCAACGCAGCAGTCGCGATTGGCCGACATGCAGCTACTGGCCACCACGCCGGTACCAGACATGGCTACCCTCAAAAGAATGCAAGCCCAGGGCAGAGCTGGAGGCATGCCGCCGACTCCCATGACGGCAGTACCCTCCACGCCTACCTTTGCGAACGGCCCAAGCCCGAAACGCCAAAAAATGGTCCTCGATGATAGCAACGTACACGAGTTCGAGGCCGAGTTACTGAGGGCCACCTGCCCACCCCTCTATTTGGAGCCCACCAAGAGCTTCGGTGAATCGCTCGCACTTATGGATGCCATCACACATCCGAACAACAAGAACCCCGCCCCTCCACGCAAGACTCGCAAGAGGACCACCGCCGAGCTGGCTGCAGACGAGGCAGAGGCTCAGGGTCTACAGCGCTATATGTTGGCGGGCGACGAGTACCAGAGCAATATGACGGCCACAGCCGCCGGCAACGACGACAACGCTGTGCGCGCCGCTGCCAACTCCCAGACATTTGCCCGCTTCAAGACCATTGCTAACATCCGTGCAAACCATGAGGAAGCCGACCGGAGGAAGAAAGAGGAAGACGCTCGAATCGCTCAAGCTAAACGCCAAGCGCAGATGGAGGCTGAGATCCAGCGGAAGAGAGAGATCGAGAGCAGACAGCAGGCCGAACTCGCGGAGCGTCAACAGCAACAGGCTCTTCGCCAGCAAGCACATCAAGCACAACTGCAGCAGAACCAGCAGCAGAGTGAAGCCTTGCGAGCCGCAGCCGCAGCACAGCACCAGATGTCGAACGCGGCAGCCATACAGGCTACTCAGACACCTCAGTCGGCTACACAATCTCAGTTTTCGCCCACCATACGCCAGCAAACACCGATGGCCGCCGCTGCAGCCTCGCCATCACTTGGTGGGCAGGCTGCGCATCAACTTGGTGGCACCCCGATGGTACCTACCGCTTCGAACCAGGCCATCAACAGTCCTGCTCGCCCACCATCTGCCGTCTCTAATCACCAGAACATGATGCGCTCCGTCAGTCAGCAGCAGAACTTGAGTCGCACAGGCACACCGCACATCGTACAAGGAACGCCTGTAATGAATGCCTCCATGCCGAATCGCAACATGACGCCGACCCCGAGTCGCATGGGCCAGGGCAGCCCATCTATGGCCATGCAAGGGCAAACGCCAATGATGATGCAGACACCTCAGCCAGGTCACAACATGACGCCTGAACAGGCTCAGCAGATGCAACAACAGCGTCTGCAGCAGCAACTTCGCATGCAGCAAATGCAGCAAACAGGATCGCCAGGTAACCAGCAGCAACAATTCCAACAGCTGGCATTCCAAAAGGCTACGCAGCAAATCCAGACTCAGGGAGTTCCGCAAGGCCAGAATCCGCAGGCATACCGCAACCAGCTCGCGCAGCACTATTTCCGCCAATTGACCCAAAATCAGCAGCAAAGTCAACAGCAAATGGCTATGCAAAATATGTCACCTGGAGCAGGCATGCAGCAGAATGGCATGCCCAATAATCAAGGGACCATGACTTTTGCTAACCTGAATCTCCAGCAGATGCGCGCGCGCTATCAGCAGCACAAGCAAACGGTCATGCAGAACTACGGCCAGAACATTCCTCCCCAGGTCATGCAACAAATCCACCAGATGGAAATGCAAATCAAGCAGCGAGAGCAGCGTGAACAACAGATGCAGATGGCACATATGCAGAACAACATGGGCGGCCAGATGAACGGCGGCCAAATGAACGGCATGCAGAACGGCAACACCCCTAACCCCATGCAAATGCAACAGTACCAGCAGATGCTCCAACAACAACGCGCAAACGCCGCAAACAATTCTCGACTCCTACAAATGCGACAACAAGCCATGGCGAGCGGTGGCCAGCTGCCTCAGGGCATGATGGGCAACATGAATACCATGAACAGCATGCAAGGTGGCGGCATGCAGGGCATGAACATGGGTAACATGGGCAACATGGGTCAGGGTATGAACATGGCACAAATGAACCAGATGAATGGAGGCATGGGCGGCATGCAGGGCGGACAGATGAATGGCGGTATGCAGGGTATGCAAGGAATGCAGCCCATGAACCAACAGCAGATGACCCAGATGATGATGATGCGTCAAGCTCAGCAACAAGCCCAACAGTTGGGACGGCAGGGTGGACAGCAAGGTGGGGATATGGGATGGACCGGGTAGTGCCTTTGCCAGTCTCCCCACCTCTCCGCTCTGAGCTTGCACGCACAATCCCGTCTCCTTTCTCTACATGGCTGCACGCATCATCACGGACTTTTGGACTATCAAGCTGTGGATTAACAAGGTGTTTTGGGCGCTGGGAAAAGTGTTTGGTGTGCATTCTTTCTAAAGATACCCCCGGTGTTGGGTTGGTTATTTTATCTTTATTACTACTTACGATAATCATGGAAACGGCATGTTTGGGGTGCATTCGGGATGGCGGATTGGCATAATTGGGTGGGTCTTTGGACTTGTCGTTATTATCCTTGTCTCTTGCAATTGTATCTGTAAGGCTCTTATCAGAAATCCCATATACTATCATGATCTTGGCGTCTTCTTTCTGACGTGCTTCTTATAGACAATCCTACTATACTCGTGCTGTACACCTTCAGTTGTATCTTGCGTCATACATCACCTCACTTCTTGCCTTTTCCCTTCCTCTTGCCCTTCTTCCCACCAACGTTCTCCCACTTTTCCCCTGCGACGCTCTCGCCACCCTTCTCACCCTCATCCAACACGTCCGACGTACAAAACGACAAACCCATCTTACACGCCTCACACGCCACAGCGCCCCCCAGCGGACAGACAAACGCATACAATTTGACAGTCTTGTCGCAAAAGTCACACGCCAGAGAGCATACTTTTAAGTCCCAGCCAAGCTCTACATACTCCCCTGCGAGATCGGGAACCAAACCAGCAGACGTGAGAGAGTTGGCGTAGGAGATGTGGAGCTCGCGCGCCCATGTTCGTGCTATGCGGGCGCGGCGTTGTTTCCACTTTGTTGGATCGCAGAAAGGATCACTTGAATACTGTGGGTGAGAGCGAGAGACGTCTCGGGTCCGGCGCGCCTTATCATAGGCTTCCCGCTCCGCGATGAGTTCCTTCGCTTTGACTTCATGCTCTTTGCGTGCCACTTCTGCGAGCTGGCGTTCCTCCTCCTCTTTCTCTTGCGCTTTGGTCTCGGCTTCCTGCTTCGCAATTCTTTCCCTCGCTTTTGCTTCCTGCTCTATGCGGGCCGCTTCTGCGACTTTCGCTGAGCGGGCTTCTGCTTCTTGTATTTTGCGCAGGCGCTCTTCTGCTCGTCTGCGTTGCTCGAGTAGAGCGTGTAGCACCGCCCTGCGCGATTGCTCTGCTAAGAGCACCTCTCTTTCTCGTCGTATTCGCTCACGGCGAGCCTCTTCGACTAATACCTCAGCTCTACGCTTTCTCTCATCTTCTTGGCGCCTTATATTTTGTAGTATGCGCGCTCGTTCTTGTTCAGCTTTTACAAGCGCCTCATTCTCCAGTCGTTCGTATGCTGCGTGAGCGCTGCGGTAAGAGAGCCATTGCCATCGCACTTGGTAGTACAGTACATCGTAGGTGCCTCGGGCGAAAGGGTCTTTCAAAACGTCAAACGCTTCTCGCGCCTGTCTGAACTCGGCGGCATCCTCGCTCTCACAGGGCGCTTTCTTGTCAGGATGGTGTAGTAGCGCTAACTTGCGAAACGCTTTCTTGATCTCTGCTGCTGTAGCGGACTGCGGCAAGCCCAAGTTGAAGTAGTGGTCAGGAGTCTGTGGCGGTATAGGCTTGTAGTTCGGCATCCTGGCTGATGCTTACGTCGCCGCTCTCGTCTTCGTTGCTTTCACTCTTCCTCCCGAAGGTATGGCCTTATTGCAGTGCTCCGCTGTGCGTAAAGTGTTAGCCTCGCGCGCATCCGCGACAGTATGCGAAAGGTTGTTGACAGTTCGGCGAGGCCCGACAAAGGATTAGAGATCAGATATTTGGAGAAGAGTGCAGCCTAGTCGATTCGTGTCAAAGGTCACCCACGGGTGGGCCTTTGACGCGCGCTCACGTGCAGGAAAGGAAGGAACCTTGGAACAACAAGGAAAGAGCAACCGCGTGCCGCCTATCAGAGCGATAGTAAAAACCGTTACCGCAAACCCCGGAAACGTGAGTACTTTACTCTCATCTATCTTGCAGCCAACTATTTCCGATACCACATCCTCGTCGTCTTCGTATGTCTAATCTTTTTCTGCAACTGAAAGACGCCATATAACAACGCCTCAGCCGTCGGAGGACAACCCGGAACATAAATATCCACAGGAATAATCCTATCCACACCCCTCACCACACTATAACTATAGTGATAGTACCCGCCACCATTTGCGCAACTTCCCATGCTAATCACCCATCTGGGCTCTGGCATCTGATCATAGCACTGCCGAACAGCAGGAGCCATCTTATTGGTGACTGTGCCTGCGACGATCATCACGTCCGCCTGGCGAGGGGATGCGCGAAAGATGATGCCGAGTCGGTCTTGGTCGTAGCGCGGCGTGGAGCAATGCATCATTTCGATGGCGCAGCAGGCGAGGCCGAAGGTCAGTGGGTGGATGGAGCTTTGTCGAACCCAGTTGAGTATTTGATCCGTGGTCGTTCTGGAGTCTGTCAGGAAGTGTTTGGATATGTCGGGGAGAGTGTGGCTTACAGGACGTGTTCGACGACGCCCCTGGGCTTGACGACGGCTGATGGGAGGAGTGTGTCGCTGCGCTTTTTATCTCGCCCTACGGTCTTATGATGGGAAGAGGTAGAAGAAATGCTGCGAAATACTGTAGGGCTAAGTCGAGGACTTCCAAGGTGAGGTCTTGATGTAAATGCTGGGCACTGTCAGTCTGGTTCATTCAAGATGGAAGGAGTGGCATGATACCGAATGCGTAGCAGCTTCTTTGACTCAAAAACTCTCGCAGCTTCGACATGATGACAGGCAGTACCTGATAGAAGTAAACTCATTCTTGCAACAGGAGTGTTGATACACGAAGGTATGGGGAGAGCATCGATGCTGCGTCACGTGGTCGGCCCTTTGCGGTAAGGTGGCCGCAGTTAAAGCCCACATGAGCGGAAAGCCCACATCGTGAAAACCCACATTCAACCCTGGAAAGCCCACATCATGGGCAGCCGCGTCAACAACGAAAAACCAGTCAATGCCAGATGCCATTGAAACAAACACGGGCAGCATATCGCATAAATGTAGCACCTGCAGCAGATCCTTCTCGAGCAACAGTCACTTGCGACGACACGAGTCGGCTCGTAAGTTGACCATACGACATGCCACTTAAAGCTTACTCAACACTCAAGATACACGCGATCGTCTAAACACATGCACCTTCTGCAACCGCACGTTCGTTCGCCAGTAGGTTTTCGCTAGTATCGGGTAAGCGCCTGAGACCACGACGTTGACATCGCTTAGCGACGTCCTCAGAAGACACTCAAAGTCATGCCCAAAACGAGGCGAGCACGATGAGATAGCCTCTGCCAAACCGGGACGACGAAGCCGGCTCAGAACGACCGAAAGCCATGCACAGCCGTTACACGAAGATACTCATGCAACCATTACCAGTCCTTTGAGCCGCGACACCACGGCTGGAGTGGAAAACGCCCAGAGTCTTCCTCCCTGCCCCATCACGTTCCTATATCAATACACAGACCCCCGCCGCGAGTCGATACTCAGTGCTTTCATTGGCGATCCATTGACTGTACGGTCGTCCAAAAGTCAAGAAAACCACGATGCAGACCATCAGCTTTTCGACAGGGATGTGGCACTCTTCGGCATCTTCTCAGACTTCTTCGTGTACAGCGATTTAGACATCAGTGCTTCAATACCACCGGCACCCGAAAGACCTCCAACGACCGCGCTTCTGCAACCTAGGATCGACGAGCTATGTTCTCAGCTCTTTATATATAGCCAAACATGTCGAACGGCTCACTTCAACCCCGAAGGCGCTTTCCCCGTGGTTGCCGCAAAAGCAGTCTTTACAGCAGAAAACTTCGAAGAGTGTATCTGGGCTTACTTCACCGTCTTCCACCCACAGCAGCCACTCATTCACTGGCCGACGTTCGATATGCACAAGGTCTCGCTACCCTTGCTACTTGCTGTCGCCTTTGGTGGGTCGGTACACTGCACACCCACGGATGGCGCTCTGTCATCTCGCTCCTTCTTCCATCTGGCCGAAGATTTGATCTTCGAGCATCTACGCGATGTAGTCGCAAAACCCAATTTCGGACACGACCCTCGCGCTCTGGAAGCAGTCCAAGCTGCATCACTCATAGTGGCTCTGCAGAGTACTTTCAACAACGAAGCCACACGCAGCCGAGTCGAAATATCTAGACATCCAGAAATTGTCGCTGCAATGAGATCGCTCAAGTTACTCGAACCAACAATCACAGTGAGGTCTCAAAACCAAGTACCGGAGTGGAATGCGTTTATAGCCGAAGAGTCTAGAGTGAGAGCTGTACACTTCATCTTTGCTATGGACTGCATGGCTACCTTCTTCTTCAACTCGGTTCCCAAGATTGCTATTGCGGAGGTCTCGCAGACGCTTCCGTGCAATGATGTACTTTATGATGCGGCTACGGCTGAAGATTATGCTCGTTTACGTACACAGTCGAAACGCTTAGCGAGACCGAAGCCCAGTATCAAGCAACTGGTTTCTGCGTTGATGAGCGAGGACTGGTCCGATGAGCAGAAGAGTCCGCTCATCGACGTCCTTGAACATCGGCTGCTCATGATTTGCATATTCGGTAGGTTTACCCATCTGCATCGTCAGCATTGGTGGTCTCAAGCTAAAGCATAATTGCAGCACTACATTCCATCGTATTCGTATCGCGAGCCACTCTTTTGGCTCCGATGGTACATTCTAATCTAACCCGTGCCACGAAACGCTGGAAAGAGCTGTGGGATGCTCTACACGCGAAACGTGAAGCTGAGGAACAAAGGCTACTAGGCTTTGTCAAGCATGGACTAGAGATATGGTGGGTGACATGTAAATATCTTGAACTGGCACATACCGGCGATGTGCAGAGTCGCTATATGGCGCTCGCTCCGACGGACTCGTTGGTCCATCTGCATGACTTCTTGAAGCGGTATGCGAATTGTGTGGAGAGGTAATGTGGGTAGATCAAGACGAGACACCAACAATAAACACCTACTATTTTATGGTCACTTCATATAATAACTTCCGCCTTTCATCTTCATATATGCTTTACATATAGCCGTCGTCACATTCCTCTCGCATCCACATGCATAGAGACATGAGCGTGTAATCGATAATGTTGGAGATGTATCATAGGTTTATAGTCGAGAAGTACATTACAGTACCTTTCCCATCAACCTTCATCCTCCTAACCAAACAGCCAACCCTCTAAACAAACACCAGGCAACCATCCCTATTACTAATCCTCTCATCAAGATTAATCTCCCTCATCCTCCAATGCCCCTGATGCTCCAACTCGCCCTCCAGCCTCTGCCCCCCATCCGCCAACCTCATCCCCCTAGCCGAACTTCCAAACCCACCACCCCCACGACTACTATTCCCACCCGGGACCTTAAGATTCTGGCCCGGCCAGATCTGGTCGGGATTAGTGATATTATTGTGGCGAGCAAGATCTTCGTAGGAGCAGTGCGAGAAGCGAGAAGCAATGGCGCGGAGCGTATCGCCTTGTTGAACAGTGTACGTGTTTTCGCTACCGCCGCCGCTGGAGTTGGAGCCCGACCAGCGGAAACTGCCGCCGTCGTTTTCGAGGATGCGGTTCAGGGATATGGAGGAGGATTGGTAGGAGCCGTCTGCGCGCCGGCACTGGGCGTGCAGAGTGTAGTCGCCATGAGCATCGAGACGAATGTCGCGCGAGGAGGCGCTGAAGTTGCCGCCGAAGTCGCCTTGGGAGCGCTGGTTGTTGGTGTCTTGGTGGTGTTGGATGGGAGGGGGGCCTTGGTGTTGCTGTTGTCCGTATTTCTTGCGCTTTTCTTCCTCTTCTTCTTGCTTCTTCTTTTCTTTGCGCTCGTCCCACTTGTCTTCTACGGCGTCTTGGCCTTTGTGTCCTGCGAAGGCTCCTGCGAGGGCGCCGATTACAGTGCCGGCTACGCCGTGGCCGGCTTTGCCGCCGAGAGCGTGGCCGCCGTAGCCTCCTGCTGCTGCACCCGCGAGACCGCCCATGACACCACGGTCACCTTCTGGGTCGCCCTCGCCACCGTATTGGTTCTGATGGCCTTGGTTCATCGAGTTGCGACCTGAGTTGGATGAATGGGCTGCGGCAGAAGGGAGTTGTTGGTATTGAGGAGGCGCTGCGTCGTAACCTCCTTGTTGACCGTACGACTGAGGGCCTCCTTGACCACCGTAGTATGCGCTGGCAGCACCATGGGGCTGTTGTTGGTGGTGAGGAGGCTGCTGGTGTCCACCGCCGCCATCGTAATTGTCTTGTCCGGAGCCGCCCTGTTGTCCATAGCCACCCTGTTGTTGGTAACCGCCTTGCTGTCCGTATCCGCCCTGGTTGTAGCCGGAGCCGTCGTATCCAGACATGATGTTGTGTACGAAGGAATAAACTTAGATCCTGATAACTAGGTAACAATAGGTAAGGTTGAGAGTATCGCGATTTGACTTGAAGATCGAAATTCAGCGGGAGCGGGAGGGTTATTTAAAGTTGAAGGTAAGGTTCCCGACAACGTCACACTGTTTGGACAAGCACGATCCCCGCCGAAGTAGCACCTTCTTATTTATACACACCCATGACACAATACGATGCAAGTCGCGACTGCAGTGAATCAGCCACACTGTCGTCACCGCCACTTTTCGGCGCCAATGTGGGGATGCACTGTGTATTGAGTTGGCCGAGGGTCCACTTCACGTGGTGTCGGCCAATCATTGGCGCGCACGGATAGGTCGGCGGTGTGCCCCTGGCCGACTAAGCCACATATCGAGAATGTAGGACCGCGATTACGTGGACGTCCGAACAAAGGAAGTGGGGAGAGTGACGACTAAGTGGGCTTAAAGATGACGAGAGAAGGTCTGGATCAGTACCCTGATCAACACCCCAGGCTGAGGGATTCACCCTTGTACCCGATCAGTAAACACCAAGAAGATCAGTAGTTGCAGTGCGCGAGCAGATGAAGAAGACAAGGAGAAAGGACGAACTTTTGGTAGATGATATGCTACTGTTATACACAAAGCTACGCTGAATATCTACAAAGACCCAGACACGCTAACAAATGCATCGCTCATAAAACGCCGATCAGAGATTCAAGGAGAGACATGACAAGTATGAGACGGTGACATATTGGACAAGAAGTAAAGCATTAAGTAGGAGGTATTTACAAAGAAGTGAACAATGCGGATAATAAGAAAGGTAATGTTTTGGTATAGTTATGTGAGTTCTCGACTGGGTAGTAGACGAGAGAGATGATGTACAATGAACCCGGGTGTGGTTTGCCCAAGGTGGTCGAGCGTAAGCGTCGTGCACGATGCGGTGCGATAGTAGGCGATGAACAAGGAATTTGTTAAGCGTAACGTTGCCAACAGTATCGTACATTGACCAAGGCCTCTTAGTATGTGAAGGCCTCCTCAATGAAATCAACGCTACCTTGTGTAAGGAACGGTCGAACCGCATGTCTTACGCCATCCGCCATACCGCCCGATGCGCACACTGTGACAGCCATAGCACCGACACGGTTCTTGACCTCTTCTTCGATCAAGGCCGCGTGTTGCGGACGACCACTGTACATCTTGACTGTCTCACTGCTGCTCTCAACACGACCCTTGGGTCTTGAGATGAAAAGCTTGATGCGGAGACATTGCTTGCGACCCTTCATGCGGAGGACCTCGTCCATCCAGGGCCGTACCCACTCCAGGCAGTCGGATGTGGGGACTGTCCAGATAAGGACTATTCTTTGTGTGGCGGTGGTCCCGTTGTTGTAGCCATTGACGAGGTGCTTCAGGTACATGACTTGGTGGGTGATACCTACACCGCCAGCAAATAGTACTGCAGTTCCGTAGGAGTCGAGGCTGTGGTGGCCGCCATATGGACCCTCGATGAAGCCGAAGGTGGTGAATTGCTCGTTGGGGCTCTTGCAGGCCTTCTCGTACATGTGACGGGTAAGTCCAGTACGCGCACGGCAGACCAAGCTGATTTGCTTTGACTTTTGGGGACGGCCATGCATCGCAAGGACATCGCCTTCGAGCATGGGCAGTGTCATCTCCTTGGAATCTGGGGTGAGTGTTGCAGCCCACGCGACAGAGAAGGGATGCGAAGACCAGAGGGAGAGAGCTGGCATCCACATGTGCACGTGGCATCCTGGGCGAGGAGTCCACTCGCGGACCATATTGATGGTCAGGCGAACGGCCTCTCCGGGCATGGCCTCGACGGTGATTGATGATCTTTGCCTGAGGCCGATGCCGTAGTAGAGGATTGAGGCCCATCGGCAGGCCCACTCGGCAGCCCAGAAGAAGAAGACAAGGTGCATCCAGGGGACTTGCGGGAGGCTGTGCAGCTCCAGATGCTTGTAGAGACCGAGAAGCGCAGCGATGACGCAGACACGGTGAATGTTGAGGAAGGTCTCGTAGAAAGCGTGGCGGAATGGCGACCATGCCTGGATACCAAGGAAGGTAAAGGCAACGGTTCCGACCATACCCCAGCCGTACGAGCCCTCAGTGTGGAGAGCAGCTGTAACGGCAGGCCATCCTGCTGCGAGCTTGGTGTTGTACAACCAGGCAGCAGTATGGACGATGGCTTCCGCAATGGTGATTCGCGCAGCCCAGCGATGGAACAGGTTGAAGTCATCGTACGAGACTTGGAGGAGGGTGATGAGTGGGTTGTTGCGGAGGGCGAAGAGAACGGTGGGGATGAGGTTGAGAGCAGCGAGTGTTCCTGAGCGACCACGGAGCGCGGCGAGGGTCTCCTTGTGGTCGAGCACCTTGTAGGGGAGAGCCACACACCAGGCGACGTTCAGGGCTACGTAGATGACCAACATGATGGTGTGCCATCTGCCAGGCAGCGTTCCGTTGTCGATGGCGCTGCTGATCTGAAACTGAGCGTTGTGCTTCTTCTTCCATAGGGGTGCCATCAGGACATGGCGGTTGAGCCACGGCCACCAGCCTGTCCGGTTGACTTCCCAGTACTTTTGCTTTGGGTTTCCCATGGCGCTCAGATGACGGCTGTGTTTCCACCACATGTTTGATATCCGCAGGACAAGGAGGATGCCGGAGATACCTATTAGCAGGTATAGGAAGGTGTCGACCCACATGTAGTTGCCGACTTGGTCGACACCCTCCAGACCGTACGAGTATTTGAGATCGTCGAACTCAGCGGCGTCCCAGTCTGAGAGGAAGTGGCGCTTGGTCATTGGCGCGGTCGGTTGGGCGCCACGGAGGCGGAGGAGACATCTTGTGAGAGACATGTCTCGGGTATTGTGATTCGGTTGTTGAGTAGTACAGGTCGCTCGCGAGTCGGTGCTCACGAGGGTTGCTAGCTGCAGGTTCTCGGGTGTGCGAGGCTGTGTGATGCGATGCGATCGGTGAATTGTGTTGCGCACTACCAGGTGCTATTTTTGGTGACGGTAGGTCTTGAAGCAGGAGCAATGGCGCGACGTCGTTGTCAATGGACCTATATCCCACGCGCGCTTAACGAAGCGGCAGATGTTGACAGTGTGGGGCGAGGTTGGGTCGTGGTCACCGTGAATACATCACAATGTGTCGTGAAGGAGCCGGTGTGTAGGCACAAAGATTGAGAGAACCGACAGTGCGCTGCACGTCGAGGTGGTGAATGGGGTGGTGGTGTTGAAGAGGAGACGCGGTCCAGTCCGGTGGAATTAGTCGACAGAAGCGTGAGGCGGCGATTGCGATGTGCAGTATCGATAGCGATAGTAGCGACGGTGAAGGCGAATAGGGCCGAGGAAATTGAAAGCGACGTCAATAGACTTTGTCTTCACTAGGGGCTGAAGACGGGAAATAGGGGACTAGAAACCGGCTCGAAGACAGCGTGAGAAGCGAATGTATTGGGGTGTTCAATGTTGCCGTAGCGAGTGAGCAACAGTTGGACAAGAAACGAAGGTATGGAAACGACACGACAAGGGACGGCGAGCGTGAGGTCAGAGGGGGAGCGAGGGAAACAGTGGATATGAAGTTCGCAACATGGGAGGGTTGGTGAGGGCCTGGCAGGGGTTGGGAATCGGAACAGGCGGATGATTGGCTCCGCTGCGCCCGGACAGTCTAGGCGCTGAAACGACACGAAGGAAGCCGGCCACTCACATTGGCGTGCCTGGATGCGCCATGAAACCAAGCCTCAGCTCACCGTCTGTCCACCGCCAACGGGAATGGCCGAGTGCCTGACGGTGGGACCTGAATCCAGAACGATGCCGAGTCCCGTGCTGTGCGACTGTCGACGGGATGGTCGATAGTCTACGCCTGATAGCTGATCAGCTGACCTGTCCATTCGCCCCAGACACCACCAGACACGCATTCGTCCTATCGTCCACTCTCCAAAACCTTCATCCCATCTCTTCACCACCATCCCATGTCCGCCACACCCGCTCCCATAAATCACAATCAGCCGTCCAATCTATTTCTGCCAATACGGGAGCCAAAGCAAGGTCCCTCCCAAGACTTGTGCGGCTCCAGAACTCCGGCGCCTAAAGTAGCCGCCCCAAAACAGAACAACAAGCGAGTCAACCTCATCAACAACCTGGGGAAAATCATACCCATCGGTATTGGTAAAACGGCTTTTGCACGCCTCTCATGCATCTTGACATTTCGGTCAGGCCGCCGAGGCAAAATTGTTCCTTGGTGCCGCCACGCGCTGTCCTGATGAAATCTCCACTGTGCTATTGCGCGAGCGCGAACCGGAGGAGGATGAAGAACCCTGCGCGCGAGTCGGTGTCGGAGCAGCAGTGTGATGAGGCCCTGAGTTTGAGACGCGAGCGTTCTTCCGTCTTGTCATGTTGGTTCGGTTGTCGGGTGAGTCTCATAAGCAGCTGTCATGTGAAGTTCATGCGATGGCAACAATCCATGCGCTCATCGAGACTGCGCCACAACAAAGAAAACACGTGCAATGCCGCGGCTGCCTTTACTCGACCGACCACACGGTCCGCCGTCACTTCCTCCTAATTATTGACAATGCTAACCCTATCACCGCATCATTCCATTGAATTCCACAGCACTCACCTCATCTGCGCGACAGCAATCCTGCCATGAATCACTAAGCCCGCAGGCTGTTATCGGAAATGACTTGCGACAGTTCTCACCCCGAGCGACTCGCGCCTTCCCGTGCCTGATGCGATTCAGACTGACACCAGGGTCCCTTCCGTCTTGCGATAAGATTGAAACACCAAGACACCAAGACATCGGTTACCCGGGTCTCGGGAACACGCCCCTCGACAGCGAACTCAAGTTTGCCCAGTCGTGCTAGGCAATAAAACCAAAGATTGGCCTAATGATCGCCACAAGAACCCTACATGATCTTACACTGCGGTCGTACCATTCTCAGAACACTGCTTCTACTACGATAATCTGCCATTTGGTACCTCCGACTTGGTGTTGCTTGCATGAGCCCCGTCGTGTTGTTGCCCCTCCGTTCTGTCGTGTTTCAAACATGCGATAGCTTCGGGACAAACGCCTCCTTCCGTCATCGCTCACGGTACCTCGCGATAACGTCGAAACAGACCTCTTTGCGCCCGTCTGTCGTGAGCAATGCGCTGCCCCGCCGGCTGTCAAACAATAGCGCCTGTCAAACGGCGTAACGCCCACATGTCCGATCCTTCGGCTGCGCATGAACTCCGTACTATACCCACAACACACGAGAGGAAAATGCTGTCGCAGCTTGGTGAAGTCCGGAAAAATTATTCTCATCTTCAGGATGGTCGTACTGCAGTTTCACATTACTCAAAGCGCCGAAGTATCTAGTTGCGTCAGTAGCTGCGCGCCTCAGACATGCTGCGTTCAGCTCATACACTTCGCATTCGCTTTCCAGTGCTGAGTGTCCAAAATTCGGTCCTACGCCGTCATGGTACCAAGTTCCAAGAAAGCCAAAAGCAAATTGTAGACTACAGAGCCTAGATCCAACCACCTGGTAGCCGATCACGAAGTCAGATTGAAGATTGTCCCTCGAGCCGCTGCACGGTCTTGTCTCATCTCATCTCATCGCATACCCAAGACACCCGCAAGCGTGCGCTATACGGCCCTTTACTACACATGCTACACAAACCACAACAAACACACGATCGCATAGACAGATGGGTATACATCAAACCTCTCTTCACTCCGATCACGATGCGCGTTGCCACGTTTACTTTTTCCAAACCACCGTTCTCGCAAGCGTACCGAACTATCGTATTCCACAACACCCACCCCACTCCCAATCCACCACGTGCATGAACACCGATAATAAAATCTGAAAACTCGGAAGCCGGAAAACTCGATCGATGGAGTTCGGGTCTTCGCGCTACCCGAACACCATCAAATCCATCATCCTCATATCCTGCTACCCGTGCGGCGGGTACAGCAGTACATTGTAATACATTTCCCAAAAACGGACCGATAAAATCCACTACACACAATCCAATGCTTCCAGAACGCATTGAAAATACCAACCCCGCTACACCTTTCATTGAACCCACCAACATGGCCACCTAATCCAATCCAACCCAACCTAACACCCTCCTAGCCACCCGCCAACCTGTCAGTGAGATCAGTGTCATGTCATGTCCCATCACCGTGAACCTGTTTCCCGCCCACTGCCCATGTCGGAAAAGCTTGATACCCTTCTGAAACACCGCTAGCGAAATGACAGCAATTGCAATCCTGTGTGGAGTTGGCGTTGGGTTGGGTTGGCGTTTACGGACGCCACAGCGTCCCTCATCAGAAGCAGGTTGGCGTGCGCTCAACATGAAACGCGAAGGTCCTGCAGGACCAAGACTTTTTTGCAAGACGGCCTCGGTGGGGTTGTCGGTGAGTGTGAGGTGTTGGTGTTGGAATGGACTGGGGCTGGAGCTGGCTATGATGGAGAATAACCGTCTTGACTTTTGGGCGTGGGAGATGATGGTGGTGATGAGATACGGCGTGTGGAACGGGGGATGGAAGGGGATGGAAGGGGACGGTGTAGGAGGATGGGTACTTGAAGGATCCCCAATGTCGAGTTTGACTTCGAACGTTACTTATTCCCTAATACCGCAATATCTTCACTATATTGTAACGCGACTGATGCTTCAAATACCCTGATCATCCATCATCATCCTCATCAAACACCGCAAAAACCCAACATGATACTAACACGAACATGACACTTCACATATGCTCATCCATTGTTTACTACCCACTACTGCGCATGACTCCCCCCAGCAGGCCCAGGCCCCCCAGCGAAATTCATCTGAGCAAGAACATCCCGCCTCCAACTATCATCCTCACTCTCACTAGCCGTAGAATCGCGGTTCGCAACACGCAAGCCACCGCCTCCACCGCCGTTCCCACCTGCTCTGCTGTCATACGAGCCGTGGCTGACATAGCGCGTGACTTCTTCGCCGCCGCCTGCGCCGTATCCGGCGTTGTAGCCTTGGCTGTGCTGTGAGTCCATTGTCCAGGTTTGTTGCTGTTGGTTTTGCTGTTGTTGCATATTGGGATCTTGTGACGTGTTGTCGTAAGAAGAGTAGGGCGTGCTGTCGCTGTAGAAATCTCTGTTGTTCCACGTTCCGGAGTTGTTTGCGTCGTCGGAGGGTCCTGGGCGGAGTACGTCGGGGACTTGTCCGCTTAGGCCGCTGCCGCTGGATTCATACTGCTGTTGCTGTGGATGGTATGCGTTTTGGTAGTTGCCAGGCTGGTGCTGGTGTGCGTTTTCGTGAAAAGGTCCGGCTCGGTCAAGGGGTGAATAGTCCATTGCCCCGCCGTCGTGTATTTGTAGGTTGGGGAGGAAGGACATGCGGTTGTCTGTTGGGGTGCGATCGCTGGGGTCGTGGAGTTCGACACCCTGGTACTGGCCGCCTTGTGGGTTTTCCGGTATGCTTTGTGTGTAGACTTGTTGGCCTGGTTGTGGGGTCATACCAGGGCTTGTTGATAGCTGTTGCTGTTGTTGTGATAGCGAAAGACTGTTCATCGTCGCTGTCATGCCGAGCAAGCTTGGTGCCCGTGTGGAACTTGCTTTCATGCTTGCTGGTCCCATCCGGCCCATGCCCAACATGCTTCCGCTCATACTGGCGCGACCTGCACCAGGCTCTTCGCTGATCATTTGCGCATCCGAGCCGTTGGGATCGCGGATGCTGTATTGCGCGATTGTGCGCATCTTCCTCGTCACCCAACCAGCTAGAATCTTGCCTCTTTGCTTCTCTCCAAGTCTGGATCGGTGGAAGTCGCCTTTTTGTACGAAAGATACAATGTCGATGACGAGTTGATGTTCGTTCAAGATGGCATTCACGATGACGGGCACCATGCTGGCGAGGAAGTTGCGACGGAATATCTCCACGACGATGACCACGAGGCCACCTGCTTGGAAGACAGCGCTGGAAAGCGTTAGTATATATAGAATGGGGAAGATATTCGAAGGGTACGTACCATCCGCCAGGAACAATATTTCGGTGGCAGCGCTCTACAGACTGCTCAATGTCCATCGAGAAGTGATTGAGACCGTTGACTTCAAAGGTATCACCAATGCTGCCTAGAACGAACAACACTTGCATGTCGACTGGCGCACCGTTGGGGCCTATCGGACGTGTGACGTTGTGTAAGAAGCCCAAATCTCCAGTGCGGACATATCGCACGTTAGGGTCTCCGTCGACAGTCCTGCCATTAAAGCGCTCGGCATCCAAGCGTTCTTTCGAACCATAGAAGCTGTGCGCGTTCGCTTCAGACTGAACCCAGATCTCACCGTACTCGCCGACCAGGCAAAGCTGGTTTGTCTCCGGGTTCACGATTGATATCTGTGTACTAACAGGTACCATACCCGAGTCTTGGACTAGTAGAGCACCGGGTTCGGTGTCTGGGTCAACAGGCATGATGAGACCTCTTCGTAGGGCACCGACATCGAGATGTAGCTCTATCGGTTCAATGCACATGTATGACCGCGATGCGACCATAGGGTTCAGTACATGTGAGTAGACGGTGTTTATCGCCGTCCGGTCGAGACTTGCTGGTGAGAAGTGTACTCTTACGCGCTGGTCTGACTGATGTTAGTAACCACATCATCATCAACATTGTAAAACTTACAAACATCGACACGTGGCCGGCCGTCGGTTGCAATCATGAGGTTCTTGAGCTCGTGCAGAGCCATGTTCTTTCCAGCACCTCGTGCGATAGCGTGATCCAACATTTGGCTCGTCGCATATGCATCCTTGATCTTATATCTCGACAAGGTCTGGAAGAGGATGTTCGGATTTTGCGCAAAGTCGACGGGCGAGACAAGGTATGTTGGTGCTGCAAGGAAGATACCCATGACGCAGGTGTGTATAAAGCCAAGTCCAATGGTACTGCGCACACAACCGAGGACCGGTCTTGTGCTCGTCATCTGACAAGTCTCTTTCTGGACCTTGCACAACGCCATGATCTGGCTGTGGCCCAATTGCACAGCTATGCGTCGTTGATCAGGGGTCCAGTACGTCCATACCAGAACTGGGAAACCAGATTGTATCCAAGCGGGTCGTATCGTCAGCTTAAGATCGCGGCAACCACTAGACTGCTTAGGTGGTTTTGTGGTGTTGTACATGTTCGGTACGCTGATCTTTAGGATGACTGCCGACTGCTTGATGTGTTGCGATACTTGCTTGACCTTCATGAGGTGGTCAACATCGGCGTTGACGAGGATAGCCTTGACTTTGAAATCGGCAATGATGTGTAGTAGTGCAGGAGCATCTTCGTTCAGCCTGTTCTGGTCAATTGGTGCCATGGGAATGCACACAGCCCCGAGAACGAAGCACGCATGAACGGCATAGACAAAGTCTTCCGAATGCGTGTACATCAGAAGGAGGTGGTCACCAGTCTGGACCTTGACCTTGTTCTTCAGGTACATTGCGACACCTGCAACCTTCTGGTCGAACTTCTTCCAGTTGACGCCTTTGCCCTCTTTGCCGCGGCCATCGACAGTGCAGTAGGCGAGCTCTTCAGCCTGCCGTGATACCCGCCACTGCATAAGGTCGTGTATGTTGGAGAACTGGTTAAGAGGTGTTGACGTTCTATCGTCAATTACAACTTCTCTGTGATCCACTCCGGAATATTGCTTGTCCTGCAGCATGAGGAACTGCTGGCGTGCCATTGATGCCTCGTATGACCACATGCCGCCAGCAGGGTCGTCGCCTAGTGCGATGTTCTGGACCGACCTCTCCACGCCAAACTTGACGTGAACGCAGGGTAATGAGCCATTGTCAAACTCTCTTCGGCAAAGCATGTTTCCAATCTCTCGTCGACCATTCTTAATGACTCGGGGAAGCGTGTTTGGTGCTGTGATCATCACACAGTAGACCCGTAGATGATGCTCTTGATACAGTACTTCCATACATCGCTCAGATAAGGAGTCCAAGAAGGGAATGTCAAGCTGTTGCGGTGGCCCGCCTGGGTTTGTGGGCGCAGTCGATGCGGCTTGTGTTTCTATAAGGATGATTGGCAAGTACTCGCCGTTGACGTACGAGTCGAAAGATGAGCTGCGCAGTGTTAGATTGATCAGATGTGAAGTCGATAACACTTACCAGTCGTAAATCTTGGGCACCGCCTTCATAATGCTGGTGACAAGATGCTGCACGAAGAAATATCGGTGTTCGGCCTCCAGCTGACCGTGCTCTACCCATTCGACACGCTGTCGGATACGGTCTTCGTACAGGCCCAAGACGAAGATTTTGCCTTCCACCACGCATCCGAGCAATCCTGTGCGTAGGAATTCGAGTTCGAGCAATTGTGGTGTTGGGCTACCCTCTACAAAACGATATGGCCGAGCGTGGAATATAGTTTCAGTGTGCTTTTGCAGCTGCCAGAAACCTCCAGATAATGATGGCGAGTCTACCCAAATCTCTCCTATCGAGTAAGGGGAGCACAGAAGATTAGTCTCTGGATCTACGACGGCCAGCGTCGCATCGGGTATCGGATAACCAAAAGCGCCAACTCTCATAGTGCCGGGCTCGTTCACACGCTTGCTCACTTCCTCTCCTATGGCCAAAACCACGACTTCATTCAACTTCAGCGCTTCCTTGTCCAGCAAGATCTCGGTCAATTCTGTTGGGCTCTTCTTTTTCTTCTCCTTGGTGTTGTTTGTGGTACCCCCTCCGATAAGACTAGAATAGCCATTGGCTGCCGCGGCTTTGTCGTCGACCTCGTCTTCGTTGTCGGATTCCTCTGACACTATGCTCAATGGGCATCCCATGCGCTCTTCACCGCCTAGCCAATCGCGTACTGATATAATCATACCGCCGTGTTCAGGCAAGCATAACATAGGCGCAATCAGCTCTCGTGCTCTCGGATTCCGTAGGGGCCTGAAATACCGGTCTCCAAGAATCTCGTGAAATTCGCAATCGACAGTGAGTGTGTCGATCAGACATATCTTCACTGAGCCAAAATTGGGTTCCGTGTTCTTCTTGAAATTCCGAGTAGCCATGGGATCCTGTTGGTAGTTGTATGCAGCGCGCTTGAGACCCGGATAGTCGGCAATCAGTATGTTTGACTTGTACTTCGTGATCAAGTGCGCGTATAGACCAGGTGTCTCCATAGTTGGTGTTTCCAGCCAGACAGTAGTATGACCACCATAGACAGCGAAAAGAACGCTCAAAATGAGACCAGCGCTTTCACGGGGGTCGAGGTAAGAAAGAATGACTTCGGTAGGTGCTCGGTTCTGCACTGGCGCGACGAACTTGCCAGACGAATCCCTCAAGTTGCCGTTGAAAGTATCCTGACTATTCGGGTTGTTGGCGGGTATGGTGCTGACCATGGCGCTGATGCAAGCCATCTGATGCATGATGGTGCGGTGGCTCAGTACAACACCACGCAAGTCGCCGGTTGGCGCGCGAGAGAACTCGATATATGCTACTTCGGGCACTTGCAGGGCGGGCGTGTCGTCATGCTTCTTGGGGTGGTAACTTCCAAACTCGTTCGTCTTCCACCATTCGACGCCACTCGGCCACTTGAGACGATTCTGGCTAATGTCACGATGGAAGGCTTTGAGGTTGTTGTCCGTGGTCAGTGCGAGATGTGCTTGGGTTGTGGTCAAGAGGAGGATGAGTTTCTGATAGTCGTCGACGCTATTGATGGGAACTGCTACAACGCCCGCGATGAAGCATCCCATCAAAGCCACGACAAACTCGATGATCTCCGTATCCCTGTATACCAGCGCCACGCGATCGCCCCGATAAAGATTGCTCTTGTCCCTAATAACTTTGGCGACCTTTTCGGCGCGACTGGCCACTTTCTCCCAAGTGATGGAAGCCGTCTCTTTGCCCTTCGCGTCTAACACCCAGAAAGCGGTGGTCCTCGGCTGTGTACGAGCGCGGTAGCGTAGTACAGCACCGATGTTGTCAAATTTGGACATCTTGATGTTGTGGTTGTGAGGGTCGTATACGTCGAAGGGCAGGTCTCGCGGTTCCAGTGGCATCATCGTGTCTGCAGCACCCACGGGCAGGTCGCTCGGGTTCATCATCGGCGGTGGTATCGCAGCGGTCGGGGAGAAGGCGTCGCCCGTCGAGTAGCGGTTCGGTCCACCGTACGAGTCGCGCTGGTCCTGCATCTGCTGCCCTGTGAAGTCGGAGAAGTAGCCCTGGTTCACGTCCAGCATCGTGCTCCTCCTGCTAGCCTCGCCTGGCGACCCATAGCCATTCTCAAAGCCCTGCTGGGTGTCTGGGTTGAAAGCGTAGTTGCCCATCATCGTGGGTTCGCGCGAGTAGGTGTACTCGGGCGTCTGGGGTCGGGGTATGAATGTCTCGCTCCCTTGCGACAGCTGGGAGGCATTGCGCTGCAGCGAGGTAGTGCGCAGGCCCAGCTGCTTCTCCTGGAAGCGCCCTACTTGGCTCGGTGGGTATGCCATGTATTGCGAGTTGCCGCCAGCGGTGCTCGTCGAGGAGCTGGGGTAGTGCATCGACGAGCCCATAGTGCCCTGCGGCGAACTCTCATGGTACGAGTCGGGTCGTGCGACTTCGATGTGCGGCATCTGTTGGGTCTGCTGTGGGTTTGGCCCCGAGAGGGCGGCGAGGGATGCGCTGCGAGAGCCTGAGCCCTCGCTCTGGGCGGGGCTCTGTCCGCGCAGGTCATGCTGCAATTGCGCTGAGAAGTCGGGCCCCAGGTACTGTGAGAGCAGAACTGTCTTTCGCTTTTCGTAACTGTGCGACTCGTTAGCGCACGTGGGGGAGGATGGGAATGCGACAGCGGCAGTAACCGTGAAGATAGATGCGGGAGGTGTATATGCATGCGGGAGAGTACCAACCCCTTCTGTGTGATGTCGCCCTCCTCGAGTTCGTGGTCCAGCTCCTGCAGCTTGGCCTGCAACTCCGGGTTCGTCTCGGCCATGGTGTCTCTTTCCTCCGGCGGCGCAGTCAGGTGGAGCGAATGTTGTTAGGCTATGCGGTGGCAATCCGCGACATGCTAAAAGTAAAGATACGAGGCGCCGTGAGCCAATGCGAGGGGGTGAGGGCGAAGGCGCGCGTGAAGAAGCCAAAAGGGAGTCCCAGATTGGAATAGACCCTGTCGTCGAGTGCCTGAAAGCGCACATTGGCCTTCAAACAAGTCAGGTACGCAGGCCACCACCGGACATCCAGTATGACGTTCCTACCCCAGAGCAGCCGCGCCTTCCTCTTGGCGCTCAGTGCCTTCCTCACTGGCCGCCTTAGTCAGCCGTTCGTCGCTGCCCCTTGCGCGTGGTGGTACCTGCTGCGACATGTGGGTTTGCGCGTTATGCCTCGGCTCGAGGAAGCTGAAGGTGTGCCGGGACGCGCCCGAGTCAAGTAAAGTAATCACGAGCACGCTCTCTTCTTATCTTCTCCTGGCCGACGGTCGCTGGAACTATCCACTTGTTCCTCTAATATCCATAATCCGAGACCATGGCGACACTCATCCGCCCGCCGCCCATTGACCAGTCGCAATCCGAAATCGAAAATGTCCTCGAACTGACGCAACTGTCCGACATCGACCCTGACCTCTTCACCAACACGCGCCCACTATGGCATCCCCCGGGTGCGCGCGGTATCTTTGGTGGTGCTGCCATCGCCCAGACGCTCGCTGCAGCCCAGAAGACGGTTGACCCTGAGTTCACTGTGCATTCCATGCACTGCTACTTTGTGCTTGCCGGCAACTCAGAGATACCACTCATATACCATGTGGAGAGAGTGCGATCAGGGAAGTCCTATGCGACAAGAACAGTGCAGGCGCGCCAACGGGGCAAGGTCATCTTCACCACAACTATGAGTTTTGTGCGCCAGAACAGTGGAGGAGCCAAGAAGGTCGAGCATGTGGTCCCAATGGCCGACGTGCCTGGTCCAGAGGAGGACTCAGACTCGGAGATGCATCCCAGCGGCCACAGTCCGTTCCAGAGCCAGAGACTGGCGACCGAGAATGGTGAGTGCTTTCACATGTCAAGCGTCATAGCCCGGCCTAACCCCGTCCAGAGGACTCCGACAAACCTCACACCAAGAAGTGCCGCCAATGGGTGAAGGCACGCGGTCGCATTTCCCCCGCCGGAGGCCACGAGGCCCACCTCTCCGCCATCGCCTACATGTCCGACAGCTACTTCATCGGCACCGTCGCGCGCGTCCACAAGCTCTGGCGCTATTCCTCACAACGCAAGAGTGCCGCTAAGTCCAGCATCGGCGAAGACGTGCTCAAGACACTGCTGGAGATGGACGATGCCGAGCTGAAGCGTCAGTCCGTCAGTGAGGCAGACATCAAGCGCATACAACGCATCAAGAATGGAGAAGACCCATCCAAGGTTGCGGATGACGTGCCAGAGATCGGCATGATGGTCAGTCTGGATCATACCATTTACTTCCACAACCCCCGCACCTTCAGGGCCGATGAGTGGATCTTTACCGAGACTGAGACGCCCTGGGCTGGCGATGGTCGTGGACTTGTTTTCCAGAGGATGTACACGAAAGATGGAACCCTTATCGCGACCTGCGTACAAGAGGTAAGACTTCCGCTCCTCCACCGTACACTCAGCGATGCTAACTTGATCAGGGACTTATTCGACTTAAGCAGAACGACAGCAAGTTGTGAAGACGCAGTCATGTTCCGGTCTTCTTATTTGCGTTCTCCCCCACCCGCTTGCATAGACTACATACTTTATTGATAGATCAATTAGACCTGACCAAACTTTCTGACATCCCACCCGTCCCTCTCACGCGTTTTCACGAGTCTTCCTACCTACGCGGGTCGCCCCGCTTCCGGGCACAAGGGGGATATGGCCAGCGGGAAGGAATGCTAGCAACCACAACGTGACCACGTCGCACCCTTTTGAAGGACTTGACCGTGGCTAACATGTGGTAGTAACATGTAGCGTCATAACCCGCCTGAAGCTCGCCCGGAACTCATGCTATCGAACACACCTACCTTCAATGGGGCTGTGCCGTGCTCCAGCACGACAGCTCATCGACCAGTGTGTGCGCATACAGAAGAATGAGTACCAGGAACACGATGACTGATTTTGACCAACAAGAAAGCGTCCAATGACATAGCATACGTGTTATCGTGGCTCATTGGCCCTAGAGAAACAAAACAAAGAACCAGAGCTCAAAGCACCCATAGCTCCTTCCGCCGAACCCAGGAATGAGCATCGTGCCTTCGGTGGAACCTTCCGCCTTACACCACGCACGTGCAAATGCCGGGAGCGATGGCTAGCGTGACTTCGTTGACGCATACTTATGCCACACGGTCGCCGCTGCCTTCTTGACATGACGCTTCCCGCAGCTCTCACTCCTCGATAGCACGTAGCCATCCTCACACAAACCCAATCATTCGACGCATCTCACTATCGACCCCGCTCGAAGCATGACTACCGACACCTTCTTGCCCGTGTTGGAGCGGGCAAGTCGCAGGGCTGACACACGATATGGATGGTGACCGCAGAGTACGGGTGGGCATCGGACTCTCCATGAGTCTTCATGGACGAGGTCATGGCTTCGTGTGAGTCGGCGGTGAGTATAAATTCTTACGTTCTGGATGAGGATGTGCTTCTATCTTACACGAAGAGTACGGTGTACGCTATCATCAATTACGCCAACTGCAAGCAGCTACGAACGAACATCGGCAGAGCAAAACGAAACCTTAGACTCATCGATTGAGCCATTGGAAAGAACGAGTTGCCGGATCGACAAGCCCTCGCAATGGCGGAACCTCAAACAGAAACGTATCCATGTTACTCACAGGAATGGCAGGACGCGGTACCAACAGCAGAACAAAGGGACTTCGTCAAAAATCCATCGAACAACTGGATCACGTACAGTTGGCCCAACATCACTGACAGTCTCGATTATGAAAATGCCCGTCGGTTCGGACATACGACTAATCGCAAATGGATCGATAAGTTCTACGCGTTGTTCTTCGATGGTGAATGGCAGGGATCAGCAAGTGTCGTGGATGAGGGTACACTTATGGAAAAGAAGAAGGAGTCCGTTGTTCATGAAATACCGCGCGTCCCTGGCGCCTTTCAGCCGCCCTGTTCAGAAAACCAAAGGATAATGAGCTTCTGGACCAACAGTCAGGCACACCGCCATGGGCATGGTTTAGGCCCGGTCAGGGTGATCGATACGACAGGAACTGTCCCCTACTGCGACATTCAACTGGGACGTGTGTGACCCAACTAGTTCGTGAACTCGAGACCAACCACTGACTGACCGCAGTGCTCATTGCCCTCATGATGTACGATAAGAGAGAGACATGGAGTAAGGATGACTTCGAGGGTCGACCTATCACGCGAGAAGACTTGTTCTTTACACCCTTGGTGGTGCTTCAAGACATATCGAAAGAGGAAAAAGAAAAGATCAACAAGTTTCTCGACAGCTTGAAGGATGGGATTCCTGAAATTGTGGTTAGAGGGCGACGTCATCAGCGTACGTCAACACCAGGGCGGGAGGCGAGAGCAATGGGCCAGTACATTGAGGCAGTTAAAACCCCTCACTGAGCTTTCTCATTCCACATGAGTGGAAGTGATCCCTCCTTGATGGTCTCTGATTTTATCTTACTTCCTCTTGTCGTGTGGCAGCATGTTGCAACACTGTCCTTACTGAACTATGCTCTCCTAGAAGATGTCTTCAAAACTGGGCTCATTCGACACTCGGCGGATTGTGGCTAATCTCTTGTAGTCATAGACCCAAGTATCAGCCTTACAAAGCACTGTCTACCCCCTCAGCATACGCACTCAACCGTTGAAGCGGGGTCATGTTCTCATACTTCGAATTGCATTTCATCTCGACTCATTACTCTTATTACACTACCTGCACCCCCCTAATTCGTAAAATCCTTCTTCGGCGCCTGCCCCTCCTCCTTCCCACTCCCATACTTCCTCACATGCTCCTTATTCGCCCCATTATCCTGTTCAAACTCCTTCAACTCAGGCGCACTCATATGCTTAACCACATTATCCGCCTGCCACTTCTTAAAGCTAAACCCCACCCCCTCATGACTATAATCCTTATCATTCGCCTGATCCTTATGATATTTCACCTGCATAAACTCCGTGTCCCTCGTCTCCGGGTCCAGACTCAGCGATACCAGGCCCGTGATGGTGGCCGTCTTTGGAATGAGTTTGAAGGTCCAGGACTGCTTGTTTTTGAATTGGATCATTTCGGAGTCGGAGCGGATTACTTGGTAGGATTCGTTGATGGAGGCGTTGAAGAGTTTGGGGAGCGCGAACCATTGGCCGGCCATTTTGTAGCGGTCGTTGGCGTAGACGAATTGGTCGTCGTAGACGCAGTCTGGGGTGTAGCGTTTTACGCGGGCGATGGTGGGTTGGCAGGAGTAGAGGGCGATGATCTGGGGGGTGGGAGTGTTAGTCTTTTGTGTATAAGCAGATGTTGCAAGAGAGGTGGGCTTACGTCGTCGACTAAGGCCTGGCGTTGCGGGCTGAGCTTGATGCTCTTGCTTGGGTCGGGCTCGTAGTCTTCACTCGTAGCTGTCTGTCTGGGCTCAAACTGCTCGCCGGGCGCATCGCTCGTCTTGGGGAAACCTGAGTTCGCACTGCTGACGATATCGCCCGTGGCCTGCCCGGTCGTTGAAGTCGACATCTCTGCTCTTTGCTGTCCGGCTGCTAGTCGTGGAGGCGGGTTGCTACCGCTTGGATTGGACTGCTGCTCTGCGTTCCAAAGCTGCACGGTAAGTGCTTTCTGAGGATGCTTAAGGGCGGGTTTACTGAGAAAGTTCTTGAAATTGGTTGAAAGGAGCTTGGAGCGAGAGCCACTGGTTGCTGCAGGCATGGAGTTTGGGTTGTCGGAAGCGGAATCCATTGACGCGGTTGTGTACTATATACGTGTTGTACTATGTTGACGCGTGCATGCGTGAGCGTAAGATGACGACAGTGTTAATTGACAGCGGTGCTAGATGCGGGAGTCGATGATTCATGGACTCAGAGATCGGGAGATCTAAATGTTCACGCGCGCGTTTTGGTGTAAGGAAAAGGATGGGGGGTGGGCGCCGTGACCTGCATCTTGATCTTGGCCCTGACATGGGATTTCAGGGCAGATTTGTGGAGAAGCGTTGCGTATGCCATGGGATTTGGATGTGTCGAGGGGTGCGGGTAAGGCTGATCGGCATCTTTCGGGTGTTGCGGCATGACGTACGGTAAACTTCCTTTTCAGGCAACTTCGGATTGCTGTCGATGGCGGTGTTAGCGTGTATACACGCGCTGACCCCCTGGAGCGATCAGCCTGATCCGGCCTACCAGCCTCGCAGCACCTGCGCGTTCCCTACGCGTCGAAAGAGCCAGAGTGACGATAACAATTTGAGTCGCCATCAACGTGAAGTACGGAAGCCACGAACAAGCTATACAATGGAAAGCAGCGCAATCGACTCAACCAACAAAAAGTGCGTCGCGTATGTCACGCACTCAAATGTATTTTCTCAGAAGCCGGTTAACCTCGTGATAGATTACTACTACAGTTACATGAGCTATCTAGATTCCAATCAGAAGGCCACCGTCATGACTTTTCGTTCGATACATTACTCCAAACCATTCCGCGCAGTCGCGTATCGCAGGACACTGTAATAAATGCTTGCTGATAGGGCGCATACAAAACGCTCATGACCAAGTCATGTGACGCATTCGTCATGACCGGGCCACGCCACCGAAGAAGAGTAGTAAAGGTCATTAGTGATTACAAGAGAACGTCGTAATGCGTTGCCCGTCTATCCTCCGTGTGCCCGTGTCGTCGTTGTGTGGGGGATTAAAAGGGGGTTGGGTGAAGTCTTGCGATGAAGGAGAGTAAGAAAAGCGAAAAGTGTGCTTTTGTACATCTTGTACAAAGTGTGGTAAGAGTCGACCGCTTAGACGAAGTAAGCGAGAGCGGCAGCACCGGCCATGAAGGCAGCGAGGGGCTTGGTAGAGCTAGCAGCGCCAGTGTACTCGGGGTAGCCGGGGGAGGTAGCGGATGAGGAGTATCCAATGGATGATGAGGCGGTACCGACGGGGGTGGAGGCGTGGGAGGAGGCAGGGGGGACAACGACAGTGGTGGTCTCCTCAGCAGGAGGAGGAGGGGCGTATCCGGAGGAAGACGCCTCGGGGACGACGGGAGTGGAAGTCTCCGGGATGGGGACAGACTCTGTGATAACAGGAGGGGGAACGGCGTATCCGGAGGAAGACGCCTCGGGGACGACGGGAGTGGAAGTCTCAGGGATGGGGAAAGACTCGGTGATAACGGGAGGGATGGGCACGGATGAGGTGACGACGGGAGGGACCACAGGGTAGGTGGAAACCGCTGGGATGGGCACAGACTCCGTGATGACGGGAGGGACGACTGGGTAGGTGGAAACCTCCGGTACAGGTACAGACGAAGTGACGACGGGAGGGACGACTGGGTAGGTGGAAACCTCCGGGACGGGTACAGAAGAGGTGACGACGGGAGGGACCACAGGGTAAGTGGAAGCCTCGGGTACGTAAGGAGTGGAGCTGGGAGGAATGACAACAGTCGAGGTGATGGTGACCTCAGTGGTGCTGGAGACCTCTGGCACGTAGGGCTTGGAGCTCGAGTATGGCACGTAAGGCTTGGAGCTCGAGTACGGCACGGTGATGGTCTCAGTCTCCGGGCAGGGAGAGCTGGAGCTCACGGGTGGTACGTAGATGGAGGTGGACGTAACGACCGGGGGAGTGTAGGTCGAAGTCACAACCGGAGGAGTGTAGGTCGACGTAACGACTGGAGGAGTGTAGATTGACGTCTTAACGGGGGGAGTGTAGGTGGAGGATGGCACAACAGGTGTGCTCGACTCCGGGCACGGGGTGCTGGAACTCGCGGGCGGGGTGTAGATGGAAGTGGACGTAACGACTGGCGGCGTGTAGGTTGAAGTTACAACCGGAGGAGTGTAGGTCGACGTCTTGACGGGAGGAGTGTAAGTGGAAGACGGCACAACTGGGGTGCTTGACTCCGGGCAAGGCGTGCTGGAGGAGACATGGGGGACGCTTGAAGACTCATGGACCGGGTAGCTGGAGGTGACGACAGGCGGGACGTAAGTCGAAGAGGTCACAACCGGAGGCACGCTGCTGCTCTCTTCCTCGCAAGGAGTGCTGGAAGCCTCGTACGGCTTGCTCACGGATGGAGAGGCACCGTATCCGGACTATATGTTGTTAGAGTTGAACGCTTCAAAAGCTAACGGTACTTGTGTCAACATACAGAGGAAGGCACAGCGTAGCCGCCGCTGCTGGAGGCGCCGTAGCCGCCACCGTAGGGAGCAGCGTAGACAGCGCCCACGAGGGCCATCGTTGCCAAGGAGTATCTCATCTTGTTCTGACGAGAGGTGTCGGAAGTATTAAGGAGTAAAGAGTATTACTAGGTGATGGGTGCGAAGCGAAAGTAACAGAGCAACCGTAACGAAAGAGCTGCTGTGTTGAAGATCGAAGACTTGATGAAGCTTGAGAGGCACGATAGATGAGACTGAGGAGGAATGCGAACCTAATATACTCATTAGGAGAGGCGGGATCTTCACACCCTACCAGCCTTCTGCTTTGCCCTACCCATGGGAAAGCCACAACAGGGTCGCATCCACGCACGACGGTTGAGGGGCTCCGAAGTAGTTCCCCACATTCATCCGGACGTTTTTAGTTCCAAATCGCTTCAAGTCGATCATGTTCGTAATCTCGGCCATACCACGGGATGAGGCTCTCTCATTGTGGCAGGCGTCTCTAAGAAGGTTTGCTGGCCAAGTTTACCCTGGCAACGACCTGCGAAAGGTCGCTAGTCAGCGAGCGACTTACCTGAGTTGTATTTGCATGCATAAGGCTACCAGGATAATCGGTGGTTAGGAGAACACGACGCCCTGCCCTCTCATGCATGCTGACTTGGTAACCGTTTTGGTAACCGCAGAGGTCGGAACTTACAGCTGTATTCCAGCCACCCCACAAACCGATGGTGAGTGGCAGTGACATAACGTTGTCCAAACATGGCATAAGTCTTCAGCCGCACCAATGAAACGCCATCGAACCGTTTTCCTGTATTCAATGTGTCACCGGGTAACACGAGAGTCATTCTGTGAGTCCGAAATCCAAACAACCAGGTATATTTGCGCGGACTGCAGGGCCGCTAAGACATCGTGGGCTTTGGTCTGTCGTGAACACGAGCTGTGCACCAACTCAATGGGACTTCGGCTGACGGCGGTCTCAGTGGAAGCTTGGAAGATTGTCTATACTACTGTCCTAGCATGACAGCGATAAACAAGCTTCCTTGGGCGTATTGTTGAGAAACTGTACAATGTTGCGACCCTGCACTGTAGCAAGGATTATCTTACATCATCCCGAGAGTTGCGCGTGTATTGGGACGCGCTGACCAAACTTTCCACCTCTTTGCACGCGACAGAACTGTAGTAATGAGAGTTGTGCATGGCGCGGACTCTCCTCCGTTTGTTTGCTGTCCTTGGGCGCATGGCCGGTCTCAATCAATAGCTTTGAGCGTTTGAACCGGCCACTGTCAGGAGCTAAGACGGTGGCTTGCAGGCGTGTTTATTGAAAATCCAGGGTGTTTCCATATCGTGAACTTTTCGGCGCATTGCAATTGGCGGACTCATTGGAGGCTGGTAGTGTCCCAGCCAGACTGCTGCAACGTTCGCATGCCTCGCTACCCCGCGTTACCCCGATCAGTGAGCAATCGCAGTAAGAATCAGAGTTTTCCTGACTGTCGTTGTACGACCGGCTGCGCGTCAGCTTACGGCAGCTGTAGATAGTTCCTGCAGCAGCTGCCGCCGCCGTTCGGAAAGTCATTAGCTGATTGCGGCTGGCCCCATCCTAGCAAGGACGCCCAGCCGTATCGTGCATCGCAGTCAGATTTGGGTTCCAGACGACCGTTGTTGTGGTGTTCGGGCGAGCAAGAGCTGCCGCGCACACCTGCAGTTTAGCTACCCGGCGCTTCGTACAAGCGTCCGCGAACGCGTAAAGGTTCAGCGGCAGGCTCCACCCTGCATACGCGCGAGCAGTAAACCTTCACCAATCTCACCAGGTCATGTCTTGGCCCACCAGCAGATCGCGGCCTTGGTCCGGCCCAGTGCGAAGTTCGGCTTGCGATCAGGAAATAGAGGTCTCTTAACAGCGCAAAACTTGCAGAGGGTTGCCCTGGCGATCAAGCCCGAACTGCGGCGTAACGAAGCACCATGCATAACGACTTGTTCAGTATGACGTCAGTATGGGGGTTCGTCGCATGCTCTTCCTGAGCCGAGCTCGATGGGGCCTGATGCCTTCCATGTTCGGGGTTCCCTGTACCGTCGTGGCGGCACCTCAACGTCCGTCAGATGTCGCAGTGCCTTGCTCAGTGATGGAAAGTTCTTCGAGCACAGAAATTCCGGCCCTGCGCATCCGCTACGAATCGCGCAAAGGTATGTGTTGTATTGGTGTCACCAGAGTGTTGTGTCGCAGATCAATCGGTCGTGTCTGATGGTAATATCCTTGTGTATTGAGGCCGGGAGCAGACGCGCTGTCATTTCCATCAAAACACTGTGCGCCAGCCACGCGGAAAAAAGCAGGCTCGTTGCAACGCGACTAATCGTCGTCATCACTTTCTGATCCACTATCCCAGCCTTCATCGTATTCTTCCGCGAGGACTTGTAAGCCGTTGCATAGCGCTTCCTTTTCTTCGATGCCGCCCATTCGCTTGACGATCTGCTCGACTGCTCGAATCTGATCAGCGACAGTGGTACTTGTCGTCAGCCCCGTATGTACAGCAAGCTTAGTGGAGTGACCGGACCCTACGTCCAGCATCGAACGAGGAAAGCTGTCAAGCAAAGGAAAGAGTAGCGGTGCAGCAAATCTGAAACGCGTCAGCCTGAATTCCTCGTTTCGCGCCCAATTTGCAAGCGCAGATAATACGATATGCGCATCGACGGCGATGAAGTGACACATACCTTTGCACTGCTGGTCCACTATCGAACCTGTCATGAGGATCACGTTCGTTGTCTTCAGACAGGGCCCACTCTCCACGAGAAGCCTCCGCTCGCCCAAAAACGTGGTCTTTCTTTCCTTTCCTGGTAGCCGTTCTGTAATCGCGAGTGAAGGTATCAATGTCGAAATGGCTTAGTCGATCGTCGCCCTCACTTGTCTGCCTTGATGTCATGGAACCAACCTTTTCCGCTTTCTCGGCTTCATCGAAAGCCTTATCTGACAGTACCTCCGGATCTGCAGCACTCATCTCGAGCTTCGCTATACGTCGTTTCCCGGTACTGTTGATAGTGTTTTCCAAGTCCTGAAGCGTTCCGCGTCCGCCCAAAGACGCTCTCAGACGTGACGATATGGTCATGCTTTCCAGACCCATGACCTGTAAAGCTGCAACATGCCAGGGAGAAGTTGCATCTAACGATAGATAGCCCGGTAGTTTAGCAGGGCTGTTCGACATCGGTACGTACACTGACGACTGTTCTCCAAGTATTTGAAGAGATCGCGCAGAATTCGCGACTTGCTGTATGCGTCTTTCCTGCTTTATGTTAGTCTGTAATTCCTCCAAAACCCTGGATATGAACCTACTCGAGGGGTCGATGAGTTGGCGCCATGGTCACCTAAGCCCCACGTCCAAATGCTCATCTTGCCGTACTCGTCTCTCAGCCTCTCGAGCCATCCCGAGGCCCAACCGCCCCAGGCGTCATCAACACCCGTGAAGATCTGGAGCCCTTGAATGCCATCACATTCTTCGACGAATGGTCGTAGATCTCTGTCAACCAGATCAACTTCCCTTTCAAGCTTCTCGAAAAGCTCCATGCCTACGTCCCAGTTCTCAAAGGGCATGAGCTTGTCGTTGACGTCGAACTCCGACAGCTGAACAATGGATTTTGGATGGTAGTAGACACGGCTATAATCTGACCAGTACCTGACAGACGATGTACTGAGTGGAGGAGGCTGTAGGCCGGCATCGAGGTGCTCTTGATAGGTGGATTGTGGGATAGTCTCTGTTGCACGCTGTACAATAGGCTTCGATGGCCAGACACCGTTCTGATCCAATATGCTTCTGTCGTCTTCGGCCTCGTATAGCGCATTGATCTTTCTCATGCTACCAAAAGCACCTTTGAGATCGTATATGAGCGTCCTTGGCGTGAAAGTATCGGACCCATCTGGAGCAACACCTGGCCTAAACAGTATGTCATGATTCACAGGTGACTCTGGCTCGGGCGGGTATGTGAAGTAGGACTCCTGCGAAAATATTAGATGAGACGACGGAGCGCCAAGAATTCACAACCTACTTGTGTGTTCCAGAAGTGAGTGCCTAGGTAGTTGCTCTGCTTGCCGAACTGCAAAGTCACGATTTCGTGCATGGCGACAAATGAGGTGTAGTCTGTTCAAGGAACGGGGTAAATACACGATGCCTTGGTGTTGATGTGAGAGCGAGAGATGAGTTGGCTGGCGATGGTGCAGACGGAGATAAACGGTGATTGGTGAGATCAAGCTCTGTCATTGCCCCGCACGTGCACACGCGATGAGGAAAGAACGACTCCACCACGTTGTTGACAACGACCTGTGGCGCGACCAACGAAAAGGCCGTGTCTTCGTAAACGTTTCCGCAGTGTAAAGCAATGAGGTGGTTGATTTACATACAAATACTCGATCATCCATTTCAACTCACTTAGCCCATGAGCTGCAACTGATCCGTTGGCGGCCATCTCGTCTGCGCAAAGCTCAAACACCGCTTGATACTCTGCAGATACTTCCGCGTCATCTCGTCACTCATGATATGCGCCGCATTCTTATCGCTCTCGTGCAGCTTTTCTCGCGCGCTTCTCTCGTGAATACCCACCATGGTAACACCAATAGGCCACGCCGCCTTGCCGATACTGAGACGTAGATAACCATCGTTCGCGTCGACGTATCTTCGCTCCTGTGCAGCGTGCACAATTTCCACAACGGGCTCGACGATACTGTCTGGAAGGTCAAACTTCTCTAGCTTCTTGAACAGTGGTCGCATGTTCTCGCGCGCTTGTACCATGGCTGCGTAGGCTTGTTTTCCTTGGTAGCTCTCTTTGACTTCGGGGTCTCGACGTAGGAGCGTGAGGTCCCATTCTTTCAGCACCATGGTGAAATAGCTCGCCAATTGTCTGAAGAGGAACTCGCGGCCCTCCTTGTCCTTGGGTACCTGGGGGCTGACCTTCATGTCCTTCTCCGGCACGAGTTGTAGTGTTGTGGGTATCGGACCGTCCGTCATGATGGCTGCTAGGCTGTCTGCGCCGACGCGCTTCTTGTATCGCTTCAGGCGTTGTTTGTGTGTCTCGCCGAATAGCCGCGCTGGCTCATCGAGGGCTCTTAGCTTTGCGACTAGTTCTTCGTCGTCGATATCTTCGTCTTCGGGGACAGGTGTGCCGTCTCCTTCGCCGTCCTTCTTCTTAGGCGGGAGATCAGGGAGACCTAGCCGCTTTCGCCGCTGTCTCTCTTCTGCCTCTTCCTCTTCTTCCCTTATGCGTCTTGATTCCTCGGCCATGCGCATGCGCTTTCCCCGACGCTCGGCCTCCCTCTCGGCTTCATCTTCTTCGGCTTTGCGCTTCTTCTCGTGACGTTCTCGCCGTGCCTTCTCCGCGGCTTCTTGTTCGGCGACGTATGCGGCTTGCCGTTGCGCTTCGATTTCGCTGCGCTTTAGGTACTTTTTCTCGGTCGGTTCGGCTGGTGAGGCTGTGTCTTTGCCCTTTTTGATGTGTGCGGACATCAACTTTGCGAAATCCATGTTGGCGACTGTGATGTTCGGGGTCTAAAGTGAGTCAATGTGTCGAAGATGAGTCAGTGTTGGTTGCGACGTGGAGTCTCACCTGCGCTGGAAGGTACGTGCCGAGGAACGACGCTAGTGGGAGCTCTCCGCGTCCCGGTCGCGTTCCTTCTCCCCCGAACTCTCCAAACACATTCACATCTTGCGCCTGACGTCACCTCCTCACGACTTTCCCAGCGAGTTGTCGCTACGTGCCTGCCAATCTCGAAGCATCTTCATACATTGACTAGCCTGGCTATCCACAAGGCTGCAGACCTCACAATGGCTGCTCCCGCGAAGATTGACCGTCAAACAACGACGCCCTTCCTGTTGCGCCTCTTCTTCAAGCAAAACTCATTCCATAGGTGCGCATTTCCATAGTTATGTAACCGTATGAAGCGAACAGAGTACTGATAAGCCAAAGACTGGACGAGTTCGATCCGACACTACCACGTCTCCCGACCAACGTCCAAATCTACACATGGCAGAGCTGTAGTCTGCGCGAGCTATGCACACTACTCCTGAGCGCAGTACCAACATTACTACCGCAGCCGTACGCCGGATCGCGCATCGCATTTCGACTCGTATACCCAGACATCCAAGGCTCAAACCGACCAGGCGCGCCAGGACGATTCATATCACGCGACATTGGCTCCGTGATTATAGGCGCGCGACCAAGAGATGAAGACATTGATATGGATGGCGTGGAGGGAGGAAGTGTCACAGAGGCTCTCAAGCAGCTTGACGGCGACGCAGACAAGACACTGGGGGACGTCAGATTTATGATAGGCGACTATGTGGCATGCGCTATACTTCCCCCGCTACCCGACGGCAGTGTACCGGCCGCACCTCCGCCACTATCTGGACCGGGTAGAGGACCGCCTTCAGGACCGTACGGCGGGCGGCCACGCGAGAACGGCTTCGGGGGACGGGGAGACTATGGCGGCTTCGGCAGAGGTGGTAGGGGTGGTGGAGGCAGATTCGACGATCGAAGATTAAGTGGAGGTGGTGTGCCGTTTGGTGAATGGAGAAGAGGTGAAGCGCCGCCAGATCGAGAGCTTGGCTTTGGAAGAGGGGGCAGAGGGGGACGAGGAGGTGGAGATGACTGGCGCGATCGAGGCAGAGGACGGGGACGATGGTAGTGCAAACCTCTGACTTTGAGTATATGACGCAGTTGCGGAGACTCAGAGAAGGTTCGGCGCCGCAAAAGCCATGATGGCGCCCAAGCAAGCAGCTTTACGAAACACCAAGTCACCATTTGAAGCCGGTGAGTCACTGTGACTGCTCGTAGGATGAGTTAACATTGAGGTTGACGGATACATCGTAGCATCAACCAGTCTATCGAGTCGTTATCAAGCTTCGAATTCCTCTCCATGCTTCAGCAGCGTGTGATATCCCCTCCCTTCGCCTCCTTGTCGCCGTAAAGCCTACCACACAAACTCGCCCTAGCGAACTGTTCCGTCATTGTAGCCACGAAGTCTACCATACGAACTCGCCTTCCCAAAGTCTCTGCTCGTTGTAGCCACAAGATCCACAGTATGACGTTACTGTTTGGAAGACTTCTCGGCTTCGATCTGCTTCAATAGCTTTACATGGGCGTTCACTACGTCCGGCTCAGCTGAACCTGGGAAGCGTACCTCCTTCGTCCCCATGAAGTAGACTTTAGTGATGTTCAGGTCACCGTTTTTCTCGTCGACAATCTCGTATCCCTGAAGGCACGAGGACTCTTCACTTCCGTCGAACGAAAGTGTGCGGAGAAGATCTACCGACGTGCACATCAATACCAGTTCGACATAGCGGCCATCAAACTCACCGGTAATCCGCCTCTTCAGTCGCGCTACCTCTTCTTTGTCCTTGTCGTCCTTGTCCTCCTGGCTCAACGTGGGCTTTTTATCGATAGCGGTCGGTGTTTCGGATTCTCTCGAGGGCATATGCAGTGTTTGGAATAGGGTATATGGGTATTAAAGGATGCATGGTAGCGGGCGCAGTGGTTTTGATCATGGTGATGAGTCTTTTGGTGAGTCTTTCGGTGTGAATATGTGTATGTGACATTGCTTGGAAGTGACTGCGACTGACTCTCGTCACTGTAGCGTGAAGGATATCGACGGACATACGAACGATGTACATGAGCTATCACAGGATCCAGCAGCATACATTGGTTCAAAGACTTGTTGAGCTGCGAACCCAGGTCCTACTAGAAGTATACGAACGAGGTTGAGATGACGAGGCCGCCCTGTTCAAAGTCCATGTACGCGCAAACTGCCTGGTATTTACAGCCTATCTTCAACGGACAATGGTTTGTATTCCTAAACATCAGGATGAATGATTCGATTTCAGCTTGGCGAACTGATGTCGATATCTCATAAACATGGCGTAGTGGCGATGAGATGTGTGGTGCATGTAGCAAGTGTTGTCCCAATTCGGTTAGTACGATCTCGTCTAACAAAAGCTGGATTTCCGTACGTTGCAGAGGACACTTCACCACGACAATTCACGCGCAGTGAATATATCCGCAGCGTGTACGTTGGCGCTCGCACTTATAATATGGACAAGACCTATCATTATCAAGCGCTTGATCGTTGCCTCTCTCAAATACGGATCTTGAGTCTGCTTCCGGCATCTGATCGTGATGCCCCACTGCGAGGCAAGCTCCGCACCGAACAGTTCTCACCGACTCCGCCAACTTATGAAGCCATTTCGTATGTGTGGAGAGAATGGAACGGAGAAGAACTGCTCGAAGTGGATGGTAAGGGACTAATGATAACCTGCAATCTCGCTCACGGTTTGAGACGCGTACGATGTGAAGACCGGACACGAGATCTGTGGATAGATGCGGTGTGTATAGACCAAAGCAATCCAGAAGAGAAGTCTCAACAGGTTCAAAAGATGCATGAAATCTACACATCGGCGTCAAGGGTGCTTATCTGGCTGGGGACCATGGTACTCTCGGATCAGGTGGAGCGGACGGATCGCGAGCTTCGCAGATTGCGGATGAGTGACGAAGATGCGAAGGACCATATCAATCACGCCATGGACTATCTAGAACGCTTGCAACAGCAGGGTTTTGAGGGTGTCGAGGATGAAGAGTTCGACATTGACGAAAAACTCGACAAGCTGTTCAAAAGCCAATGGTGGAAGCGGGTTTGGACCATCCAAGAGGGTGTGGTAGCCAACGAACACTCGATCTTACTTTGGGGGCCTCGAGAGATCTCGTGGGCCTATCTCATTAACCTAGTGGAACGTGCGAACTTGTTGCATGAAGAGAAACATCGCCCAATACGTTGGCAACATCCAGCTTCAGACTTTGTACGGGTCTATCGGCACTACCATAGCTCTGGGACGATACCCTTAGAGGACCTCATATACGCTTCGTATGGGAGATCTGCGTCCGATCCTCGGGATTCCGTATATGCTCTTCTTGGACTGGTAAAGAGACAAACCCATGAAACTTTCGCGCCTGATTATACGCAAAGTGTAACATGGGCATTCGAAAGAGCCGTCGTCAGCGTTATCACAGAACGGCAAGACCTCGAATTCTTGTTGAACATTGCGGTGCGGCGATCGGAAGTGAATTGGACTGAGAAGCCTACTTGGGCCCACGATTTCGCAGATAACTCACGCCTGCTGTCCAACCACCTCAAGGACTATCTGTTTCGCCGCTACGACCTCGTGCAGGAAGGCGCAAGCACTGGACGAAAATTTACTGGCGTTCAGCATGACGAGCAGGCGAGTACTATCAAGATCACTGGCACCATCGTTGGATCGGTCGCAGAATCCCAGATGATTTTTGCCGATTGCTACAGTCAATTGGCCAGGAAGAAAGATAGTGCTCTCTTATACCAGCTCTTTCTCCGTCAGCACTTGAATGCATTCGTGCCATGGCTTTTACAGACACTACAAGACTTTACTCATATCGCTCGAAAAGCATGGAGCAAGCGCTTCTCGCCGGACGAGATCAACGCAAAGATAGAAAGAGGGGACGTTTGGCGTGTCGCTTTAGATGGACGGAGTATGGACAACCTTAAGTCGCGCATCAAGCCACCGATGCCCAAAGCTCTCGTGGATGAATGGGCAGTCCTCCAGCGCTATTCAGCGCTCGATACCTGGCGACATATGCTTTCTCAGGAAAAGAGCGGTCTGGCCGAGGATCCAGAATCCAGCATTGCGAAGACATTATACCGCCATATCGTAGCCATTTTTAGTACACACCCACACTGGAAAGGGTGCCTTTTCACGACGACAAGCGGCTATGTTGCATCTGCGGGTATGAAAGCTCAAAGCGGTGATGTGGTGTGTATCCTCTTTGGATCTCTCCTACCACTGGTTTTGAGACCACAGAACGATGGAACGTACATCATCATCGATGCTGCCTACGTGGAAGGAATAATGGAGGGGGAATTCCTCGAAGACAGGTCAAGCTACACGGATACAGAGTTCGTCATCAGTTGAGTGGCTTTAGTGAAAGCTGTGGCATTCCTGGAAGCTGCCTCCAGGTTTTAGGCCTGGCACTTGAGAGGTCACCGTTTCACGGTGTATCTTCCGAATTTTCGTAGCGTCAAATCCTCTATATTGCGTAGCTAAAGTGCCATCGCGCCTGAGCGAAGGACAACATGGGTCTGTCCCGAATCGTGAACGCAGCGAATCATCGCAACATCGATGCGCCCGAATCTGTCATTCGACTCCAGCAGCACTCTCATGCCGTAAAGCGGTACATAATAGACCACACCCATCACTGGCCTACCCGTCGGCACGCGAACGTCCTTCAGGATCCAAGAAACGTCTCCCAGCTCATGGTCATTTCCACCTCCATCAACATCATCTCAACGTATTGTATCACATTAGTCGTCATGCGGTGGTAATAATAGCACTGTTGGCGTGCTGCAAGCTGAGGTGGTGTGTTGGACCTTACGATTGAGGACGAGCAGGTGTGGAGGCGAAGCAGGCGGTGTCGCATGCACGCCCGCCCATACACACATGAGCCATCCATTGCAGCATCAAGGGACAGTAAACGTCATCGCACCTCCAGCAAGATTGTTGGTTCTATTGTTAAGCTCCAGTTCACAGCTTAGCAGACATCATTGTTCTAGAAGGCTGGAAACTTGGAGTCGCACAGTCCACTTCCTAGCGTTGATAAGCTGAGAGGTCTGGAAGACCACACGGCTGAATCGACCACTACGACTGGCAGCCACTACCGGCATTCCTCCACCAACTCTGCTCGGGCCGCTGAACGGTCGACTGCCCGCCTGCATGCGTAGCATGGAACGTCTTTGCAAACGTCTACGCAAGGGCTTTGTCCTTTCGTCAGTGATGCGTCTATCGACCGCTTTCCTGCAAGCGAGGAGACGTTGATCAGACGATCCGTACTACACGCTAGAGGGGAAGGAAGTGCGCAGGATCGTTACCTCGTTGAGGGGTAGACGCCGTCTACGAAGGCGTGACGAAACGGGTGCGCGGCAATCCCGGCAATCACAGCGGAAGCTAGCGGGGAGTTGGATGATGATGTTGCAGGATGCATCGAAGTAATCATCATGGCTCAATGAAGGTGCGACACGAAATCTACACCGCATGTCGCGCGAGGTACTGATCGCCAATACAGCACAAGCTACCTAGGTAGTGGTGTGTAGCAAGTCGACCCATGTACAGAGGCTTCATGTGCAGATGCTGCCTTCTACCTGGTGGCCTTGGATTTGGGCGGGGCACAGACATACTCAGCCAGTCAAGATTGGTGTGATGCGTTCGATTCGATCATATCTCGATTCGAATCATGCAAGAGCTTGGGCCTTGCTGCATCATGCTCAGCGCATGTCTGGGGCTCAATGGAAGATTGGAAATGTGCGCGTGCCCAACCATCATTCTGATGGTGTTCAAACCTCATCCAGAAAGCCCGCATACTGATTGAAGCCATCGTATGCAAGGGCAATGATGAGTTGAAGCTACGGTCGGTACCTGCCTCAACGCAAAGGGTCGGCAGTGTCCTATCTAGCCCCGGGCCGAACGGTGAAGCGGGTGTTGTGTCGAACGATGAACGTCCAATCACTGAAATTCGCTGTTGTAATCTGTAAGGCAAGTTTCAAGTGTGGGGTAGTGGGTCATCTGCCAGCAGGTAGCGCAGAAGCGCGGTCAGTTCGGATTGGGAAGGCGATATAGGTGAGCTGCCCATATTTTCGACGCTTTGGGACATATTTTCAACAGAAACTGTACGTCTACGGCAAAGTTGTTCTACATCAGGATGTGCTTGTTGTTGGGTTCTTTTCTGGGGGTGTGAAGGACGTGTTGGGTGTCATCGTTCTTACTTGATCTTTGGCGTCTATAATATGTCTTTTTAGCGTTTTCATGTCAGCAAATTTGTCTAGACAAAGCGTTTCGTGGGTGACCAGAATCAGACGCCATCCTTTGTTCCTCCTACGGTGTATCATGGTGTGGCCCAGAGGCGCTCTTGCCCCCTCTTTCGCCAGACTGATCCTATCTACGTGCATTCTTACAGTCTTCGCAACCCATATTTCTCCAAGATACCCACAACGAGCTGCACGTATAGACATGCGACTACAGCGCCAGTGACGTCGCCGTTGGAGTAGATACCCTGTCATTCTCTACTACAAATGCATCCTACTCCTACAACAACTGTGCGAGGCCCTACTTTCGTATGAGACTACTCTGCGTGCATGAGTGAGCCCTCAGACTAGGCGGTTAATGCGGGTGAATTGCAGATTCTAATCTGAGAAGGGGTGCTGCGCCGGGTTGTGGCTTGCTGTGCCGCACTCTCGTTGGCTCCTCTAAGCGCTGCGGCGCGCGGAAAACTGATATGCCTTCCCATACGTCGATTCGAGCGGCGCACGAACCGCAATGGCAGACCAGTGTCTTTTCTTTCACCGCGATTATGCTGGTCGATCCAATGATGTTGTTCCGGTGAGCATGCATTCCCAATCTCAACGCATTCTCGAGGTTGAGGTTGGGGAGATGCAGACTTTCAGCGATTACAATTTCGCTTTGCCAGATGCGGGGAGACAAGTATCGGTGAAGGACCTGCAATCTGGATTGGTATTCCTCCCATCGTAAGATCGCATCTGGAATCGTAAATCGTACGACACTAACGTCCACATACAGCGTACAGGACACCTTCAGTCAGAGATCATCCTTCGATCGTGGTCAGTGCGCGGGAACTTGTCTTCCTGGAAGTTCACTCCTGCTTTCGCCAGAGCATTGACAGCTTACCTAGGCATCCCTCACAGGGTACAACCCTGCTGCCATGCAGTGTGCTCATCTATCCGGCAAGTCAGAGAGCTAGCTAAAACCGCACGTCTCTCCTCTCCACGGAATCTAACGAACCGGGCGTTTTCCGCTGACAAGCACCTGCATATCGCCTCTCCCTGTCGTCGGGGCTGTGTGTAATCGGTGAGGGTGCCCCCAATCTTTTTCTGCGAATAAAGGTGATTGGCTGTATGTGATCTTCTGACCGATGTTTATTCTTTCCATGCATGTTCGATCGAGGAATCAGTTCAGAATGATGCATTAGCGTGTAGTCGGATCAAGCTGTCGCAGTCGTCGATGATTGCCATGCTGGGACGACTCGCTAGGCGCAACGAGAGATCCTGAAATCCAACCTCGGTGTTAGGGGCCGGATAACGAGTAATGCTAAGCGAAGCGCCTCATGAGGCGTTCTTCGACTGGTCGTTAGGTGGGCGTTTTCAAAACTCCGTTTTGGGCCTTTCAGGTGTCACACCTAGCAGAGTCCAGAGTGCAGCAGAATAGCAGGGTGTTCATTAAAATTTTAAGTTCATTCATACAGCTATTCGCGCTAAAGAGATCTATGAACAGTGGAGAATTAGAAGAAATGGTACAGAAGCATGCCGAAGCACGACGATGACTTGCCTCCCCAGCGCCAGGTACCCTCAAAAAGTAATGTAAAATAAGAAGAAGAAATCATGTAAACATCATCAGCAGTGACATGAAGCCCACTACTTTCAATCAAAGCTTCGCTCTCATGTTCCTTTCCTTCAGCAGGTTCAGTTTCATCTTGAGACGTCTGATGAGCGGCCGCTCCTTGGGACCGAGAATTGCCTTCAACTCGGGAATGCTCATCTTGTTGTTCTTCCCTGCTCTGCCTCCACGGTTCACGTGCGTCCAGTAGTGATCGCGAAGGTTGTCGCCCCTAGAAAAGGTCTTGGGACACACTTTGCAGAAATGGCACCTATCATTGCCATGGACAGTCCTGACGTGGCGTCGAAGGTGTTCCGGTCGTTGGAATCTTTTAGGGCATGGGACTCCAGGATGATCCTTGTCGTCTAGAGGACATTGCCAGTGCCTTACGTCAAGCGTGTGGTGAAGGGGATACGAAGCAGGATTCTCGCCCCATTTTCCGAGCTTCATGACGTTGGCATTCGCTCCAGACCGCCGGGAGGACGAGTATGACGAACCGTGCAACGAGGCATCATCATCACTCTCAGAGTCTTCGGATTCTGAGTCGCTTTCCTTATCACTGTGTCCAGCGTCACTAGCCAGTTCCTTCTTCAAGGGCCCTGGGTTAGCAACCCTGGCAGTAGCGAAAGGAGCTGGTGCGTGGTAGGGAATGTATGCCGGGGCTACTGAAGGGCCAGAGTGAGGGACGTATTGCTGAACCGGTTGCAGTGACATCTGCTCGCAGGCTGGACCACCGTGGTAAGGCAACGAAAACTGTTGCGAGCCCCATGTGGGAAGATCAGGGTAACTCGGTCTCCAGACATGTTCTGGTTCTGCTGCCCAGGCTTCGTGGTTGACTGGAGAGCGAACATGATGGAATGCCGGGCTTTCGACGTTATCGTACATTGGCATGCCGGTGTAAGGTGGCGTGGGAAGGCTCTCGTTGTGGCTTATCGAAGAACTTGTGGACATCGGACTGCCACAACCTGGTCCCTCGAGTAGCCATGGATCGAAGGCGTCTATCGGAGCGCTCAATGATCGCGTAGTTGATGTCTCGCGAGCAAGGTGGTGGAAAGACATCCGTTCATCGTACGATCCGTTACCATGCTTCATGGGGATAGGCTCATGCGAATCACATCGGGAGAGATCCTGCGATCCAGGATAGTCCACCACGTATTGGTAAGGGCTCGAAGTGAAGGACTGGACACGTCGTTGCTCCATGATGGCGAGGTAGGACTAATGCTCAGTCAGTGATGCTCAAAGGTGTCGAGTACATAGACATACTGTGTAGGTAGAATATAAATATGCAATGAACAATGTGAGAGTCGTATAAAGACAAGAGTATGGCAGAGTGCTTGGTGGATGTGAGACCTGAGGTTGATTGTTACACTGGCAGGACCTCGCCAATATAATATAGATCAGATGCAATAGTGAGCGCTCAACCATGCCACAGGCTCCGAGGAGTGGTTCATAGGGTTCAGCAGAGAAAGGAATGCTAACGATCGGTGAAAACGAAGACCCAGCAGGTTGGTACCTGAGCGACTTGGCGTACTCGATGCCAGCATGCCGCTGCGTGCGTGCACAGCCTGACCGCGAACGAACAACGGCTCGAGCTAGCATGGGTAGAAGAGCTAGTGTACGGCGTAGTCGAGCACTTGAGTCTTGAACGCTTCGGGCTTTGTTAGACGACCGAAGTTTTGCAGGCATGTATCCTAGTCGCAAAGTGCCTCATGTTTTTCTTGTTAGCTGCTCTTCATCGAATTCCAGTATCTTGATCAAGGCCCCCTCCGACAGACGCACGCTTCTAAGATGGTGGTTGGTAGGCACCCTTTCAAACGTGTACAGCAAGCAGCAGGGGCTAAGCTTTCAGTTGGCCACGAAGATCCATCTGATCAGGGTCTCGATGTGGGTGTGGTGCGCTCGCCTGGTGGCTTTTGCTCAACCGTTATTTAGCGTGGGGCAGCGTCAGATACGTGCTTTGACGTGTGGCAAAGATGGTTCGAGCGCCCAGAGTGCGGATGTTGTATACAGCTAACCGTGGTGAGTCCTTAGGAATGCAGAAGACGCACGCCTGTGACGAAGATAGAAGTGTTGGGTTTGACAGCTGGTTACTGGTTGCTGCTGCAGGGACCTACCGTCGCTTACCAATTGGGGTAGACGAACCTGGGCTTCCTGCATTGAAGGCCGTGCTCAACCCAAGCTCTTTGATGCTGCGGCGAACTTGTTTCAAAGGCGTATGCTACAGCCACACATACTATTTGCAACTCCACCTATTCTAGATGGTGTTAGAAACCAATTCTCACCACGATAGCTGGCGGCAATGGTCAACGTGGGAGTGTCTGGTCCTCTACATCTCTCGAGCTAGTTGGCATCTCACCAACGCGTCGTGCTATGATTAAATCCTGGTCGTGACCTGTAACATGTTGAATCCCAAAAGGTGTGGAGGTCTAACTGTCTGTACTGAATTGAGCAGTAGCCGCTGTGCCATAAGCGCTCTTGTTATAATGTTTGGCCAGTTCGAGTTGGAAACCTGTAGAGTCAACGTGAATGATACTATATTTTGGATCGTTATGAGGTACAACCTGGCAGTCCCATGAGACGCAGTTTGTGAGATACATGTCTCCACCGTAGTTCTGACCTGAAAGGAATCACTGCAATCTTGCATAAGGTGACGATGCGATACGAGCTGCAATGCGGCACAGTTTGGGGGCTCCATCATCGTAGCGGAGATCGTTTCGAGTCAGCAGCTGATCGACACTTTACAACCCCAGCTTGATCTCATCTTCAGTCGCGGAAGCCCAACTGAGCGGCGTATTGGCCGCCTTTTCCTTGGGCCACGACAGGGAGTCGAGGTTATCGACGTACGTTGTGTGCGAAATGAACCAGCCAAGTTCAGCTAGATTGTGTACATGAGTCCCACACCTTGTCAACTTCTGGCCTAGAGTTTGAGTAGCGGACCAAACTACAAAGACTGTAAAAGCGGGAGCAGTGGGTCTTTGGGCTTGGATGACATCCGGCCCCAAGTATCGTATCGAAGGACCCAGTACCAAGATGGCAATTTCGAGCGAATGCAAAGAATTGGTCTGAGCAGCCGCGGGGGAAGCGCGTGCCGCAGGTAGACTAAGCTTAGCTCCCTGAATCGTCAGCCGAAAGCACTTACCCTGGACGTGACGGTGAGTCGACCAGCTTGAGTGGTCGATTATTCGAGACGATCATGCGTCCTCCGCCACTCACAAGTGTTTGATCTGACGGCATTCAACAGGAGCGCGGCTCGTGTATTGACACTCGCGAGAGGCGGTAGCCTCGTCACTGGCCAGTCGACGCCACGCATGAACCGGCCCATCACGTGTGTGGGCTGCTCTAGATTTGTTGCGAGCGTTTGACTGCACTCTCCACCTTCCGCTTTCAGCAAGAACGATAAGACGATATCTCCGTTGACGCTAACGGGAATTATTCGAGGGGAATGCATCGACAGAAGGATTCCGTTGTGGTAGGGCCATGTTGAGCCATCCCCTGCGAGGCGTGCTGAATTTGTGCGCCTGAGAGGCTCTTCCCACACGAATTAAGCCTAGATGTCAATCGACGACAGGACAGATTGTTGTCAGGGCTGATTGTCCATCGAATAGGCGATGAGCAGTAGCAGCGAGATGAACTTGTTAAGGAGTGACTTTTCTTGGGCGATCGAGCAGTAGCTGAGCACAGGAAACTAGCAGTGTATCGGTACCAGCGAGAAATGACGCGTGGTGCTGTGATATCGGAGGGGTACAGAGTCCTTTCGGAATAACTCCGTGCTCTAGCGTGTATACACCTGCGCATCTGAGAAGATTCCCAAGAATTCGGATGTGCCGTATGACTACATGGATGGCTTGTCAGCATCTGATCATGACTCGTCTTGAACATACAAGGTAAAGCGAAGTTTTGTAGACTGGCCCCAAGCCATCAGACGCAACCGAAGCCACGAGCTCCTTACCCCCGCATTGATACCAGCCAGTGCGGAATGCTAAAGAGTGCACTGTCTGTTACCGCATCCCCGACAAGACAGTTTTATCCCCGCTGCACATCATCGCGTGACAGTCCAGGATTGGTTGGTGATGTGACGTGATGGTCAGAGCTGCATACGCGCGCTTAAATGAAGGATCGCGACTTCGTGACGAATTTGAGGCCGAAATTTCGCTTCGCTGCAGCGAACCTAAGTTGGTTGAAATCGATCTCAGTAGGAGCTGTTGCTGTTAATTGATCCAGATGGGGTAGATAGAGCGATTGGCGACGTGATCGCGATGATGGGAAAGACGGAGGCTCCGAGTGAGATTAGCGGAAGGCTGGGGTACGGTACCAGATGGCCTAACGGGCGATGCCAAGCACACTAGCCTCGAACGGAAAGGACCTCTTCGCACGCAACAATCCATGGATCTGGCTGTGCGCACCACCGGAGCTGTTCCCACCGGCTGATCTTTCTGTTCGCATTCCGTCACGCGGCATGCGCGTTTCCAAGCCAGATTTTGACTTGACACTCTAAGCGCAGCCTATAGGGGTCTGTTAGTACTACATGACATGGCTGATGTACCAGACTGCAGAACTTCGTCACGATAGAGTGCTCCCTAATATCGAGTCGTCCATGCCGTGGTTGAGAAGACGCGATGCCATTACAGAGAAGTCCAGTGTCTCGCACGAGGTGCTAAATGACGATGCGGGTGGCTCAGCATATCTCGATCGAGCTGAGCAATGTGATCAACATCCCCCTTTACTAATCACATATGTACTCCTTGACCCGATTCGCATGCAGCCATCCTCTGCGACTCATGGTCAATTGCAGCACTCTAGCAACTTGCATCAATCAGTTTTGTTTATTCCTCAAGCGCAAGAGCCCAGATTGGTACCGGCCTTGGAACTGAGCGATTTACTGAGGAACACCAACATGGGTGAACCCTTCAGTCGAACATCTTAGATTTGGAATCACCACCGGGTGTTTCTTGGGTTTGATTTGGAGTTTATCAGCTTGGTCATGGAACACGGCAATACTGGTGCGAACCACGTCAGCATTATCGAGAGAGATCAGGTTCCTGGAGTACACATCTGTCTGCGATGCACTTCCATCCCTTCTTCATCCACAAGCTCTCGAACACTCATCTCTATTCAAGAAGATGTTCACTCCGGGTCTTCCCAGATTTCCGGCAGTCAACAAAAAGCAATACTATGACAAGCGCCTCGCTGCCTCAATACCATCCACAGCTTTCCATCCCAACTCCTACCCAAGACCCCAGCACAAACCACACAAGACGACCTCGGGATGTTACATCAAGGGCGCAACAAAGCCAGTTAGGTACGTGCTCACCTGGGGGCACCTACTACCAAAACATGACTTCGTTACGAACTCGAACCCAACAACGCCGCGCACACGATGGCCCGCCCGTACCGTCCGTCGCGTCGCATCGCCTGTAGCCGCCTTCCGCTCCGCTCCACCGTTCACTCGCAGATCGCGACGCCCAGCGAACCTCTGTACGAGGGGGTAGCGCCGAGAGAAGGGCCGATGGGGACACGATGGACGCGACTGTTGGAGAAGGGCAGATGGCTTGGCGAAGACCAGCGCGGTTTCGTTGTTGTTACGACGAGATTGTGTGATGACGGTTGAGAGGCGTGTGGGTTTGTCAGGGCTGTTGAGACCACCGGCGTGAGGCTCATACACTTTGCCCAAGAAAATTCCGGCCTTTACATAGCACAGAGATATTGCATCGAACAAGTACAAATCCACACATAACAAGAAACGAAGCACCGTTTCCATGAATTTGATCTATTCTCATTGACTCTAGGTAAAAATGTGTAGGCGCCTCTATAATCTCACCGCGCCCCAGCCCCCATCCCAACGCCATTCCTCCTCGCATGGATAACAGCACAAAGACACCGCCCTACAGCTTCCAAATCACCGAGAAGCGTGACGTGCCCACGGTCGCTCGAGACGACACCGCCCCGAACCACACTATACCCAGTAGGCACCATGGCCGCACGAGCGAGTACCACACCGTCGCCGCTCGCAAAGGCAAGCTCGTCATACACGTCTGCGCGTTTGATGGCTTCCTTGCTTTCTACTTTTGCGCCGTATACCGTTGGTGTGGACTTGCCGTAGATGAGCGCGATGGGTGGGTATGCGTTCGACGTCGTGTGTTCGGGGCGGTGGTCAAGTTCCTGTTTGAAGGCTTTGACTTCAGCGAGGGTTCGCGCGAGGTACTCCACGGCTTTGTCGTAAGGGATCGTGACATCGGTCGCGGGGTTCGGCTCTTTAGAGGTCTCGATGTTGTGTTCGTGGCCCATCTGTGGTCCCATGCCTGCTTGTTCGGCGCTTCCTTCTGTGACGTTGTTCGCGGCGTTACGAGCTACGTCGGCTGCGTCTTTCGCGGTGCTGCTTTTGCGAGTGGAGAAGGTTGGGAGTGATGAGGAGACGGCGTTCATCAGGCCACTAACGCTGAAGTTGCTGTCTTTGGGTTGTTCGGGGCGGGGCAGAGGTGCTGCTATACATGGTGAGAGGCGGTGTTCTTTCCAGGTATTGACGTCGAAGAAGTCTACGGGATACTCTTCTTTCGTACGCTTGTTGATGAAGCACTTTCCATCGAGAGGCAGAAGAGCGTAGGATGTTCGAATGCTAAAGTTTACTTGTGCCGTAAGCACGCGTGAAGAGAAGAGAACATCGTCGCCGTTGCGGAATGGACCTAAGATATTCACACAGCGTTGAGGCACACCAGCATACACAACACCGGCTACTAGGTCGGGACGCTGGTTGATAGCGTGACGCGTGATTAAGCCGCCAAGTGAGTGCGCAACGATGACAGCACCTCGTTTCTCAGGAGGAACGCCTGGCTGATTACAGGGCAGCGACTCCAAGAATTGTATCATCCGTCGACTGAGGAAGTGCGGAGAGAGCCGCCAGTCGTAACCGTAGTTGTGGACCCTGAGTTTACCATCCTTGACATTGTCGCATGCATTAAGACGCTTGAATAGGCGCTTGGCTATATCGACGGGGCCAATATGGGTCAGCATGCCGCTGGGTATAATGCTCTCCTCCATGCGCTCATCCGCATCTGGGTCCAAGGGTACCTCCAAGTCTACCTTGCGTAGGTTCAATCCGACTTTTATGGGCACCCAGAGCTGTCGATGGGGCGGTTCTGCAGAGCGCAAGATGGAACCTCGATAGCCTCCCAACACGACCAAGTCCCCTTCAAGCTCTTGCAGAGCCTGTGTAAAGTATGGATGCGGCTCAAAGTCGCTGTCCCCACCCTTTGACGGCAGGCGTTTCTTCCTTGTCGAGTCGCGACGTGCTGCCGGTGCAGGCTCGTTTGCGCGGACATTGTCGGTTTCGCGGAGTCTAGACGCTATACTGGCATTGCGGGTTTTGAATATTTCGCTGCTGGACGATAGGTTGAAGTTTGGGAACGAAGGGCTTGGCAGCTTGAAATTCGAGTCTTGCCAGCTGTCTCTGAGGGCCTTCAGCCTACTGTTGACCTGCTCTTGGACGCTCTCAAAACGTGTGTCGTCGCCGAGCGAAGACGCGAAAGATCTTGTGCGGTATACGAGCAAAGAGCCCTCGGAATTGGACCGCCGTAACTTAGGTGCCGGTCGGTCGCTCGATATCTTAGGGGACGGCTGAAGGGTATCGGTGCTCTCGTCGCTGAATTCGCGCTGGGGTATCGGAGCGGTATTGGGATGATGTGGCACCTGTACGAGGCTCCTCGATGCGCTCCTCGACTCTTTGGGTGTGGAGTGGCTGGCGCCATCCTGCTGTGGTATGTCTCGGGCTGGTCCACTACTGGCGAAGGTGTCTCTCCTCCGCCTGTCAGAGGTGCGTGGCTTTTCGGTATCGAGCGAAAGTGCTGACAAGCTTGGGAGCGAAAAGTGCATGTCTTTGTAGGATTTGGTGATGGACGTGGGCAGGGTGAAGGGCATGTATTTGCGCATCGTGTCCCCCATGGAGCCGCTCGAGGATGCCCGCCGTCTTCCAATCTGTAGGTGTTCGCGGAGTGTAGCTCGGTGGTCGCCCGCCTTCTCCTTGTGGAATGTCTTCGGTCCTGCTCGCCATGGTGAAGGAAGTCGCGTTTGAGGGTCGGATTGCCGCTCGCGGTCGTCATTGCTCGATGTGTGCGTGGGTTTTGGCCTCACGTCAGCTTTCTGGACATCTTTGCTCGGTTCTGGACGCGGTGTCGTCTTTCTCAGTTCCGGTGTGGCATCGGTAGCTTCCTGCCAGCCCTCGAAAAAGGCCCCGTCTTCCGTGTCCTCTAGGGCAGCAGCCTTTTCCGCAGCCGGCGTTTTCGGCGAGGTCAGACGCGTCTGCTGCTTTCCTATGCTGACTCCAATTGCTGACTGTGCTGTTTCGAGCCCGAACGCGCTTTCCTCCGGCGACTCGTCTTCGGAGGGTGTGAGGTCATCGTCGACGATAGAGGCGAATTGTATGTCGGCGAGGGCACTTTGGCGACGCTGGTGGTGGGTAGGAGCTATGGATGTCTCTGCCATGGCAGGCTAGCCGTAGGAATTGGTAGGTGTATGGGCTGCAGAAGTGGCCCGAAAGTTGGCGTTGTCGTGTTTACGGTACATGCTCCTCCCGCAGTGTGGCAGTGTCAGCTTTCCGCCCGCTGCCGAAAGCAGCGACATTCATGGCCGACCATCCCAGTCATCCGACCCAGCTTCATCTCGATATCAAGGACGGACGAGCGACGGTCTATTGTAGGCGACGACGGTGCAATGACGGCAAGCGCGACGCATATATTACCAAGGGCAAATGTCACGTCCAAGAGCGTGTCATGTCGATCGCGTCACGCCAGGCCACGCCCACGCGCCACGACGCCACGTTTCGTCCTTAGTCAGCCTTTCACATGACGAATCACCCCTCATCCTTTGCAAACCATCCCGAGGCAGCGGCTCACTATAGCACGCATTCGTTATCAGCAATCTCTATCTCCATCCTTCGTTATCGTCGTATATTGACACGCGAGCGGTTTTTCCAGTGCGATAGCTGTTGTTCTTCTGGGTCCGGACCTCGGGAAGATTGCACGCAAGATGTGGACCCTCTCACCTTACGAGATACCCACGGCATATTAGGCTCCGTGTGGTATCTCTTCACGACAAGTCAATGGCTATGCAGCTCCTTGCGAAACTGTCTTCAAAGATCTATGGAAATTCTTAGCATGCGGCTCCGCGTCCTCCCGCTGATGCATGCAATCTAGCCGTCCGAGCCCGAGGTCGGATCGCACTCAGGAACAAGTCAGCCGATCTCCATCAGACCACCCCGGCTGCTTCTTAGTAACGCAATCGCAAGTTTGCGGGCTTTGTTCGCCAATTGAGTAACTTAACCCTAGGTGGAGCAAAGACTGGGCCTCATAACCCTTTGTTAGCCGAGCTATACTCTCGCGCCGAATGATCATCCCTTCCCGTACGACCGACGACAGGGCGACAACGAATAACAGACGTCACACTGAACTAGCATCGAGCGCAGAGACGTTATGCTAACGCATCAGCATCAGCAGTTATGTCATGGTGCGATTGAAGACTGGGCCAAGTCCACATCGTCACAATATAACTTCACCGCTGGTCCTAGCCAGCGCTCGTATTTGACTGTCCTGCATCTCCTCATCCTGGTCTCATTTACACTCTTTCCCATCACCTCAAGATACCCAGCTTAGCCGCAATTCTCATACAGATCTGTCTCAAAAATGTCGATTCTACACCTCCCAGAACCACTGCCATCAACATCCATCGCGCTCGGTCAGATCACTACCAACCATTTAAGCGCCGCATCCGACTCCATCAAGCCCTCAGTATCTTCAGAGTTCACACAGAAAGTGACCCGCTCAAAACAAGAGGACGCTACATCTACATCGCACATCACCCTGACCGACCCATCACAAGTCTTCGACACCTTACGCAACGACACCAGCACACAAGACTTTCTCCGCAAGCTATCGCAACAAAACAAGCCCATCTACTTCGTCACCGGCCTCCAAACTTCCAAATCCCCAAGCCACAAGCGTGCGACCGTGTCACACGAGCCCATAACCGAGGCTACGGAAACCCCGCAAACGCAACAAGTCCAACTACCCTTCCGCCGGATAGACTCGGCATCCAACATGACCTCCCCTGGCGAAGAAGGTTCAGTCGTCGCAGTCGAGCTGCTTAAAGTAAAATGCCGCATTGGCGCTGTGAATGAACCACATTGTATTTCGGATGTGGACTATGTGTGGAGCTATCATGCGCTTGAGGGTGAGGACGAGGATTTGCAGTTGTCTATTGGGCTGGGGAAAGCGGTGGAGAAACAGGAGTGGAAGGAGTTGACGGGTAGGAAAGAAGAACGGGTGGAAAGAGACGCTGATCATAACTGGTCTTACGACTACGAAGACAGCGACGATGGTCTTGGTGGGTTCTGAGCGGGGACCTCTGTAAACAAAAATTACCAACTCAATACACCTCTGTGACCAAAACATTACCTTCCCATGACGTCAATCCGCAATCTTTACATCCATACAGTCAACAGTCCTCTCCTCAGTCCTCTCCAATATCCTCCACAATCGCAATACCGTAGACCTGCGTATACTCCGTCTTCGCATCCCTCTCTGCATCCACCTCGCTACTTCCATTCCTCACATTCCTCTGCGTCAGCAACTTGAGCATCACAGCTTGGCAGTGCTCAACATGCTTGGCCTTGAACACCTGCAACTCTCCATTTTTCTTCTTGTAGTCGCTGATCTGTGCCTTCATATCGCTGACAGTATTTTCCAGAGATGTCTTGGCTTCAGTCAATGCGCGGACCTGTTCCTCGAGCGCAGCACTATCCGGGGTGTCGGTGGCAGTAGTTAGGTTGATGAAGTCGAGCAGAGAGGTACGGTTGGACGGAGCGATCTTTTGTCTCTTGTGGGTAGCGGAAGAGGTGGGCGCTGGGGTGAACAACTCGCGCTTCGGTAAGGTGGGCCACGGACTGGATGCGCGGAGCTGGTAGCCCGACTCCATGATGTCGTCTTCGTCTTCGGATAGCTCGATGAGATCTTGGATGAGATCTTCTGTGGGCGATTCTACTTGTTGTTCGTCATTCTTGGGCTGGGTGTCTGTAGGTGCTTGTGTTTGGCCATGTGCTATAGCGCCTACAGCAGAAGCGTCTGCTGTACGGTACTGGCGGTATCGCGTCGGCAAAGCCTCTTCCCGGCCACCTGATTGGAGTGTTCGTCGCAGTCGCGCCCACGCCTTCTTGATCACTGCCGCCAGCTCTTTAGGCCGTGCGTCTACTCGAGTCTGAAAGCTCTCGTCGTCTTGGAGTCCAGCGTCGATGAGCGCAACACGTGCGCACGTGCTGATCCTAGCAAACCAGATTTTGCGTGTACCGACGTTTTCTTTACTCTCAGTGAGTAGCTGGAACGCAGGCGCAAACTCAATGGCGCCGTCTAGTGTTTCGGGCAGTTCGACTTCGAATAGGTTATCATCGAAGAAGCACATGCGCCACGGTCCTGACAGTGTTTGTATCTTTGCTGTGGGCTTGGGGCGGCGGAACGCTGCCCATACTGGTGTGTTTTCGGCGTCACGGAGATGACCTAACAGAACTTTGCCAGGGAATAAGACCAAGTGTTCCTTGCTGCTGGGATCTAACAAGGTGATTGCGCGTTCTGCATGGGCCGCCGTGGGACGCGTCTGGAACCAATGGTCGATGGGGATGTGGTCTCTCAGTACCTTGATGTAGTGTGTCACTGGGGTCTTCTGCGGTTGAGGCTTCGACATATCGAGTGCGATACTGTTCTTGGCCTCTGCAGTGCGCCTGGGGGCGGAAGCCGATGCAGAGGGAGCTGCTATTAGGCCCGCCGACGAGTAAATACTTGACCTGGCTGCTTGCGACATGTTGTTCAGACCCTTCTCGACATTCTTCCGTATCGATGTAAGTAGATCGGCGGGTATACCAGATACCGTGGCTTCCGAGTAGCCAGCCTCCAACATCACGATCTTGATCACTATCTTTAACCGCTCCTCCCAAGCTGCAGTACCAAGAGGACACGCATCGTCTGCGACAAGGCGACACCATGGTACGAACTGAGACTGCGCAAATGGTGTATGATCCGTATTGTCGCCGCCGCGGTTGTCCTCGTAGTGTACTTCCATCGTCGTCTTGTGATTACTCATTATCCTGCGCAGATAGCCCCACACGCGAGTACCATCGTTTGTACCGAGGAGGACTTTACCGGGGTAGAACGGACGTCCATAGTATATGTCCTGTTGTGATGCTTCCACTGTAGGATAGTAGTCGGTTGGGATCGCGTTGCGTAGCTTTGCGAGCACGGCCGGGTGCTTGTTTTGCTGGTCTTTGAGTACCGCTTTGTTGATGCGTACATCTTTAGTGGGCTGTTGTAACTGTTAGCCTCTATCAGCAGACACTGTATGTCGCGATGCGCTAGTCTGCGAACCTCTTGAATTGTGGGCGCCATGCGTGTAAGTTGCTCTATGTAGTAGTTAGTAACTGCTATCGCGTTACATCCTTGATGCTCCGCCTGTCTCTGTGGTTCACAGAGTACTTGAGCCTGTCCCGGTGTTGTTTTGCATCTGAGAAAAGAAGGAACTTACCTGGTCTGTAGGCTGTGTCAGTTGCTTGGACAGATATAGCGCTACACAGATGACTCTGTGTTATCGTGACAGTATATCCGGTCTGCTTGTGCGTGATCAAATTGGTAGCGTAGTCTCGATACAGTACCAATTGTAGGAGACGAGGGAGGGCGCACTGCGTGACTAACGTGGCTAGCGTCTACGGATCACCTAGGAGATCATAACAAACGAGCAATGTATTCACTGCAATGCGCAAATTATACTGAAAGAATGTTTTTCGGCTATACAAATGCCTAGACACAGCCTGCTCAGCTCTGAGGCACTCTAAAGAGGCCCTGCCAGGTGCTGCTGTAACTGTGGATAGAGAGGAAGTAGTAAATGCACACTTTTGGAAAGCAACCCGGAAAGGAAAAAAACATACAGATAACTCCATCGCCTGCTCATTATGCTGCAGAGACTGCATTCATAGCATCGGCTGTGTCAGGTATAGGCACATAGAGCCTGACTAACAGCCGAAGCGCTTCCAAGGACCACAACTTTTGCGCATAGTAAGCAAGAACCAAATGAGAGCAGCTTTATCAAGATCGCTAAGTTGTCGAAAATTCTTGACACACTCAAGCCATATCGCTCAGCGCTCTGCCTTCAACTTCGATACCGTAGGTCTCGACGTACTGGCTCTTAGCGTCTCGGCTTGCCGTTTCTGGATCGATTCCATCTTGATCACCAATGTCGAAAGCCATGACTTCGAGTAGAATGGGCTGAGCATGTTTTACATGCGCTTGTCTCAACTTTCTAAGACTGCCCATCTCCGCTTGTAGCTCCGCGCCGTCTCGCTCGAGTTTTGCTATCTTCTCATGGGCGACGGCTAACTCACTTCGCAGAGTCACGGCGCCAACAGTCTTCTCTTTGCATAGTTCTTGAAGCTGTTCGTTCTCTGTCTTTTGTCGCTCGGCGTCGGCTTCGAGAGTAGCACATCTCTTCTTGGAAGCGGCAAGCTCGTAAGATAGAGAGCCTGGCCCGGTCTCACGAGCCCTCCTGAGAAACTGTATCGACGGCGATATCTGATCGAGAGTTAGAGGAGTATCAGGAGTTGTTTAGTGACTTACCGAGCTTACGGTCGAAAATCCTCTGGGGGCTGGTGTCGTGGCCAACGAGACTGAGTCTCCAGCATCATCACCAGCTTCGTGATCAGAGGCCATACGACGCTTTTTGGGCCTCATGTCTGCAATCGGGATGCCTGGAGAACTGGAAGGAACACCAATGCTGGATGAAGGATTGACGTCGCTCGAAGCTTCTACATCAGCGGGTTTTGCGGTGCTGGTCTCAAGCTTCTCCCGGTTTTGACGGATGATCTCTGCGACTCGTGCTGGCTTTGCCTGGATTGAGAGCTCGTCCCCGTCAATCAGTCCCGCGTGGACGAGCGCTGCCCGTACACAAACGGCTACCAAAGCCCGCCAGGGATCGCGTGTGTGTTGCTTCGTTTCGCGTGCTTCAGGATCTCCAAGATATCGAAAAGGCTTGTCGAAATCTATCTTACTAACGAGATCTCCATCCCTCAAGTTTGCCGTTCGGCCATTGTTCCAGTAGCACAGAATGTGTCCAGACCTTTTGGCGGACACCTTCCCTTTGACTCTTGCCCACACTTCCTGTGGTGAACCGCTGGGCGATTTTGCAGATGGCAACGATCCAAGGTAGACTTTTCCGGGGTAGATCTTGCCGACGTTTTCATTGCAGACCTCGACACGTGGCCAGACTGTAGGCGGAAATGCTTCCTGCAGTTCTTGTATATGCGATGGCTGCATACCAGACTTCTTTGCAGAAGGCGCGTGAGCGGTACTGCTAGGTTCTGCGGGAGGCGCATCATCCTCGTTATCTCCATCCAGATAGTCGTCCTCAGAATCAGGTTCCATGATCTGTTCGACGAATGTCTCTAGGTCGTCTCCCTCCGACGGACGCTTGCCGTTGGCGTTTCGCATTGAAGAAGAACTGGCCTGATGGGTAGGCTTGCGCTTGTTGATGACACTGATAATTGTCGGCAAGTCTGGAAACGTATAATCTTTTGGGTTCAAGTATCCACTCCCAAGGAGAGCAATCTTTACGACCGTCTTGAGACGCCTCTCCCATTCGCCACCAGAAGAGCCTACAGGTGACTGGTCTGTAGCGATCATACAACACCATTGCTGGAACTCGACCTTGCGGAACTTGGGCTCGCCGATTCGGAGCTCCTCTTGGGTATTGTAGTAGAAACTGAGTACAGCACCTCCTCTGCAATCGATCTTCCAGAGATGTGCCCATAAGGCGCGTTCTTCCGCATTATCCTGTCCCTGGTCTTTTTCCGAGTAGACGTGGCCGATCAGTACCCTCCCGTGTTGAAGCTCTGCTTTGCCGAACGATACGTCTTCTGAGAGTGATGGGCGTACCTCCGGCCAGAGATTGTCGGGAAGGACCTCGCGAAGTGTTGTCAAGGCCTCATGCTGTACAGGGGATGTACTAGCCTTGTTGTTTGTGCCGATAGAATGAGAACTCGGCTTGCTGTCTGAGGCCACAGTAGGGTTTGCGGAGAGGTGCGAAGGGAGATGTGTCGGCTGGCGCCTGGCACGGGGTGAGTGATTTTGATTAGAGTGATGAGTCGAGTACGGCCGTAAGTTTAGCTGTAACATCTTCATGCAAGACTCGCCGAACTCGTGAGCAACTCGTCAGGTCCAGAGATTGGAGGTGACTAAGAGTACGAGAGTGGCAGAGATCAGGCGCGGCAGGATCGAATTGAGTAACGCAGAAGCAGGAGGGTGAGTCAATTAGAATGGACGGTGACCGCAAGTTTGAGTTTCGTTATCACAACAACGGGTGCCCGCGACTTTGGATTTAGTCACCTACAAACAATGGGTGACGGCAATCTGAGTGCCAAGAGAGGGCAATTGGGACATGGGGGCGCCATCGGACGCGTCAAGGCAGCCGTTCAGGCCTGACCGCCAGGAATACTGAGACATTGCAGTGATGCCGGATGTGAGTCAATACTGTGATAGGCTGAATGTGCTCGTGTATGAGACAAGTGATGGAGATGCAAACGACCTGGAGCGGGATACCTGTCGCGCTAACGAGTAGGCGCTAGCGCGAAAGACAGGCACTTCGGGCAGGCACACCACCAATGGACATCAACCCCCCCTCCACACCGCCGAATGACGTACGATACAGAACCGTCCTCACTATTGGACGTCGAACCTTTGGAACAAAATCCAGCTCGCCCTGACTACTGATAGCGCATCTGGCTCGCGTCTACAGTGCGCGAAGACGCGTCGCGCTGAACACCTACGTCGAAACGACCTGTCACGAACAGGACACAGCCTCTGATACGTCGCGATATCGGGCGGACACCGCAAGATTCATCCTGCGATAACAGGACCGCAATGGCGGGTCTACAACCATACATGGGGCATAACATGCGGAAACCTTGTGTCGGTTCGGCAGCCGACAGTGCAGCTGGACCAGAATGTCAGCTTCCGCGCAGGCTGGCCAGCGCAACCCGCCTAGAACAGGTTTCGGGGCATATAAAGAGCCATGTCGTTGGTCTTCTGGGTCGATGTTTCGGCTAGGCGCGTTGTACAGCCACTGTCGCTATAGGCTTCAGGAGCTTGCTCTCCTGCACAGGGTACGCACTACCGTAAAAACGACCTGCCGTTTGGCCTTGGTCTCCGCACATGCTAGAGTAGCAACGCGCCACTGTGGATTCTTTTGTAGTCCACAGTTGCCGCTGTCTTGTCATAGGGCATGGCACAGACTACACTCGGGCGGTTGTCTGATGGACACAACATGACAGACTTGCAAGCGGAGGGTAGAGGGCTTATCGCCGAATTCTGCTCTGAAGGCCTAGCACCAGAAATAGCAGAGATACCGATCATCTCGTAGATCGCACTCGCAGCCGTAGTACATGATGGCTTCGCAAGCGCGCAGACATACCCACGACATAATAATGACTTCCAGCAGAGCATCGATACCGCGTGTCTGGTCAAGTTACGGATAGCAGGATTTGGCGAGCGAAGAGGGAACGTTGTGATGATCACGGATGGAGCATTTGCAGGAGGCTACCTGATACATTCGTAATCGATATGAGAGAGAGAGCGCCCGCTACGAGGGCCTTTCGATCTCTGCCTGGCGTGCCTTCATACTATACATGCCCTCTGGGCTATGTGCAAATTATACTCGACCCCATCTCTTGCCCGCCTCATCATGCCCCGCTAATCATTTCTTTGATAGTGCGGTGTCTGAGACTTCGAACAGCTCCTTGTAGTCCGCAAGAGCTTTCTCTGCCGCCAGCAACTTGCGTTCCTTGTCGTCATGACCGCCTAGCTCTGCGTACCATTTGCTCTCGATAGCGTCCAGAATGATCGGCTTGCAGGCTTCGGCGGACTTCGCGTACTTCATGATGGTATCTTCATAGCTCTTGATCCTCGCCGCGAAGTGTTTCCACCGCCCCTTCAGCTCCTTCAGCAGCTCGCTGTCAGACTTGGACTTCTCGACGTCCTGACGAAGGCTGGCGTTTTCCTCTTCTTGTCGCGCGAACTTCTTTCGCAAGTCCTCCAGCTCAGAGACCTCGTCTTCGCCTCGTTTACGCTTGTGACTGAGCAGAGCATGTACCTGGGATGGGCTTAGCATCATAAAATGGATGGTCATGAAGACATGATGCTCACGTAGCTGTTCCTTGCCTTGTCCAAGGTCTCTTTCTCCGGCTCTTTAATCGCGCTCGCCATGCTCGCCGATGCCTGTACCTTAGAACCCTTGTCACCATCTTGACCTTCAGAAACTGCGTCGCCGCTGTCCATAATAGTCGCTGTTGTTGCTGGTGTGCTCGAAGTAGCCCGGTGCTTCAGCTTTACGATGAGCTGAGGCGCTGCTACGTGATCTGGATCTTCGGTATCTGGTTGCTCGCTCGAGCGATCGGTCGACTTGGTGGTGATCGGAGATACGAGCATCGCCACTCTAGAGGTTCCAGATATGTCAGTGTTGTATTGCCAAAAGGTTACGGGTGACTTTACTGTGCTTGGTGAAGGACAGGTTCAGAGTTTGCGCGAGGCTCTGACGGTGGTGCCTTCGCTCTCTCAGTGAGCTCCCGAGGAACGCTTGCACGCTGGACAACGGTGTTAAGTCTCAAGCCCGCGATTGGCATCATAGTAGCAGTGTATCGAAGGCTCTCAGGCAGCCGGGTTTGAGGTTATAAGAACGATTCAACACAGAAAGCAAGAGAGATCGAGGTTGAGTCAGAGGTGAGGGTGAGGAGGCGTTTGTCCCCAACCTCGAGTCCGTGCAGAAAGTAAAAGATAGCTTGCTCGGCTCGAGTAGGCAGCAGTACCTGCGTAGCCGCAGTAGGAAGGATGGTTGCTTGTTCACAAAACACACACAGTCTTCACTTCTCCTTCTCTTTGATAAGGCCTATCCTTGAAAACTTCTCAATGATCCTTCGGTGGCTCGATATCACATCTAGAACTGTGTCTCGCTACTTCGTTACGTTGACTTGAAAAGCCAAGTGCTCCGCGTATTAGTGCTTTCTTTACTTGCATCGGTTGACATGTTTCAAATGCGCCACTTGTAGTCGATGACTATCATGTTTCAGCATCAGGATTTTGCTACCTAAACCTTATAGAGAAACTGTTTCCTCCATTCGTGCCCGTCACTGTTATCGTGGAACTTTCTTGTTTTGTATGTTTCTTCTTGTTCTTATGATCGTGGTTCGCTTTTTTCAGCCTCTTCTCCATCCAGTCTGATAGGAATTTGCTGGCTTCCCATTCCGACTCCTTAGTCTCGGTAACGACGATGGATGGACCCAAATCTTTGTCGACGTGTTCCTCGGTAATCCTCGCTTCCCAGTCCGTCAGGTCGTGAGCGTCTACGAACATTTTATAGTGGATTCTAGTCAAAGTTGTCACCAGGTCCCGTTTCTTCGAAGCCTCCTCCATCATGATTATGGCAGTGAGCGCCCTGATCAACCCTTCCATAGCATCGACCTCGGTCTCAGCTTCGATCTCTCTATGTTCCACGATAACTTTGCCGTCTGAGTCGACTACTTTCATGATGAAGACTTCACTACAGTCGCTCCTCCGTTGTATATAGACTGTAGGGGCGGTAGGGGGTGATTTGAGCTTCCGGACAAGATCTGTCGCGTGTCAGCTGTACGTCTTGCATATTGGCCTATTAAGTCTACCGTGTATGGTTCCCGATTCCTCGGGGTATCTTTTACTCAGCAAGGGTGGTTCAAATTGCAACCAGTCGCGAGTCCGCTTCCGTGGGTCCATACCGATGACTCGAGAGGCATATGCCCACCAGAGACTTATCGCAAGAGGTGCTCGCGGCGTCGAACTACCAAAGTGGAAAGTATATCAGGATTTTAGGGCTTTTCTTCAGACGCTGGAGTCGGTGTCTCAGTTCGTGAAGTGCATTTCCTGCAGACTTAAATACTCTGATGATGACTCCGGTATCAAGTCATTTCTGGAGACAATCACACATGAGGACGAGCATCCTGGAACTTACAGTCATTATGAGCGCTGTGTCGTTCACCTTTTAGTTTATGATTACTTCCCGCGTGCATTTTCGCTCCCTCCCAATAATCTTCCTCTGTAAATCCATTTTGCACTTTTGCACCTTTTAACACCACGGTTCACGGGGAGTTGTATGCTGTGTCGACACGCACTTCAGGCTCGAACCGTCAAATAAGAAGATGGATTTCTGCAGGACAGACTGTGTGTGCCAAACTATCGTACGTCGTTGCTGCCAGACAGGTGGCACAAGGCCATGCGTCACATGACTCCACGGTGACTGCTCCTGCACAGGTGTTAATGACTCAGTCATCTCCAGAGGTGAGTAACAACGCAAGTCTGACCGACACCTCCTCCAAGTACTGATGTTCTTCACACCCGCCGACATGCTATGTGCATTTCAACGTCGCGCCAGGTAGCTCTTACCCCATACGAAGGTCCCACAATCATACCTTCCGAGCGGCCCGAGCGGACAGGTTGCATGCGACAAGCTTCCCAAGCTTTTTCACGCAATCTCGCCATCCGCGATGCGAGCAACAGAGGGGTCGAAAGAAGAAAATACTGGAGTTAGGATCTGGGTGACTGACGCAAAGTCACAAACTCAGCCGCACCTTCCGTTAACGTTGGGCTTCTTCCTGACAGGCCGGACCCCTCACGATGCAACCTCGCCACACCTTCAGCTCGCCGCCGATGTCCCAAAATAACCACGCAACGACCGCCACGCACCCAATCCGTCGGAGCGATGATTCTTAAGCTTCTACGGCCATCGACCGGCGCGAGATCTATGCGCTCATAGCTCGTGCGAAGAGGTAAAGCGCCCGCATCTGGGCGATGGTTTAGGCCTGCGCACGCTCCACCCCGTAAACGGCGTCATACCTCTTCGTGTTCGGTGATGTCGGCTCCAGCTTCACGCTGCAAATTTGCTTAGCATGGTGGTACTTGTACATCACCGTGCTTTAGAGCTCGAGGCTAGGGTAAGCGTACTTGCTAGGAGCTGAGGGTGAGATGAGATGCTTAAAGTCAGCCTTCGGCCTTGTCACGGCAGGAGCTATAGCCTCGAAACATAGGACAAACAACACCTCCGAAATCAAAGAGAAGGCATCATGGTAGCAACTCATATGTTGAAGGTCTTGTTACCGGTCGCTGCGTTCGCGAGCTATGCTGCGGCAGAGCAATGCGCTGGTGGTGAATGGGATGTCATTGTCGTTGGTAAGCTCGATCATCTGCATCCAAAATTTGGCATCAAGACTGACGTCCTCCAGGTTCTGGTCCAGCGGGTATCGTTACAGCGGACCGCATGAGCGAAGCCGGCAAGAAGACTCTACTTCTAGAGCAAGGCGGCCCGTCGTACTACGTGACCGGCGGTCGTGCTCGCCCAGAATGGCTAAACGGAACTGAACTCAGCCGTGTCGATGTTCCCGGGCTGTACAAATCCATCTTCTCGAATTCCGGTGAAGGAAACTTGACATGCGCGTCTGATGTCGTCAACGCGTTTCAAGGGTGCACCGTCGGTGGTAACTCCGCAATCAACGCTGGGCTGTTCTTCCAGCCACCCGCGAGCGATTGGGATCGCTACTTCCCCCAGGGCTGGAAGAATGACGACATGCAATGCGCAATCAACAAGGTCAGAGCGAAACAGCCAAACACAGACAGCCCTTCAAGAGACGGCAAGCGGTATCTGCAGAGTGGTTACGATGCTGCGAAGCAGTGGCTCGTTGATGGTGCGGGTTTCGCAGAGGTCGGCCTGAACGATGGCATCGAGAATCACAACAAGACCAAGGTGTTTGGCCACCCGATCTGGTACTACGAGAACGGGCAAAGGAGTGGTCCGGTCCAGACCTACCTGCAGTCCGCCTTGGCGCGCTCGAACTTTGCCTTCCAAACCGGCACTAAAGTCTTGCGTGTTCGTCGAGAGGGCGGCGTAGCGACTGGCGTCGACGTTCAGACCAACGGAGCAGAGAAATCTTCCAGCATCTGCATCAAAGAAGGCGGTATGGTCATCTCTTCAGCTGGTGCCCTCCTCAGCCCCCAGCTGCTGATGTGGTCTGGCATCGGTGAGGCAGCGACATTGACAAATCTCTCGAAGAACGGTCATGTCACTGTTCCTTCTCAAGACTGGATCAACAACACCGCTGTCGGCAACGGTGTCTTCGATAACCCGAACACCTTTATCGAGCTTCAATCTGACGAGATTGCCTCGTACGCTTACGACTACTCCAACCCGCCGCAAGCCGACGTCGATCTATACCTCAACGAACGGTCTGGACCTTATACGTTCGCTTCCCAAACAAGCGCTTTCTGGGACTACATCCAGCAAGGCGATGATGTAGTGGGCTGCCAGGGCACCATCGACTCTGCCGGAGCAATGGGCCTCACGCAGAACGGAACCATCACACTCAACGTCTACGGAACTTCTGGTCTCCGATCCGTCGGGCGTGTAAACCTCGACGCGAGAGGTATCGCTCTTCCCTCATCAAACTTCTACGCCGACCCCCGCGATGCGACCGCTATTGCGACGTTTGTCTACAACATCTTCCAAGCTCTGCCAGATACCCTCAACCCGCTCAACGTTGCAAAGAACTCGACGATCGAGCAGATTGCGACTTATCTGACCACGCCAAGCGCGTTCACACTCGGCAACGTGCAACATTGGAGCAGCAGTTGCAGGATGGAGGCCTGCATTGACACGGATACGAAGGTGGTCGGGATGCAGAACTTGTTCGTCATTGATGCGAGTATCGTGCCGCCTCTGACTACGAACCCGGTTATGGGTGTCATGATTGCGGCGGAGAGGGCTGTTGAGAGGATATTAGGGTTGAGTAAGTAAACGCATAGGGTATAGAGTTAGTTAATTTACGAATTTCATTTCACCTTCATACAACGCGTTTCCTTCCATGATAACTGCCGAATAGCTATGTCCGGTAACTCCTTGCATACCGCCGTGATCCTAGTTTGCATCCTGTGCCATACCGAGTGGGGGCCTAAGTTACGTCATACAACATCTAGTTCTGCAGTACTACATACGCTGCCATTACAAGTATCCTTCTCGAGAACTGAACGAATACTCCGACGTCTGCTATTTCGCATCACACTTGAATCCAGCAAACCCCATCATGTCCAAAGACTTCGGTGAGAAGCGCGCCTCCAATGGTACTAGACCTTCCCTCGAGCCTTTCCCCATCGCCGGTACGCATCTAACACACATCTGCTAGGCCTGAATTTCGTCGCCACAGACCGTCACGACACCTACTCATACATCTCACCATCCAACTTCAATCTCCAAGGAAAGCACGTCTTGATCACCGGTGCCTCAAAAGGCGTCGGCCGTGCCACAGCCCTAAGTTACGCAAAAGCAGGTGCCTCGGGCATAATACTCGGCGCACGATCCGACCTCTCCACCGTGGTCAAAGACGTCCAAGCTGCAGCCAAATCTGCAGGCCGTCCTGAACCGCAAGTCCTAGCACTAGACCTCGATGTCACCAGCAAAGACAGCGTAGACGCTGCTGCTAAGCTCGTCACCGAGAAGTTCGATGGAAAACTCGACGTCTTGATCAACAACGCTGGAAGTCTTGCCTCTTTCGCTGGCATCCCAGACACCGACCCGGATGAATGGTGGCGCGACTACGAAGTCAGCGTAAAAGGAAGCTACCTCGTAACCCGCGCATTCTGGCCGCACCTCCTCGCCGGCTCCAAGATAATCATCAATATCACATCCATCGGCGCCGTGATGGTCGTTCCGCAGAGCTCTTCGTACGGGCCAGCTAAACTGGCTTCACTCCGGTTGACCGAGTTCATTGACCGGGACCACGGAGAGGGTAAGGATGGTATGCTGGCTATGGCCGTGCATCCGGGAGGCATACAGACGGAGTTGGCGCTGGGTATGCCGGGACATATGCACGAGTGGCTTGTTGATACGCCTGAGTTGGCGGGCGATACGTTGATGTGGTTGGGGGCGCAGAGGAGGGAGTGGCTCGGTGGGAGGTATGTTAGTGCGTGTTGGGATATGGAGGAGTTTAGTGGGAAGAGGGAGGAGATTCTGGAGAAGGATTTGTTGAAGATGAGGTTGGCGGTTGGTCCGTAGATGGCAGGATATGGGGGAAGTTCGGTTGCAGATGTGTTCCTCTTATTGTGTATCGATGTGACTATGTGCCAGATTGGCTTTCTCTCTTGCTCTCAGATTCCTTGCTGTTGTAGTCTGCCATCGTGAACAATGAGCACCGTAGGAAAGGTCTCATAACCTGATACCAGTAAGGTAGGTACAGCGAACCGAGGTGTGGGACCGCGAAAAAAAGTTTTGAATCTTCATCGTTCCTTCCTCTCTCGAACATGTACAACGACGCCTGGTGGTTACAGCAGCAGCGTTCCAGTAGATTACTACGTACAAGCGGCACAATGTAGCAAGCCGCGGTGTCGAGCGGTTTTGTTTGGCGCAGACCTTGTTAGATTGCGAAATGCAGCCACTATATGTCGTGCTTTTAGCTGCATGAGTAGCTGTGGCTCAGAGCCGTCAGAAAGATAGGCCTAAAGGCGCGCAATAATAGCATCCAACGATAATGCGCGCGATGCGCAAACGACACTGAAAAGGGAGAGAGTTTGGCGAGGAACCGTCGGGACCTCGGGCTTAGCCATGCTAGTGAGGGGCACGGCACTCCCCACCACGACACCTTCCGTCCACCAATCCCGCCAGTGACATCATGCATGCTGCTAGAAAACACCATGCGAACCCTTTTGGCCAATTCCACCCTGGCATCGGGACAGGGCAACCGCATTACCTGCATCGCCCTCACGCCACGTCCGCGGTTGTGACTGCCGCCCATGTGAGGCGTCCAGTCCATCCGGACCCTTTGATTGAAGCTGCCAACACTGCATGGTTGGGTCCGCTAGTACCTGTTAATCCGTGTTGCCGGTAGGGATTGCTGCTCAACGAACAGCAATTGTGGGCTCCATCTGGCAATCGTTGATCGGCGGCAGTTTCTGTCTGGGGCTCAGGTATAAGAATCTGCTAGTGCCCCTCTTACTTTTCGCGGTAGGTGCGTCGCTGTTCAGCTTGGAATATATCTGGACTTGTTCTTCACCAATACCACCGACTGGATTTCTCAGTCAACTTCTCTAGGATACTTGGAATACAGATCCTACCAGAGTCGAGAAGCCGCGACTATGACGAGCAAGCCTATCTTTGTGGCTACTCATCCGAGGGCCTGCTCGACGGCCTTTGAGCGGGTATGCTTGGCTTCGCCGTATCTCGCCCAATTCTGGCTTCTGACAGTCCTCTAGGTGTTCATGACCCGTCACGACACACTGCAATGTGTTCACGAGCCTTTCGGCGATGCCTACTACTTTGGACCTGAGCGCCTTGCTGAGCGTTATGAGAATGACCCCAAGGCCAGGAAAGAGTCTGGCTACGAGGACAGCACATACAGGACCATCTTTGATCGCATTGCGAGAGAGAACTCCGAGGTTCGTTCACTAATGCTTTTCATGTTTCTCCTCAGCTTCGTACCATTTCCCCTCAACTTTTCGTTCTTGCGCATCCAATCGATATCTTATATTCGCAAACTCGTCATCTTGGCCGCTATTGCGTGTTGTGCCTCAACCATCCGCCCGCCAGTCAGACGCCAGTCAGATCCCGATCAACCCCGCCCCTACTGCAATCATCCCACACTTTCTTTCGAGCCCATCTTGCAAATCTCTCGGCCTTTCAAAGCGAGCGCACCAATCCCAATGAGCCCAAATGACCCCTTGGCTTGAAAACCTCAGGAATGTGGTCTTTCACATGCCCGAAATACCGCCGAAGCATTCCGCTTCCACCAACTCTTTTTGCCTTGACTTCAGCCTTACGACAGCCCATTTGACGAAGATCTCGGAGGCGCAAGATGTAGCCTCGTAGAAGAAGTCCATGCTCACCTCTTACAGGGCAAGCGCGCTTTCATCAAAGACATGGCCCAATACTGGATTCCTCCTGTCGGCAAGCCCGCGACCATCGCACCATCTCTGTCCAACTACCGCCGCGGCGTAGGAACAAACACCACCGAACTCTCGCCTGTCACCACTCGTAGCGACCCTTCCAAGCCTCCCTACCCATACGACACCAAAGGCGAGCCCAACAATCCGACCGTTATCCCCAAGGACTTGTTGGCAACCTACCACTTCACCTTCCTCATCCGTCACCCGAAATTCTCCATCCCATCTTACTACCGCTGCACGATTCCTCCGCTAGACAAGATGACTGGCTTCTACAACTTCCGTGAGGATGAAGCCGGCTACGACGAGCTCCGCCGCCTATTCGACTACCTGCGCTCTGAGGGCCAAATCGGTCCCAAGTTCGCTGGTCAAAAGGAGGTTGACGCCAACGACCAGGCAAACGGTCACACCGGCGGCGTAGAGATCTGTGTCATTGACGCAGATGATCTGCTAGATAACCCATCCGGCATGATTGAGGCATTCTGCAAGACTACAGGAATTGAGTGGGACCCGAACATGCTCGTATGGGACACCGAGAAAGACCAAGACAAGGCCAAGGAGGCGTTCGAGAAGTGGAAGGGTTTCCATGAGGATGCTCTAGACAGCGATCGTCTGAGGGAACGCACACACGTAAGTTTTGATAGACTACATCATAACAGGGTCAATTGGAAAGAAAATGTTTGCTAACGACGAGTAGAAGAAGGAGCCAAAGAGTGACGAACAGCTCTTCGCTGAGTGGAAGGAGAAGTACGGCGAAGAGGGCGCGAAGCAGATTCGGGATACCGTTGCCGCTAATGTGGAGCATTACGAGTACCTGAAGCAGTTTGCTATCAAGCTATAGAGGATTATCAGGAAGGATGGACAGAACGAGTATTTCAGGGCTTCGAATCGTTACCAAAACATATGGTAGACGATAGACCTAGAGGCATACAATAGGGCGAATTAGCGATAACGAGTTTCATTAGCAAAGACACAAATTCCACTGTTATTCTCGTGTAATTCTCTGCGATGTGGTATGATGTACGTTCCAAAAGCCTTCTCAAACTCTACACCGCCACAGACCTTCACCAGACGTCCACACTCGCATTGCCACCCAATCTACCCATGCGCTCGCTTGAACGTCAGCTGACCCGCCCACCCTGCATCGCGGATACGTGCTTACGCTTACCTACATCCTACATCTTGCATCTAGAAGCCGCCACAATATATATCTGCCCAAATAACAAAAGCCTGTTGCGGTGAGTCTCCCCGCCATCAAATCAACATATCAATACACGCCCGTATCGCGGAGAAAGCCGCGCAACAGAATAGTTGCAAGATAAGGAACATGACATAGCAACATACCAACAAAGGGCGAATTAACGTGACAGATACCCCAAGTACCCGAAGGTCACCGAGTCGGCCGCCCCCCGCGAACATGCCGATTTCCTTTCCCGATTATCTCATCTCCTGAGGGTTACAGAAGCGGCGGCCCCGGGAATGCGATTATGTGATTATGGGACGGGGGGCTGGTGATAAGGCTGCTCGTGGTTGCAGATGCGGTCGTTGCGATAGGGGGCGACTAGCCTCGTTCTGGGGTACGGGAAAGGAGAATGGGTGTTTCAAGATGATGAGGTTTTTTCTTTGTGTGTGTGTGGACGAGGCCCGAGGTGGGGGACCTTGGCTTAGCATTGAGGAGGAGTTATGGGGCCATGGAGATAGGCTGCCATGCAGCCGAGAGAGGCGAGTGGTGCGACGGTCGCAGGCGGCGATAAAGAGGAGCATAGTGTTGTTGTGACATGGAATTGAAGCAGAACGTGACAGCGACCAAAGGACGTTGGTTGTAGTAATATCGATTCCACTAGATAAGTAAGAACAACACAAAACACAAAGAGTCTACTCCGCCATAATATGCCCCAAAGCAATCATGCAACATGTACATCGTCCCCCACCCCCCAAATTGACCCAGTTATAATGATAGAAATACACAAAGGTATCAAATCCGCGAAAGAAAACTCCAAAAGCGCCGAGCCCGGAACACCGACGCTTATCCGTGTGCGTAGAGAATGCGTAGTTTTGCGTGAAAGGACGATAGAGATGAGGACGAAGCTGGTGGAAAGACATGATCATACGCGTATTTGACCAAGTTCGATCTCGCGCCTCCGCTCTTCTCGGCTGAGGTTGCGCGAGTGACTGCCTCGTCCCTCTGTACTGGACGGACGATTCTCGCTTCGTCCACGGCCATATTGTGTCCATTGTTCGCTGAGACTATCGGGTCTGCTGTCTGACCGGTCGCGGCCCCAATCGCCATGTGTTTGTGCGGGCGTGCCCACCAACTCCTGACTGCGCTGCTGCCTTGCCTGTAGATCCCTGTCTTCTGGCAGGTCTATCCTGAAGGTGGTGTTTATGTCAGGACTCGGTCGTGGGTCTCCTGATTTGAGGAGGAGAGCCATTTGCTGGTTCACGCGGTCGTCTTCGGAGTAGAGGGCGGCGGGTGGCTGCGAGGGCGAGCGCATGGCGGTGGGGTACATGTTTGGGATGAAGTTGTTGTAGTAGTTTTGGTCGGACCAGAGGTTCTGGCGTGTGTCGGTCTGTCGCTTGGACTTGACTATGCGGCGGTATGTCCAGAGGAGGAGAGAGCTGTAGAGGATTGTTCCGGCGGCGCTGATGACGGTGCCGCTTATGGCGGCATTTCCCCAGTGGTAGTTGGGCGAGGAGACGAAGTTGTAGGCTATCGAGATAAGGCCGAGTGCGGAGGATGTGAGCGCAGGTCTACACATATGGTTAGTATTCCGCTGTTGGTGGAGGCATGGAGGCCTTACAGGAAGACGCCGTCGGCTTGGAAGCGCTCATTGCGACAGGCGAAGCAGAGCAGTGCTGTGAATGAGTAGCCGGCTGTAAGGAGCGCGACAACAAAGACAGATAGGACTGCTCGGCTGAACTTGAGCTCGTAGTCTTTTCTGTAGAGGCCGGGCAGTATGAGGTAGCTTCGAGGCGTTAGCATGCCTTCGTCTGAGACGCATCGCAAGCACTCACCCTCCGAGTATCATCCATGACGCAGCCAGGGCTATAAGGCGCCAGTACCACGGCGTGCCCTCTCTCTTCTCATGGCCCGACTCGCTGATGTTGTGATAGCTCTTGTTGCTAGAGCGCATTGAGTCGGTGGTTCGCGCCTTGGGCGGCGGGGTGCCTGGTTCGCGTCTCGGGTAGTGCCTGGCGTCTCTGCTATGACTCTCGCGCAGTGGGAGCGAGCAAGCAAGAAGACGTCGGCATGCAGAGCAGAAGAGCGCGAACGATGGATAAACGAGTGACTGTGGCAAACGTCGGGTCTAGTTATTGTCGAATTCCAGAATGCGATATGAGCCTCACTGGCGCCTGGCTCTCTGCTATTCAGCCTGACGCGGTGCAGATCGCTTCGGTCCGTCAAGTGCAGGTGGATAGCCGGGGCGAGGCGGCAGGTGCACGGCGCAATGGTTCCAGCTGGTGGGAAAAACAACAACGAGCGACCAGGACAAGATGCCGTTCGTTCTTATTGAATAGCAACAAGAGCAGAGCAGTAGCGAGCGAAGACGTGGGCTGAACGGGCGGTGGGAGAAGAGGGCGCCAACGTGCTCGTACTTCGCTGAGGCGGAGGACGCCTGCATGCCCGCTCAGCCACTCGACGTCCTGCTGAGCATTGCTGCACCCCTGCCGACATGCCCCCCGTAGATCAAGATGGCAGTGAGCATCTTCAATGCAGTGCATTTGACATCGCAATAAAGACTTGCTTGTAGATCAGCGACTGGGCCTCTCGTCGCGACCATCGCGACTTCTTCCGACGCTCCAACAACACCATGAATCAAGGCATCCAGCCCGCGACTCCGCTTCTCTTTGTCTCTCCCGCCTGCCCAGGGCGACCCCAGATTCCAGAACGCGTCACCTCCAATTCCCAGCCAAGCCCTCTGCCCATGTCTGCTCAATCTCGCTGACCCGCGCCGCACCTTGGGTAGTGCAGCTTACTCTATGAGCCACCGCTTCTTCTGTGATTTGCCTGCTTCCATCCTTCACTTTCCCTTCTGTTGCAGCGCTAGCCACTCTGTGCTCTCCGGTAGGGACTGTTGCCGGTCAGACATGACGTCGTCGCTCCTATCGCAATGGGAAATGTTGCGACCTCATCGTTGACCTTTTGTCATGGTGTTGCGAGTTGTTGGCGGTATGAGTCGGGGTCATGGCACGGGCAGTCTGCCTGGGTTGGTGTCTACGCGGTTCCGCCTACAATAGAACAAGTCGAACGGCACAGCGTCAGACTATTGATCTTGCGCAGAAGCGCATCGCGTCTGGACTCTGTTAATTACAGGACGCTCCTTCGCGGATTTGAGATATTCACACACGTCGCGTATAGCAACTTTAGGCCTACAGCCCATTGCATAGCCTCGTGCACGTAGTAACCCAGCGCTACATCGTGGCATAGTACAACATCACACGCCACGAGAATGCTGTTCCACGCCGATAGGTTACGGCATGAGCCGACGGTTCAGCCTCCACGATACCCGGATGATGGTGACGGACATGCGCGAATGGGCGTCAACACTGCCTGTTCTGGCAAACATCTTGTGCGCGCTCCCCTTCCCACATAGGCAGATTTGATACATCTGCATATGTATCTTGCGATAGAGACACACTGCGTCGTTCGCGACTCAGCTTGAATTCATACAATGATGGAGTGTTATCTCGACTACCGTTCTACATAATACAAGTATGCGTATGTGGCAAGATGCGGTATCATTCGCGATGCTGATCCGCGCACCTGGTTCGAGCTGCAGGGGCAGCTTCCAGTGCCTCACATGGGCATGCGTGTCATCGGTAGAACCACACCGCATCTTACCTCACACACTCATCTACTGTAGGTCGTTCCGCGATCTCACTGCCTGAAGATTCGGGATCATTTCGTTCGGGGTCTCCACTAAGAGACCCGTCGGCGCTTCGGGTTTAGGGGTAAGGCATTTGCGTTGATGTCGGATAGTCCGAGGAACATTTGATAAGGATAAGCGGTGATGATTGAAGCAGGCAGCGGGCATCGATCTTGTCGCTGTTGTGATGTTTGCGGGTGTTTGTCACGGTTTGTGAGTGCCGAGGATTTGGGGCTGCTCAGGTGGGAATGCAGGTGCCACCGGTCCGGTTCATGCCCCACCTCCAAGCGGGAACCACGTCTTCTCTTTTATTCGATTTGTTCTACGAAGACTTAGTATGACACAGCGCTGGAGAGGGGACTTGCAACATAGCAATATATAATAATTTATTGTTCATCTATGCATCGATCCACCTACTCAGCCATCTGGTTGATCAATCTTCAGTAGTATAGTGGTCAGTATTTCCGCTTGTCACCTTTCAGGCAACTCGCGGGAGACCGGGGTTCAATTCCCCGCTGGAGAGCTCATTCTTTTTGCTTTTGCATACTACATGCATCACAAGGTCGTGTCCGGGGTCAATCGGCGTGGGAGTCGATTGTGGCCTGCCACTTCCAACCCCCAACCACCACAACTCCCCACCATGCCGGTCACTGCGAATTGACGGCCGCCTTATATATTTTTTAACGTTAACGTTGCTGTCTCAAGATGTTTTCGGAGCTGAGAGTACTTCTGCAGCACACGCGACGCGGAGCGGCAAGCTTCTTTTTGCTGCGCTGTACTGACCAAGGCCACCGCATCTGAGCAGCTCCTTGACGCGATTGTGTCCTTATGTCATCGCGCCGTTGGCGCATCAACCTACACAAATCCTTTCGAATGCTACTATCGTCATGGTCGGACGCGAAGAAACTCTTCTGAGGCCTCGTAGGTCTCGTCAGCTGCATCTGGTCTTCCCATGTGGAGGAACTTCTGGTCACACACCCGGCACGTAGTTCGAAGTGCCGAATTCTCTATGGCATGTCTTCGTTAGCATGCGGTTTCGGGTCCCTCTGGCGCTTGACGAAGTAACAGGAACACAGGCCCGTTCTGGTTCTGGACCAATATGAATCTCACATCCACCGCAGGTGAATCATAGGTACCGGAGCTACACAAGGCGTTGACCATGCCAGACGGAGCCGCACACAAGGTAATGCGGCTTCTGTGAGACTCAGTCATGAAAGTCTAACTCAGAGTTGGATAGTCTCTACGCAGCTACGAGCACAGAAAGACAAGATGTGATTTGAGACACCGCCTTGTCCAAACCTTGCGAATGCGGACAATTCCACCATCCTGCACGTGGTCGTCGCCTTGTCAGTGAAAGCTAATGCCCATCACCGGTTGTTTCATTAACGCATAGTCGGGTCACGATCTAGCTTTCTGTCACTACCTCAAGCACGAGCTCCATTCACGCCTGGTCTGAGCGTTTAGTGGAGTTATACACGCCTGTTCCATATAAACACCCCCTTCTGGTGAGCAACTCTCACTATACCAGCTCTATTCCCTACTTTCGTACAGGCAGATCTAAACAACACATTCAGTCCCACCCCTGCGGCTCAACTGGTCTGTCACACCCAACCCACATTCTTGAACTGCCTGCTCACTGTTTCAGACACCTCTGTTCACAAGCCTTCCCAAACCCGACCATATCCAACCACATAAGAACAACACCGAAAGCTTTCCACCAGTCACGTACGCAGTTAACAAGATGTCTGCTACCAACATCGCCCCTGTTACATCTGATGCCGTCACCGTTGACAGTACTAACACCAACACTCCTGTTGATGCCAAACAAGAAGCTCTCAAGAAGATAGCTGCGGAGAAAGAGGCCAAGCGCATCGAGAATGTTGCTATACAGAAGAGGAAACTCGAAGCTGCCATGCAAAAGGCGGCGCAAGAGTTGATGTCTAAGGGCAATAGCGCGATCCTCAAGGCCCAGGCTAATCGACCTTCACGACGACCGGCGAAGAAGAACCGAAAACCGCTTCCTCCTGCCAACCGGACTCACGAGATCGAAGCGACTATGGAGAAGACGAAAGCTAGCGCTGAAGAGAAGCGTCTTGCTCCTCTGCGGATAGTACGTCCAAGCTACAGCTACAGCGATATCGTCGAGCAGCGTGTTGTCGACGGCGTCGTTGAGCGCATTATTCATACCAGCCATTCTGTGCATGAGTCTTGTGCCGTCGACAACCACGACGATAGTATTGAGCAGCGCATGGCTGACAACGTCACTGAACCTAATTTCCAATCCGCTGATGCGCCCAAGACTGCCCAGTCTGATACCGACGTTGAGTCAGATAGGGCCACGGAACCTGATACTGAGTCAGACGAAGACGCTCCTCAGCTAGTCCAAGAGCTTGCTTCTCCTGAGCAGGTCACTGAGCTTCAAGACGAGGATGATTCCACCGAAGCTGTCGCTGTCACCGCACTGCCCCACATCTATGTCACCGCCCCGACAGATGATGCGGATGAGGAGACTCCTATGTCTGGAAATTTTGCTGAGGCAGTCGACAAGTCGCCCGAGCCAATGAAGGAGGCCGCTTCTGAGAAGTCGCCTTGTAGCCCTTCGGCGATTCTGTCGATGCCCAATTCGGCTCTTTATCCTTCGCGCCTGTCCCGCGATGAAGAGGCTAAGTTGGTCGCTATGCACGTCGCGCCCATCGTACTGCCGGTCACTGAAGCCAAGCAGCAGAAGCTTACCAAGGCTGAGAAGAAGGCCGCTAAGACATCTGGGGCATCTAAGGAGGTGGCCACGACAAAGTCCGATGTGGCTCAAAAGCCTCAAGGAACCGACTCTGTTGAGACTACGATGGATATCGTCGAGCCCATTGCCATAACCGAAGACTCCGCATACGTCGCGACACTTCTAGCGAGATTCAATGGCTCTGGTGTGACCACAAAGTCTCGCGACCTTCACGACAGGCTCGTCGCACTTCATGTCGCTCCTCTCTCGCTACCAGTCACTGTACCCAAGCAGCAGAAGACCAACCGCAAAGCTACCAAAGCCAACCTCCAGATGTCTACTCCGGCTGAGAAGAAGAAGTCTGATTTTGTCGCCTCTCTTCTTTCCAAGCCTAACGGCCCAGGTGAGACCGCACAGGCGCGCGACTTCCATGAGAAGCTGGTTGCGCTCCATGTGGCTCCTCTTTCGCTGCCGGTCATCGCGCCCAAGCAGCAAAAGACCTCAAAGACCAGGCAGAAGGCTTCCAAACTTGATAAGAAGAAGTCCGTCGCTACGGAGAAGAAAGAGCCTGACTTTATCGCCTCTCTTCTCTGCAAGCCGAATGGCCCGGGTGAACACAAAGGAACCCGCGACCGTCACAACAACCTCGTTGCTATGCATGTAGCCCCACTCGAACTTTCGGTATCCATCCAACAGGATAAGAATAAGAAAGCCGAGAAGGTCAACAGGTATATTGAGACTTGGACCGCTGACCCTGATGCCGTTGATCCACTGATTGCCAGCATGGTGCCTCCCATTACTGAGGAGTTCATCTCCGCTGTTGAGGACCTGGTCACAGACGATGCAACGCGCGACGAGCCGTCCAAGGTCATTGCGCCTCCCATTCATGGGTTCTGGCAAACTGTTCTCTCCAAACCCACTGCCGACGAAGCCACCACCGTCGAGCAAACCGTCATCATCCCCGACTCATCCTCGGAGTCCGACACCATAGAATCATTCAGAACCTCCAGCCGCACCTCAACGCACTCCACCCCATCCATCCGCCGCGCAGCCTCAAAAGCACGCACAACCCTCCTCGGCGCCACCTCCCTAGAAACCTTCATCACCACCCTCGACTTCGAACTCTGGGACGGCACAACGACCAAAGACGATATCTGCGAGGCCTTCGCTTCCCTATCCGATCACCCCACAACCACAACAACTAGTCTGCATACCGCTAAGATCCAGCGGAAGATCAAGTTAGGCAGTACGTCACTATACGCGTTCCTGCGTCAGATTACGTTCATCGAGGACGACGTGACGGTTGTGGGGGAGGTGATGAGGGTGTTTAGGAAGGCGGCGGGGGGGCAGGTGACGGAGACGAAACTGGAGGTTGCGCTGTGGCTTGCGGAGGAGACGGATGAGGGGGAGGGGAGGAGGCGGGGGAGGCGCGAGGAGCGGGCTTCGGTGGCTGGTAGGGGTTAGGTGCGATGTTGTGTTGGCTTGGAAGCTCGCGATATGGCGTGGGTAGTTTGGCTGCTCCTTTCCTTTTCTCACCAAAAGTTGTGCACGGGTGTTTTTCATTGTCATTGTTATGGGGCAGGTCATCATGGTTTGAACGAGGCGTTGGGGACGACGTTTTCATATTACCATCATCGCTCTATGGTACTAAAAGCTAGTCCTCTGCATCGGTTGAGCTTTAGGCTTTGACTCACCTGGCGACCGGGTTTTGAGTTGGCCTGTCGCTCCCTACTGTGCAGATTGACTTAGTTACCCCAAGGGGCTGATGATCTTTTGGTCGAAGTTAGCATTTGTTCAAGGAAACATAGGTATTAATTCAACTGTAAAAGTTAGCATGCTTGGCGGAAAAGGGGTGAAAGCAGATTGTAATCATGGTAGTTGTAACCTGTTAGTATATTGAGAGATTATTAGACGTGCACATGCATGAGAAAAGAGCTTTGTGTTCATGACTTCATTCATATACATCCAGCAACACTGTTGATGTGTGCGATGCTATATACTGGGTATTTGTACGACTGCCGCAGTGGCTTAGACCTTCTGTTCCACGCGGTGTGTCTGCTGCTCAGCACCACCAGCATTCTCCATCTGGTACTCAACAGCCTTCTCACCCGACTCATCCATAATCTCAGCCATACCGCCAGATCCCTTTGTAAGCTCGGCACCCTTGCGGCCGATAAGGTGCCAAGGTAGGTTGAACATCTCGTCGAGAGATTCGAGCGACTTTCCAGAAGTCTCGGGCAGGAAGAAATATACCCAGACGAGACCGACGGCGGTGACGCAGGAGAAGAACAGCATGGTGCCTCCGTGGGTCATGGAAATAAACATGAGAGGTACAGCCTTGGAGTTACCGTACTGGTTGACAAAGTGGAATGTCATGGCGATGGAACCACCGAGAGCACGGAGACGGAGAGGGTAGATCTCGGAGTTGATGAGGTACTGGATCGAGTTCCATCCGAGGGCCCAACCGAAACCGGAGAAGTAGATCATGACGATGGCGCCCATGGCGGCGTGCTTTTGGCTGGAGCTCTGGGGTACGCCGTCGGCGACACCGGTGTCGATGAGTAGGAAGATGGCCATGTAGAGCATGGATAGGAGTTGGAGTGTGATACCGGTGGCGAGAGAGCGCTTGCGGCCGAGAAAGTCGATGAGGAAGAAAGCGCAGATCATGGAACTGACAAACTTGACGACACCGAAAATGGCTGTGGCGAAGAGCTTCTCTTGTTGACCGCTGGTGCCCATCATCTCAAAGTACTTGGGTGCGTAGCTGGGGGTCGTGTTAGTTGTGTGCGCGAGGCATGGGATCTGAGTGTCAAACTTACATTGTGATGGAATTGGCTCCCGACCATTGCGATAGCAACTGCGACAGGACAGAGAGCTGAAGACGGTAGAGGTTGGCCTTGCTGGAAAACAGCTCACGGATGGGTCCGAGCCAAGATGTACCCATAGTAGCTTCGCGCTCGCGGTTGAGCTGGTCGTTGATGTCCATAATCTCCGAGGTGACGTAAGGGTGGTCAGCGGGAAGGTTGCGGAGTTGTGCGAGGTTGTCGAGCGCCTCCTCGTGGCGGCCGACCTTGATCAACCAACGAGAACTCTCCTTGGCGAACCAAGATAGTGTGAAAATGAGACCGGCGAACATGATGTGCATGCTGTTGGGTACGAGCCATTGAGCATCAGTGGCAGACGAGATGTGGATGGAGGAACCCCAAGATGCGAAGTAGGCAAGCATGATACCAATGTAGACTGATCCAGCGAAAGCGCAGACACAGAGACCACGGATGGCCCTGGGCGCGGTCTCAGCCAAGTATGTGGGAGCAACGACAGTGGTCTGTCCGATGCCGATACCAGCAATGAAGCGGCCGGCGTAGATTTGTCCAACAGAACCAGTGATAGAGCTGGTGAGGAAGATGACGATGCCGATAACCCAGACAATGCAAAGTTGGCGAGTAGCCCAGAGACGACCAATCTTGTCGGTGATGAAGAAGGCAATCAGGGAACCCAAGATGGAACCCATCTGCACCATGGATGTGATGTTCGATAGGAGCTCCGCGATCTCGTGCTCGCTCTTGCTGCCGTCTTCTTCGAGTCCGAACTTGCGTTTGAAGGGGTCGAGTTCGGCTGTAGTACCGATGAGGCCTTCGTCGATACCACGAGCAGCGCCCATGAGACCGAAAACTACGGCGAGTTAGTTGGGTGTTGTCTCAAGAGAGGTGAGACAACCTACCGAAGACACCATACCAGAGACGCCAGTTAAGGCTCTCCTTAGGAGTGTGCTTCAAGTTCTCCTTCCATGGGTTCCAAACGACCATGATGGGCGATATTGGTATAGATAGATCGGAGTAAGGTCGTGATTGAGCTGCGGAACCTACGTCTGTCGGACAGGGAGGAAAGGCAGTGACGACTCAACTGTACAAAGGCGCATGTGCCTCTTATACTTGAACTGATGGTGGGGTACGAGATGCGGAGATCCTAGATGCAAGGCCTGTTTAATCACACCATCCATGAGACCCCAGAGTCAACCCCGGAAGCCTCTACTCCACGTTTGTCCATCGCCAGTAGCGGTCGGCGTCGGTCTTCCGAGCCAGGAATGCCGGATGACCTTCCCAACTGTGGTTTTCCCAACGTTCAATAGGTCGACCCGTCTCGTCGGCCATTGCAGGCGTTGGAACTAACCCTCGCATAGTAAGCGGACCGCTGATCGTCTGATCAATTACCGATCAAGCGGCCACGCCGGTCGCCTCTCGTGTCTCTCACGGCAGCGCCATCTGCACGTAGGTTACATGCCCAGTAAGGAGGCGGAAAGGTTGGCAGGCTTAGGTGGAGAAAGCTTCCTTGTTCGTGCGTCTTGTGGAGCTTGGGGCCGAGCTAAGGACGAGTCAAGAACCTGGCCACCACACGATGGGAACCCCGCATTATCCCCCAAACGCTCTCGTGTCCCGGATTTCTCTTGGTCTCCCACGTTAGCTGTCAGTCGAGGAAGAGAAGCTTGTCAAGCTCCTCGTAGCGGCCGGGGAGGTGCCGTAAATGCATGCCGCGCTATTGGCTGGTACCATCCCGGGAAAATCTCGCACGCGGGATAAATTACTACGCTATTCTGACGCTGCCTCGCGACGAGACCGTTCGCCGGCAGAATTATGACCGAGAGCAGCGTCGGAGCAGGGTATCGGCTTCTGAGGTTAAGCTCCTGGACGAGACCTCGTCTCGCGGCGGTGTGTCGACACAAGCGATGCGGCTCCAACTCCTTCAGCCTTTTCCAGTAGGGCCCGCGTTGTGACTACCCCAAATGGTATCCCGTCCCTCCAATGCATCTGCCGTGGGGACTACACTATCGGACATAGATACGACGCCTGCAGGATATTTTGGTAGAGCTAACAGTGCGCAGGTGTGAAAATGTGTCGCTTCTTCGGTCGCTCTGGCGCTGATACGAGTCCTGGTTGTCGGAGCCTCTGATGGGTCGTAGGACAATGATCCGACTCTTGGCTCTGTACTTGGCTCTGTACTTGGCTCTGTACCCCAAAGTCCAGCAGGAAGGTTGTATTCTGCCGTAGTGGCAGCTGAATCGTTGAACCCACAACGGCAAGCATAACATCTCCAAGCGCTTTGTTGTCTTGACGAAAGCCCAGACCGCCGGGGTTCTTCTCGTCTCCACAGAGCTTTGCATTCGCAGTGCATCTTGTCATGCGATGCGAAGAAACAGACAGGTCTAGAGGTGTGATACGTCCACCACCCCCGGTCGGAGCTCCGAGGGTTATCGGTGCGAACGCAGGCGCTTTGACTTGGGGTCTCCACACACACGAGGTGCGCGTGAGATGGTTAGCGAAGACCAAGCTTGCCATGCCTTCAGCAAGTGCTTGTGGACAGCGCAAGCCGTTGTGCCAAAGGACGCCCAAGTGCTTGTCCTAGACGTTAACAGAGCAACATTTCTGCTACATCGTATCTTTCGTAGGCATCATCGAAGTCATGTCCTCTCCTCTCAAGCGCTGCGATAAATTTGAGAATCATGCGGGCATCCTTCTGGTCCACAGCGGGCGAGATTGATCGGCTGGTCGGCGATGCCAGTGGGTCTAATCCTTCCTCTTATGCATCGTGTATACAAACGGCTACCGTCGAAGCCACAAGAATCCAAGTGTCGGTGATTGCCGTGCATGAAACATCTACTGAGGTGGTGTTGTGTTCAATCCGCGTTGCCGGCTAGGTCGCCCTCAACAGACATTGGCTTTCGTTCAACACATCCATCCAGACATCGTGTGCGTATGTCCGCGGGCGGAGGTGTTGGATGATCGGGTGGATACGGACGCTGACAAACGCCTCTGAACTGATTAGCCGCCTTGGAAAGCATATGGGGTGGAAAGCACGCACTTACGAGCTCATTGTGGGTATCAACCAAGACGGACCAAGGCGCCAATGTTGGGGATAAGACCCATTTATACGTCTTGTAATCACAACAACTGATTCAAGCCGTGCGGAGAAATGAGACCCGGGGTACGAGGTTCACATGTCACTCTGACAGGACGCCTGAAGGGTCCAGTACGGTTATCCGGATCTAAGTTGTGGGGAGAGTGTGACTGGACGTTAGATCTGGGGTGATGGGAGAATGTCGGTGTGTTGGCGGCAAATGAGATGGCGAGATGTCTTTAAGCGGCCCCGAGGCAGTTAGGCGATGAAGCAGGTGTTGATATTGTGCCGTGGCCCCGACGGAATTGACGACCAGGGAGTAGGCGCGATGGAGTGAAGGACAATCTAAGGCAGGAGCGATAACATCATGGCTGCGCAACAGTGCGCGATGATCAGCACAACGCGCCTTCAGTTTCAGTTCAGAACGTAAGTAACTATGGTTGGTTTTTCTATACCTGCACTGCCTTGGTATCGAATTGACTGCAGAAATGTTGGCACACCGATGTCGTGCCATCCTGTCGACATCGTAGCCGGATTCCCGGAAAAGGCAACCGCGGGCCCTCTATGCCGAGCCCGCTCAATCTTCCTCAGAGTCCCCCTCAGCATCCTCTTCCTCCCCCACAAACCTAGCCCGCTTACTCGGGCTGACCTCACCACCATCCTCGCGCCCTCTCTTCTCAGCCCTAGGAGTCTCTTCCTGCTCCTGCGCCCACAGTGCCAACTCCAACTCCTCTATCAAATCCACATCATCAGCTACACCCTCCCCTTCAGCCTCTTCCCTGTTCCTAGACTGCTCTATTGCCATCTCTAGGCCCTCGTCAACCCGCGACGCGCGCTGTCGGTAGCAAACGTTGCCGTTCTTGCTGTGTTCGTGGTATCGCTGGCACCAGGCGCCTTCGGTGCTCTCCTCGATCTTGAGCGTGAGGTTGCGACGGACCATACGCAGGCTTGTTTGCATGATGTCGAAGAGGAGCTCGGGGTGTAGATGGAAGCCCTTGCGTGTGACTTTCCCGATGATATGCTCGGTCTTGTCGCCGCCCAGGGCGAGTGCGTCGGCCCAGAGGAGTCTCGCTCCACACCTCGGTGACGTATATGTGTAAAGCAAATTGAGGAGATCAGTGTGGACCGACGTAACATCTTTGTCAAGTTCAGGGTCCGTGACCTCCAAGTCGTAGTCTCTAGGAAACTGATCAAACTCCGCCGGGATATTCTTGCCCTTCCGCCATGCATGTTGTGCGACTCGCTTGCGCCGATTGAGCGCTCGGTTCGGGAGCCAGATTTCCTCTGTTTTCTCTTGCTCTGGTTTCTCGTCCTTTTCCTTATCTTCTTGAGCCTTTTTGCGCTGGTCGTGGAACTTGCGGATCCATGTGTCGGCTACCATGTCGCAGAGATCCCAGAACTTCTCTTGGTAGCAGACAATGTATAGTTGAGTGAGGGTGTTGGCGCTGTAGGGTAGGGCCTGGTATGGGTTGGCGGCGTCGGTGAGGCCGGGAAGGTCGAGGTTGATTTTGGCGTTGCTCTTGAGGTTGCTCAGGATGAGGTATATTTCTTTGTCTGCTATGAACGGGGGAGGCACTGCAGGGGACGCGAACATCCCGTATTGTTCGACTGATTTCGCAGCGGCGGCGCTAAACGGCGTGTGTTTCTTGGGTGGACGACCTCTTGGCTTTGGTGTCTTTGGTGGCTGCTTGATCTGCTCTTGGGCCTTGTGTGTAACGTACGCTGGAATAAGGTCAACAATCTGTGATCATAACACAAGAGAGAGGAGCACTCACATGGATCACTCGCCACGGATCCTCTGCCATCGTCTCTAGCATCTTCCTCAGCCTGATCAATGAAGGCATCGATCTCGCTACCCTGAGCGGCGTCGTACTGGTTCGGCTTTTGAATCGCTCGTCCAGTGCGAGTCGTGACCGGCGCCGCCTCTACGGATTGCTGAGGAAAGTTGTCGTCTTGATCGTCTCTCTCGCTGTTTGCCGGGGTCGCGTCGCGCTCCTGCGCTGGGCTATCCGATCTTCCAACCGACGGCTTCAACAGTAGCTTGGGTCCCGGTCTATCGGATACAGTTTCCGGCGCCGATGGCGCTGGTGTCGCTGACTTTGAGGCTCTGCCTTTCGGTCGGCCGCCACCACGGCTACCACCTTTGGCGCCACCGCGAGGACGTCCCGGCGGCTTTCCCGTCGTGACTGTCTTCTGTTTTCCCATCGAGCTGTTGATGAAGGTTTGCTGATGATGCGAACCCGCAGTGAGGTCGATGAGTCGCTAAGTATGTGATCGGTCTGCGGTTGAGAACGAGGGAGTAGTTGCGTTGGTGTTACAGACTACCCGTTGTAGAAGAGAGAAACTAAGAGAACCTTCGTAGCCTATTTTGCTAAACTGTAGTGAAGGTGAGCGGTTATCGCTCGATGCGTCCAGGCACGCTAGGCTCCGAGACTGTAGAACAATAGGACGAGCAGACATGCGACAATAGCGAGAAACTCAAAGCGATGCAACCCCATTGGCATAGTGAATACCCAATAGGCACAGGAGCTTGCGCGCTCCCGAATTGAGAGCGAGATTCTGACCTCTGCCAGATACGTCATCAAGACCAACGGTCGTGCACTTTCATCACCAATGGTATCGAGAAGAGGAAAAATTGGTCTACGCCACTCTACAAACATGGAAAGTTCAATCAAGGTCTATCATGTGCAATGCCCGAAGAATGAACGATAAATGGAACCAACAACAAACCTAGAAACCAAATTCAGCCCCCGGCCCGGGGTAACCTTCGCGTCTCACCTCCAACTCCTTCTCCTTCGCCTCATACCTCGTGTAAAGCCGTTCCGCTCTCAAGACGCACTCCTGACAAAAGATAACGCCGTAGTCCTTGTTGAGAAGAAGTGCCAAGGGATGCGTCGGGCAGGGCTTGTCAGACTCACAGTTCTGACCACAACGTTGCTGAGCAACACAGTAGACCTTGTGGCCACAATGTAAATTGTGCTCTTGGAGGTCTGGATTGGGGAACGGTGCCGCCAATATGGCGTCGACCAGGTCGTTCGGGATCTGGAGAGCCGCTACAATTTCACCGCGTGTGAGGGCGAGAGAACGTCGACGGTATTTCTGGAAGAGGTAGTGGTCTACTGGAATTCCCTGACAGACTTCGCAATAGAGGGGTTCTTGACGCGGCCGAAAGTCAGTGGCCAGGATACTTATGTGCCTTGGACTAGGAGAGGATGAATTAGCGATTGACAGAACTTAAAGCTTCGTCGATAACATACATCGTGGGGGACTTTACGACAGTCTCTGAGAACTGTGGATTGGCCCCATTTATGGGGTATCGGCAGTTTCTACCGCATCTCGTATCCGGCCCATCGATAACGACAACATGGCCGCAGTCGAGGAGGTGAAACATGTTCGGCGCGGTTCGACCGTGGTCGTCTACAGTGCCGCTACATGGTCTGATCATCCGTATCGCACTTGTGACCCTCTCGACGCTGTCCTGTGGTGTGTCCCGCTTTTGTTGCTCCGTTAGAGCTGGAGCCCAGGGCATATTGAAGATAGCGTGATGGTAGATAGCGAGTACTCGTGATGGTTGACAACTGTAGAAGAAGATTTTCCTAGTATAATCGTCTGTGGAGCGTCGAGTAGCGATATTGACAAGTGCTTGCGGGGCGGTTGTCTAGACAGCCGAGTGACCACAAGGTGCAAACGCGCGTACGAATAACGTGAAAGTGAATCGAAGAAGTTGAAAATTAGGCAGCAAGTCCGAGCTCCCCAACAATACTCTTGCCTCCAGTTTCATTTTCGCGACAGCTCTTGACTGACTTTCGAACACCGCCGGAAGTCGCAATGGCAACGAATCAAGAGGAGTTCGTCCGCATCGGCTTGCGCGCGACGACAAGCAGCGATGATATACCGACGCTGTGTGCAATCTGTCTTGATGAGCTACAGTCGGGCCAGGAGGTCGACGAGATTCGTCGTTGCGGCCACACTTTCCACAAGCATTGCTTGCTGGCCTGGCTCAACTCATGGAACACACAACATAGCAGCTGTCCAAACTGTCGCCTGCCGCTCTTTCCGAGTCGTCACCCTCTACCTGTAAGCATTGTTTACAAAATTAATCCACGCGCATTCGCTAATCGTGACGACGCAGCCACCCCCAAGTGATGTCGATGAACAAGGAGATCTGGCTGGCGTATTCACGAGCTTAGACGAACTAAGTAACACCGTGTCCATGCTGGGAGACACGGTGGTAGCTTTTCGCAACCACAACAACCTACTTCTGAGCGAGCTTAGGCGCCATAACCTTGATGTTCCTGATGCATCGCCAAGCGACCCTCGATTCCGACGTGCGTTAGAAGCCGTTCACGAGTTGAAACCGGTGCCTTCATGTATCATGCCCGACCCGGCAACAGGCGAATACACACCTATAGAGGAGCGTTATCGCAGACTGAAAATCTTGGAAACAGACCGAATTTCCGGCGTCGCTCTCGAGGACCGCTGGAGGAATCGCTCTGCGTTCGTGCGCGACCTGGAGCGATTGGAGCAGCTTCGTCTCCATCTTGGTCCCCAACCGGCTTCAGACAACCGTCCCGAGCCAGGTCTAGACCAGACAAGGTTGCTTATCGAATATGGCGCCCTCTTGAACAAACTCATGCTTGACAACTGGCACTTCACTCCCGACGAGACCGGGGCTATGCGCAGCGAATGGCTAAGGGGTGCTGTTATTGGCAGCTTTGATCGGGAGCTCCTGCAAGAGACAAGGTTGTTCTCACTTCTCTCGATTGCAACTGAAAGGGACACCAGGCAAGCGCTTGAGGGTATTTCGGAACGAGCAGTAAGGTTTATGCTTGCAGACTACAGACACAATTGGTTTGTGAACGCAGGCATATTCCGTCACTACATGGCCAGCGAAAGCCAGTTGGGTGGATCACCGACTGTCGTATCTACACCACAGGCGTTCATGGTAGAACGTCCAGCACAACAGCGAGAAGTGTCTTCGTCGCGTCCGGGCGAAGGTAGTAGATGGCAACCCGGTATGTCGCCGTTCAGGTCCTCGGCCGCTCAGAGCCAGAGTATGAGAGTTAGTTGGTTCGATGAGATGCCGCGTGGAGCCAATGCAGAAGCTCTGCTTGACCCGGAGTATCTCCAGTGGCGGCAAGAGCAGGGTGAACCGTCAAGATTCAACAGTCCCAGAGCCGTGGGAGGAGCAAGCCGTACCATGAGTGCTGAACCTGTCGCTGCACAACAACAGAGCCGGCCCGTCGTCAATGGGGGTAGCAGTACGTTCACACAACTGCCTCGTACACCGGACATGGACGAACTTGTGCTACCACCCCAGAACAGAGAGCCAGATCTTCACCCGGAGCAGATGAGTCAGCGAGGAGAAATCCATGAGGACATCTTCAGCGAGCTGCAACCGCTAATCCTTGGACCCCAAGCACAAACAGAGGCATCCAGACAGTGCCCTCGCCAGGCCATTCGCGACCGCAGCGTGCAGACCAATGCGAACGCCATGGGTGCTCGCGTGATTCGCATGCTCCGAAACTCCCTTCACCGACGCCGGTCACAGTAGAGGGAAGCATCGCAAACGGCGGAGATGGAAGTTGTGAAAGAGACACGGAGGGCGTTTGAGTGAGGAGTCAACCTTGGAAAGACGTGAGCGACAGGCGAGATCAGAGAAAGGCGAGGGACATGAAGGTATAGTGACCTGGAATGTTCGTGAAGAGACGAATCCCAATGCAAGTAAGGCCCCGTGTTCAATGTTTGATGTTGACCTCAGGTGATGTCGTATCCAGGTGGTGATGTGTGAAGCATGCCGAGGGGGAAGTTGGATGACTGAGCGGATGACTAAGCCGCTCTCTGCAAACACGCCAAACAGCAGGGAAGGCGGCTGTTCGCTGATAGGTGTAGCCCGCAGCTATCACACCTCACTCACCCAGCGCGCCTGCTCGTCTAGTCTGCCTCGACCTTTGGACTGTGCCTGCTAATGGAGACGCGGCTGCTGCTCCTACAGGACGCTGGACTCGCTGGGGGTGGCTCATAGCCCGCAATTCCGAAAGGTACCCATCTAATTGTCCCGCCCCAAGCATGCCACTCTCGTCGGCTATCGCGAAACATCCCGCCCGCCATGTCTGACGGCGGCCCTGGATACCCCCAGGCGCCGTCTCTTCCTGCCCACGACGTGTCGCCGCTGATGGGCTCGCTCTCTAATGCGCTCGCAGGAACTTCTCACCACGCCGGCCACAGGTTGCCCACCATTCAGCCTGCATCGCCGCCGAACAAAGGCGCGCCGCACGCTTCCACGACGCCCCCGCGCCCTGCCTTCTTTTCCGTAGCCAGGGGCCACCCACATGCGACTGCCATTGCCAGCTCTGGCTCCTCGACTACCGAATCCTTCTCCGAGTTGACGTCGTCGTCGTCACGGGACTCGCTTCCCAATCCCCCCGGGCGCAACGCCCCGACCACGCCCCAGAAACAGGCGCGCACCACCAGGCGGAAACACTCGAACAAGTCCACGGGCCGATGGAGTAGGGGAGGCGGCTCGTCAGATGATACCGGCTCCGACCGCAAACCCCCCACCTCGCAGCCCGTAGAGCCCGCGCAGAGCGCCGCTCGCTCACCCCCGACTGCGTCCAAGACGCGCCAGCACCCCTCTATTGCTACCAACACCGCCTCGACGAGCCAGCCGCGATTCATGGCAACAACCTTTGGCGGTCCTTCGGGTGATTCGCGACGGGGAGTCGTCTCTCCTCGCCCTAAGGGACGCGGTATGACGCAGCCACACCTTATACACATGTCATGTCTGACTGGCCTATGCAGAAGCGAAGAACACCCTCTGCCGCAATGTCACCATCTACGGACACTGCCGGTACGAAAACAGTAAGTGCTGCTGGCCGCACCTGCCGAATCCTGTGGTGACCCTGTCTAGCCTGCCCCTACATCCACGACACCCTCAAGTTGGGCCAGAACGAAAACGCCAAAAAGAGGTTTAATGTCGACTCTCCTTCCTTCACGCCTCTGCAGGCGAGCACCAATGGATCTGTGACCCCCTCTTCTCGCAGTGCGGCTATCTCGCCCAAGGCGGCCAATGCTGCCGTCTTCACTCCCAAATCGCAACGCTCCGGTGAGTCCTGAGCATTCGCAAATGACTTCTATATGCATGCTGATCGTCTCAGCCGTCACCACCCCGCATATGCACGCGAAAGAACCCGCCATTGATTGGAATTCACATGACTTCCAAGATTTTGTCCCGCAGTCTTTTGAGGGTCAGCAGATGGTGCGTGGCTTTACTTGATATATCTGTCTTCCATTCGTGACCTTGGAGCACGTTCTTACATCCAGTTCTCGACTCACAACGCCCTAGGTGGACCCTAATGTGGGCTACGATCCTTTCAGCACACCGTCCAGCATCTCTACCCTGGCAGGTGCAACCCACCAAGCTGCTACCATCAACCCGTATGCACAAGATGCTTCGACGACGTATTTCCAGAACGCCAACGCGTTTCAAACTCCAGCATACCATCTGTACTGGCCGGTAGGGCCTCAGCCGACGGGTCTGCTTGCTTATCAGCGTACTGCACATGATTTCTTCATACCTGACGCTCTTCGGGAAGAGTTGCAAAAGAAGGCGGATATTGCACGTCAGGTCGCGCCGAATAGTACTTTGCCGGTCATTGAGCAGTTTCACTCCTTGTTTTGTTTAGACATGTCACCCCAGAAGAACACGGCTCCATTTGGGTACGCCAGCTGGATCTACAAAGCCGTGTCAAGCAAAGACGGGAAGACGTATGCGCTACGCCGTCTGGAGAACTTCCGCCTTACAAGCGAGACTGCAATTCGCTCCGCCCAGCCATGGAAACGCGTTTTGAATGGCAATGTGGTTACAATCCACGAAGCGTTCACTACGCGAGCTTTTGGCGATAGTTCTCTAATCTTAGTCACGGACTACCATCCAAATTCGAAGTCACTTGCTGATGAGCATTTCAAGCCGGTGCAGCGTTTCCACGGGAGGCAACCTGCATCATCGCACGTACCGGAGCAAGTGTTATGGGGCTACATTGTTCAAATTGCATCGGCTTTAAAGGCCATACACGGATCGGGTCTCGCAGCGCGCCTCATCACACCTTCGAAAATACTGTTGACGTCAAAGAACCGGATACGACTCAACGCATGCAGTATCATGGACATTGTCCAGTTTGACAATGCGCGTCCCGTGCCCGAACTGCAAGCAGACGACCTTGTTCAGCTAGGACGATTAATACTTTGCATCGCCAACAACAACGCCACAGCCCACTTGCAGATGCAAAAGTCAATGGACTATATCACTAGAAGCTATACAGCCCGTCTGAAGGAATGCGTGCAATGGCTGCTTAACCCCCAACCAGCACCAGGAGCTCCGTCGTCTCCCACAACACCAGCGCCGATGCAGAAAGACATTGACACCTTCCTGGGAGGTATCGCCGACCAATTCGCATCGGTTTTCGACAGTGAGCTACACGCTCAAGACACGCTTACGGTGAATCTCGGGAAAGAGTTGGAATCATCGAGATTGGTCCGTTTATTGGTCAAGCTCAATATGATCAACGAGCGACCAGAGCTAGACGCTTCTCAAAACATGCCCGGCAACAGTGGCGCAAACCCATCATCGGTATGGGCAGAAACTGGAGAGCGCTACTACCTCAAGCTGTTCCGCGACTACGTCTTCCACCAAGTAGACGCCAACGGACACCCAGTCACCGACCTCGCGCACGTTCTCGACTGCTTGAACAAGCTCGACGCCGGGACCGACGAAAAGATACCGCTCGCCAGCCGCGACGAGCAAAACGTGCTGATAGTGAGCTACCGCGAAGTAAAGCGGGCACTAGAGTCAGCATTCCAGGACTTGGTCCGGGCGGGACGTGTTTCGGGGAAATAGGATTCCTCAACCCCCAGTCCACCCGGCTAGCAGCATCGTTATGGATGGACGGAAGAAAAAGGGTTTCTCATTAAAGGGGCTGCGGCGAGACTGAGCTTGTCGGAGGACCCAGACGACGCGAATGTGAATGCTGTTTGTCAGGAAGAAACGATTGGATGGACGATTGATTTGGAATGGGCTGGAGACGAGCTGTTGGAGATGCTTGCATGAGTTGCGTATTACTGTTGTATCGAAGGAAACAAGATGGCGATAGGAAGGAGTAGAGGAACACGTATTATTCATAGCGCAATGAAAACGCAATTCTAGCTTCACATGACATCTGTTTGTAACGATCATTTCCATCATCCAGTTGTTCAGATATATACAGCAAACGACATATTATTATGTTGGCATACAAAGGCCTTTGTCAAGACTTTGGTCTTTTTTTTCCTCCGCGCCGCAAAGCCTGGGAACCATCTATAAAGGCAAAAGTGATGACACTCGTACAAGATAAACAGCTAGAAGCTAAAAAACGAATGAAGAAAGTTGATGAAGCAGACAAGTGAAGTCGCAAATCACTACAAAATGAGTAGGTGAAAACAAGAAAGAAAAGATGAAGGGAGAAAAACCGCATACAGAAGATCTTATCTGCACACATGCATGCCCGCCAAAATAACCCACCAGGTGAGCGGCACTCCTCATTACCAGCGAGTCTGTCTGTCCTTTCGCCAGCTCTGGACTTTAGACCCGCTTGTATGTCCGATAAGAAGAGACGTCTATTGACTCTTCTTCGCACCCCCCTTCCTCGGCAAACCCGCCTTCCTCCTGGCCTCGCGATCACCCTCCGCGAGCCACTGGCTCGCCTTAACCATCTGCACAATATTTATCCACTGCTTGACCGCCATAAAGGGGGCCGACGTCAACATGCAGATCCAGGGCACAGTCGAGTCCATCTTGTTTGCGCGAGCCATCTCCATGGCCGCGGCGGAGAAGGGGCTAGCGAAGAACATGGAGGGTTTGGGAGCGGCGGGCGAGCCGGGCTGGATGGACGAGGGGTTGTTGAGGTCGGAGAAGAGGGTCGGGGAGAGAAGGGGCGAGCTGAAGGAGAGGAGGTAGAGGGCGATGAAGAAGATTTCGTTCATGGCGCAGAGGGTGAAGAGGACTTTCTGTGGGTGGTTGTTAGTATATGCTTTATCATAAAGACTGTACTAAAGAGATTCCAGCTGAGTAACGTACGTTATTAGAGTAGTACTGCTTCAACAACCAACTCCTGCTCTCATTGACGTTCTTGTGGCTCTGGCCGCTGCCGCCCATGCTCAGCGTCGCGTACATATGCATGTAGTGGCTAGCCAAGTCGAGGGAGATGAGGCCCTGGAAGACGATGCTGAAGCGCGGGAACGCTTGCGCCAAGAAAACGAGCAGACAGGTTGTTGTGCACCTGTCCGTGACCATGTCGAGCACAGCTCCAAACTTGGTGCTCTGTTCGTAGGCCCGCGCGGCGTATCCGTCGAGCGCATCGAGCAGGCAGGATATGCTGTAGAGGAGGGTGCATGTGCGTGGGTGGAGGGGCATGTAGTAGAGCGAGATCAGGGCGAGGAAGACGCGCGAGTAGCCTGTGGGATGGTCAGCTCGTGTATGTTGAGTAGAGAGGGACGCGCATACCGATCAAGTTTGGGATGAAGAGGAATATGTTCTCGTACGCGCCCTCCTTCTCAGCCTGTGCTGGCCGTACCGCGGCGCCGTTGCCGTTGGCCTGTGTTTGTACTGATGCCATGGTGGTCGAGATGGCGTCCGCTGCGTCTTCCCGATTATCCTCAATGGAGACACTCGCTATAGCTGCGTGTCTTTGTATACACGTGTACCCCGCTGCGCTGACTGCAGAGAGTGGAGGCTCGTATGCGCGCTCTGCTGATGCTCAGAGCGCTAGGCAGCAGGTGCTCGTATGGGATGACGTGCAGCGAGGTGAAGTCCAGCGCTGGGGCGTGAACGGACGGAATCGTTCGGAACGGGCGTGCTGAGTGCCAACAGACGCTTTGTCGGGCTTGCAATAGCTGTTGAAGCTGTGCGGGTCCAGACCAGAAAGTTGTCGAATGAGCCGCCGATAAGCCGAGCTGATAACGAACCCTGTCGCGAATGCAGGTGCTTGGTAGTACGGGCTGCCAAAAAAGTAAGACCGAGATGGACAAGAAGGCGTAGTTAGAGGTGTTGGAAGGAGCGTACGTGTCAAGAAACTGGTGGAAGCAAAAGTAGTTGTGCCTGGAAATTGAGGTACCATAAATCTGCCATGTTCGTCCGCCAGCTCCCGGTTACCCGCCTAGACCAGAAAGGGGGTGGGCTTGGCATATGAGGTCAATCGCACATCAGTTCCGTCACCGGACCAAACGGACCATGTGCGCTCATCAGCAATGAACATTGTGAATTCATAGTTATTGTTTTCACACCATCTGCCTGGTCTTGCTGCCGACGGTAGTCTCGCATGTTTCATGCAGAAGGGCAATACGACAGTGGGGAAGTCTGCAATGAGAGTCTGCTTGCGTAACGACATACGAATATGTCTACGTATCTGTCAACCCTGTTCATGTACTTCTGTATCTCGCACTCTTCATGTACCTTAAGAGACAATGAATCAATAAATCGTGATCAAAGGTATCATCAAGCTATGTAACCACTACCAACTGAACGAGCCTAGTCCTTGAAGCCCTTGAACGACCCGGTCTTCGCGGCAATCTTCTTCGACTTAGCCTTCTGGTGAGCCTGCTTCTCCTTCGCTTTGCCAGTACTGAGACCACGATCCGCCTTGCCCTTCTTCCATACCTTGCCTTCTGATCGGACGTCGTTCATCTCGAGCTTCTTGCGGTCTTTGCCGCTGAGCTTCTTCCCCTTCTTGGCCTTCAGGGCTGCTCCGGCAGACTGGGAAGATCCGTTTAGTGCAGCAGCACCCTTCTCTTTCTCTGCCAACTTATCCTTCTCGGACTCGAACCATGTGCGCCTTGGCCGAGACTTGATCTCATCTTCGTGCTGGATCAGGTTCTCACCTCGCTTGAGGTCACGTTCTGTGACGCTCATGGCACGCTCTTCTTTCTCTTCGGCGAGGACCTCCTCAATTTCGCCTTCCAGATCCTTGATCTTCTTCATCCACCTGTCGGTTTCTTCTACGGGTACTTGTCGACTGACGACCTTGGCACCTTGGTCGCGCGAAGCCTTGACGGCCTGCTTGACGACTTTACGGTCGGGTTCTGCGGCAAGCGTACAGGCACGACCACTTCGTCCTGCACGGGCGGTACGACCAACACGATGCATGTAGATATCGTGACTTTGCGGTGCTTCGTAGTTGATGACTACCGCGACGTTCTTGATATCAAGACCACGTGAGGCGACATCGGTAGCCAATAAGTAGGCGGACTTGCCTGATCGGAAAGCCTCCACCGATTGAATACGCTATGACTGTTAGTATCGCATCAAACTTCAATTATGGTTGATTTGCTTACTTGTTCTTGGCTCATGTTACCATGGAGCTCACTAGCCTTGAGCCCACAGAGAGCGAATACAACGCGCACCCTATGCGCTTCCTTCTTTTGCCTAAAGAAGATGATGACCTTCTCTGTGTAGATCTTTTCACAGATGTACATCAAATACGCAAGCCTCTTATCTTCCTTGCCCTGCCTCAGTCGCACGAACTCTTGCGTAAGACCCGCTACAGTGTGCTTCTTGGCATCGACCATCAGGCGTACGGGCTTGTCCATACCGATACGGATAAGTTTGTCGACTGAGCTCGTCATGGTAGCGGAGAACAACATGGTTTGTCGTGATTTCGGAATAGTCGTCAGGATCTCGTTCAGTTGGGTCTCGAAACCCTCTTCGAGCATACGATCGGCCTCATCGAGAACAAGAATTTCGAGATGCTCAACCTGGAAGGCAGCTGTGTTGTGCATGTGATCGATGAAACGACCAGGTGTCGCAATCACGACATCTGGTCGTGTCTTCAACACGGCCTCTTGATCGCGCGTTGAGAAACCACCAGCCATCAGTGCAAAAGTGATATCGGTGAAAGAGGCAAGCTTGGTCGCGACGTTGAAACATTGTACCGCCAACTCACGAGTAGGCATGAAGATGGCAACACGGGTGGTTGGAACCTTCTTTGGTCGGTAGAGCAGACGTTCGAGGATAGGAATGAGGAAAGCGGCCGTTTTACCAGAACCAGTCTCGGCTCCTCCAACAACGTCCTTGCCTTGCATCGCAATCGGAACTGCTTTGTTCTGAATGGGCGTGGGCTCGGTGAAGCCGACAGATGCCAAACCTCGTAAAATGGGTCGTGAAAGCGACATGGCTTGGAAGGAACCAGTACCACCTTTGGCCCCCTTTTTCTTCTTAATCTGCACGCTATCTTCGGGCGCGAAGAAAGCGGCTGCCTTCTTCGCCTCGACGGCGTCCTCTTCCTCGCTCTGATCTTCATGGTCTGTTTCGGCGCCCTCAAGGTCCATGGGATGTGGTACATGCGGTACTTCAGCTTCTTCGTCTGAGTCGCCCTCCTCTTCACTTTCACTACCCTCGGCCCCTGAAGCCTCCTCCTCGTCCTCCTGGTCTTCCTCCGAGTCGCTTGCTGCGCCCATGCCGAACCCGTCTTCGGCCATGAGCTCGTCATCCTCGCCGAAACCTTCAAAGTCGCCATTGACAGAAGCCTCGGGCGACTCAGTTTCTATGACTGCCTGTGCGCTCTTCTTATTCCGCCTCCGCTCGATGATGTCGTCAACATCGACCGCGGTGCCCTTCTTCTGCGACTCCTGCGCTACTGTGCCGTTGTCGTTGCCCCAGCCATCAAACTCCTCCACGAATCCGGTATCTATGTCGCCGACCGCAAACTCGAAGTCGCTCGCAATGTCGTCGTTCTGTTCGACATCTTCAGTCGGTTCTGGCATCGCATCTTCTTCGATTTCTGGAGCGGGCTCGGTTCCTTTCTTTCCCTTCTTCTTGTCCTTCTTCGCTTTCTTCGACGCGACTTCTTTCGGCTTAACGTTGAGATCTGGGTCTTCGGTGTATTTCCTCTTCTTTCCAGCGCCAGCTAGTTTGGCCGTTGCTGCAGCCTCGTCGGCACCACCGTCGTCGGATACATCCTCGTGGTCGGAGATGGTGAAAATGAAGTCGTCGTCCTTAGGCGCCATGATTATCGTGTGACGACACCTCGTGTACTGGGGTAATTGCAGAGATAGTTGAGCGTTCTGCGTTTGCAAGCGTCGCAAAAAAAGTTCGGGCTCGGGGGATCTGTGCTCAGCCCACCCCTGCAGCCTAAAAGTGGGGTCGCTGCAGCCGTCGCGACTGCGAACAACTTGGATCTTCGAGTCGTGGCAAACATCACTCGGACGTCTACATCATCTCAGATTTCACTTAGTTATCAACTTTCAATGGTGTGTATGCAGCAAGGTGCATCAAGAATATCAACCACCAGGATGCTCGCTAGCGCGTTGATAGCGTGTTGACAGCCTACCAGGCATCAGAGACGTTTGCGACAAACGAACATGGTCCAATGACGACTGACGAAATGCGCCAATAGATGACACCAAGTCTCACACGGAGGCCGCTCTCTCATGTGATATTGCATAGGTCCTGATATAATACTGCTTACTACTTCTGCTAGCCTTATCCAATGGGATATCTAGGTATAGACTGAGCAACATACCCATCTGTCTGGCTTAAGCGTCCACGGTACCTAGATCCAAATTACATATCGCAGGCTACAATCTTCATATCACACGGCTGAGAAGTTTACCGTGAGTCACTACCTGCCAATTGAAGCCAGGCATCCACAGCGCCTTCCGGTTCCATACCGCCAACCGATGTCAGCTGCAGCCTCAGCCTGATATAACTAGCCTTGTCAGTCACGATCTGATTGAGGCTCCTTCTATACCACGCTTTTCACTCTCCAATCTACATTACTTGGTCGCTGAATCACCACTAATCACACACTCGTACCACCACCCTCACTGACCACCTCACTCCACCATGCGTCGAGTGCCACGAAGAGCAGCCTCACCCTCCCCAACCACCCGAGTCCTCCGCTCGCAAACTAAACAAGCAGCGTCAGAAGCCCACACCACCAATATCACCAAGCCCACCAGGAAGCGTCGCCCACGTGCAGATCCCTGGGCGAAGAAGCGCAAACCAAACCCCAACCCCAGACCGCGCAAGCCACCGCCCACTCACTTCACATGCCGTATCTGCATCGAAGAGCAACCCACCGATGAGTTCGTCAAATGGGTACCACCGAAGCGCGGACGCTGGCAGCAACACCTAGACGTCCCCTTCACCTGCATCGCCCACCTAGCCCGGAACCCCAGCAAACGCAAAATCGACCCCGTCTGCAAGACATGTATCGGCAACTTCCTCTCCGCAAAGATGGACACGCTCGGTGTACGTCAACTCGGCGCCGGCTGTCTAGAACCCGGTTGTACGGAGCCCTGGGACCACCACTTCATCCTGCGCTACATGCCTCCTGGTGACGCGCTCGAGAAGTTCAACATGGAAATGCTGGAAGTGTGGAAAGAAACTGCGAGTCCCAAGCCCATGACCTGTCTCTCACCGACATGCACTGCGATCGGTCTGCCGGATGCGACGGCGGCTGGATACCCGCAAGTCGCGTGCAACGACTGTGCTTTCCGGTCTTGCGCCCAGTGTCTTGTCCCGTGGCACAAGGACGTTACGTGTGCGGAGTATGCGGCGAAGCATGTGGACGAGAAGATGAGTGATGCCGAGAAAGAGACGCTCAAGTTGATGCAGGGTAAAGATGGAAAGAGGTGTCCAAATTGTCAGTTGGTTATCGAGAAAGATGGTGGCTGTGATAGCATGGTAAGACCCTATCTTCATCCTCACAAACTTCACAATACTTTGCTGATGTCCAAACAGTTCTGCGTTGGATGCCACAAATACTTCAACTGGGCAAGTGCCGCTTCAGCGTTGACTGGCGCTAAGAAAGCCGAAGCTCCTTACATCCGCGACATGCCGTACTGGCTTCACGATGGTATGGTCGTGTGCGAGATGGACGGTATCAATGGACTGGACGGTACTACTGGCGCGGTTGCTGCGGCGTCGGACAGCATGGTAGAGGGATGATGTGTGGTTTTGAACTGGCGAGGTTATGACTGTTATGATTACGAAGGAATATGCATTATTAATTGCGACATGGGTCCCGGCATGGAGTGGATTGAGTTTGGAAATGTGTTGTTAGTGTCCAACAGGATTTTCATCGAAGAACTTCAGCACATCACAATCACTCATACCCAATGATACCATCGATGGATCTGCCAGAGCACTTAGGCCCCAAATGGTGTAGATTTTTGGTTGTACAGAGTTTGCGTATTAGTTACAGAATCCCAGCTCGCAGCCACGAGTTTCCTCTCTTTCCCGGTGTTTGTAAAGCAAATTGATCGCTCCCCCTCGCTCTCTGAGACTCCAATCGCGCGCGGACGAATACCACCTGTCCCGCTCCGTCGTGAAACGCCATGTGAATGCATTTTGAACGCCAACCAACGCCAACTGCAGAATAGGGGGTGATGCATTATGGTAAAAGTGGGTGATCAAACCTTCTTGTAGTGTTTTTGTGAACGCGCTCTGCGGCGGTCTTTTCCTACTTTTTTTTCTTTCTGGTTTTGTTTGTTAGAGGCACCTCGGATGTACGGATACGCACCTGCACCTGATGCGGCGTCGGATCGCAAGTCCGGAGGCGTCTCTAAGTCGATCGATAAAGACCTGTGTAATCAGGCAGGCAGGTTGCTAACGAGCCGTACCTTTGTGGGCGCGTGAGGAAGCAGCCGGAACTGAAGAGAAGAAGAATGTCAGAAACCCCAAAAATATCGAGTAAATGATGGAGAGTATAGAAAAAAGCGAACATGTGCTAGCTTAGCTGAAAGCGAACTTATGCTGCCGCTGGAGTAGCAACTCCATTGGTAGCTAGTTCGGCCTGTCGACGCTTTGCTGCCGAATGCTCGCTGTCCTGTATTAGCAAAATCGTCAGCATAATGGCGTATGATTACTCTCGGGACGCGGGTGAGCGTCGAGAGGATTTAGTGAGGCGTGAGTCACGCACGTCAATGCCTGTATCGGCGAAGTGGCGCTTAGCACTTTTCGCGTCCTTCTTCTTCTTGTCTTTGCTAGGCTTCTTCGGTCGGGTCTCTCCTTCGACGAAGACATCATCGGGAAGTGCAGTGCTGACAAGTTAGCAATTGCCTTGGAAATGGATGAGCGTTATACTCACTTGCGCGTATGGACCACCTTAACCGACATCACTTTATCATCGTAAAGGTCGGAGTCGGTGATGTAGCTCCTGAATTGACTCACTGGGTAGGAGATGTCGAGCGACTTGGTAGCATCTACACGTCGAGTTAGTTGTGCAACGTATTGAATGACTTGGATGAGCATACCCGGAGGCAATGTAAGACCAATGTAGAAGGTCGTCGTGTAGATGATATGCTGCTCGCCATTCGCTGGCTCAGTACCCTCAGCAGGAACTTCGGATGCCGGAATCATGTACTCGAGAGAACCCTGCGTGACCTCATGGAACTGATCGTCTTTGCAGCGGTGGAAGCGTTCAAAGTAGTGAATGTACGGGCGGGCGGTGTCGATGCCCGTTTGTCCATCGTCGATGCCTTTGACGATGTGACGGATTTTCGACTGTACCAGTCCGGAGAAGGTCGAGTTAGCTTCCTTAGTCCGACTCGCGGCAACGACACTGAGGTAGTATTTGTGGTCTTTGGTAAAGAAGGAGTGGCGCTCGAAGAGTGAATCCCAGTCCTTGGCGCCCGAGAAGATATGCTGTAGGATCTTGTCCGCTCGCCCGAACTCCTCCTTCATGATTCGCAGCGTCGATGGCATCACCGTATGTGTAGCACACATGGAAGGAAACGCGGGTGTGATGATGGGCATGAGGTGGGCGCGATCGCCGCCGTAGACCTGGGGATTCCACACCCGGAGACCCAAGTCGCCCTCTTCGATGTGCTTTAGCATAACAGGTCGCGGCCAGGTCCATTTGTACATCAAGCTGAAGAACTTGGAAACGATAGTAGCGCCGTTGGCCATGGGATACAGCTGGCAGATGCGCGCAACCATGATAGCCCACGCAACTCCGCCAGGATATCCGAAGACTGCACCGTAGATGCCGCGGCGGTTTGACCAGAGTTTGATGGCCCTCAGCGCGTGTCGAAAGCTGACCTTTTGCGGCACCGCATCCAAGAGTTCGTTGGTGACTCGTGTGCCGTTCACACTGCGTGTTGCCGACTCGCCGAGACCTTCCAAATCCTTCTTCTCGATCGTCTCCATTGTTCGCGGTATCGACGATCTCTTCGGCAAGGACGCGAATAGCAGGTCTATGCTCACACCGCGATATTCCATCTTGATAATGGGGACAAAGGCATCTTCGACGGGCACGAATTCGGTGATGTCTTCGGCCTTGGACATCTCTCTGAAGGTCGGAGGGAAGTTTTTGAAGAATTCGTCGATGGTCACGAACTTGGGCGCGACAACGAGTGTATCGATATCCGACGTGGGACCGTGGACGCCGAGAGCGTAACTACCGAAGGTGAAGATCTTGCCGCCGGCGGCATCGAGGACAGGCTGCTGCACACCCTTCTGTTTGCCGACGCGACGGACAAACTCTTCGACTACCTTCTGAATGTGGTCGATGACCTCCTCCCTGCGAAGATTAGCTTGGCGCGACTTCGTGTTCAGGGACTGCCGTACCTCCTGCGGTTGCCCTCGGGAGTCTCGAAGACATTCTCAGTCTTCAGCGTCTCGATGAGTTTGTCGTTTAGCCGGATGTCGTGTTCAGTCGGCGCGGCCTCTGATATGGCGCTGGTGACTCCAAACTGCCGGGTGGGCTTCTTCTGGCCGTCCATGGTGAAGGGTGAGAGAATCGGGGTTGAAAGAGTCGCGCGACTTCGGGGGTGCTGCGGCGAGCTGGCGCGGAAGAAGTCGCAATCGGGCGCGTGTCGGGGTGGATTGTCGTGAGAGACGGCTGGGAAATGAGTGTAATAAGAGATTCAGCGCTCCCACATGGCGACGCGACCTTTCCAAGTTGAAGTCTGGAAAGTGAATGCACAGCAATCAGAAGTCTAGGATGCATCCGTCTTTCGAGGAGCCCGTTGCCAAGCCGCTAGTGCGCCACTGTGGCTCAACCTGGAAGCGGCATTACCCCGTCGCCATCGCAACATTGGCAAACCTTGCAAACTCAACATCATCACCGTCGCCTAACATGGCGAGACAATTACCCTTGCATCTCTCCCACAAGAGTGCACTAGTGCTATTGCCTCCCGCTAATATCGCTGCACCTATCGAAGGCGTCCGACGCACGCACGACAAGAACTTCGAGCGATGGCCTGCGCATATAAACATGCTATACCCTTTCCTATCGTCACCTTCTGAAACTAGTGGGCAAGGCGAGGACTCGCACTCGTCTCTCAAGCCTGACATACGTGTCCGTATCGCAAGAGCCGTTCAAGACATACGATCATTCCACATAACGCTCAATGCGGATCCACCCGGGTTCTTCAGCCACGGCAAAGGGGGCAGCAAAACAGTCTGGCTAGGTCCTACTACAGACAATGTCCAACGGCTTCAAGCAGTTCTGCAACAGGAATTTGCTGAAGTAAATGCAGATCGGCGGCCCTTCGTCCCTCACCTCTCTGTAGGACAGGTGAAGAGTGAGGTCCGCCTGGATGAACTCCGCACACTGACCAGAAAGAGAATAGCGGAACATCTGGATCACAGCCCAAATGATGAAGTCATGCCTGCAGCTTTGGATTGGCATGTTGATCAAGTATGTGTTATTCAACGTAATACCTACAATGATCGTTTCAAGGTAGTCGAGACTATCAAGCTATAAAACCAGTAGCATTGTTTACGAGATCAGTTCTTCGAAAAGAACTCCCGCATTTGGTCATCCAACCATTTCACGTCTTCGGTCGACTGTCCTGGTCCGCCGGCCCTAAGTTGCTTGTCAGCTTCAAGTGTTCGATACATCCGGAGATACAAATTTACCAGTGGCCCCAGATAGATGGAAAAACCCTCAATGTTCCCACGCCTGGCTTCATGTTCTGAACCTCGATTTCTGAATCTTCTGGTGGGAAATACAGATCTGTCTTTGCTGGCAGGACAAGTGTCTTCGCTTTGATACCCTTCATCGCTTTCTCAAAATCGCCATTATACGGTTCTTGCTGCGAGCAGTCACCAGCTTGCCATGTATGCGCCATGACCAGCATATTCTCTGGGTCTTTCGAGAGCGCCCAAGCTTCCCAGAAGTTGACAAGAAAGTCGTCCAGATTCTTGAAACCAAGCGTGGGTGCTGTCTCATACAGCTTCTCACGATAGAATGCTTGTGAGAAGCCCCAGCCAGCATAAACGCGTCCAAGAGCCTTCAATCCGAGCTCTCGGTTCGAGGATGTGAATTGCGCTGTTTTGCCTTGAGCAGCTAGAAGACTTGGCTTCGCAACTCCTGCTGAACTTGTTCCTATTGCAGCGTACAAGGCGCTCTTGACGCCTTCTAGGAAGACCTGGTTATGCAAGCTCGTCTTTGCGCTTCCACAGAACGGTACCGCGAGGTCCATAAAGTCGGGGAACTGCGTAGCCCACTGGTACGTCTGTCCTGCACCCATGGACCAACCAAGGACTGCACGAGCATGCTTTACACCAAGATATTTAGTGACGAGCTCATGCTGCGCTCTCACGTTGTCGTAAAACAGCACTTCTGGAAACGGGCGCAAATCTGGCATGTTGGATGGCGAAGAAGACTGGCCATTGCCGAATAAAGCGGGCATGATGATGTAGTACTCAGAAGGGTTGAGTGTCTTGTCTGAGCCCGTCAGCCAGATATTGTCGGATATTGCTACATCATCGTATTAGCAGTTGCCCAGCAATGGGTGCCTGGGGCTACGCATACTCCCAGAATACCATGTTGGGTATATGATAGCAGGTAGCGATGGATCACCTAGGGTCTTGTAGGCGATGAAAGCGTCCGGAATCTCTCCACCTGACTTTAGCTTGAAATTGCCCAACTTGTAGGTTTGATAATCATCGTTGGAAGACATGGTGGTATTCGAATGAAAAGACAAAGGTGGATTTTTGGACAGCTACTAGAGTATGAATTTCAAACAAACATCACCATCGAAAGACGTGCGTGCACAGTCACGCTATCTATCTATCATCGCCATGCCCCTCAGTTCCAGCTTCCGTGGTAGACCCTGCCACTAAGCTCTGGCGTGGTTATCGTTCATGGCGGGGTAGCTGAGAGATATGGTGGGGTACATGACGTTGACAAACCCGTCCCTTGCGGCAAATCGCCGTGTGTACCCGTCAGAATGGGCATGGCCAAACCTTCTATACGGGCCAGAAACATATATCTTCTAGCAGCCTCAATGCAAATAGAACTTCTTAGTTCCAAGCGGCCTGCCAAGATTCATACGATGGCGGCTCAAGAAGCCTCGGTGGGCATTCCGCGGCCGCCCCTTGTACAATTGCAGGCTCGGAATTATATCCGCTATTTGCCGTAGAGCACTTTTTTGCGCGATTGATCATCTTTTACTAAACGGCAGTTGCACCCATAGCTAGGTATCGATATAAAGACATCGTTCCAGTGATCACCACTACAGCACGATTCGCTCCCCAACAATTCTTCCCCCTAAGTCACAACACCCAAACTACAGACCTCATCATGGCAACCGGACGAGCAGATGCCGAAAAGGAAATAAAACGCAACCCGCACGGCGACTTCAAAGCCGTCGAAGCCTCGCGCCCACCCTTCGACACAAGCTCCTCCTTCCACTACACGCAAACCCCGAAACCCAATTGGACACCCGGTTCCGGCCCCAACGAGCCCTCCAGCTTGCAAAAGGCGCACCGTTCGATCAACCCCTACGAAGAAGGCCGACCCGTAGTACACAACTACAAGCTGCTCATCTCCGCCATCGTCCCCCGCCCAATTGGCTTCGTCTCAACAATCAGCGCAGATGGCAAAAGCACGAACCTCGCTCCCTTCAGCTATTTCAACCTCGTGAACCACGACCCACCCATGTTCGTCCTCGGGTTTGCAGGTGGCATGGACAAAGCCAAGGATACCCTCAAGAACCTGGTTGATACCAAGGAAGCTGTTATCAACATCATCACGGAGGAGTACGTCGAGGCGGCGAATTACACGAGCATCAATGCGCCGGCTGATGTGAGTGAGTGGGCGTTTAGCGGGCTGCATGCGGAGAAGAGTAAGTTTGTCAAGCCTGATCGTGTCAAGGAGGCTGTGTTTAGTATTGAGGGAAAGCTGGTGAATACCGTGGAATGGACGAGTAAGAATCCTGCTACGCCGGATAAGAAGACTGGTGTTACTGCGTTTGTGGAGGGTGTCAACTTTTGGGTTAGGGAGGATGCTGTTGATGAGCAGGGCGTGCTTGTTGATCCTGCTGTAAGTATTGAGTGTGAAGATTGTGGGTGTTGGAGGTTGCTAATGCTGGACAGGTTCTCAAGCCGATATCTAGGCTGGGTGGTATTACGTATGCGAGGTCGACGCAGGCGTTTGAGCTGCCGAGACCGGAGTACGAGGAGGTTACTAAGGATCCCGAGGTTGCGAAGTTGGCGCAGCCGAAGGGTCAAGGTCAGTAGGGAGTCTTATCGAGGCCGCGGGGCAACAGGCATGTACTGTGTGCATGGAAAGAGGGAGGCGCATAGATCTAAAGGTATAGACGAGTAAATACATGATCAATATAAGAAGAGATCACTCAATGGGAAGAGCGTCCTGTCGTTCGCAGCTCATAACTGTGCAGAAAAGAAGCAAAGGTATCATAACTAAAACTCGTCTACAAATTCGGATGTCGTTCCGCCTCACGTGGAAATCTCATCCCTAGCCAAGGGCAGCCCAATGAAGAAATTTAAACGACCTGCCCTGTAAATCCTACTCCTTTAATCCAACTTCAAAACTTCGTACCAACGCTTACAAGGCCATGACACCGGCGAACGCGGCAGCAAAACCAGCGCCCATCACGCCAACCACGTTGGCCATGGCGGCACCGGTTCCAGTCGCAGACGCACTCGCACCTGTCGCGGACGCACCACTGGCACCAGCTCCAGTGGTAGTAGCAAGAGTGCCGTTCTCGCCGAGGATAGCCTGGTTGACCAGCCTCTGAACCTCCTGGTTGTACTTGTCGTAGTAGCTCTTCACATCGCTGGGAAGCGCGCTGTACCAGGCCGGTGTCTCAGAGAGGGTCTCGAGCGCGCCGACTTCGGTGACGCCGCTAGGAATCGAGTATGAAGCGGTAGCAACGAAGGATTTGAGACCATCGTGAGCGGATTTGGCGGCAGCGAGGTTGGAGGCTTGGGTGAGGGACGCGAGGCCCGTCTCGACTACGTTCAACACGGACGAAGCGTAACCGTCGATCTTAATATCGTGGATCAGCATTGATTACACAAGATAATGGGTGGGTAGACTGGAACATACATCGGTGAGAATGTTGAGGTTCGTGGGGAACGGTGTGGTGATGATAGCGAATTCTGCGACAGCAGTGCCAGCAACGGCAGTGAGGAGAGCGAGGTTCTTGAACTGCATCGTAACGGTAATTGCGAAAGTTGTGGAGAACGTTGGGTAAAGAACAGGTGAACAGTGCCGTCTAAAGTTGAAACTAAGATCTAAGAATGACAGAAATAACGATTGACAGGAGCAAGAGCGAGGACCTAGGAGCAAAAGCGCGTGGGAGAGCAGGCAGCATCCACTTTATGTATACCTCAATTTGTGCATCAACACCCGAACGCGTATACTCCGCCACGAAACTCGGCTCCAGCGCATGGGTAATAATGTCGTGTCAGCCCGTCATCTTCGCTGTCTTGCGCCATGCCGTAGTGTTTTTGTTTTTAGTAACGAAAACCGTTGAGCGCCTTGCAGGTAAGCTGAAGATCTGTCAAACGGTGCCCCCCCAACATGATCGTCAGGTCAACGCAAACCATCCATCGGGGGACCCACAGCAAAAAGATCAACGACACGCGTTCGATGTGCAAACTGCAATGAGGGCCACAATCTCACGGTGTTTCGGATGATATTCAGGGGGCGGTTATCTTGGATTCGGTGCTGGGGATGTTTGGGACGGCCTAGGCCTCGTTTAGAGTGGGTTGCATTAGGGCCCACTTTTGGCCCGAACAAGCTTTTTCCCTCAATCGTCCCAATTAGCTGACAGCGAGGCCTCCCACTAGATCTATAAATACGCTCAACACAATTTCACAGCCTCGATATTCTTGATATTCGAGGCGGCGATTTCTCACCTCATCTAATCAACTTCTCGTACAGCTGTCGTGGTTGTGATGCCTTCACCGCTGGACTTTTTTCCTGTGGTTTCGCGTTCTTCGCTGGAAGAAATGCTCTCGGTTTGCGCGCTGTGAGGGGGGCTGCTCTTGCTTTCTTTCCACCCTAGGAACCCGAAACCGATGATGACGACGAGCCAGTATAGGTTGTACGAGATGACGGAGCCGTAGGTCGCGCTGTTTTGCCAGCCGAAAAGAGAGTTAAAGATACCCCAACTGAGCCGATGTTAGCGAGGAAACATCTGGATGAGAGTGCATCACTTACCCGCCATCGCCGTTTTCCAATGGTGAGCAGCACTGTTATCGCAGTCAGTACAAGAGGTTCGGCTTCTGTCACAATGTAGACCCACGTTTACGTGCCACACGCTCTTCCTGATATCGTAGCTACCAGGACCGGCACCGGCTTCTGCAGCACCCTCGCCAGCGAGCTTGACCCAGGCATTCTGTTCGAGGTTCCAGACACCTTTGGAGAACAGACCCGCTGCAACCAGGTAAAGAAAGCACGTCGAGATGACGAGGAAGATTTGTAGAGAAGTCTTGTTGCCGCCCTTGTAAATGAAAAATCCGACCAAGGCACCCGCACCGAGACCGCAGAGTACGGCGAGAGGGAAGCTGGTCGCTGGCGCACCGAGTCCGACACCTGCGATGAACCTGATGGACTGTTCAGCTCTGCGATGTAGGGGCAAGACTGATGTAACTTACAACACTGCTTCAATGCCTTCGCGAAGCACAGTAACGAAGGGCAGGATGAACATAGCGTACTTTTCCGACCATCGCTTTAATCTGCCCTTAATGGGTAGTTTTGAATCCTTTTGCTCCAGTACCTTGGAAATCTTTACACGCCATTTGTCTTGGAGCTTGCTGACGCGGAGCAGGGCAGCTCCCATCATGGTAATGATGACACTTGCGAGGATTGCGAAGGCGCCTTCCCAGATGTTCTCTGCAGCTTCGAAGGCATTGCGACCGGCAGTGTAGAAGGTGCCAATGACACCAGCGCAGATGACCAAGCAGATGAGAACACCAGCTCCAACGCCATACCAGACCTGGCGTACGAGTCGTTTGTGGACTGTCGCGTCATGTTCTGGGCCGAGGGTTTGCTTGAGGAAGGCGAGGAGCACAGAGACAATGATGCTCGTTTCCAGACACTCGCGGAAGCAAATGAAGAAGACTTGATCAGTGTTAGCATTGATGGCATGATCAGCACCACAAAGTGGAAACCGATTGTCCTCGCATACATACCTGGCACAGCAAAGACGTTCGGCATCTTGAGGGACCTTGGAACTGTCAAAGTTGCGTGGTTTGTTACCCTCACTGGGTATTTGATAAAGAACAGAGGACGGATCTAATCAGATGGGTGGACATGCAGCGACTCCCGAAGCTGAGGGTGGCTAACACGCGCCTGCCGTTCGTGTCGATAGCGTTAGACAAGAGCCGAAGTTCGGGCATGCACGACGACCCTGCCTCTTAATTTGAGTTTCTCCCGGTATCACGACGGACCGATCATGCTTCAGCTTTGTGCTGCGTCGGGTGCGACTCCGACTGCGATATCTCTGGTTGTCATCTTCTGGCGTTAGGCGACTACACCCAACCTCAGTCCCATTTCTCTGCTCTGTTTCCGACGACAGATGCTCCAACACCCTCTCCAACCTCCGAGTTATCTGATCCGCACCTTCACATGCCCAGCACGCCAAATCCAATCAAGACTTCGTGGCGCGGACTAGTGCAGGCTTATTGGTCCTTCGGCGCCGTCGCTTACCCCAGACCCTGGTCGATCATGGTCCAGATTATCAGATGGACCGATAACACCCGGTGAATGTCACCCCACAGCAAATCAAGCTCGACAAACTCGCTAGTCGTTACCCAAGACGTGGAAAATTCAATCTGATACTGGGATGATCAAACACGTCAGGCCGAGGTAAGTCTAGTTCGTGAGGGAAAAACACAAAAGCCCCGCTTTGGACACTTTGTGGCCGCCTTCAGACCGTCGAGAACATGGGCTGATGATCTGATAACTCGGCGCCGAAGCATGCGGGCTTGGGATGGTGGAGGCTAAATGCTTAGAGAGTCTTATCTGATCTCCGCACGTCGGATCTTACGTCCTGCGTCTGACGAGAGTGTTCTTGCATCGGCACTAACGTGGGTGTAGCACATGAACTTCCTTAGTACAGTCGTACTCACAGCAGCCTGATCATCAGCGACGAGGTCTGACTGCATCTGATTCTCAGCACTCGCCTCGTGCGCCATCATGGCACTCTCACTATCGAGCCTCTTCCTTCCGCTCTCCCTACTACTATCAGTCGCTACCTGCGCGACCGTCACATATGACTTCGACATAGCATGGACTTATGCGAACCCCGATGGGCAGGAAACGCGCCCGGTTATTGGCATCAATGGCCAATGGCCTTTACCACCTATCGTAGTCACGAAAGGCGATCAGGTCATCGTCAACGCAAAGAACTCTCTAGGAAATGAGTCGACGAGTCTGCACTTTCATGGCTTGTACATGAATGGGACTACGCATATGGACGGTCCTGTTGCTGTCACACAATGTGGTATCCCTCCAGGCAGCTCCTTCACATACAACTTCACCGTGAGTTGCGCAGTCACTGATGGATAGTCATTGCAGTCTTTAACCTAACTAGGTCGACCAACCCGGCACATATTGGTATCACAGCCATGAGCGCGGCCAATACCCAGATGGTCTTCGTGGCCCTCTGATTGTGCATGATCCCGAAGACCCATTCAAAGATCTCTACGACGAAGAAGTCGTCATAACACTTTCTGATTGGTACCACGATCTCATGCACAATCTCTTGGGCGAATTCATCAACATCGCCAATCCTTCCGGCGCAGAGCCCGTACCTCAAGCCGCATTGCTCAATGACACTCAGAACTTGACGGTCGCCATTCAACCAGGAAAGACGTATCTCTTCCGCTTAGTCAACATGGGTGCGTTCGCTGCCCAGTACGTCTGGTTCGAGGATCACACCATGCGCGTTGTCGAGGTCGATGGCGTCTATACGGAGCCCATGGAGGCAGATATGATCTACCTGACCGCAGCGCAGCGGTATAGTGTTCTCGTCACTGCCAAGAACGACACCAATTCCAACTTCGCTTTTGTAGGAAGCATGGACCAGGACCTGTTCGATGCTATACCCGATGGGCTGAATCCTAATGTCACGGGATGGCTTGTCTATGATGATAAGAAGGATATGCCTGCCGCGACGGAGATATCAGAGTTTGAGCCTTTTGATGATTTCGCTTTGGTGCCGCACGACAAGGAAGAGCTGTTTGATCACGTTGATCGTTCCATCACGCTGGACTTGAAGATGGATAACCTCGACGATGGGGCAAATTAGTGAGTCTCTCGATCTACTATGCCATACGTGCGCTTGTATAATTTGGAACTAACATACGCCAGTGCGTTCTTCAACGACGTAACCTACGTCAGCCCCAAGGTACCCACCTTATACACCGTCCTCTCCACCGGGCCCAACGCAACCAACCCCACCATCTACGGCAGCAACACAAACGCATTCGTCCTTGCTCAGAACGAAGTTGTGGAGATCGTGCTAAACAACGATGACCCTGGAAAGTGCGTCTATCCCTCTCATCTCCGCATCGTCCACTCTCTACGCCAATGTCGAAGTGTAGATAATGTATTCATACTAACAACGTTTTCTAGACACCCCTTCCATCTCCACGGCCACGCCTTCCAAGTCGTAACCCGCAGCGACGACGACGCAGGCTTCTACGACCCCACCAACACAACAACACCCCCTCCAACACCCATGCGACGCGACACCGTCCTCGTCCGACCAAACGGCCACATCGTGCTACGTTTCCGATCTGACAACCCTGGTAAGCACTTACTCCCACGCACCAAGACCAACATTCCCATTCAGGACGTTTTCTCTACGCGATCCCATGCTTTCCACCTTACTGACATCCCCCCAAAGGCGTCTGGCTCTTCCACTGCCACATAGAATGGCACGTAGCCTCCGGGCTGACCGCGACAATGATCGAAGCCCCGCTCGCCGTCCAAGCCCAGCTCTCCCCTTCCTCCTCAAACGCTATCCCGCAATCGCACTGGGACGTGTGTGAAACGGGGCATGTACCCACGCAAGGGAATGCAGCGGGCAACACGGTTGATTACGAGGACTTGCGGGGTGAGAACAAGAGTCCGGGGAGGTTACCGGAGGGTTTCACGGCGAGGGGGATTGTGGCGTTGGTGTTTAGTTGTTTGAGTGCGTTTGGCGGGATGGGCGTGATTGGGTGGTATGGGTTGAAGCCTATTCAGGGGTGAGAAGGGAGGGGCGGGGTGGGATGGGATGAGAGTGGATTTGAGGGATTTCTGATACCAAAGAAATGGGTGTGAATATGATAGCTAGTATGCTTTCAGCTTGAAGATGTTGTAGAGTAGCGAAGTCTCACTGACGCGACATACCCTCATACAGCGTTAATGGATGATACTCAGGGAAGTAAGTGAGCAATTGAGTCTGTTTTTGATGATACTCCGGTGAGTAACATCATCAACAGACTCAATTGCTCACTTCCTTCCCTAATTATTATCTATTACCCTACATCACCACCTCTGTATGAAACCTCACACAGCGTTAATGGATGATAATTAGAGAAGTAAGTGAGCAATACAGTTTCTCCTCCAAAGTTTCATCCTGATATGAAATTTTACAGGAGAAATTGTATTGCTCACTCACTTCCCTGATTACCACCCATTATCCTACATCACCTCCCCTGCATCACCCCCTCACTCCTCCCAATAATAACTCCACATATCCGTCCCCATAAAATCATCCGCATAACTCCTCCCCTTGCTCCCCCCAGCCGCCCCCGCAGCAACAATCAACGGCAAAAAGTGCTCCGCCCCACCCCGCGGATGCATAGTATAAGCGCCCGGCCAACTTCTCCAATGCTCAAACTTGCGTTCCCTCTCCTGCTCGCTCTCCGTCATAGCCGCATCTGTAACAGCTCCACTCCACTCCTTGTTCAGCGCTTTGAACTCTGGGTTCCGTGACGTGCCATCGAACATGAGACGCAGATTGTGGAATGTAGCGAAGCCGCTGCCGATGATGGCGATGTTTTGGGTGCGGAGCGAGGAGAGGGCGCGGCCGATGGCGTAGGATTGTGTTGGGGACTCGGAGGAGAGGACTGAGAGTTGGATTATGGGGATGGCGGCGGTGGGGTCGATGAGTTTCATCGGAACGAAGACGCCGTGGTCCCATGCTGTGATGGTGTTGTTAGAAACTGTGGGTAAAAGAGAAGGTTTGGGGAACATACGTCTTTTATCGTCTTTCTCACACTCGATACTGGCGTCTTTGAGGGCTTGTGCTACTTGCTCTGCGACTTCAGGACTGCCTGGCGCGTCATGCTTGATCTCGTAGGACTCTGGTGGGAAGCCGTAGTAATCGTAGAGGAGTTCGTGTTTCGAGCCGCTGGACACGGTCACTTTACTCGTGCTCCAATGCGCCGTTACCAGCACAATCGCTTTCGGGGCTTCAGGCGTCCCCAGTTTGAGTATCTTGGGTACCTTTGTCTTGAGCGACTTGGTGATGGCGGCGTGCGAGGGGTCGCCGAGTAAAGGCATGGGCCCGCCGCCATGTGAGAGCGAGATGACGGGTGCGAGACGCGTCATATTGGCGCTGTAGGACGAGATTGGGAATTGCTGGATTCCTTGGAGGGGATTGAAGGTCGTGTTGCTGGATGAGAGATCCGCGGATGTGGGTCGTTGAAGGCCGAAGATGGTTGCGAAGAATGATGAGGTGCGCGTGAATCTCATGTTCCTGGCAGCTGTAGGGACTGAATGCGGCATATATGCATGCTCAGGAGGACAGGATGCATCGTCGGTCTCGGCATTTGAGTTGTCATCGCACGAGTCGTGGGCGTGGATGGCATGTTGAAGGTTTGTAAGATGGGGTTGAGAGCGCGGAATTTTGCCGTCACACATCTCAGGGCAGCTGGTCTGTGTGCCTGATTACGTGTACATGTCAACGCTAGGACGCGACAAGTAGCGACACGATTTACAATACAAAGGCACGAAGGGAACCGCCATCTACGTACTAATATCCACGCCTATATACGGTATGGAAAGCGAATGGCACAAAGTTCATACCCGAAATCGGCAGTACATTCATCACGGCACATTCACGAACACACAGAACCTTGGAAATAGAATGTATCATCGTTGATTCGACTACGCGAAGAGTGCGTGCCATACCCAACAAAATACGTCAAAAGCCCTCATAGCCTTAACACCGGGGTATCATCCTCATATCATGCCATACCATCCACCCAGAAACTCCTTCCGCCAACACACAACCCATCATATACCCAAAGGACACACAATGCTATCGTGCGCAACCCAGAAACTTCCTGTTGATGTAAGAATCCGGTCCCTTTTTTGAGTACAGTGACGTGGCAATGCCTACCATTTGCGTGTGTACAACGTCAGGAACCAAGAGCGTCTGCAAGAAGTGATGAGCGTTTCTAGATGTCATCTTCGACCTCGCCGCCTAACTCACTGTCAGTCTTGTTCAAACATGTCTCAAGGTTTTTGTGGAAGGAATACTCACCGAGACCGTCGCCGCCGTCGGCGGAGTCCTCGGTGGACTTGTCTTTGACGACTTCTTCCTCAGAGGCGGGCTCTTTCTTGGCTGCCTTCTTTGGGGCGTTGGGGCCCTTGACGGGAACGCGCTTCTTGGTGGGTCCCTTCTTCTCCTTCTTGGCAGGAGGAGCCTTCTTCTTGGAGTCGGATTTCTCGGCCTCAGACTTGTCAGCGGCGGAAGCGGGAGGAGCAATATCCTCGGCGCCATCCTCAGCATCTTCAGGGACCTCGGAAGCAGCCTTGCGCTTCTTAGTGACCTTGGCGGCGGCAGCAGCCTTGGAATCGCCACCGGCAGAAGCAGGGGCAGCGACACCGGCTTGTCCCAAGAAGGCGGCGAACGAGGGATGGGCCTCGAGAGCCTTCTTCTTGACCGGGGGCCCTGTGTGATGGGGTATCTCATTAGCGTAGTTCATATGCTACTGATGTGGTAGTACTTACACATCTTCTTGAGTGAGCCAGCAGTGTTGCCCGTAAGCGTGGCCATGACGTCGTAGTCGAACTATCCAGGTTAGCATATAATAGACACCATTCATAATGTGACATACCTTGTCGGGGGCAGTGGAGCTCAGGAAGGCCGCGGCCAACAGCTTGGTCTCCTTGTCCTGGAAACCAGAGAGCAGAGCCTCACCCGCAACGACCTCTTTCTTGGGAGGCATCTTGACGATGTAGATGTAGGTGGGTTTGATTGGAGAGTGAAGAATAAAGAAGTAAGCTGCAAAACGCGGAATTCAGAATGAAGTCGTTGGAAGCTGTGAGTAAAGGGAAGAGAGAAGGAAGAAGGAAAGTTGTTGTGAGGGAATAAATGTGGGGTTGTTATTGTGTCTCGTGGAAGAAGACGCAGTGAAGTCGGAATTCGCGCAACGCGCAAACGGAAAATTACCTCTAGGCTGTCATATTCGAGTTCCGACGCTCTCATTCGTCGGAAGATGGACCTTCCATTGCTATTACCTGTTCGGGGTGAGGAAAGTATGGTAGTGACGGGCAACATCAAAATCATGTGTAGACCGCTTCGCATGGCCATGCTACGGTGACTACGATTAGGCACTCACCAACGCAACTATCTAGTCTGGAGGTACTCAACACATTTTAAGTTGACTTTGCTCAAACTTGAGTGACGTGTATACCTTTAGAGTGTAGCAGGAATAGTTACGAATACCTTTGTGCTGGATTAGAACAAGAAATATGCCGCTCACATGGGAGGTCTTGTAGATATCGGCATGATAAGTTTCAGTTCAATGCTGTAAATACTTGGCTCTGATGATAGTGTGAAGAGCGAAAACAGCGATAAGAATACCCGGGTGCTCAGAATGAACATTGAATGCTTTGGAGAGTATCGAACCGGTTGTTGTGATGGAAAGAGAATTTGAACTGAGGAACGGCGAGTAACAGACTGGCAACCTACAGACCAGACAATAAAACACACCTTTGGATTTGTCAGGAACGCCCATTTGACGCGTGTTCTGGGCTTCTAATTTCCACATGTCTTCGTCAGCTGTAGAGTTCACGATCCGAACAAAATGAAGCCGAGCGAGGGTTCCTTGGCTTGACATCGTTTCCCACTACGGCCATAATAGCGACGGGATATCTATCCTTCCGAGGCGAACGCAGCACCAAAGCGACGGGAGGCAATATCAACAATCAAGCAACGGACCGACCAACTCATCAGAACCGGGGATCGCGATGCGGGCATGATACGACGTCGCCTCTGGGCCCCACTTTCCGATGGAGCACACGCAGGCAGCACACGAATCGGGACTGTTGGCGAGCTGCAGGCGTGCAGCCGTTGCCAAGGTCTTGAGTCGACGTGTTGATATCTCGGAGCGGCGCAATTGAGGTTGAGCAATTCGGCGAGGAGGCTGCAATAATCGGATGACAGGCGTAACGTTGCGGTGGGGTGCCTGGCAGCACTACGGTGGCGCTTGAAGCGCTGGCTACGGCATGGTGGTTTACAGCGGGATGGTGGCTGGGGTAATGACAGGAGGAAGCGACATGCAGTCGGTTGCCAACGCTAGCAGTATGGCCGAATAGCCCTGAACATGAGCAAAGCGCCGGTCAGGAGGCGGTGCAGGATCGCGAATACGAGGTGGTGAAGCGGATGAAGTGGTTAAGAGACAGCTGTTGCAGGCGTGAGGGAAGTGGAGGCTCATCCGGTCAGTGCAGAGGTGCATGGCTAGGCCCGTGGTGCAAAGAGCGGTAGGCGGGCAGGCCGCAGCTTGGGTGGCATTTCTGGCGTCTATGGGCGGTCGCTGGCTGCGGTGCATGACGGTTTCGGTTCGACTGCGCGTCTAGACATGATCTGCGACCAGCGCTGAGCGGGCCGTGCCAGGAACAGGCGCAATTTTTGTGCGCACTGCCTGTCGGCGCCCGCGTCCTCGACCTGCGACGACGGGACCGTCGACGTTAGCCTTCCATTGCTATATTTCTGACTTGGCTGCTATTTCCCCTTCCTTCCTGGGTGGCTTTCTTTTTGTATAACACGCCTCATCGCACCTGCCGATCTGTCCATCGCTCCTTCCTCCGTCGACAGCAGTGCCCCTCACCACACATCCCCGCGGAGACACTCGCCAAACAACACCACGCTGCCGATCCATTCCTTCACACGCGTTGGCTATATATCGGCCCTTCTCAAGCACACAAGCCAAAATCCGGCGGGCGTCCATCACCGATCGCCGTCATGTCTTCCCACCCGAGCCTCACCAGCACGTACCGTGCGCGCGCCTCACTACCCACGACCGGGCCCTTGGCTTCATACTTGCTGAGTCTCATATCCGTCAAGCAGACGAACCTATGCCTCTCCGCCGATGTCGAGACGTCGGCCGAACTCCTCCAACTGGCCGAAGATGTTGGTGACTCAATCTGCGTGCTCAAGACGCACTGCGACATTGTCGTCGACTGGTCGGACAGGACAGCACAGGCACTGAGAGAGATTGCCAAGCGGAAATGGTTCCTCATCTTCGAAGACCGAAAGTTTGCGGACATTGGTGGTATGTCATGTTGGCTCGTAGGATATTCACTGGCGGGGCAGTCTCTAACACACCACAGAAACCGTACAGAAGCAGTACACTTCTGGACACCACCGCATCGCGCTCTGGGCCGAGATCACCAACGCGCATGTCATTCCTGGCCCAGCCATCGTAACCGCGCTCGAGAAGGCTGCCGATGCCACCATCGCCAAGTACAACACGTCCGTAAACACCGAAATCTCTGCCACACGGCAAATCAACGGCCTCGACGACGATGATGACGAAGAGGACGATCAATTCATACAACAACAACGAAACTCGGCGATTGAGTCACCCATCGAGATGGAGGGCGAGGAGAGGCGGCTGAGCATCAAGGCTGCCGACCGCAAGCACAGCGTCGTCAGCGTGACAACCTCGATATCCATGCGCACAGAGAGCATATCGCCGCGTCCAGAGCCAAATGCCAACGGAGAAGAAGTCTTCAACCTGGACGTAGCAACAGAGCTCATCCGACTTGGTCCACCACCGTTCCTCCGGTCGCTTCTGTTGCTTGCCGAGATGAGCTCTGAGGGCCACCTCATGACACCCGAATACCAGAAGCGGACCGTCGAGATCGCACGCAGTCGTCCCGAGTTTGTCATGGGCTTCATTGCGCAACGAAGCTTGAACACTGAGCCGGAGGACAACTTCATTACCATGACACCGGGCTGCCAGCTCCCACCGCCAGGCCAGGAAGGCAAGAAGCTGGGCGATGCTCTAGGCCAACAATACAACACTCCTCGCAAGCTGATCTTCGAGCAAGGCTGCGACGTCATCATTGTCGGGCGAGGCATCGTGCGCGCACAAGACCGCAAGGCGGAGGCAGAACGATACAGAAAAGCTGCTTGGTCAGCCTACGAGGAAAGGATCAAGAAGGCGTAGATGACTTGTCTACGCGCTATCTACTATAGCTGATATATACCCCTGCGATTCGCAGTTAGCATGCTGCCTGGAGCATTTGTGTACTTTGGTGCCTCTTCAACTACAGAAACATCAGATACAGGATATCTTGGGGGCGTTGGAGGTCATTTCCACATACATGAAAACGCATATCACGGCGTTACGATTGCTGGCTCACGTATGAGAATACAACACCACCGTGCATGCACGCGGCATTGGATTACGATTTATGCTCCCAAGATGACCCAGATAACCCGTTGTGCTGCCATCACACATGAGCATGGCTTGTTGGCCAGTGGTATTTTCGAACAAAAATGTCATAACTTGCCTAGCAATGCCGCGTGTCAAAGTTTCGTGAAATCATATCCTGTCTATTATGGGTAATCTAGCAGCTGCGTCGTATCGCACATTCACAAATGCCTACGTCGCGTGGGTCCAGGCGCGCGGAGATGTGTGGGGAAAGAGTCGGAGCTCGGTCCTAACGCCAAAAAGTTCGCGACTCTTCTCTCGCATGCGCATGCGACAGCTTCCATGTCGCTCTACTACGAAGCCGCGGCGGTGCTTGCCAACACGGAGAACACGGGCGGGTCTCTCAAGTCGCGCATATATGGCAAGAAAGACTTGAAGAGCACACCGGGCCAATTGTTTGCGCTCATTGCGGAAACATCAAAATGGTCCATTGTGCTCAAGGCTGTGATTGAGAAGACCAAATTGCTGGCAGAGGAGAGGAAGGTGGGTAGTCTACTAGCAATATTCTGTGTCGCATCCTGGTGTTAATGTGTCTTGAACAGCTCACTCCGATCCTCGCTCTCCTTCTAACCCACGATCTGCTGCTCGCGAAGAACGGTGTTGCTGCAGCCGCCAACCATGTCCTCAAGCTCGCCATCACGAGACACAAAGCCCGTCTGAGCGCTGAGCTCACGAAAGCCCGCATACGATACGGATACGCGACTATAGAGGCGTTCAGGGAGGCTGTGAACAATGGCGAGCTTGAGAAGGATGAGGGTGATGCACCCAAGAGCCGCCATCCTCGCTGGGTGCGCATCAATACCGTCAAGACGACGTTGCAGCAACAGCTATCGACCACATTTGCCGGCTTTGTCAAGACTGAAGATCTGAGCAAAGTACTTTCTGCGCCTAAGAAGTCGAAAATATACTACGAAGACCCTAACATACCGAACCTACTCGCCTTACCCTCTAAGATCGATCTGAGCAGGTCAATCGCGTATACGAAGGGTCAGATTATATTCCAGGACAAGGCTTCGTGCTTCCCTGCCTATCTGCTAGACCCACAGCCTGACGACGGCGATGTTATCGATGCTACAGCGGCACCAGGGAACAAGACAACACATCTGGCAGCTATTGTATCGGACCGCAGGCGACCGGGTGAAGAACAGAAGGTTATTGCATTCGAGCGCGACAAGGGCAGAACCTTCACGTTGCAGAAGATGGTCAAGCTCGCATCAGCGGACAGCATCGTTCAGGTCAAGGGTAGTAGCGACTTTATCGCTGCGAAGCCTGGATCCGACGAGTATGCCAATGTTGGTGCTATACTGCTCGACCCCAGTTGCTCCGGTACTGGCATAGTTGGGCGTGACGATGCGATCAAGATGCATCTACCAGAATCACCAAACAGTCGCCTAGCACCGCAAAAGCCTGAGAAAGGCAAGAAGCGGAAGAGAGACGACGAGCTTAAAGAAGCTGACCCTTCAGCGACGCTGGACTTGGATATGGATGACTCGACACCTGAAGAGACACCAATGCATGGCAAGCTAGCTGAGCGACTGACGGCTTTGTCATCCTTCCAGCTCCACATTCTCAACCATGCTATGCGATTTGAAAACGCGCACAAGATCACGTATTCCACATGTTCAATACATTTCGAAGAGAACGAGGGCGTCGTCTTCCAAGCATTGGCCTCTTCGGTCGCAAAAGAACGGGGCTGGTCGATTCTCAAGAGGGATCAGCAAGTCGATGGGATGAAGAAGTGGCACAGACGAGGAGTGTGGGAGGACGAGAAACTGGAGATTGATGTGGATGAATCTTTGAAGACTGACGTACTGGAAGCGTGTATTCGGTGTGATAAGGGTACTGAAGAAGGCACAATGGGTTTCTTCGTTGCTGCCTTTGTCCGAGATGGCGGTTCACATTCGGCACCGATCGTGGAAACCGCAGTCGTTGAAGTTGAGGATGAGGAATTTAATGGGTTTAGTGGTGATGAGATGGTTCAAGAGACAGTAAAGCCTGTGGAGACACCGGCAGCTGAAGGGACTGAGAAGCGGAAAAAGAAGAAGCGCAAACACTGAGATATATGAGAGAATTTGGAAGGCGCTCAAATCCTCATGGCAGAGGAAAGGGCAGCTGGTGCCAGGACCCTCAGACCTTGAACCAGTACGAAAGCCACCCTTTCACTACACCATTCAATACACTGGCCGTACCTATTCCTTATCCGCCAAACCCTTATCAATATTCAATGCAATACGGCTCAACATCCTGACACCTCCAACACTTCAGCACCAACACCATGACACCCGCCCTCCGTGACAGCCTCTCCAGCCCCCTAACCATATCCACAACCCACACCGCCGCCACCTTCCCCGTCACACCCCCCGTCCACCCGGACCTCTCCCGCCCCCGCCTCAAACAAATCGCCCGCTGGATCCGCGACGAACTCGACCTCCGCGTCGCCCGCGACGGCCCGGACGTCCTCCGCCCCGACGACGTGCTAACCCTCCACGAAACGCTCGTCGCCCTCCGCCTCGCCCAAAACATCACCATCTCCGTCCTCCGCGCAACCGGCATCCACAAAGCCGTCCAAGACGTTGCGGGCGTGGCAACGCGGTGGCCGAGCAGGTTGTGCGACGACTGCGACAAGATTGTAGACAGTTGGACGGCGAAGTTTGGGCCGTTTAGCGAGATTCATCCGTTTTTGTATGGGAGGGGGGGCAGGTTGGAGGGGATTGCTAGTGTGAATGAGTATTCTAGGGAGGCGTTGCTGAAGCGCTGGGCGGAGACTTGTCCGGAGAAGATTCATCCGAAGAGGAGCCATAAATTGGGGGATTTGGGGTTTGTGGCTGGGACGTAAGTTGACGAAACGTTTGCTTAGAGAGACTGACTCGCAGATGGACTGATATTTGTTGTAGGTGGTGGATCAACCCTCTGTTCGCACATCACGCTGGTATCATTGGGCTTGAAGCTTGCGATGGCGGTACGACATACGACAAACACGGTGCATATGCTCTTCTACTCAAGGATACGGGCGAGATTGAAGCGTCGTCTGAAGAACGCTTTACCTATCGTGTTCCGCAGAATGACAAGGGTAAGTTCCGTCTTACCTCTGCTACACCCAAGAGCCGAGATCCCGTGAGGGTACTTCGCAGCCACAGCATCAACAGCGTCTGGGGACCAAAAGCAGGTGTGAGATACGAAGGCCTGTACAGCGTCCGAGGCTGGTCCATCAAGCAAGCCAAAAGCAGTAACCTTGCTGGTGGGCAATGGAAAGAAGGCGATATCTTGTTCGACGTCCTGTTTGAGAGGACCGACTCAGTGCCCATGGCGGTCGTCACCAAGCGACCCACAGCGACCGAAGTCGACGACTACGCCGAATACAAGCGTCTCCGCAAGGTCAACCGAGACGGTAAACGCAAATCGCACAGCACACTCCCTGTAGGCGGCGCCAAAGGCGATTTCTCAACCCCGCTCAAGACAGCACCACCAGTCACACCCCACGTAGTCCCCAAACCCCTACCAACAGAAGCTCCACCAAACGAACCACGCAGAGGCATATTCAAACACCTCCACTTCGACGAAGAAGCCCACGTCCACGTCCTCGACAAAGAAGACGTCATATCCCCCAAATCCGTCCCCGAAGCCGACCCCCTCACCTCCACCGCTACAATGAGCAAAAGCAACACGCTTCTCGTCCCCGCGAAACCCAGCCGCACAAACACACACAGCAAAGCCGATGTATCCACAACAGGCGGCGAACCGCGCAGACACGCCAGCCCCGCTGGTTCAAATGCCAGCAGCGCTCACACCCACGCCTCAGCTACCACCTTTCCTGGCATCAACATCCGCGAAGTCGCACCGTGGATTGACTACGACGCTGATTTATCCTTACCTTCGCCTCCAGAAGACTCGACGATTGTGCACCAACGACCTATTATTACACAGTCTATTGCTACGGATTCTATCAAAACGAGTATTTCAAGGGATACGTTTGGTACGCCCGTGGAGGGTGATACGTCGAGTCCGGGTGGTGGTGGTGGTGTTGGTGGTCATGGGAATGGGAATGGGAGTATTGATGGGGGCAGGCATGGGAGAAGGGGAGATGCCGAGTTTGGGGATAGTCTTAGTCCGCATGGACATGGACATGGATATGGACTTGGGGTGGGGAAGAAGGATGGAGGTAAGAGGAAGAGTATTCTTGTGCGGAATCGGAATCCTGTGGGGAGGTTGTTTGATGGGGTTGTTGAGGATGATGGGGAGGAGGAAGAAGAAGAAGAAGTGGATGAGAAGGCAGGGAAGTGGAATACTCCCACTTTAACGACACCTATGCTCCACGACTTCGCCGACATTACCTCCCTGGAAGACCCTTTCATCGCGAATCCTCCTCCACGGATATCACGACGACCTAGACGTCCCTACGCATCAAGTAGGGACCTCATTTCGCGATCTAGGATCTTGACGCCTGTGGGCAGTCCTGTCTGTATCCTCCATCCTGAGCGCGTAGGGGAAGTACAGAAGGAACTCGCTGAGTCAAAGTCAGAAATGGAGTTGAGAGCCATAATGAAGAGGGTGGATGGTGTTGAGATGGGTCGTTGGCGGTATATCTAGAACAATCGCAGAATTCCTACTATTATCTTCATGGAGATGGAGATTCACTCACTCACTCTGCACAGTGACAAACCCTGTCAATCTATATACATTCCGCCTCTATTCCTACTTATTTCTATGTCTATCTCCAATCCTCACGCATAACATCACGCCCTTACCTTAGTACCCTAGCGCCAGTACATCCAACCGTACGAGGGTCCAGTTCAATCCAGTCCAGCCCGTCCAGCCCGTCCCAGAGCCCGCCAGGCCAGGTCACTGGGACACCATGCATTAGCTCCGAGCGGGACCATCTAGCGGAGACGCTTGCGTGCACCGGTCCCATCAAATATTTTCGCGGCTGTGCTGCGCTTAACTACAAATGACGTGTGGGTCGGGTTCACTAATCACTTTTCAGATGGTCCCGGTATTGGCCGAAGATACAGCGCTGGGGGCGGAAACGGAACATGGAGCCTGCTTGCGAGGTTTGTGGACTTTGTGGAGGTAGTGACATACCATCGTGGACATGGGACTGTGGAGGCGGCGCGTGCATGATGCCGTGTTTCCGGCGGGTCAAGCTTTTTTTTTGCTTCTAGAGATGAGGAGCTTGACGTCAAGCCTGTGAAGTCATAGTTATGCGATCGCTTTGGCTAGACAATCAACCATGGAGTTGGCACTTGGATGCTCAAAGAATGAATTGGGGTATCGAATTTGCTATCGCGGAAATATACATGTGGGCCAATGTTCGCTTCGGATGTGGGTAGCGAGATGAGAGACGGCTCATCCATTTTTTCCGCCTCTCTTGTGTCTCATCTAGAGTTTGATGGAACTTAGCGACTGGCCATGCTGGCTCTCCTGGCCTCGAGGACAGCATCCTCGTGCGTAGGTGGGCCCTCGTAGTTCTTCTTTCCCCAGACGAAATACCAGATGGTTGAGATGACGACGACGGCGGCAAGGACGACGGAGGCGTAGTTCATCGACGCAGGGGTAACCTCGCGGAAAGTGGGCATGCAGAACAGAGGTGTTGCAAGGGCGGACCAGGCTGTTTTTTGTTAGCGATTGCGTTATGACAGTGAAATAGTGATGTAACATACCAAGGGCAACGACATTGCAGAACGTGCCGAGCATGCCGAGATGGAACGCGCCATCCTTGACCTGCTTACGGCCAGTCATGAGCGAGACAAAGATGGGAGCAGCGTAACTCAATGTCAAGCAAATGACACCAACACCAGAGAAGGCGTTGAAAGCGGCAGCAGCACCGAAGTAAATGAGACCGAGAGCGATCTGGACCACCATACTGAGCATCATGGCGTTGACTGGGACATCGAGGTTGGTGTTGACGACCCTCCACAGCTTGTAGCCGGGAATGGCACCGTCACGAGAGAAGGCCCAGGTAGCGCGAGACGCAGCTGTCGTGCAGCCGATACCGCAAAGCAGACCGAGGACGAGCAGGGGAACAAGAAGTCCGATGGCACCAGCGGAGGACCCTACGGCTTCCTTGATGATGACAGGCGTAGGCTGGCCGGACAAAAGACCTGCGAGCATGGCTTGGTCGGGCAGTACGAAGACGAGAGGGATAAGAAAGACGAGGCCGGCAACGGTGTTGAATGCGACGGTCGCGACCATGGCCTTGGGGACCTGAGTGGCAGGTTCGCGAACTTCTTCGCACATGCTACGAACGTGTTAGCGTTTGGACAATTGTTTTTAAGAGTTACCGCTTGTAGACACGTATAATGTCGCGATGGAGTGTGTTGCTTGGGATGTCGCTTAGGAAATGTCGCATGGGATAGTCGCTTGGGAAAGTGCATTGGGCAAGGAAAATCTGCTGCAAGTTGCTTGGGCAGAGTAGGGGAGGCTCACGAGATGATCATTCCGGTCGATGAAGTCGCGTAGGCTGCGTGCAGTAATCCGACCATGAAAGACCATCCTGGGATCCATCCGGAGTTGGAGGGGTCGAATTCAGTGAAGACGTATTCGGCGCTGTGGCGACCATTTTTCGCAATGGCAAGGATGCAGACGATAATGGCAATCACACCAGCAAAGGTCCAGAAGATGGCAAAAGTCTAGATATCTGTAAGTAACACATCCGGTAGCCGTTTGGGGGGGATCTCACATCCAACCATGGTAGGTATTTGTTTCCAAAGGCAGACACGGCGTTGCAAAGGAGTGTGATGCCAAGGAAGATAAGGAAGACCTGGTAGGGTGATCCTGCCATGATACCAACACCAGGTTCGCTTTCGTAGACATTGACGCATGCCACAAGGAACAGCGCGGTAGCAAAGTTGACGGATAGAGTAATGGTAATGTTGCCAACTACGAAACACCAGCCACAGATCCACGAAGCGATTTTCCGATAGGCGGGCGGCGTGATCATGAAGGTCTGGTAGTAGACACCACCACTGGTCGGGTAGACACTGGTGATCTCACCAAGGGATGCGGCGACTGCGAGAATGATAAGCGATACGGCGAGCCATCCCCAGATGATGTTGGTGGGACCTCCGCCAACTACAGGGTAGTAGAGGGTGGTAGCCAAGCCGTAAGGGACGGAAGCCAGGACAAAGGACATGAAGGCCACCTGGAGAGTGGATCTTGATCGAATCAGTTCCGACTTGTAGCCCATGGCAGCCAGAAGGTTGTCGGCATCAGCGGGGACGACATCGTCTCCGGATCCCGAGTAGGTGTTGCCCAGCTTGGTCTCTTTCTCGGGCGCGCCGTTGCGCAGAGAGTGGTCGTGCTCAGCGGCATACGCATCTGACTGCGTGCCGTACCTGTAGTCGGACATGAGGGGCGTGTCGCTTTGGTCCTGGGTCTGGGGGCCTGAGAGAGAGGGAGAGTTGGGGAGTTGTCGCAAAGCAAAGCTCTGGGACATGTCCCCAGCGGCGGATCAGCGCAGGCTTTGAAGGGCTGCAGAGGCACGTCAGTCGGCGCATGGTCCAGGCCCGCTAGCCAGCATGTAGACAAGTCGCCTTAGACTACCCACCCGAATTTCAGATGGCAACAGACGCGGAGCTTGGCGGGCCAATTGCTGGTGGAGGGTGGCCGGATAGGGCTGTTTTACTGCGCCGAGAAAATCACCGACTGAGTGGGAACTACAGTCTAATGCATCCGCGTTCCGTCGCCTAGGTGTTGAGGTTTTTTCTAGAAGTGGGCCAGAAGCTGAGCCGCCGTGTGCCGACGAGCAGCCGGCGATGAAAGGACCCTGACGTGGTCTTTGGAGGTGCGCACGTTGCTGAGCCTCACTCGGCTGTTGCAGAGTTTGCAGGGCAATCGCAGTGAACGCGTGGGGTGATGTTACTTCCATTGCCAGTTGCTGGCTTGCGCGCCAATGGGGGTCGCCGATGGCTCGAGATTGGCGTCGTAGCGGGCGTCCAGCGGGCGTCCATCTCGGCACACGATCCGTATTCGTGGGTAGAGTCCGGGGCACTGGTCGCGTGTGCATAACGCGCTGAAAAACACATGGGAGGCGTTTGCGGAGCCAGCCCAGATATCGAGATAGGGGTGAATGGAGATGTCAGTGTCGGCATGCCAGAGTGGAGTCGGCATTTGATGCTACACCTGCCCAGCGCCTTCCCCTCGCTCCTTCGCTCCTTCCGTTGACAACGCGCCCTAACATGTCGCATGCGGCAGTAGCGGACCCAAACCAAACTTGGCAGCATGAGGCGTTCCATCGCCAGCATAAAATGGCGATAATGGGCGTCTGGAGCAGCGCCAGCCTTGCGCCGAATGCTGTGTAACTGTGTCGCCATGCATCACGAGATTGTAGCCCTTGAGGAGCATCAGCAGCCCCTCCCCATCCACGGATTCACCTTCCCAGCCTCCACAACCCACAAACTGACAGCGTACAAGACCACGTCGACTCGTGAAGAGCTCCACTCGCGCATCCACGATGCAACGATAATAATTACTACCACCATTAAGCTTGATGCCGAAACATTGCGCCCCAGTGTTACTCCGAACCTCCGCTATATTGCCATATCCGCGACCGGAACAGACCCTGTGGACCTGGACGCCTGCCGGGCCCGCAATATTCGCGTTACAAACTGCCCGGGGGCCAACCTCGACGCGGTTTCGGAACATGCCATAAGTCTGTACTTCGCATCCAGAAGGCGCACCGTCTTGCTGGACCGCATCACTCGTGCGCACCCCAGCGAATGGAAGACGGCGGGTAGCGTGAAGAATCACATGCGCCTGCCGGACGGCATGCCTCCGATGACCTGCAAAGATGAGGTTATGGGCGTTATCGGCTATGGGGGCATAGGTAGGTCTTCATATCCTAATCAGGATGAGAAGTCCTGAGCTGATACGGGATGATAGGCAAGCGAATAGCTGCGCTCGGGCAAGCATTGGGCATGCGCGTACTTATCGCGAGTCGAAAGACACCAGCGACGCCTCCCGTAGACACCGGGCTTCCAGCCCCTGACGCCTCTGACGACCGCATACCCTTTGACGATGTGCTCCGCAACTCCACAGTCCTCGTCCTAGCTCTACCGCGAACCCCCGAGACGCTCAACCTCATCTCTACTCCCGAGCTCGAGAAGATGCATCCGTATACCGTCATAATCAACGTCGCGAGAGGCGGCATAGTACACGAAGCTGCTGTAGTGCAGGCCCTGAAGCAGAGGCGCATAGCCGGCTATGCGACGGACGTATATCAGGTGGAACCACTTGGTGGACCTGCAGATACCCCGCTGCTGGAGGAAGACGTAAAGGACCTCAACATTACCCTGAGTCCGCACGTGGCATGGTTTTCGACAACGTCGATCAAGAACCTTGGTGAAATATTGAAGGCGACTGTAGAGGGCATGGTGAGCGGCAATGAGATCAATGCCATTCTGTAAACGGAAGATATCGCAAACCGAGGAACCCCAAACACGAGCACATATGCCCTCGTGGGGTACTTTCATCATCAACGTTGACGTCCAAAGTCCAGTGAGAGTTATACGCTTATCTGACACTGGCCATGTCCACATCAAAGGCTCTTGCACTTCTACCAAAATCCTCACAGCTCAGCCATGTCCCTGGACCATTCTATGTGGACGTATGGTCGTATCAAGGCATAAATCCCAAAGGTATACGAGTTGGTTAAGTGTTGTGCGTGGTTTCGTACATGTTTTTCTCTCTTTTCACTTTCACTTTCACTTTTCACTTTCACTTCAAGACGTGTGTTTTCACCGCGCGCGGTTCTTTCGCGTTTCGTTTGACGTGCTCCACTCCACATGCGTTCCAATGGATGTCATTTCGCTACCGTTCTTTTCATACTGTGCGCCCACTCAGAGCATGCCAAAAGGTCGAAAAAGTCTTCAAAACTGGTACGAGCGTCTCCTGTCACCGCTCGTTGTGCGACAGGCGGAGTCTGTCGGCCCGTGGCACTGCAACCGTCCCCTTCGTATGAGACCCTTCGCATGAGAGCGACCTCCCGCACGCGCCCCCTTCCCCGTCCAGACACGCGACAGTCCTGACCGATACCCCCGTCTTGTGGATAAGTTCAGCTTATGGTAACAGCATAGACCCTACTGCGCGACATGGCTTCGTCGGGCGAGCGCCTTCGCGACTGGTCCTTCGAAGGTTCCTACACCAATCAAGATGATCTTTGGAGCGCCCATTACCTTTTCCCTAAGATCGGCAAGGAAGCCAGCGAAGAATTCGTCCAATTCTTTCGGGATCGGGGCATAACAACGCCTACGCTAGACGATGGCGTCGAGCAATATCTCAAGCTGCAAACGACGCTCTGGAAGAAGCCCTCTCGCGTTGCAAAACCAGGCCATCAGTCTTTGAGGTTTATGAGCGCTGCCCAAACCTATCGCTGGAGCTATGATCAGGTTCTCGCTGAGCATGCAGAGCTTGTCATACAGCTCCTCGAAGGAAGAGGATCCGGAACACGATATCAAACAATGTGCGACGTCGTCTTCATCTTGGACGACAAGTCAAAGAAACCCTGCGGCAACCCCTCCTGTCCTACTACAGAGAGGAAGTTCACTGGACAAGTCCAATCCTCTCTTGTCGTCACACTCGAGCCGCTACTTGACTGGGGAACTGTTGAGCCGGCCTCAGACATCACCGTAGCTGCCGGTAGAATCTTCCCATTTCGCCGTAGCGGACCACGGATGAAGGATCCGTTGTGGACGCAGGTGGTCAGGAAGCTGGTGCCTCAGCAGCTACCCACCTACTGTCTGGGCTGTATTGGAGAGCTTGTTGACAGACATGCGGAGGTGCGTCTCGTAGGGCGTCCTAAATATGTATGTTACAACCGATCTCCCAACATCATGACGACTTTGTCGCATGAACATGGCAACATGATGGAAATCTCTACTGACTTTGTCCAACAGGCGCCCGCCGGTCAACCTCAAGGAGCTAGGCACCTCCATTCCCTAATCCGGCCTATTCGGCGTCCTACATCGAAGGAAGATTTGTACGATCTGAGGGAGGGTGACGACTTGGAGGACGATCAGAGCGTTGGAGGGCTGGCTTATTCAACCACTGGCTCGCTATATCTCGATGGCGTCACAGACGAAACTCCACATACACAACCCATTGACTTCACGTCCTACCACAGTCTTGGAATCTTCTCTACACCCAAAGATCGCGAGGCGTCATGGACAAGTGCGTACAATGCCCTCTTCGTTGGGGACAAAAGGAGCGCTGGTGAACCGCTTTCTCCACAGTGCTCTCCACGCTCTTTCACAACTCCGCTGGATTCAACTAGTCTCAACCGTGTCTACTCCCCACTCCCATCCTTGGGCTTCTCTTACAACACTCCGCCGCCGACTCCTGTAAACCCAAAGAAGCGCATCTCAAAGACGCGCATCTACGTCCATCGAGATCCGGAGTCTGTACAACACGAAGATTACGAAAAGCTCGGCAGCAAGTCACTGCTACCAGGCAGTATCCCAGATTTCGGCAGTGGTAGTCGCAGGTTCGGTCGCGATATTGATACTAACGCTGTCCGCGGCTTCTTCACCGATCACCGTGTACGGCGAGAAAACATGGCCGGAGCGAAGGGCACCGACATCCGCAACTTCTTCACGGTAATAAATCCTGAGGGTCCCTCGACACCTCAACGCGCGGTCAAGACCAAGAACGTTGATGGTGACGATACGGACTTGAGCGATGTACCATCCGACATATCAGAACAGGAATATGACCCAGATGGACCGGGCGGCGAGTATACGCCTGCGAAGAACAAAGGCAAAGCATCGTCAAACAAGAAAACGCCAAGCCCTCCGTCAAAACCCGCAGGCAAGAAACACTCACCGAAGGCGCCCATGTACCGCAAACGCGACCCAGCCGCTGATTATACCGCGCCATTTGGCGTCACCAAAGAAGCCTTCGAAACCCACCTCCAGCATCTTCCCGCCAAAACCGACCTAATCTGCTCCTGCCGCAAACCCGCTCGCACCAACGAGGTCCAGATCACACAGTGTATGAACAAGGACTGCAGAGTGCGCTGGTACCACAAGGAATGTCTCGATAGGATCGGAAAGTTGAAAGCTAGACACGGAACGTACTTCTGCGAGCAGTGTCAAAACGAGAAGTACTATGCAGATCTCTCTCAGGCCAACGGATGGACTACGAAGAAGTTGGTACAGAATGAGATTGGAATGCCGTTTACGGGACAAGAGGTGGCGGGCACGTTTGGCAACACCGGCGACTTTCAAGCTGCGGAGAATCCGTATGGTTTTGGGATGTCGGCTTCAAGTCCGCTATCTCCCTCGGCTGAACCTTTCGTCCCGAACAGTGCGGCGGCGTTAAGTCGTCTTGCTGTGGGCTCTGAGCCTTCTCTTGGCCTGGCGACTTCGCGGCCGTATTTCGTGAACGAGGCTTATACCCGGGGACAGGAGCATGCGCGTAATGCGGACGAAGACTATGAGCATGCACGACTGTATGGATGTTACCCTGAGAGGTGCGATGAGGATGGTAATGACGGCGATGACGAGGACAGTTACGGTGAAGATGAAGATGAGGAGATGGATCAGACATCATAGGAGAGCCTCATGGATGTGGTTGGATATACGGTTCACACACACGAGGCGAGTCGCTGCTTCCGAGTTGTACCTGACGCCTGAACTACGCGCCTAAGTTGTACATTAGGATATACTGTGTCGGTAGGAATCATGATGAAGATATTTAATGTCATTCTCTGCGTGATACCAGACTCACGGACATGCCTTTTGCGAGATGGTAGATAAATCGAGATAATGGATGTCAAGCGCGTCCGGACGAAAAGCGGGGGAGCTGCGAATGGCGTCATGCGTGCCACGCGATAATGACGCGACACCAATCGGCCGTACCCGCTTTGGATGCAAGGTTGCGGAATTGGCGGAATGCAAAGTTATTCCGCTGTTTGATATATGAAACTGGGACGCGTTCGCTATTTTGAGTAAGCATCTGATTGCTAACCGTTCACCGTGCTGACAATCCTCCAAAGTCGCGTGCCGTACTGACCTATCATGACCACCTCACAAAAGCGCATCGGCCTCATTGGCCTGTCTGCTAAAGGGTACATTCGCATTGTTCCTGAACTGATGAGCATCGGCAGTTGACACAACACCAGATCCTGGGCATCGAAGTCCCATCTTCCCTACCTCCAACGCACTCCTCACTATGCGCTCACCGCCCTTCAGAACAGCTCTCTCGCTTCAGCTCAGGCTTCCGCCAAACAGTACTCTCTGGACTCTGTATCCACGCACGACTCTCCCAGCTCGGTCGCCCAGGACCCTAACGTAGACATCATTGCTGTTAGCGTCAACGTGCCCCAACACTATGATCTCATCCGTCCGGCCCTGGAAGCGGGAAAAGATGTTTTCTGCGAATGGCCATTAGCTCGCAATGAGAAAGAAGCAGAAGAATTGACGGCGTTGGCTAAAGAGAAAGGGGTCAGGACGATGGTGGGCTTGCAAGCGCGCCAGAACCCATCAATCTTGAAGGCGAAGGAGATTGTTGAGTCGGGGAAGCTGGGCAAGATCTTGGGGACGACAATGTTCGGTCATGTGAGTTCTCATGTCTATCCTTCTGAAACTGAATGGAAAGCATATTTTCTATGGGATGAACAAGCCTGCTAACGCAGAAACCAACAGGGCATGATATTCGGCGGCACAACTATGCCCTCTTACATGTACATGCACCCCGTTGAGAACGGCGCAAACATCCTCACTATCCCCTTCGGCCACGCCGTTGACGCTCTATGCTACGTATTTTCCAGCGAACTACGCTCCATTTCCGCGGTGCTGTCGAACAGATACCCCGAGCTCGAACTCGTAGACGAGAACTACAAGCCCCTTGGAGAAAAGAAGGCGAAAACCTCTCATGACTTCGTCTCCATCACCGCAGAACTCATCAATGGCGGCGGAAACGTCGACGTGACATATGCGCCAGGTTTTTCACGCACCGGACGGGACTTTTACTGGGAGATCATCGGATCTGAGGGTACGCTCGTGTTGGAAGGACCGAACGGACATGTGCAGATGTTCCAGCCTACAGTCAAGATCGCCCTGGGCCAAGAGGGATTGAAAGAGGTTGAGGTCGAGAACGCTGCGGACCCTTCGTTCAATGTGGGTAGGGCCTGGGATGCATGGGCTGGAGAGGGCAAGGGCAGTGTTACGACTTGGGAGGAGGCTGTTGTGAGGCATAAGATGATTGAGGCGATTTATAGAAGTGCGGAGAAGGGAACGAGGGAGGACTATGTATAAGCGGCCAGATCAGAGGTACATCTATAGGTATGTGTAAGAAGACCGGAATAAGAAGTTGATAGAATCGGGATAAACAAATAGAGTTTAGCGTCAAAATCTTCGGCTACATCCCGGCTCAACGCCTACATCACATCCCCTCTATCATCACCATCCTCCATCGCCAAAACCTTCGCAACCCTCTAAAGAACCTCATCCACCATGCGCACTAATCCCTATCCCCAGGATTCCTCGATCTTAGATGCCCCCGCCCCACAATGCCAGACCGACGGCCCGCCAAGCCAGCGCTTGCCTCGCTTCCACTTTTCGTTACGTTATAGTTAACAAGGCCGCACGAGCGATCCAGTGAACTTAGTCAGGCATGTTATGAACCGTGATGTCAGCGAGAGTCAGGTTTTTGTCTGCACCTGCCATGGTGACCGCCGAGCGAAATGGGGCGAGCTTGTTGTTGGTTCTCCATACTCCACTCGACAAACAAGCTCCAGACAACATCGGTTTCTTGGGTTTGGTGCTTGTGAAAGGCTTGTGTTCTGAGAAGGTCTTTTCCGGCTCATGCGGATTCTGAGCTCTGGGGTCTCATTGTGAAACCAACAAAGGGTAGTTTTACGGCAAAAGGCGCGTGCCGCTGCGGATAGCTGCATCTACGCGTTTGGTTACATGAATCGCACTCGAGCTACAACAGTATATTACCTGTGATTGGACTGGGAAGGGCGTGAAGGTGTGTATCGGTGACTGTTGCTTAGTCGCACCCTCGCCTCCAACAACCCGACTTATAAGCCAGACCCGGCAACGCTAGGTCCGTCTTAGCCGTGGCCTCTACTCCATCATGGCTTCTCCAACACCGACTTCGACATCTTCGGCAAGTCTAAGCTCGCAGACGACAGAGGAAAAGCGAGATCATCGATCGAACCAGGATGTATCAGGAGCATCTACACCACCACCCACCTCAAAGTCCGATCCTACATTCATCACCTGGACCTCACCAACAGACCCATCCAACCCCTTCAACTTCTCTCCGTCGAAAAAATGGCGGACTACCCTTCTAGCCTGTACCATGACCTTCGTCGTCCAAGTCTCAGGCACAATGCTCACATCCGCCGCCGAGCAAATCAACTCCAGCTTCGACGTCAGCGATGAAGCATTTCCGCACTCGTACTGGCCGGTGTTGAGTTGGAACCTAGGAGGCGCCGCAGCACCACTACTAGGACTGCCCCTGATGGAGAACTTCGGTGTGCGGTGGAGTTATATGGCCATCTACGCGGTGTTGATCATCTTCATCATTCCGCAAGCGTTGGCCGAGAACTTCGCGACGTTGATTGTGACGAGGATCATCACGGGTTCGTGCTCGGGTGTCCTTGCGAATATCACGTCGGGGATTGTAAGCGATATCTGGAGGGATGGGAGAGCAAAGAGTTTCGGGACGTCGCTTTACATCTTCGCATTGCTTGCGGGGCTTAATATGGGGCCTGTGTTTGGTAGTTTGGTCGTTCAGTATACGACTTGGCGATGGTAAGATATGCTTTAGTTGCTGCGCGGGACTTTGGCTAATGTGGACGTAGGATCTTTCTGAGTCAGATCATCTTCTACAGCGCTCTTATGCCGGTGCTGTTCTTCCTTCTTCCAGAAGTTCGGCCGGATGTTATCCTCACTCAGCGTGCACGTCATATTCGTGCCAAGACGGGGAAAGAGGTGTATGCCCAGGCTGAGAAAGAGCACACAAGTTTCGGCGAAATTCTCAAGGAGACGCTCGTTCGACCAACGCGTATGCTGTGTACCGAAGGCGTCGTCCTCTCCTTTGGGCTGTGGAGCGCTTTCTGCATCGGCACAGCTTTCATGTTCACGCAATCCATCGTACAAGTCTTCTCAGAGCTGTACGGCTGGTCTTTCTTCGGCACAGGCCTCGTGCAATCCGCCGTCGTAATCGGAGAGCTCATCGGCCTTATCGCATCACTAGTCCAAGACCGCATCTACTTCGCATCCGCGCGACGCAACAACGAAACTCCAGGGCAGCCGATCCCAGAAGCGCGACTTTATCTCAGCATCCCAGCCTCGTTCATCGGCCTGAGTGGCGGTCTGTTCTATTTCGCATGGACGTCCTACTCTTCCATACCGTGGATCGTACCCAGTATATCGCTCGCTTTCGTGGGCTTCGGCATGTTCTGCAGTACAGCGGGAGTAACGACGTATGTGGTTGATGCGTATGCGAAGTATGCTGCTAGTGCTATCGCGGGCATTGCGTTTCTGGAGAACTTTATGGCGGCTTTCTTGCCGCTTGCGACGCAGAGTATGTATCGTACGTTGAGATTTAATTGGGCGAGTAGTTTGTTGGGCTTTATCGCGTTGGCGTTGAGTTTCATTCCGTTGATTCTGTTGAGGTTTGGGAAGAGCATACGTGGGAAGAGTCCGTTTATGAGTGAAGCGGGGTATGAAGACTGAGTACGCTCAAACTTTCAGTTGATGGGAAAGGAGAACATAGTATACAAGACATATTCTTGTATAATGAACATACTCGTGTAAGGCCTGTGATTGAAAGAGCATAAATGCCTTGGTTGTGAGATGTGTTGCAGTGGTGTGGAGCAAAAACCCACATGCGGAGGACAATTGGCGTACCAGATGAACCACATGCAACACCTTCACTTCATCGCCGGAGCCAGCGCAATCGCAGAGAACCTCAAGTCCCCCCCTTTCTCAGACTCAATCCTCATCAAACGCCCGATCCCCTTCTCCAACGCAGCCAGACTAAGCACATCCTCGTCCTCCTCCAACACCCCCCGATCAAGCGGACCCATGCGCCCGCCTTCAAGTTCCCACAAATGCCCATCTTTCGCCTTCACAAACGCCACGAAATGCTGACCGGTATGCGCCTCCTCAATCTCTGCAGGTGGGGCAGAATCTCCCAGTTCCACGGCGTCTGCGTGAGCCTTCTCGAATGCGTCGGAGTCTTCGAGCACTCTCGCGCGCTCCCAGATGGGCTTTGGTAGCGCGTCTTCGCGGATCTTGGCTAGCGTTGAAGAGGGCTGGATGTGCTGTGCAGCGTCGCTGTTGAGCAGACAGTGCACAAGGCCTATACTGCCGCAAGCGTTTCCTATGGTCTGCTTGAACCATGTGACGGGTTCGGCGTCGCCTTTACCCTCGTACTCGGTCTTGTCCTTGTCTTCTGCTTTTCGAGCCTCGTCCCAGGTTGGTGTCAGAGGTATGATGACAAGTAGTGCTACCGCTGGTCGCGGAATGAAGCTCAACATGTCGGAGTCAGTGAGTGAGTAGATGTCGTAGAAAGAGAGCGCTGTCGTGTCCAGACCGAGGTCTTGAGCCAGGTGGTTCATGACCTCTGGGTTGTTCTCAAGGACGTTCCACATCTTCTTCGGCATCTTCTGCGGAATCTCCTGAGACATTTTGAATGTAGTTGTGGTTGTTCAGAGATGTGGGGCTTGAAATGAGCTGGCTGGTGTTTAGTAGACTTCAGGTGTGGAAATGTTAGTCTTGATCAATATGCTGCTTCCTAGGCAGCGATCAGACGCGTAACAACGACATTCAGTGACAGGCAGCCATGCAGGTACGCTGCAGGTAAGTGGAAGGGACAAAGGTGGGGAAGGATCAGGCCCGCCAAATCGGGAAAGGCCCCGCGCTAACCCTGAGTTGGGCGCGGCTGGCGGGGCATCAATCAATCCCCGCGGTGGCAGCATCTCATCGAAGTTCAGACAACGCATCATCTCACAAACTTTACGTATGAAACTGCCTTGTGGATACGTGATGTCTTTCTATAGTTGAACGATGTTCTCCCGCACTCATCCATTGGCGCGGACATCCGAGCAATCTGTAGGGGATACATGTTGCATCCGCCGGCTCTCCGCAGTAGTAAAGTCCAGCGCTTACATTTGAGCCTCCTCATCCACCACACTTATTTATATATCTAACTCAGAGTCTTTGACGTATCTAAGCTCACCTTTACCTAACAAACCAGCGAACAAGATACTCAACTCTACCTCACCACTCCAGATTCTCACCTTCGAGCTCACCATGGACGACGAAGCCCGACAAGCAATGGCAAGCATGAAGATGCCACGCCGACCCATCAACTTTGTTTCCGCAAAGCAAGGCGAAATACTCAAACTAGGCCAAATCACTTGCAGAGTCATGGAAGACGGATCACGGACAGACAACCGCATAGGCTCCGCAGAGTTCACACTACCTCCCAACACACCTGGGCCACCAGCACACTGGCATGAGATGCACGACGAGACATTTCTTGTGACCAAGGGAATGGTTCGGGTACGTCTCTATCTTTCCTTTCATTCCATCCTAATCCAGCAGATAAGACAGCTAACCGTCGCCGCAGTTTCACGCACCCGACGGCGCCATACAAGATGCCTACGTCGGCGACTACGTTACCGTACCCATCCGCGCACCCCACACCTTCTCGAACCCTACAAACGAAGAGTCCAAGTTCTTCAACACGTATACCCCCGCGTTTTACATCGATTACTTCAAGACCTTGGCTGAGATAAGCAAGACGGATGAGAAGATGATGAAGGAGAAGAACATCGAGGTCATGGCGCGGTATGCGACACTGCCTGCAAAGGAGATGATGGAGGAGAAGAAGTAAAGGCTGAGAACAGCTTCTCTGGAATGATATAAGAATAATGCTAGGAATACAATCATGCGCATGCGATACGCAGGAAAAAGCTACAAACAGACGCCGGAGCTATCAATACAATGAAGAAGTCATCGCACAAACACCGCCAGGGCCAGCCCAGCGCAACATCAAATCACAGTCGTATCCCCCTCCTCATCCACTCTACAGATACTGCACTCCTGATACAACTTTGCGCAAAACTCCCTCACCGTCATGTCCGCACCCATATCCGTCCCAATAAGATGGTTCTTCATGCAATACCACACCCACTGCCCACCACTCGCCTCATCTCTCCTCAAGTAGTTCTCGCCCGGGCTCCACGTATCCAAACTGAATGTTATGCCAGTGAGCTGCGGCCCCCGCGGTACGGTGTCAGAGTACTCCGTGCCGAGCATCTTGAGCGACTGGGAAGCATGGTACCAGATCCAAAGCGGGTTCCAGAGGGGATCGCCGAGGGCTTTGGCGTCGAGAGTAAAGGTCTTGACGTTGGACATGTGTTTGAGTTGTTCGCGCATGCGGCGGCCGAGCGTCCAGGATGAGGATGTCATGGAGCGGGGGTCTGTGACGCCGAGCATGGAGGATGTGGTGACGAGCTTGAGAGAGCAATTTTGCACTTTGGAGAGCAGATCGGCGGAGATGTTCCATACTCGGTTGTCCTGTGTTGATGGCGCGGGGAATGCAGATGGAGGGGTGCTGGTGGCGGGCTTGTATGTCTGGGGCGTGACGCTGAAGTGGAAGGTCTTGCGCTTGCAGATCATGTCCATGTATTCTGAGTACACTTGCTTGTTCGCTAGGAATATCCATTTACTCTCGTGTCGCACAGGCGATGAGGTGGATGTCGATGTCCAGCGCGCGGGTCGCATCCAGTTCAGCGTTGAGCGCTGGATCTCGTTGCGCGCTGGTGGCGGGTAGATGGGGTCGTCGAGGAAATGCTCGTACACCATATCCCGCAGCTCTTGTGGTAGGTCCAGAAATCGGAACGGCTTCTTATTCTGGTATTGCATCTTGCGGTACTTTCTGAAAGCGACGATGCATAGTAGGGGAAGTAACAATGCTAGGAGGGTTATCCAACCCTTAGGCTCAACGCCAGCGATGTTGTATTCCGCAAGCCATGGCTGCCAGCGCGATAGCTCGCTCGTCTTTATCGATGTGGATGCCATGACGATGCTCGTGGTAAAGTGTGGGGTGCCGTGTAATTGAGCGTGCCTAGCACGCTAGCGGAATACGTGCGATGCGAGGAACACGATGGTGCCAGGGGGCGCTGTCCAGCTTCCCTCACACAACGGAAACAGCGCGGGACTACGGGTATCGCGCGATGCTGAAACAATAGTCCTGCCTTCGTATACGGCAGTATCCAATCGCCGAAGCGTTCTGATCGGTCAGACGACAACTCCGAAGGGTGCCGCGTTGTTTGGCCGCTCGCACAAAGGGATCCTGCGCACACGCGTGATGCAAGACTGCGCGATGAGTCGAAATGAGATGATGGGTGGAGGTGCAAACAAGGGAGGTTGTGGAGGAATGCGCGAGGGGGAGATTCGCAGCTGAGTAAGATAATCAATACTGATTGATGCCTTGCGGATACGACTTGATGAGGCAACCTGAAACGGGTCGCCTTGCGCCGCAGCTGCTAACAACGACATCGCCACTTTGACACTATCGTCAGGTGGTACCGCGTCAGACATCCATCATCTCCGTACCTGACGCACGTGTTCGATCATAGGTCGCCCATGTCAACGACGAGAACAGATGGGCTTTGTGTACGTAGAATCTCGTTGTTCTGTCAATGCCTGGCTCAATGCACATTGGAGGAAGGTGTATGCTACCTGACACGATGCAAGTCGTTCGACTAGACTTCCAGCGAGCACTTCCAGCGAGTACTTCTAGGTGTCTCTTGGTGCCATCTCGAAGATGGCTATGTCCGACGCTCGATTGGCGACTGGACGCCGGCACGCACCCTACTGTCGATCACTCCTTCCTTACCACCACTGCCACACCGATAGTCTCGAGGGAGCGAACTTCTGCAGACTGCTCGAGACGCTGCTTGAATCCCACACCATCGCCATATCCGACTGAACACACAACCTCAACTCGTTCCAGGTCTGGAAAGTCGGTCCTCGTCAGCTCTCCTAACCAGCTCGTGAGCTTTGACTTGTGGTCCCCGTCATCTGGCCCTGGAGACCTAGGGTGGGTGATGACTAGAGTTCGAATGCCACGAGGTAACAGCTGAGACGGGCTGGACCCTGCAGGTCGTTGGAAGTTGTGACTATCCACCAGGCCACACTCAGCAATATGTATCCGTCGTAGCTGTTCGAATTCACGAACTTCCAAGCGAATCGTTGTGGTGTCGCCAAAACGTACAAGCTTTGCGTACGTGAATATCAGATTCTCGACTGAACGTCCCAAACTAAGCAATGTCTGCACGATGTGTGGATCAAATGATCCTGTATTCCCTAAGACTGAACCGCCCACATCATCATCATTATCCTGAGGAAATCTGGGGTGGCCCACATCCCACACATGAGAACCCAGAGTCAATGTATGGACGTTTGGAAGAAGATCGAGAAAAGCTTCGGCTCCGCGGAATTTGTAGTCATAAGATTCGTTTGCAGCTTCGATTTTGAGCGATGTGATATTAGGGGCTTTGACGTTGGGTGGCGAGCAACGTATGTTCGCTTTAGTGCCTATGCACAGGGTATGAAGCGTAGGTAATGTAAGAATCGCCCAGTCCAGAAAACCATGAGAGAGGTAGATAGATGTAAGCTTCGAGAAGCATGGTAGACGTACAAGCTCTTGCAAGGGAGTCGGGAGTCCCTCGAAGATGTCCTCGCCGGCCAATTCGACAGAGCAGAGACAGTCGTCCAAAGCGGTGATGGTCAAAGAACGCAACTCGGTAAGACGAGCCAGGAGATCGCAAGCGAGTTTCTTCTCACACACTTTGACTACTCTCGAACGTGGCAGGAACCACAAGTCCTTCACTTTGGTAGCCAGATGAGGCTTTTGTTTGATAGTACAGAGAAATACTGCGAGACCAGACTTGGTGGGGCGGTCAAACGTAGACTTGTGTTCCCGATTGGGGTAGTCTGAACGAAGGTCGACAACGCGGTAGAGGACATCCTGCGCAGCCTCTGTGTAGCGCTTCGAGGCGCGTGCTAAGGAACACAGACCCTTATTGTCCAGACTCTCGGCCACTTGTATCAGGGTCTCGATGGCGCATCTATCGATGTGGCACTCTCCGGGTGTCGGAATGGAGGGGTCTTGCATCGCGAGTATACCGAGTGCGCTGGAGAGATCGGCGTCGGGTGTCGAGGTCACTGACAACGCGGTACCTGAGGCGGGGTTTGAGAGCGCCATGGCTGTGGCTGAGCAGACAATTTAGGGACTGGCTGTGGGAGCAGTTCGGTTATGGGGAGAGGGAAGGTGCGCTAGACGTGGCAAACGCAAGAGCATGGCCCAGAAAGGAAAGAGCGCTCGGACGCGTTGCTCATCTTCACCACAGGATGCAAGCAAGAACGACGGAGCGAGAGATGTTTAGACTTTGAGTGGGTACCGAGCGACAGAAATATGCCTAGATTGAGGTGAGATGGGTATTATTTCTATGTACAGTATGGACTGAGTTGAGTCTTATCGGTGTAGAAAAGTTATTGCTTTACCACAGTCGATTTTCCGAGTTCATTCTGAGGGGAGAGTGTAACCACGAGCCATATCCGACCGAACCCATCTTTAACGCTTCTTTATGCCGTATCGGATCTCTAGCGCATCGACTTGTCGTGAAATATCGTCCAACTCTTCCCTGGATCGAGTCAGAGCGCGAGTTTGCTCTTTAATCTCTTTGATCTCTTCTATTAACTTCTGTTGCTCTTCTAAAAGTCCCCGGCGCTGGTTGCGTATAGCCAGGATCAACAGAATGGGCATGTTCCAAGGTTGCATTTCTTTGGTGTTGAAACGTTGAGTGCTTTCTTATCAGTCAGTAATGTCCAAGATCAGAGGTCAAGTACTTACTGGTAACGTTGGTGAAGTGTAAGTTAAGGAGTGGGAAATGCTTCCTAGAAGTAGGTAGCCTTTTGGACGTATGAGCGGTAGGCGACGAAGATATCTGATACAGAGTGTGACTTTGCACAACTTTCCAGTCTCTCTTGATTGCGCTGCTGCCTACGAATTATTCAGGGTTCGTGACATGCTAACCATGGTACGCAGCCACCGGAGTTGCGATCAAGACCCTTTGCGAACCTCAAGCACGGAAACCACCACGGAAAAGTCACATCACGAAAACTCTGTGTAAATAATGCGTTCATTTCTTAAACATTAGAAACTACCAAAGTATTAGGTATTATCCTCAACAATTATTTCTTCCCCCTATTACTGTCCCGAGCCAAGGCTTAGTATCCAAGCTGACCCCTAACAGCACCAGCAACAAACTGCGCAGTGTGCGAGTCAGTGAAGAAGCCTTTGGGGTTAGCTACAATCTGCTTGACGTGGAAGCCATCAGCCTGGTCCTTCTGGGTAGTCGGGTTGATGACGCCAACGGTGAAGGGACCCTTGAGGCAGCCAACCGAAGTGCGGCGCTCATCGGGGCCGGTAGGGTTGGGGAAGGCCTGTGAGATGTGTGTTAGTAATCGTCTCAAGTATGCGGAATGCAAGAGGGAAAAGGAGGTAAACTTACAAGTCTGGGTGGTCCAGCCTTGCCCTTGACAGCCTCGTGGATGTGAGTCGCAGTGAGCGCAGGGGACTGGTAGTCTCCAGTTACACCGCTGAGGGTGATGTTGTAGCAGATGGTGTTCTCAGCGATGTTGATGCCGTATTTGAAGAGGCCCTTGGCGCCGGGCTGACCGGGTGCAGGTGCGCCGGTGTTGGCGATGACCTGGTCGGGGGTGGCCTTGACGACGTATTCGGCATCGAAGTAGAAGAGCTTCTCGTTCTTCTTCCAGCCGTTGTCCTTAGCGTTCCATTTGGCCTCCAAGTCCTTCTTACAGTCGGTCTTGTAGTCGTGCTTGCCGGCAGTGGGAGCGGCGAAGGCAAGGGGAGCGGAGATGAGAGCGAGGAGGGCCGGGGTGGTGAAATGCATGTTGGATGTTGTGTAAGTAGCGGAAGCTGTAGGATGCTGTGTGGATGTAGTGAGGAGGATGTGAGATGCTGATGATAGATAAATGAAGCTATCCTGTGCGGTCCTTTATACACATCCGGCTCTCCACTTCACCATCAGAGCTCAACTTCATTTCCCTTCTGCCCAGGTCCGATGACATCGGTGGACGACGCACGGCAAGCATGGATCGGTGGTAAAGACTCTTGGAGATGGACACTGGTGTCTTGGTGAAATCTTCAACGTAGGTTTCGCCAAGTCAACAGTATGATTTGAGATCATTTCCGCCATGGCCGAGCCCGTACATGCGATGTAAGGCGTGACCCGCGGTATGGGTAGTGGTCTTGGTATCTCCATTTTGCTGACAGGTTACCAGGCGGAAGGAGTGAACCCCGATGCGAGGGTGCCGTCTGCATGAATCTGGCCAACGAGAGTTGAGCCCATTAGAAACCTAGCATGTGTGCCCAATGAGCACAGCGCTCGAACGTGCCGTAGAAGACGCCGTCCACCGTCTTGGTAACGGAAGATCCCATACTTTTGCAAGGCGAGCTTGCATCCATCAAGCCCACGATCGCCCCCAAGATATCGCCTAGCTATCTTGGTGCGGGTAGAGTAAGATCCGTAGTCTTACCCCAGCTCCTGATCGGGCTTACTCCTTCACCAAGTCTTCCTTTTTGAGCCATGATCTACCTACCCGCGTGGCTGTGCTGACTGAAAAGGACTACGTGCCCAAGGCGCTAGCTCGCGTTGGCCTTGATGTCGACCAAACGTACTCGTAAGGCGCTATCGTTTTCCCCAGAGAATTGAAATAGACCTTCGGGTCTCGATTGATCTTGACGTTGGTGTCCGCAGCGGAGAAGTTTAGTGAACTTCTTAGGTACGCTTGGCTGCAGCGCCGTGGGTGCCCTGGAAGGATGCCACTCATCACTGAGTTGTCCGATGTGGTGAGTTAATGTTGGTCTTCATCGCAATCTGTTGTAATACCGTGTATGTCTGGTGAACTGTCAGACTTTAGTTGTGATGTTCAGGAAGAAGAAGCTCCCGGTGCTTCCAGCTGACAGGATGACATCACCAGTGGACAAATGCCAAGATCCACCCGATAGCGGCCTGATCTCCGCCTTCCTCCACACTTTCCGCGCACTACCGAGTTGTCAAGCCGGGCTCGGATCTCTAGCAGCACGACGGTTCAAACGCCCAGCCAGCGTTGTTTATGGTTTCAAGTAATCACCTCCAAGGAATCAAAAAACATGTCGGCGAGCAGTTTGTTTATGTGTCTATTTCTTGGTACTTTAGGTTCAGCTCGGGCTTGGGATGCTGGGTAACTGAGCCGAGTCATCCGCTACTCTACAAAACCGACAAGTTCGCCTGACTAACAAACCAAGTACCGTTATTAGTATCAACAGTCAGATTCGTCTGCACCGTCTTCCCTCCCTTCAAACTTCCACTCTCCACCATACCACCCGCAACAGGCCTCTGCAGCCTATTCTCTCCACTCTTGACTGTAAAGTTAGCAATGGGGATCTCCCAGCCGTTGCGCGTAACAACAGTCGGCAAGCCGAAGAAGTTGGCGGTCATCTCGTCGTGGGTAAAGTGCAGCTCAAAGTAGCCACGGTAGTAAAGGTCCTGCCACTGGAGCTCAGCGTTGGAGGACTGGATGATGGAAGAGTAGTTGTTGGCGGTTGCGAGCGTAATGTTCGCGCCGTAGGGGCAGGGGGATGTGACTGCTGAGCCGGCGAACTCGACACCGATGCTGCCGGCGCCGGTGCTGGAGTCGTAGTCCTTCTCGTCGAGCCAGATGAGGTCGCTGACCCATGAAGCGTGGCTGTCACCTGCGAGGAAGATGTTGTTGTTGATGTTGTTGCTGTACAAGTGGTTGAGCGTGCGGTTCTTGTTCGATTGGTAGCCGTCCCAGGCATCATAGTTCAGCGGGTTGTCTTCTCCATAGGCCGCGGATTGGTTGACGCGCGAGAAGACGATTTGAGATCCGACGATACGCCATGTTGTGCCACGCTCGGAAGACTCGGAAAGACTGCGGTAGAACCAGTTCTCTTGCCGGGAGCCCATCAGGGAGCGGCCAGCATCATTGGAGATGTCGTGAACGTAGTCAGTGTTCCAGTAGAGATCGGTGATGGAACGATCATATTGACGGGTGTCGAGCATCATCAAGTCAACGAGCTTTCCGATGGAGAACGAACGCCAAATGCGCAGATTGTCGTCCATGTCGACTTGACGAATGGGCATCCACTCGAAGTAAGCGCGAACAGCGTTCATCTTGCGCTGGTCGACTGAGACACCACCGTCGCGGAGGAAAGAGTCTTCAGTGTTGTTGAGCTCAGACATGCCGTCACGGTAAGTGTTGTCAGCAACCTCGTGATCGTCCCAAACAGGAATCCAAGGGAATTGCTCATGGCTAGCAATGAGATCAAGGTCGGTACGGTAAGTCGCGAGCCTCTTACGGTAGTCGTAAAGAGTGAAGATCTCACGGTCTGGCTGAGGAATGCGGCCAAGCGAGTTGCCCCAGCCGTAATCTCCATTCTTGTATTCGTAGATGTAGTCACCGAGATGAACGACGTAATCAACAGAGTCCTGGTTCCACGATTAGCTCAGTAGAAAATATGACCAGTCTTCAGCACGCACCTTGCGAACGGTGTTTCCGTAGGCGTTGAAGAAACCAAATGGGTAATTGGCACAGCTGTACACGGCAATGCTAACATCCGTGATATCGTCGTCCGCGTTTGGCGTAGTCTTTGTACGTCCAAGCGGACTCTTGTTCTCCGAGCCACACACGTTGAACTGGTAGTAATAGTTCGTGTACGGCTTCAAGTTCTTGGCCTCGACCTTGACGGTAAAGTCTACATCAGAACTCGTGAAGACCTTTCCAGAGTCGACGACTGTGGAGCAGTTTTTGTTGTCGTAGACCTTGTATTCTACGCATACTGGCGCCTTGGAAACTTGGACGTACTTCTCGTTGTCGTGGTCGAAAAGAGGTGCGTAGCCGGTGACCGTGACATTGGACTGCGAGTTGTCGCTTTGAGGAGCGACGCGGGTCCAGAGGATGACGCTGTTGGGGTATGGGTCGCCTGAAGCGACGCCATGGGTGAAGTTCAAGCTGGAGGCAGCATAGGTGCTTGCTGGGTCGTTCCTCTTGACAACCTTGTGAATTGAGACACCCAGGGCAGGGTGGTGCTCCGAAGGCGAGCGGTAGTTGATGTTCTTCGACCAGCTAGCGCTGGCGATAGATGCCAATGGCAGTAACGAAAGGTATTGAAGCTTCATATTGACAAACGGCTGCTGGAGGACGCCGATCGAACTTGCCAGCCCAAAGCTACCGGCTCTCCGGGCCTTTTTGTAGCTTTCGATAGGATTGAGCCATTTTCAAGCTTCAGGACTCCAGGCAAGCTACGCCTGGACATTTCTGCGTCTCTACTGCGTCATGCCTGCAGGAACAGAAGTTCACGGAACGCAACCCTTCAATCACAGCTCGTGGAGGGACCATGCTGCCATGTCGGTAGCGTTGACACGGGATGGTGGGATTAACGGTAGCGGGGCGAACATCGCAAGTAGGAAAGTTGAAGATGCAACCTAGTAGTTAGTCGTCATCAGCAGAAATACAGCTCTCTTGATTTGTTGCGCTCCCAGGCTATTGCCGAGATGCAGTACGGCGCGGCGCACATGTCTAGGAGCTCTGCGCCTATTGGCCACTATGAGCCGATGCGGGTAGCTTACACTAGAGTGAGAAAGGTTCAGCAATATTTCGACGGGTCGACTTGGATGAATGAAGCAGGTGCATCTGTAGATCGGAAACGATAAAAGATGGTGTCTAGGTACCGAGGTAACGTTTCGATAAGTGATGGGTGGGATTTGGAAGCGGTGTCGAAGGTCGGAGTAGAAAGCTCCGCGAGTTTTCGTTTCGGAGCAGGCAGTCAACGTGCTCCGAAGTAACACCGCGCCTTGCTCCCAAAATCCCATGCCTGTGCAGACAATCCCTACGACAAGGAAGAGACGCTGTGAGTTGCGATACTTCTCATTCGATGCCATCCTTTCGCGTACAAGGCTTATGAGTTGCGGAAGGTGTTGTCGGCTCGCCGATAGCTGCATGACAGCATTTTTCTCTGTTACCTAGGTATTCTTCGTCTACCGGAGCTTACTCGCATCTGGGTCATCGCAGTACCACAGACGAAGAAGAGAATCCACCTCTGCCTTAGACTGCTCACTGTTCTCGTCGCCTTCTACACAAACAGTTTATAAACCCAATACCCCACATAAACCACCACCCCAACAACCCCCCTCCCCCACCCCGGCACCTGCTCCTCCGCCTGCCAAAGCACCCACGTCTCAATACTCGTCCTCGGCGCGCCAGGCGTGAACAACATCGCATTCTTCGCGCCCTCGGTACGCCGCTGCGCAGCATGCGCATGCCTAAACAACGCCTTCTCATACCCCTCTACATACCGTCCCAGCGCCTCCACCTGACTAACACCCTCGCCGGCGGCGGAGCTAGATGAACTGTACGCAACGATCTGCTCAGTAAGAACCATGGCATCGTAAAACGCGGTATTGACACCGATTCCCGCAAACGGGGTCATGACGTGTGCTGCGTCGCCTAGGAGCGTGATGCCGGGTCTGTGTGGCCAGGTGAAGCCTACGGGGAGTTGGTAGAGGTTTCTCCACACGAGTCCTGTTGTCGCTTTTTCGACAGCATCGAGGAGCTGAGGTGCCCAATCGTGCAGCTGCTTTCTCAACACTGCTTTCGCTGCTTCGACGTCGTTTTGCGCGTCGAAACCGCATGTTTGGGCAAAATCCTCGGGGTGCTGGCCGTAGTAGGCGACGTAGATGGAGGAGTCGGAGAGTTGTTGTATGGACAGTGACTTTCCGTCGGAGTAGGCGAAGACGCTGCCTCTGTTGACGAAATTGTGTAGGTCTGGTGCGGCGGTTGAGGCGGAGGGTATGTACATTGTCCAGCCGCCTAGGCCGGCGTAGTACGGCTTCTCCGACGTCAAGAGGTTGCGTGTCTTGCTGAAAGCGCCGTCGCAGCCTACGATTAAGTCGAAGCCGTCCAGCACCTCGCCGTTCGCGAAACACAGACTTAGTCCTGAACTGCCTTCTTCGACGCGCGAGAGCTTGTAGCCCCAGCGAACGGTGTCATGAGGTAAGCTCTCCATGAGCACTCTCCTCAGATCTGCGCGATCGATTTCTGGTGCGTCTCCTGGGCTCAGCTTCCCGTCTGCTGTCTTTCGTCCGCCTCTTCTCAACCATGTCGTGAGGTTTTTATCGGTGACGAGCAGACTCTCGCCGTCGTAGCGAGCGTACTTTTGGAACTCGTCCCACAGGCCTGCTAGTTTTATTGCAGCGAGACCTGTGTTGGCGCGCAAGTCCAAGGTGCCGCCTTGCGAACGGTAATTGATGGAGGCTTCTGCTTCGAAGATGGTGGTGCTGCAGTCACATTGGGTGAGTAACAGGCGTGCGAGCATGCAGCCGCCGGGGCCTGCGCCAACGATTGCGATTTTTGGTGCCATGATTTTGTTACTCTTTGATGTAGTATTGCAGGACGAGGTCGACGATCAGCGCTGGTATGGTTCTTTTATCTCCACCTGCAGCTTGGCTGAGGAGCTTCTTAAGGCTTGTTGAAGCTTACCTGTCAGGCCTCCAGTGACGCTGTCGCATTGCGCACCGGGTTAGGTTAGACGATGCTAACGGTGGCTGCCTTGTGTAACGTGGAGCAGGAACGTCGGTTCTCAGAAGCGAGACGAGGAAGAGCGGCCTGCGATACCATCCTCCAAGTCGAGCAAGAAGTGTAGATACCACAATAGAACGCAAGAAGCCAGAGCAATGTTTTGATCATTGTATGCACAGTGCGCGAGAGAAGTATGTGCAGAGTAAGACGTAAGTATATACAAGAAGAGGTGCCTATGTGCATCCACACGGTTTCCAATAAACCAAGAGCGGGATGCATCTAGCTCATGCTCAAGCTGTACTCAGTAACAGAGAGTTTTGCCTTGTTACCAGAGAAAGGCTCCGTTCCAGCTCCAACACTTGTCAAGATCTGGCTGCTGGGCATACCATGCTTGCCAGTAACCTCCTTGACAAACTCCATCAAATCGCCATTGAAGCTGTTGATCTGCTTCTCGGCAACAAAGCTGAACACATTCATCTGGCCATTCTTGCCGTTGTACAACTTCCAGCTGTTGCCAGCCAGAGTGACGGTAGCAATGGGGCTGCCGGTGGCGGAAATGGGACCAGCGCCTCCAAGAGCACCGACCCAGATCATGATTTCGTACTCGGGGTCACCGCCAGCTTTGGAGGAGGTGAATAGGTCGTAGGAGACGTTTGCGATGAGGTCGTCGCCGGCGTAGGACCATTTCCAGACCGAAGGGAGGGATTTGATGGATGAGAGTGCCTTCTGGGTGATTTTTGTGACGACGTTGGCGTAGGACTTGACGTGTCCGGGGCTGGAGGAGATGTTAGTATGAGTTTGATGTCAAAGAGAAAGAAGTACATACCCGCCAGCCCAGGACCATGAAGTGTGCCACTTGAGGGTCCTGCCACTGAGACCATCAACGCCGGTGCATTGGGAACCGCCAGGTGTGGCGTCGGCTTGGCCCCAGAGGTTGTTGTAGACGGTGTAGTCACCAGTCACGGCGCTGTCCCATTGGCCGCAGTAGTCTGCACGCTTCTGGATGGTAGCGGTGGGGACGGCGAGGGCGAGAGATGCCGTGCTGGCGATGAGGAGTGCGCTGAACTTCATACTGACAGATGGTAGTAATAGTAGAAAGGAGTGCAGTAGTTTATTTGTTATCTGGGCTGCGTTTTGTAGACTTGGGGAAGATGTAGATTGGCTTTAAGTATAACGTCAGACATCGTACGAGCTAGGAACTAGAAAGAGGAGAACGTGCTCACGGAGTATCTGTGTTCGTAGTCGACTCCGTTGTTTCGAAGGAATGAACATGTCAAGCAAGCTATTCCCGAAACAGACACTACTCCTCTCAAGGGTGTCCCATGGTCAGGCCGTAGACTTGTCGATCATCCGAGAAAGGTGGGAGGGCCACTTGGCACATTGGTGGATTTGGCTGGTAGTTTAGTATTGATGGAGCTGACGGAAGAACCTCAGAAGCTGATCAGCAGCCAGTTCTCCAAAGACGATGTTCTTCGTGATGTGCATCGATTCTGCGATGCGTCGGGAATGCTCCGCGCGCCTGGATCCCTGTCCGTCAAGTCAAGCTTCCCCACAAGTCATTCCGTGCGCCTGAAACATTTCGCCGATGCTTGATGAGGGCAATATAACATCGGTGGGACTAAGGAATAGGGCTATGGTAATTTTCCGACGCTCATGCGGGTCTAGACATGACCTCAGCTTCATGTCTTCTAATCATTTCGGACGAACGATTCTTCGACTACGAGCGATCTGAGAAATTCCAGGTCGGCTTCATTGCCGGTATCGCAGAAGGACTTCATCGTCGGCTGGAACTGTAAGCGACGAATAAACGGGTCTGGCTCGAAAGCGACTCACGGTGGCCATATCACCCTTCCTGTTGACGTTCCAAGTATTGCCTGATTGACGAGTCTCGTGCTGACTGTAGAAGGGCTCCGGCTCCCATGTCTTCCAGAAGCCAATTAGCTTTCTAGTAACTTTCATGACTGTCTCTCCTACTGCAGGAGTAACGGGTGCATCCAGCCAGGGCTGAACATTTTCCCACTTCTTGTCTGGCAAGTCCCACCTACCACCGTCGGATGCCTGCATGAGAACATCCACATGAAGTTCCTCGACATGAGGGAAGTACTGAAGGATCCGGCTGATGGCAACTGAGGCAGCATTGGGCTTCGCTGCCTCACCAGGGTTGACGCGAGCATTCCCGCGTTTATCGATGAACACCTGCGGACCACCATTCCACCAGTCGTATCCGGGCCAGATAGTCAGCCTAAGCTTTTTAGTCCTGCAAATGATTGGAAGTAGTGCGAGGAAACGAGGCGACATCTCTTCGCGCGTGGGGACGTAGTAACCGTGAGCCCCGCGTAGCTGGCGCTGTATCTCCACTGTAATACGCAGAGCGTCGTCGTCGCAGGCACGCTCTGCTTCTTCGGCACGTTCGGTTCCAAGCCTCTCAGCCACGACCCAACTCAAGGGCTGCTCCTGCGAGTCTGGCGTTGTTGGAGTGACCCTTGACAGCAGAAGACGGTGTTCTAGACACTCTTCTCGTAGCTGCCGACACGTTGCTAGGACGTTTGGAGGTGGACGGGAAGGGAGATAGATGCGTGTATCGACATATGTATCCAAGGGTATTTGACGCGATCTGTACAAATGCTGGGTGTCCTTTATCGAAGTCGATGTGTAGACGTACTGCGGTAGGATCAGGTAGCCAAGAATCTCGTCGCGCAACTCGCGCGGCAGGGCGAGAAGTGGTGAATCATTATTTGAAGATGCCATAGTTTCAACAGATTGCGAATTGACGCTGGGCATTGGTAGTTGAGAACGTGAGGGTCGTATGTCTCGCTGGGCAGGCGGTTTATGCTGCAGCCTTGCGGAGCGGATTTCCGCGCTCCGCACGTGGTCTGTGAGGGTGGCAATGGCACGCCTGAACAGAGCAGAGTCCAGTTCCTCTTCTTTCTTACTAATAATTGTCTAGTCTTCTCAGGCACAGAGTCTCCTGATGGGATAATTGGCATTGCCAGATAGATCTCGGGGCGTGCGCATCTATCGACGCCCATTGAGGCACAGGGCAGGAGCGGAAGACAGGGTTATTCACAGTGAACAGCACGGCGCGATGCTGAAAAGAGCTGTGCACGGTAAAGATGCTATAGCATTAGGAGTACTGAGAGAGGATCTTGCTGCCAGGGGTAATGTCGGCCGTGGCGCAAATGCGGAGACCTGGGGATGGTTCGCAGAGCGGGATGACATCGTGCATGGGCTCGGCGGGGCGCGTTTGCGGCTCCAGCACAAACAACTTCTTGGGCCTGGGCTTGTGAATGAAGCATGCAACACCACCGCATGCCGCCGTGCCGAACCTCACTCTCATCGCGACATGCACACTGATCTCTTTGTGTCATCTCACTAGTAGACACTTAGGTACAGAAATATCCGCCGGTTCCCAACGGCCTGCCGTCGCGGCTCCATGGGCGCAGTGCTGTATTACCGCTGTACCGCGTGCCCTTCGGAAGCTATCTGGAGTCCCGAGACGTCGTAGATCGGCCAAGGAGCGGTCTGGCTCAGTCACGAGACCATGGCGAACAACGAAGGAAGGCGCAGCATAACCCAAAGGCTGACGCCATGGTGGGCATTGCGCTCGAACGAAGCCGCGCCCCAGGATACGGAAGGTGAGAGTAGCGGAACCCAAACAAACGCTCCTGCCCAGGTACGGCAAACCTCATACGCACTTTCCGCCGTTACGGCACGCCGCACGTGCATGCCGACAGCAACATCTGCTTTTGGCAGGCATGAGGCCATCATTACCCCTTCGCTCCTGCCATATGCTGACGTGCAACAGCCCGCGACCCTCTTTGCTAGCCCTACGCCCTCCCCACGTCCCGAAGCCGCGAACAACCCGCCCAACATATATCAGCCTCTCATTCATCAATACTTCGCAAACCCAGGAGCGATATCTCACCGAGGCTCCTCGTCACGCGGCCGCCCATACAGATACCGCCTCGACCCACGTGGACGGCGAAGGCATCCTCCTTTCGCTCACTCGCTGTACAACCCGACACCTCAAGCACCAGAAGGTGAAGGCGAAGGCGGAGGCTCAATGTCAGAAGATCCGTACGACCACGAGCTTGCGATTGCCTTGCACTTGGACCTGTTGGAAGACGCCGAGAGGTTTGGAGACGAGGACTTGGGCGATTCGGGCATATACGATCACAGTGAAAGTGATTCCGGTACCCACTCCCGGCGCGTTCACTTCACCGACGGCGACTGGGACGACGAAGCAGACCGAATTCCAGTTGGTGCACCAGCTCCCTTTGGAGGCCCCTCGTCACCCGCGAACAATCTCCATCGTCCCTTCAACTACTCACATCACCACATCATGCCCGGCCCTTCGAAGCGCTCGCGCGATAGCTATGAGGGCCCAGATGAAAAGGCCATCGCACACGTCCTGAACTTCAGGGGTGCCATCAGTGCCATGCTATACAACAGCATCAGCCCCAACCCTCAAGCGAACGATATTTGGCCCGAATGCCGCAGTTCCACAAAACTACCCGCCAAGTACTATCTGCTCGACAAGAGCAAACTGCTCGCATCTGACCAGGATCCAAAGCATCCCCCCTCCAAGAAAAGTGGAAAGAAAGCAGTAAAGACTGCAAGGAATGAGGAGTCGCGTGACACTCTTCCTAGTCCTTCGGTTGGGCGCCCGAAATGGAAGCTGCCGGTTGAGCTTGTAGAGATGATTGCGGAACACCTCAACCGCGACGACATAAAATCACTACGTCTTGTAAGCCGCGAGATGAACAAATCGGTCTCGCAGGTCATCTTCCGGACAGTGGTTGTTCCCTTCAATACCGAGATCTACGGCATGCTAGCACAAGAGCACAAGCCTGACTTCAAGGGCAAAAAGCGCGCACGAATCGAGCAACCCAGCTACTTATGGAAGAACGCAAACGGCGATGAAGTGTACAACGGCCATGGCCTCGACGTCTTCCGCGGCTTCGGTACACACATTAGGAAGTTTGGCATGAGCTTTGAAGTCAACGAAGAATCGCTTTCCATGCCGCCCGTCAAGTCACTGACGGAGAAAAAGACAAGCTTTTGGGGTAACTACGACTGGCCACATGAAGAGTATCGTCGCTTCGATACTGTCGCTGGACTCGAGAATGCCGCTGATGAAACACCGCGGATGAAAACAGCATTTTCCGAGCTTAAAAGTGTCAGGGAACTGGCGCTTTCCATTGATAGCGGTCTAGGATGGCTGAACGGACCGGACAGATCTATTCGAGCACGTGTCTTGCAAAAGCCATCTCGCGTCTTTGGCACTGCCAAAGCCATCCCAGATCGTAGAGCCCAGGCCCAACAGGAACTCTGGAATCACATTGAAGCATGCCACCAGAACGCTGGTAGCGATGTTAGACTGGCCACACTATACAGGATGGATGGTCAACTTCCTCTTTCCGAGCTGAAGGATGCCAACAATCTTGCAGATGAGCAACCACAGATGCCCTACTTGGATCCTCAGCTTCTCCATGCTGCTACTCCTTATGAACCCGGCGATCTCCCTGTTCCTAATAGCTTCGAAGACCCGTATGTTCTGGAGCGCTTTGTGTCAACCCCACCACCTTCAGGTACAGGTATTCTGTTCTCATCGAGTAAAATGCCATCGGAAGGAGCGCACCTTGTGAACCCTGTAATACCCGCCAAACTCACCAAAGCGCAGAAAGAATGGCTATTGGAGACTGAGTGGGCCCAACGAGCGTTCATGTCTTCGTACATGCTCTCTATCATCGACAACCCGACCACGTTCCAATACGTACACACGCTGAACATTTCCGGGCTCTCCGATCGTTACCTTCCAATGCTAAATCGTTCGGATTTCTGGGACGCACTACCAGAACTCTACAACGTTACCATCATGGTGATCCCATGCTGGCGAACTGTGCAAAAGGACGAGACCGGCTTCGTTGACGCGCCAAAGATTAGCCCCACGCAAAGCCATGGTATACTATTCGACCTACTCCGCCATCATGTTGCTGGTCGAGCGAACATCCGTCATCTGAAAGTCGGCTTTGTCACTGGAGGCGAACATGCTGAGGGACTATACGCGAGGAACAAACTGCTATTTCCTGCTCCCGTAATGGATATACGAGGTCGTTCAGAGAATCCTCCTTCTATCCATCCTACGGTGCTGGTCGCGACTGATGTAGCTCTTGTGCAGGCAGGTTTGCTTCAGTTCCCTCATGTAGAACAACTCGTGCTTAACAACTGCTGGATTACGCCACCAGCTTTGCGCGAATTCGTCAAGATGCACGATCGGTACAAGCTGCAGACTTTGGTATTGGATTCGGTGTCACTTACGGGCGTGCTGCGTCCTAACGCCAACCCACACCCGCAACCAGCGGCATTTCACAATATAATGCCGCCTCATCTTCCGGTAGGTGCACTATTTGGCGCTGTCGGTGCCCAAGGTCCACAATTAGTGCCAAATCAGCAGCAGTTCCTTCAGGCTTATATCCAGACGCTTCAAACGCAACTTCAACACCTACAGGCCCACGCTGGAGGTTTTCAAAACAACAATATAGCGGCCTTACATAACCAACTGCAACAGCAGATCGGACAGGTGCCCAACAACCCAGGACAACAGCCACATAATCAAGCTCAACCTCAAGGTCAAGGACAAGCACCAGCTCAAGTTCAACCTCAAGGCCAACCCCAAGCTCCTGTGCAGCCACAGGCGCAGCCGAACCAGCAGGTTCAGGTAATCGCTCAACAGCATATCAATTTCGCCACTGTGGCCCAGCTCGCTCAACAGGTCCATCAATTGCAAACGCAGTTAATTCTAGGGCAGCAGCCTCAACCTCTTCCTGCGTTAGCAAACAATCCAGCTCCAGGTGACGCCCAGTCTGTACTCAAGGCACAGCCCCGCGAAGGCTCTTGGATGGATATCATTGATCAAATATCACCCGGCACCAACCTCTCCGACTTCGGATCTGAGCATTCCAAGGCCGACGGCGAGCGCACTACCTCACTGCGAACAATCGAGTTTGTTTCATGCGGTTATGCTAAGCTGTCCAGCTCATCCTTTGATCAATCTGATGTCGATCCTCTTGGCATGGCTGCTCACTGGCGCAACCAGATGCTTAGCAAGCGTATTGTCGCTCTTGCGCCTGCTATGCTGAGCGCCAAGTGGAGCCACCTAGGTGACATTGTGCAAGACATCGATCCTTCTGAGCTGGCTGCACTGGATGCGGCCTGGGACCTGAGAACCGGCTGGGAAGATGCCGAAGCAGCTCGCGCCGCTGAATTTGATGGCATGCTTGCTGGTGGTACAGGGCGTTTTACAGGCATCATACGGCATTCGGATAGGGTGGCTGACGAGGCTTCTGCGAGTTAGTGGAATGCTTTTGGTCGCTCTGATCTCATTGCGTGTATGCTGACATGACATATAGATGTTTCTGAACTTTCGTCCCGGTTTCAGCGGCTTGGTATGTGATGGGAGTACTGATGAAGATGTAAGATACTACCGGCGGGGTGTTTGTCTGGTGTCTAGAATCTACTGTCAGTGGACTAGGCCACTTGTTCGAATGTGTTTACCAGTGATATGAGTCTTGCACAGCAAGTGTCAGCCGTGCGACGAGAATTTGTCTTGATTAGACAGGGCGCTGTGTACAGCGGCTTTAGTTGACCATGTACAGTAAAGGGTATACATGTAAATACCAATTTCAATTCATGGTTAACTGCTCTCTGTGTGCACTAGTAAGCGGGGTTAGAATAGCTTCACATCTCTCTCGGCACTGAAGTGAATTGCGTGTTGCGCTAAAAAATGTAGGCTTTTGTATGCTTTGGTGAAAGTGTTCAAAGAAGTCTACATTAACGCTCTGCCATGTGTTCCCAAGTCTATCACCCAACTGAAACACCATAGTGGCTCTTCCCTTTTCTCCAACCCGTAAGGTCACAATTACACCTTGCCCAACACACCCTCAATACATCAACAACCATGTCATTCCAAATTCACATCATCGCGGACATCAAACCCACACAAACCGGACCGGATCCACGTCCTACCACCGAGTCCTGGGAGCAATACATGGCGCGTTTAGGTCTTCCATCCAACGCGAAACCCCTCGATTTTCCGGATGAGGCGGCGAAGTATGATACTAGTGTGACTGTTGCGGAGGACTATGCGGCGCATTTGAAGGCTCGGAGGGAGATGTTGAGGGAGAGGGCGGCGAGGGCGAGGGAGAGGGCGGTGAGGGAGAAGGAGAAGGAGGAGGAAAGGGAAAGGCTGGAGGCTGAGGCGGAAGAAGCGAGGGTGCGGAGGTATGAGGAGGAGGAGGAAGAACAGGAAGAAGGGGATGCTGAGCACACGGGTAAAGAGAGTGGTACTATTGTCGCGGATGAGGAACGTAATGAAGTGTCAAAGCGACGGAATGTCTTTGGTAGGCTGAAGTCGTATCTTGGACGGAGGGTATTTGGGAAATGTAGGAAGGGAGCTTGAGCACCTAAGTCACTAGATGAGACACTTTCGATATGTCGCAGGATCAATGGACAAGCTGTTGTACTTAACATGTCTTATCATTTGGTCTGTGTGCCGAACACATACTAAAGACTAACATTCTTTGTAAAGTAAGACATCGTCGAAGCTCTGCACTTGCGCGAAATGCTGTATTTATAACGTATGCTCCATCATCACAGCAACACCACCACCATCACATCCACCATCACCATCCTTCCTTTCCCTGACCAAACCCCCAACACACCAACTCCACCATGTCATCCTCCTCCCTATCCTCCTTCCCCCTAGCCTTATTCACCACAGATCTCCTCTCCCACCTCGCCACCCTCACCAACAGCGCCCTCGACGGCATCGCCGCCGCAATATTCACCTACTACACCCACCGCGCCGATACAGAAGTACCAGATCTCACCAGAACCATCTCTTCACTCCAGGCAAAGGACCTAGAACTCCGCCACCAACTCCTACGACACCAAATCCAAACCGGGCAAACCATCTCTGAGCTGAGGGCTGAGAAAATGGAGTTGAGTCAACAGGTTCAGCTGCTACAGACGCAGCTCCAAACACAAGATTGGACAAGGATTTCGGAGCTGAGAGAAGAAATGGAAACGTTGCGGGGGAAACTGAGGGAACGCGATGGGAAGATTGTGGGGCTGGAGGAGAAGTATAAGGAACTCCAGAAACGCGATATGCAGATTGTGGGTCTAGAGGAGAAATATAACCGGCTTGAGAGAGAACGGCGCGGAAGGGTTTGGGGTGTGGTACGCAGCGGGCTGTGTGCGGGGATGTAGAGGGAGGAAGTATGTCATCTAAGGGAGATCTCATAGCTAGCTGGAGTGGAAGTCAGGGAATGGCATCTCGATGTATCTAGTCTATCTCTATCCCTACATACAAAAGTCTTTCGTCTATAGCCGCGTGATTCTCCTGTGCTTCATCCACGACATCAATCCCACATGCCCCTACTCATAACCCGCGGGTTCAACCTTAACCGGAAAAGCCGGCTCATCCAACCTTGTCGCACAAGCCGCCTTCCAATTCTTCGGCGTATACCTATCCACAATAGCCTTGAACGCGTCCAGCGTGCAGAAACTCGTATCGCCGTCTAGATGCTTGCCTGGTGCCTTGCAACCAGGTATCTCCATGACTTTGTCGTTGTACCGGAGACGGACGTAGTAGTCTTTTAGTTGGTCGCGCTGTGCGGTGGTGAGATCGGTGATGGGTTTGCGGGCTATGCCTTCGGGGGTGAGGCTGGTGTCGGAAGTGGTTTTTGTGCTGCCGAAGAGCGTGGACCACCAGCTTTGGCTTTTGAGAGCGGGTTTTTGCTCTGTGGGGGCGACGGGAGGGTTTGTGATGGAGGTGGGGTTTCGCTTGCGGAACATTTCGACGGCGATGTGAGAGGTGAATGGGGGCCATTTCTCGCTGTTGAAGGCACCGAGCGATGTGAGTACGCCGGCTAGGGTAGTATCGTGGCATCCTGACATGGCGAAGCGGATGTTGGTTTCGCCGCCTCGTCCTTGGCCTAGTTTTCCGTCTACGCCACCGACTTCGACGATGCCGGAGTTGCCGTTGCGCTCGACGCTGCCGACCATTCGGGAGGTGATGTCGCCCATTAGGCCGCCGATGCCGAGCATACGGTACTCGGAGGACTCGGTGTAGCCCGCGTACCATTCCTCGACCGCGATCTTATCGATGATGGCACGGGCTTTGGGGTCGTAGAACTCTTTTGGCAGCTTGGTTTCTGGGCCGTGTGCGTCGGTGGCGTTGAGGGTATCCATGATACCAGAAAGCCTAGGGTGAGAGTCTACGGCTACCTTTTGCTCTCCTGGCATCCATTTCGAAAGCACCTTGGTGAGGTAGCGCATGTCATCGGTGTCGTTCCAACGCTCAGCTGCACGTTGCGCGAATGCTCGGCTCAATTGAGCGAAACGTCTACAGCTTGCATCGTTGGGGAAGAGAGTTTCATCTGCCGGGGTTCGGGTGATGATTGTTGGTGGGGGGAAGTCTGCAGTTCGTGCGGATGGAGGGTAGAAGCCCCAGAAAGCTTGTTGAAGAGACTCTAGAGCGCGTGGAATAGGCGTTGCGCGTAGATAGATCATGTCACTATCGGATATGAGCTCCGGCATGAACTTGAGCTGGTTGACGTAGAGATGGCGGAGGCGCTCTCCTAGGGCTAGAGTTGTTTCACGGCCCTTGTCTGTGAGTTCACCGGGCTGACATATGGCATCGAATTCGCCTTTAGGTCCTGATGCAATGACTGGTTGTTGTTAGTGGCCGTCCAGAGTAAACGAGCGGATATGGTACCGGGCCCATCATCCATGCCAAAAGTCTCGAGACGACGGCGATATTTCAGCTGATCCCATTTCGAAAAGTCCTTGGTGTTCAGTATTATACTGGTAAGTTGTCGGGCGGAGTTGCAGTAGGGCCAATCTTGTCGAGTCAGAAACCTCTCGGTCAGCTCGTGAGAGATATCTTACAAGGTGGCAGTCCAGTCTGATGATGTTAGCAATGGCATTGTAGTGCACGGACTAGGATGCCTACATTTTGGAAGCGCGGAGATACAGGGCTTCTTTCGCCTATGTGTAGACGTCAGTACATGAGCTTACTAACATGTGGGTGAGACATCGCTGTTACCCACCATGGCGAAGTAACTGGTATTTTAGTTAGTGGTGGTACAAGGAGAAGCTATGACATTGGTGCTCACAATCTGTACGAGCTGCAACTCAAGCTCTTTCGGATAAAGCTTATCGAGCTCGTCCTGCGAATAGAACTGCCGTGGGATCAGGGTCGTCATCGTATGTTTTATCAATCACACTGCGGCTCGGAGATGAAAATAGATCTATAATTATAGCTCTTCCGCTATGCAGAGCATGAACAATGAGGTTGAGGTGGCCTGGAAGGTTTCTGGAGAAAGCCCGCAGTCACGTGAAGCGTGTGGACGTCATGGCGTCTCATTGGCCGGAGGTATTCCGCACAGCATCGCGGCACCTTCACGCGATTTGTGGCTGCACGCATTTCTGTACAACAATCCACGCGGGACGGTATACTGGACTTAAGGGCGTTCTTTGATCCGACAGTACCGCGCAAATGAGGGCTTGAAAAGCGATTGTAGGTGTGCAAACTCATACGCCAAAAAGTTTCGATCTCACCAGCTAACCATCATCCCAGCGTTCACACCCCTCCACTCCCCTCACGCTCGCCACAGCATTATGCTAAACGCATACGTATGTCGACAGTGCCGGACACGCCTTGCCCGACGAATTGCCCCCGTCCGAAGCCCTCAATGGCAACCTAGGGCTACGATCGTTTCGCTGGCCGGCCGAAAGCCACACGATGCCGCCGAACCACCAAACGAAGAAGCATCTGCGCAAAATAGAGATGAGGAAGACGGCACACAGGAAACGAACCGCAACGGGCCAAATATACGATTTACGAGCGCACGCGACGGGCAACCACCCCACAGCCAACAACCACTTGGCCGATACTCCAGACTCATCTACAACGAAACGAATCAGGGCTCAACGTATGGTGGTGGTGAAGAGGAACCTGCATACGTCGATGCAGTACAGAACGGCTCGTCGGGAATGGGCAAAGCTTTTGCTGATCCAGTGCTCGACGCTCTCCGCTACGGCAAGATCAATGGAGCCTGGAAAGCGTTTGAGCGCATCTATACTTCACGCGACTGCAAAGCCTTGACGGAGCCAACAGATCGCGATGCGCAGCTACTAAGTGAAGACCGGGTATTTGCGAAACTCCTCAGAGCTGTCTCGAGTACCTTTTGCGCAGCCAGCCCGGGTTTGAAGGTTACACCAACTGCAGTACTTCTCAAATATGCGCAGCTTGGCATTGCTCGAAAAGAGTACTGGGTCAGACCAACGATAGGTTATTTAACGTATGAAATCATACGTGCTGTGAACTCGCCTTCTGGATCGGCAAGAGACATCCCTTCACTAGTCACAGAGCTACTGTCTGTATGGCGACTCTTCTTTCAATGCATGGGGCCAGGAAGCGGTACAGTAGAGTCTGTCAGCACTGAATGGCACTTACCACCTGTCGACACAATTCCGGATATGCTTGATCAGAGACAGTTTAACATGCGCTTGCAAGGCTACATTCCCAACTATGTCGCTAGTCCTGCCTTGGCTTTTTGTGCTGTTTATTTTTACAGTATTTCGGACGCACTGGATCCAAAGACACAAAAGGAAGCCGCTCCCTTTCTAGCCTTCCTTAGACAACTACTTGCCGGTTCGTTTGTAAACTCGGTATTGAAACACACAGAAACCCCGGACTTTAAGAACCTACCAGAAGATCTCCAGGTCACGATTATGGAGGAGATCAATGACGCTCCACGAAAAGCCCTAGTAGCTCTTGGAAAAGCCGGCGAGACCCTTGGTCCAGATAATACAGGCGACGAATTCTCCAACTTGGAATCATTCTACATGACCAGGATAGCGCGTGCTGTGTCAAGCAAAAGCTCGGCAGCCACGCTGGACAGCATGTGGCGAGAGACCGAGAAAACATACGCCACGCAAGACAAGACTATACCCCCCGCTATATACAACGCCTTTCTTTCTGGGTACATGACTGTTCTCAGCCCACAGCGCTCCGTCGAGGTCTGGAACCACATGATCGCCCACAAGGTTGAGCCAAATATGCACTCCTGGGTTGCACTTTTGGAAGGGTGCGCAAAGGCGAGGGATCTTGATGGCCTCAACGCAATGTGGCAGCGCATGCTGAGAACTGGTCTAGAGCCAAGCAACTATGCTTGGACGGCCCGTATCAACGGCTTGATGTCCCTGAAACAGGTCAACGAAGCCTTTGTCGCTCTGGACGATATGGGCAAACGCTGGGTTGCAGCCGAGCACGCTCTCGCCAACTCTCAGAAGCAGACCAAAGGACAAAAGGGGCCCAAAAAGGTCCAATCTTCCAGCAAAGCAGTGAACCCATGCACAAAGCCTTCTATCGAGGTCATCAACGGCGCCATATCCGCCATTGTACAAAACCGCAGCGAAAAGATGTACCACCAGAAGAAAGTAGAGTTAGTACAGAAACTACTCACCTGGTCGAGGAACTTCCAAATCAAGCCCGACGCCATCACATACAACTCTCTCGTACAGCTCTACCTTCGAGCAAATGACAGGAGCACCGCCTTCAAGATCCTCGCACAGATGGAAAAAGACGGACTGGAAGGCGACGCAGCCACACACACGATGCTCATCAGCGCCGCCTTCGACAACCAAGTCTTCGACAACCTAACCCCAACCCAACAAACCGAACGCATACTAAAAATCCTAAACGACCTCGAAGCCAACGGCCTCAAAATGAACGACTACATCTACGCCACAGCCATCGACCGTCTCCTGAAGAAATACTCAAATTTCCACGCCATGCGCGCCGTCATGGAGCACATGACGTCGCGGAAGTTTGTCCCCAGTGTACATGTCTACACGTCGCTTATAACACACTACTTCCAATCCGACCCGCCCAACATCGCCGGCGTCGACGACATCGTCCTCCGCCTCTTCAGCGCTCCGCGCATGCCCAGTGACCGCGTCCTCTTCGACCGTCTACTCGAGGGCTATGCGTCCTTTGGCGAGGTGGGCAAGATGATGAGCGTGCTCACGCGCATGAGCAAAAAACAGAATCTGCCTGGTTGGGGCGCCATGGCCGCTGTTGTGCGTGCGTTGGCGCAAGATGGCGATTACGAGCGTGCGCGCGCGATTGTGAGGGATGTGGCGCGTGGTGAGGGTGTGGCGCGAGGGGGTATCATGGGGGATCGGAAGGGAGAGGCGTTTTTCGTAAGGACGATTCGCGAGTTGGGGTTGGCGGGGGTGATGGATGGAGGGGAGTATATGGGGGGTGAGGGGAGGGGTGTGGGGGATTTTGAGGGGGGTATGATGGGCCAGCAGGAGTACCAGCAGTCGACTGCGCAGTTTGAACAGGTTGGGAGCGCGCAGCATGGTCAGCAGCAGTATCAGCAGCCGCCGGTCATGGAGTATAGTCACGATGGCACGACCACTGGACTTGAGCGCGAGCCTGGGAGCGTGGATGAGGAGGATGTTCATGACTTCCTTAAGGACGAGCCTGAGCAGGGTGAGAAGAGGATGTAGAAAGCCTCGGATGCTATGTATAATGATGTATCAATGACACTTTGCCGACAACTATCCTCTTCTCTTTTGGTCGAGGTGGTAATGACCCGGCACCAATATGTTCTCTGAAGAACACGAACTACAGCTTGCTATACGCTACGTCGTTGAATCGACTTCAGTCATCCGCCACTCATGGCATCGGTTGGCGACTACGCCTACTGTACCAGTCCACAGTCCAAGCTAATCCAAACCCCCCAGACTCGCATGATTCAAGAGAGCGATTAGGTTTACAAGTGAGGCCTCTTATAGTAGATAACTATCACTGTCCACGATAGCGCCTCATACGAAACGCGTTTTTTCATGTCCTCACGACGCTCGCCTGCAGCCCAGCCCAGCTCCAACATCGTCTGTCCCTGAAACGCGTAAAGTGCAACAAGCTCACCCAAGACCAGCGATCATGGGGAAACCAAGTGAGGCTTGCACGGAGCTGTGAGTTGTCAAAACCCACGGCACGGCAAGAGCATCGACCGCCAGTTCAAAGACGACACGAGACGCGCGTCGCGTCAAAGCCGTCTCGAAGGCCTTTCACATTTCACATCTAGTAGGGAGTAGCAGCGCTTCCAGTGATGGGAAAGTGCATGTGGCATGACTGGATTTCGGGGTCGAAGACCGTGAAACAGCAGTGTGTGTGTTCTGTGGCTCCATGGGTAAGAGTTCAGCCAGATGATGGGTCAGGGTCTGAGGGTTCTGGACACTAGACCCCTTTTTACGGTTTGAGGCGGGCCGATTAGCGGTCGCCAAATGTCTTTCCGTGGTTTATGCGTCAGGGTCGCTGGGAGAGACGGGCTGAGACGGAAGTGAGCGGTTGTGGATAATGGCATGATGGTCTGTTTGACTCCGACGCTGGTGCGCAGCGGCCGGGGCGGACGGGCGGCTTGCGGTTCGCTGGGTATAGGGAACAGAACGTGCGACTAGATTGCTGCCGCCTCTGGATCATGACATTGAGTGATTAGGAGGTTCTGGATGCAAGAAAGTGTGTCTCTGTGTACGCGGCCTTTGGAGAGGGGTACAGAGAGCGCCAAAGATAGCAATAGTACACAGAGATGTGTTGGCAAGGACGATCTTTCAAGTCTGCAGTTGGATGCTTCTGAAGTTCGATGGCTGTAGTAAGTCTATGGTAAGTGTATAAGGCCGGCCAAGGGATTGTCAGCCTGCCAATGCTACGCATGACAAAGACGTGTAGGCATGGCCTTGTTCTAGAGACCGGTGTAAGCCCGCGTGTAGTACTGTCACCAAGTCTCCAGCTGCATCACTTGCAATTGTGTCTCTCAATTTGAGGATGGAAATTTCCTCTGCGTGCTGATGACGCGTCCCATGCTCAGCCTTGCTCCAGTGCGAAAATTGTGCAGCTGTTGGAGAATGGCGCAGTAAACGTTCCCACGAGTTTTCAAGAGGTTGGCCGATAATCGGTATCGTGTAAACTGACTTTGCCTGTACCTGCGATGCAGATCTGATAGGTAGGGCTTATCCTCATCTTAGCATGGGTTGCTGGCTACGCTGGAGGGATGAGCTGGTTTTGATTGGGCGGCAGGACCCGCGCGGGCATGAAGCAGTGACAGCTGTGACGTCTTAAGTCGTTGTTGACTCAAGACGAGTGTTTCAAGATTCAAAGGTCTCATGGCCAGTGGAATCGGGGAAGCTGGTCGGGTCAAGTCACTCCATGGCACTGGGACGGAGATTGCCGGACTAAAGACCGACTCCGCTCAGAGGACGGGACCATGTAGATCAGAATTTGCGGCTGGCGCTGACAGACTTGACAGGTGAGCTCGCAAAGCTGGCATAATGCGGTAGATGTGGATGTGGACGTGGACTTGTCGCTGCACTGGGCGCGGCAGGTTGTCCGGAGAGGCGTTCACGCTGACCGTCGGCGTAGACGCCAGGTGGTCTTGATGGCTGGTGGTGCTGCGGAATGTGAGCAAGTGCTGCGCCAGACGTACGTATACGACGGCTTTGTCATGTGCAGGCGTTGCATAGTAAGATGCTGAGGTCTAGAGTTGGCATCTAGACTCTAGCTCGTTTGCACTTGCTCTGCTTGCTGGCTGGCATGCAACCGAACTGGGCGCCCGCGCCACCAAGCCGGTAGATTGTGGCTCAATGGCTGCACGGCATGGAAGTTATTCGCGCAGGAGAGAAAAGAGGCCTGAGTGGACGAATAGCAGCGGGGTTCGCAAGCGTGCCCAGAAGGGTGCAGTATGACAGCACAGCCTCAGTGGTGGTGCAGCAGGGCAGGCGGTGATTCGTCTGTCCAACTTTCGGGCTCGGCGAGTATGCGCCGACAGTGCATCAAGTGCGTATGCCTAGCTGCACGAGAGTATACGGAGACTCGCCAGCTGGGTGCCATGGCCTTGGATGTTGTTGAAGGACTCGGGTTGCATGTACGGTTGCTGAAAATGACAGCCGTGACGTGACGTCAGAGGCTGGTGCCGTGGAAGCACCGCGGAGGGGCAGCAGATATCCGAGAATTAGCATTATGCTGATATTGTGTCTAGTGTACTAAGAATGGTGAAGCCGACGAGATGACCCGGCGCTCAGGAGAGAGGAAGAGCCGAAGTTTGCTGGGCGGAGGCAGTGATCGGCGGGCGAGCGAGCCAACCGGGTTGGGCCTGCTTCCTTCTATTTCGAGAAGGGGGACTCCGCCTCAGTCTGAAACGGCAAGGGCGAGGGCCCCAGCAAAGAAGCCGCCGTCGCCCATCCTCGCCCTCGCTCTGCCTCTCTTCCACCAGACTCGCATCCGACAATTGCACTCTGCATCAACACCAGCAACAACAATCCTCTCACCACCAACACACTCGCTCTATCGCATCAAACGTGCTCGCAGGAGGCGCGGATCCATCGGCACAGCCACACTTCCGGCAGAACCGGCCCAGCGTCGAGCTGACGACGACTTTCCAGCAGGCTAACCGCTCCTGTCACGCACCCAGTGCCCGCAACACAACACCCCAAGACTGCCGCTTGCCTGCCTAAGGACCGCTCAAACACGATCAGCGACTCCCCAGCAGTCGAACAAACAATAGCGACATGGCTACCGCCGTCCAGCCTGCCATGACCATGGCCCCCTTCAACGGCCACCCGAACCAATGCGTCGACCCCAATGAGTTCTTCGACTTTGGCCAGATGCCCTCGCCCACGCAGCCTGCCACTCTGAAGCGGGAGTCCAGTGCGACGTCGACCATGGCCAGTCCCACCAGCACAAACATCGACGACGACCTCCAGACCCCCGCAAAGCCCAGCCACGAGTACGAGCGCTTCAAGCAGCAAACCGGCCTGCCTACCAACTCGCTTCCCGGCCTTAACGCCGGCTACAACACGGGCTTCCCCATGTTCTCGTCCACTGGCTTGGACGAGATGGCCATGATGGGCGGCGACTCCATGATGGACGGCGCCTGGAACAACGGCCTGCCCATGGACGTCGGCATGAACATGGCCGTCGACTACCGCCAGAACAGCTTCGTCTTCAACGAGGCCGCCCAAGACGACTTCGTCGACCCCAGCGCCATCACACAAGAGGAGGTCACCAACGTCAGGGTCTGGCCCGGTATGCATCAACAGCAGGCTGCCATGGCCAAGGCGCAGGCGCAGGCCCAGCAGCAGCGCGCACAACAGTTGGCCCACCAGAAGCAACAGCAGGCCCTCCAGCAACAACAACAACAACAGCAGCAGCAAGCGCAACAACAGCAACAGAACCGCATGGCCTCTACCGGCTCGGCCAGCCGCAAGACCTCGAGCCCGCTCAGCGACGCCCACACCGAGGAGATGATCACCCGCGTCGTCGCACAGATCCGGGCCGACAGCCAGAACGCGTCTGCCAACATGGCCAACGACAACCAAGGCCTCCTCCCCCACATCATCCGCGCAAAGAAGGACGAAGAGGACATGGACGAGGATGAGAGGCTGCTTGCGTCTGAGGAGGGCAAGAAGCTCAGCTCCAAGGAGCGCCGCCAGCTCCGTAACAAGGTCTCCGCTCGCGCTTTCCGCTCGAGAAGGAAGGGTAAGCTACATCGACACCAGTACACTTACAATATCAACTAACATCACCAGAATACATTGGCCAGCTCGAAGGCGAGGTTGCCATGAAGGTCAACGAGGCCAACGAACTCCGCTCCCAGAACCGCCTCCTCATGGAGGAGAACGCCCGCTCGCGTGCTTTCATCGAGCGTCTGCTCCGCCACCAGGCCTTCACTCCCTTCCTCGAGGAGCTCTCTCGCGACGAGTCGCTCCAAGCCAAGGCCCCCATGACCTCCATGCCCTCGACCTCAGCACCCGTCGCAGCTGCTCCTACCCCCACTCAGTTCCAGCAACAACAGCAGTTCAACGGCATGTCGCAAGCCGAGAACACCCATGTTGGTATGACCATGGTCCCCGAGCCCCAACTCGACTTTGCTATGCTCAACCTGAACACCAACAATGGCAACAACTGGGGTGCTAACAATGGCTTCAATTTCCAGCAACCCGTTGCTTTCGCCGTCACTGAGCTGCCTGAGGGCCCTACCAACCCCCTCGACATCGAGGCCATGTCTGGCAAGGGATACAGCGCTATCCTGAACGCTGAAGACGACTCGACTGTCGAGGAGGTCAAGGCTGACTACCCCATCGTCGAGCGACCTGTCCAGTCCGAGCCCACTGTCCCCGCTGCCGCCGATGAGACCGAGGAGGTAGATGCCGAGTACGACCTATACTACTCTTCGTCCGCTCCCTCCACCACTGCCGCCGCGCCGCTTGAGAACCACGAGGCACTCTTCGCCAACCCCGAGAAGGCCTTCGCACACTACTCGCTAGTCATCTCAGACGAAGCGAACGAGGCACTTCTAGCAGAGCGTCTGGCGAGGAAGATTGCTGCCATGAGCCCCGCCATGCAAAGATTAGCCGACATCACATCGTCGTTTGACTTATAGCCAATGACTCTACAATTTGTCCCATTCTGATCTTTCCCTTCTCAAACACTGCAGCGATTTTTTGTTTTCATAGACTGTCCTACATGATTGTAACGATTCCCTTTGTTTGATCATATATATCCAAGTCGGGCTGTTCCGACGTGCGACTTGGGTTTCAGCCGCAATCAGCGAGTAGGCCTTCTTTTGCTTTTCCTTTGTTCTTTCGGTACCGCGCGATGGTTGGTCATGCGTACCTTGATCCTGTGTTCTGGATGGCGTTCAACCGGCAATGGGTTTTCTTGTAGATATATTCTGACCCCAAGGTCTGTTGGGGGTCGATGAAGTAGTCGGAATTGGGGTTACGTAGAGGCGGATGTGGGGATTGAATATAGTGATGAAGTTACTTCTTGTCCTACATGCTTGACTGTGATGACTTCTTCCTCTCTGCCCCTTCTCACTCATTGACTACAGTGTCGCCATCCATCCGCCCGGTCCCCAAGTCTTGCTACCCCCCACGCCGCCTCTGCCCTACACTCTTTACCCAGATTAACAACCCGAACCCTCCGTCCTCCACCCCCCGTATCTGCACCCTGCCCCAATGCACGTCTACCCTGCATACCGATATCGCATCCCGACTACCGTCTTTTAATATAACATTTCTCCACATTCCACCTTACACATTCCTCATTGCAACGAGCCCTCGTGTTGTAGAGCGATTTAGAGAGTTTGCATTGGTGGTCCTCATGCGCCGGGTACTATCATTGACTCCCGTTGCGTATACTGGGGATAGTGTTATAGGGTGTTATCCTGGGGGTATAGTATAGATTGTATGGGTGAATTGCAGGGATGGTGGTTGAGGAGGAGGAGGAGGGGAGATAGTGGGTGGTCGACGAGGGAGATGGAGTGGGGGGTATGTTGTTGCTCGGGTGCTCGGGTGGATGGCGAGGCACGGTACTGTACATGCGGAGAGATGGGTGCATGCTTTGTGTCGAAGACATTAGAAAGACAAGTATCACACTGCCCAGGTGGATACGCATACGTTGAACTTGATGAGTTGATATATACCTTGGACTTGTATCCAGCATCCGGAACGCCTATTACCCTAGTATACAACCCACTTTAAACTGGACTTTCTTCTTCTTCTCCCTTCTTTCACCTTACTTCCTCTCCATATCCGCGAGAGTCATACCCCCGCTCAGTGCGTTCCTGGCTCGTGCATGTTGGTCTTGCCAGCGGGTTCGTGCGCCGTCGACGGCTGCGCCTTCTTTTGCTGCGACGATGGTCGTGTAGGTTATGCCGAATGCTGTGGCGTGGGTTGTTAGTTAGATGTTGGATGTTGGATGTGATTGATGAAGGAGAATAGGAGACGGGATGGTGAGGCTTACCTAGGAAGGCGGCGAAGGAGGGGAGGTAGGATCTTGGTACTGCTGGCATTTTGGGTGGATTGGTTGGGTATGTGTTTAGTGTTGTTGGTTTGCTTTGTCGGCTTGATTGATGATTGGTGAGATAAAAAAGATTGCCGATTAATTGTATGCAAGACGCTTATTGTATGTGCGATATAAGGTATTGGAGGTTGATAGGGTTGTATAGTTGAAGATGGATGTGACTGGATGTAGATGATGAATACCAACGGAAGAAATCCATTTACCTTATATCTACTCATCAGGGTTCCTTGAAGCAATACTCACGGTGTCGGTACCTGCCGACGACATCAACTCCCTCCTCACACAGGTCGATCGCGTGATACCATAATACCAACACCAAGGCAAGCGCCTTACACCAACATGCGAAAACCCCAACCCAGTTCCTGAGATCGCGAGACACGACAGACAATTCACACAACCATTGGCCAAAACCACTCAATATACAATCACATCGTCTGACACGCCTCGATAATCCACAACGAAAGAGTTCTGGTGGCGAGACACATGCAGCAAGAACACCGTGTTCGGGCGTTGCCGGGATGCGTGTGGGGTGACCCGTTGGCGAGGGTCGTACGATAGTAGGGCGACCGCTCAGCCGGGTTTGTGCGCATGGTGGGTACGTAAACCTGCTTTAATTAGCTGCACTTTGCGATTTTGGGGTTGCTGTTGATAGTGATGGGGTCTTGGTTGTTTGTAGGGCGATTTGACGGTGAAGGAAGGATGGGGTTGGCGGGAGGGTAGCGCCGCCGAGGTGATGACGAACTGGGTCTCTTTCGGTATTGGAGCCTCAACGTGCTCCTGGCATTCTGAGGCCTTCACTCTTGTCTAGGCTGAGATTTTTGATTGCTAAAGTGGTGTTATTTAAGTGTCTTGCGAGCTGAATGCCAATGCTTTGGTAGAAGCATTTCTCCGAGCTACATTTCAAGTACACGCGCAAAAAGAGGACAATTATGCATAAGAGGCTTTCTAGATCTCCAATCCTTATTTCTGTGACGCTCTCGAGAGACCTGGAAAAGTTTCCCTACTGGAACGTCCTTGATGGGCGCCTCATTACACTGGAATCCAGCAGCGATGCCTCAACCATTAGTAGCTTCAGGCCAGCCATCCCTTCTCTTGTGTCATGATCTCCTGCGAAGTTGTAGAGCTACTAGATCCGCTTCAACTTCCCGAAGTGCTTGCCTTCCTCCCAGTTGCGTTGCCACTCCTTCTCCGTCATGCACTCACCCAACTGACAAGTCCACATCTTTCCAGGCCCAAAGTCCTTTTGGTATTGCTCAAAGTCGAATACTTGTCCATCGCTGGCTGTTTTCTCGCTCACATCTGCTGTCGGCTTAGGCCGGATTGTGACATTGACGGGGTCGTAGAGAGAATACTGCGGCTGCCCCATGTCTACAATCCACTCATAGAATATGCGTATATAATCTTTCATGAGTCGTAGATCACGTGAAGTCTCTCTGAGTAAACCGCCAAGCTCAAGAGCTATCTCGACTTCTAGCTTCGAGCCAGTTGCCGTTATGTTGTGACGTAGAGCCTGCGGCGGAACTTTAGGCACATCCTGATCCTTAGAACCACTCTGGCGACTAGGAATGTAGCGCTTAATATGTATCTTCATGGACTCATTTTGAGGGTCAGATGAAGTATAGTTCGCCATAACGTGGACGGCGGTGTCACACAAGTCTCTCGCATTGGTGAAGATACGAAGTGGTTGGCCATCTAATCTTGACCCCAGCACGGCGGAGACTTCGTGGAATATCTGGCGACAGGTAGTGAGTAGTTCCATGCACGGGATGCGTTCCAAGACAAGGGTGAAGGGTGTGTGGGTTGGCGTATCTGGTATTTGTACCGTATAACGACGAGTTTCGGTAGGAAAAAGGTCGTATATTTCCAGACGGATGTCCTTGGGTAGATCGAGGAAGCGGAACCCTTGAGTATCTTCCATCGCGAGCTAATCGGCAGTCGGTTGTTAGTGCAGTGAACTGTATAGGACGCGCTTGACTATCACCTACTGATGTCTTTGGGATCACTCGGTCGGAGTTGCGCAGTGTCAGGTGTTTCCCGCGACAGCAGTTGCGAATGGAACCGCGCTCGGAAACGGTGGGTAGAGGTGAGGGTGAGAAGGATCGGAAGCTCTTGCCTAGAATGAGTCGAGGCGCTGTATGCGGAATAGTACGACAACAAAACTGGACCCTGACGGTGGAGAGGCGGCGCAAGGCAAGCACGCAGCTGATGGAAAAATTCACGAGTACCGCAAGAGGAGGTAGCGAATCAAGGTAAGGTTTAGATTAATTAAAGAAATATTGATAAACTATTCGGACGTTTGTCTGCCCTGCAGAGAGCTGCAGATGTACACCGTTCCTTCCAAGCAAGATGACTCCTCCACCAATACGCATGCGCGTCCTTCTTTCCTTTCCGCCGTTCTCAGAGACAGCGACGCTCTAGCCAACAGCATGTACACGCGAGTTCGGGACTCGAGCGAGTACATGCATGAAGCGTGCATCTAGCTGTCTCTTCCACCACTGTCTTCGCTTCCGCCGCCTATGCGTGAAGCCGGAGTCCTAGGGCTGGGCAATGTTGAACCAACCAGAAAGCGCTTGCGGGCCGACCCAGTTGGGCCGACGCAGGTGCTGTCTGATCTGCTACGAGTCCGTGCCCAGATGATATCCCACGCCTCCGGCTGGCTACCAGAGTCATCGTTGGTTTGGTCGTTAATCCGTGTCGTGTTCGTCGTAAAAACATGTATCGTCCGTTGAAATGGATGCCCATGCGAAGGAGTAGAGATGTGCAAAGAACCAGCACTCTAATCATCACGGATCTTCGTAATCGTAGAAACCATCGAAAAGATCCGTGACCACCTTGAGCATCGGCTCCATCAAGGTCCTCTCATCCTCCGGTAGTCCACCAAAGATGCGCAGTCGTTGAGTCTCCAACTCTTGCTCCTGCTCCTGTTGTAGTCGAAGCCGGGTTTGCCATGCGGTGTAAGTTTGCTGCCAGTGGTTCGCACTGGCACTCGCAATGGAGCCTTGAGGATGGAAGCAGGAGCTGGTTGCGGAGAGAGTTGAAGAGGTAGTGCTGACCGACTCGCTTCGAGTGTGGTTGATGACCTGCGGAGGTGAATTGTCGTGGTTGTTGTTGCGGTTCCGAGGACGGCTTCTAGTTCGTTTTCTGTTGTGACGTTTGCCCATGTCGTCTATTTCAAGTTCTTGTGGATGTGTGAATAAGTAATAATAGGGTTGAGGGGAGATGGAGAGTGGTGGGGCGAAAAGCCGCAAAGGCGGCTGATAGTCTCAGGAGAGTCAAGCATTGGAGCAAGATACCTACCCAGCCTTATATACATGGGATGACATTGAATCACGTATGCAGGTACAGGCTAAGTCAAGGATGTCAGTAGGCTGCAGAGTGACTCAGAGCCGCACGATGGTGTGACGGGGAGAAGGAAGATGCTAGATCACAGCCTAGATGACAGCGAATGCGGGCCCACTATTGCACCCGTGCCCGCCCATGATTGGCCACATGGCATCGCCGAAATTCGGGACCTGCAGGAGTCATCCTCGCGGCGGGCATGCACAACTCATGTCTCCACAGAGTCTTCACCTCTCTTTGCTCCAACTCAGCGCAATTTCCTTGTTTCACCTTCTTTTGCTTCTTCGACTCACCACTCTGACGACATGTATACGGACAAAGGGCGCGCGCGTGATGTGCACAACCGTGGCGGTGCGCTATTCTGCCTTCTCTTCCTACCACGCGACTCTTGCAAACTGGGGCTATGCAACAGTCACCGCGAACTCAGGGGACAAATGACTACAGACAAGCGCATGCAGGACTTGTACCTGTTGAACGACCGACATGTGCCTGGCCATGCGACAGCCCAGGATCGCGGAGGGCGGATGGAAAACCTCGACCGCGCTCTGACCGCCATGGGGTCGAGGGCGACGGGATGCGCTGCGTGGGGATGCCACATCACGTTGCCGACCGCCATGTCGACTAGACGGTGAACGTGAACCCGGAAGTTATACTATGTGTTAACATGGGATGAAGTTTTTGATGAGAAAGACATTCGCACAGGCTCCCAAGGTCATTACTCACGTCATCTGCCACACTAGCCACACGGGTGACCAGTAATCGCGATCGCACCTCTCGCGTTCAGTCCGGCACCCGACCAGCGGCCATGTTCGCAGCAAACCTGGAATAGCAGCTTCAAAGATTTGTCGCCTAGTCGCTGCCTACACCCGCGAACGAAGGATCATGCTAATGCTAGCCAAGTCAAGCGAGTCAGACGCGTGCCTGCGCAAGGCTACAGGCACGTCGCGCAAACACGTGCTCAGGATTGCTGAACCATCCAGGCCTCCATGAGACGACCTTACTAATCCTGTATCGACGTCAACGACATCTTCTGCCTGAGGCATTCGTCACATCATGAGAGTCGGTGCTTTCCCAACATGTTTCGCCGACATCTTACTTCCGGCTCTCCACCATGTGCACCCCGGCCCCAAGTCAGACTAGCATGTCAATGTCCACCACTCGAAACACACGAAAAAGCTGCGGAAACGCGTAAGCTCGACCATTTTCTGTTCTAAACAGCGTCATCTGTGTCACTCCCAGACGTGAATCATCGATTTGGCGCTGTTCGGCTTGTGTTGTGGGTGATGATGTTAGATCAGCCGTCGCAGGTAAGAATAGATTAACTAGCCAATATTTCTTTCTACCGATCTATAGACCTTCAAATCGAACTTGCTTGGGTCTTTCTCGTTCCACATCTTCACTATGACTTTTAGCACACGAGCGACGCTGCTTAGCTTAGGTATGAAGCCAATCCTGGAAATCGAGGACTAAATTGATGAGATGATAGCAGCAACCACAGTTTCTGCGCAGTACGGCCCCGGTGGTCAATACGGTCCAGGCGGATTCGGAGGAGGTAGTGACAGCGGCGATAACGATTTCGGCTCATCATTTGGCGGCGGCCGTGGCGGCTTCTCATCAGCATCACGACATAAGATCATCGTAGCCCATGGTGTCCTCGCAGCCCTGGCCTTTGTCTTATTCTTCCCAGTTGGATCGATCCTCATACGACTAGGATCGTTTCGCGGCGTCTGGATCGTCCATGGCATATTCCAACTCTTTGCGTATGTTGTGTACATCGCAGCATTCGGTCTCGGCGTGTGGATGATCAACAACATCCCAGTCAACATGCTCGACAACTACCACCCGATTATTGGCATCATTGTCTTTGTCCTGCTCTTCTTCCAACCCATTCTTGGTTTCGTCCACCACCTCAAGTTCAAGAAATACAGCCGCCGGACTATCTGGTCGTACGGTCACCTCTGGTTGGGGCGCATTCTGATCACGCTGGGCATGATCAATGGTGGCCTTGGCCTGCTACTTGCATCGGATGCGCCCGCGTTCACCGGATTCGCTCCCAGTCAAGGCCAGATCATCGCATACGGAGTTATCGCCGGAATCATGTGGCTGCTTTGGGTTTCGGCCTCGATCTATGGGGAGAGGAAGAGAACGATCTCACACCGGGCGGCAGTGAACAAGGAGGTCGATGCCGGGTCACCTGCGCGCCCCTATGACGATGGCAAGGAATTATACGCGTACGGTGGTTCCTATTCCTGTTCTGATCTACAGATTGCTAACCCAATAACAGGCAGCGAACTTATGCTTAGAGTTACCGATATATCCTCACAGCCGTCTACAGTAGCGTGCTACAATACCAAACCATTTATTCCGTGATCCATTTAATATCTTCTCATGCAACTCACCTAACCTCGCGTGATCAACTCCTTTTCTCCCTCCTTACACTTTGGGTGAATTACCGTTCAACAGCTACAGGCAGGACCCCTTGTCTTCTGATGATTAGGACGACTCTTCGTTTTCTGTCTTTTTGCATGCGTTGGCAAGCAACACGATCCCGATGTTCAAGATGATGAACCCAATCTGCGAACGAAGAAGTGCGTTAGTAAGAACGTTCAATGCGCCCAACATGTTTCCTCCACTGCCGCAAAAGGAGTAGACTTACCGGCAGAGCAAAGAACCAAGACATCCCTATTGCCAGCACAAAGTTTCCTTTATCATCTGGATCTTTCTGTTGCAGCACATACGCCAAGATACAAGCTGCAACGTACGTCATCCCGGTGAAATGATGAATGGCCGATCGACCGGAATACGACATATCTTTAGGAAGCTTATGGTGTGCAATCAAGCACCCCAACAGCAACAACATCGCTGCCATCTGTTCACATAAATCAGTAAGAACTTCTCAATATGGATTTTGGCGTAGTTAGATAAGAGACTGGCGGAGAGAAACGACTTACCGGTACGAAAACGGCCCACATCAACATGACCCCTGTTATATCGTGATTCATTTCATACAGTGCTACGGCAGCTACGGTGAGGAATGTTAGAAGCATCATGATTGCTGGAGGTGACCGGATGAACGAGGGCCGACGGGTGTGAGGTGGAGAATATGAGGAGGACGCGGACTCGAGGTCGCCTTCTTCGTCACATCTGCTTCCTAAGTTACTGCCGTAGTTGAAATGCATGTTGCGTGCTGAGTATGGTGGTAGCATTGTGGGGTGAGAATTCTGGGTGATTAGTGCAATGCGTGTAGTGGAAAGTCTTCGATTCTTTTGCGCGAAACAATGAAACAATCAGATGTTTACTGCTCAATTGCACTGTGAAAGCTACAGCAAAGTCACAGCGCACGAGTAAATGTCCATGTGCCGAGGGAACGCGCGTTGACTTTCGATACCCCCACGTGTCTAACCCTTTTACTTCTTGCTCATCTTGCTCGTACCATCATTCCCAAGCAGCAAGCCTCCCCCTTTCGTGACTCGGATACTGTGTTATCGTCTCGCTTATTCCATACTGTTACAACTAGCAGCACGGCCAGGTTCAATACGAAGTATCCCATCTGCATCAAGAACGCGTCAGCAAGCAAACCAAGTTGCTTTCTCTACGCCACCACACGTATGGAGAACGATTACTTACCGGCAAGATGAAGAACCAGTATCCGGCTATATCCGCCCCAAAGCTACCTTTTTCCTCTTCAGGACTTCTCTTTCGCGCCATGTATATCCAGACACAGCTCGCGATGTAGGTACCCCCGGTCAAGAAGTGTATTACACAGCGCGCGAGCAGCGAGGTATCCTTGGGGACGTTCTCATGCGTCAGGATAAAGCCTCCGAAAAGACAGACGATGGTCATCTATCGGTACATGTGGGTTAGTTCAGAACAAGAAAAATCTTGAATGGAGGTGAAAACAACTGTGGAGGACTGAGCTTACAGGTAGCATGATAATCCACACCAGCAAGAGGAAGGCTTCTTCCATATCATCGACATAATAGCTTCCTACAGCAGCTCCGATGTAGAACGCAATGGCTGCGAGCACTGCAAATCTTCTTGTGGTGGTGAGCCCGCCGCAGCGCGGCTGCTGGGGCTGTGGTGGTTGTGCGGGTGGTGATGCATCGCGTGCGCTCTCTTCGTCTGGAAGACGGGATAGCAGGATCGCATCCTCGAGATCGCTTATTTTATCGATATACATTTTCGATAGCCTCGTTATTGATAGGGGTGGCAATTGTGGTGGTGGTGTTGGTGATGACGATGAGGGATTCATTGGCGATGGATACGACATGTGCAGTGAGCACGCTTTCTATTTTACTGAATTAGAAAGAACGAGTCACGAAATGCAACATAGATTTCGAATGCGGGGAACGCGATCAAACCCGCGCATATACCGAGAGAAGGCGTATCGCTCATTCGGCAATCCAGGCAAGTACCATGGTACCCTCCGGGAGCCCATCGTCAAACCGGTTCAGGGACGAACAACGACCACAAGTAGTCAAGACCCTTTACATCAACTAGTAACGGTGTAATAGCTGATACATTATGTGGTTGGACACTGGCGTCTTTCGCCATGTATCTACCTTCACCTCGCAACTCGCACCTCGCACCGCCGCGCATGCCCTCACGTCCTCTCCACACCATCCAGTGTATAACGAGTTCGCCATGGAGACAGACACAGACTCAGGACTGACGCTACAACGGACCCGGACAGCACACATAGCATGTGACAACTGGAATCCAATTCCATACTGGATCGCCACCGGCACGGTGATGGCCTACGCATGCAGCGCACTCATGGCCATTGGCGGGCTCAACATCCACGACCTCAATGTTATTTACATTACTAGTGTATTCATACCTGTACGTTGAATACGATAACTCCCTCGCTCATGCTATTTACCTACCTGCCCCCGTCTCTTTCCCCCCTTCTCCACCTTCCAAGGTTACCTACTACGGAAGCGACGTACTAATCTACCTACCACAGTCAAACATCCTCCTCCACACCCTCATGCTCTTCCTCTGGCACCGCCCCCGAGCACGGCACCGCTTCGCGCCCCTAACACGCACACTGATGAGCTGTGCGACGGTGAATTTATGGGCTGGCGGGTGTGTGGGCGCGTTTTATACCGTGGATACGGCGATGTGGATTGCGGGGTGGTGGTTTGTCGGAATACCGGTATGTTATTGGAGTTAGGGGTAGGATTGAGTACGAAGCTAACGATGTGGACAGGGTGCGCTTCTGATAGGGAACAGGGCGCTTGTTGATGGGATGGAGTGGTGGATACGACGGCAGACGAGGCGGAGGGAACCTGTGTTTGGGAGGTGATGTAGTGGTGAAGAATGTGGGAAGTGTTGGTGCTGGACTAGCTTGGGTACGTTGTGGATGAGGTTTAAACGGAGACAGCAGCTCATGCGATGGCTGCGTTGTTAACAAAGGCAGTGGTATATCAAAACTCATGATGCTACATATATCCCCAAACCCCAACGCGCTTTCCCCCAAATACTCAGAGTAGCCGCCCAAACACATAAATGTATCGTAACTCTCAAGTAACCAAGAATCACCCAGAACAAAGCCGAAGCTCATTCCCAAAACGCCAAACCACACCCCTCTCTAGCCCGATCATCTTGAATCCAATCTGACCAAACCCTACTCAAATGCCCATTAGAACCAATAACTCTCTCCCGCAGCGCTAACTTCAAATTGACACCCCAAGCCCTTCCCTTGGTCTTGCAGCGCTTCCTCCCCTTCCCTCAGCTCCCTCAGAATCTGATCGCCAACCAGCGGCCCATCCATGAAGGAATCCTTGACATGGATGATAACGACTTTGACGCCTTTGAGCGGAGAATCGAATGCCGCAGAAAGCATAGCGCGGTTATGTTCAGCGGAGACGGATGACAGACCGAACGCTGCTGGTGCGGAAGGATGAGATGGAGTTGGCCCGGGGGTCCCGTTATGTTGATCCTGTGGTTGATCCTGTTGCCGCTGCATAGACTGATGATGTTGCAGTGGCGGTGGAAAAGGAACAGGCGTGTTCGTCCCCGTGTCACCCCTCGAAAGCGGGAAGTCGCTCATTGTCTCATCGTCGGTTTGCGAGTGGTTTGTTGTCGAGATTGGGGAATCTATCCCTTTGCCTACTCCACCTAGGTAGCCGCCCATCTTGACTTTCCTACCGCCCTCGACGGACGTCAGGCTTTCAAGCTGGAGGTTATTGCTTGCACTGGCTCTCTTCCGCTTCTTTTTTTTCTGTGAGCGGAGCTCTTCTTTGTCGCGCTCGTGCTGCTTTTTGCTGTCTTTTACCATGGTCGCGAGGGAGCTGAGCTCTTCGAGTAGATGGCGGGGTGCTAAGTGTCCGAAAAGTACGGCGTCGGCTTGCGCGTTCGTATATGAGACTTCTATGAAGATGCCTTTTAGCGTGCCAGCCGCGATTTTCGGAGCTGCTTCCGTCCAGATCTGATGTGTACGTGGGGAAAGTGAGAGGGAGTCTGGTTCAACGTCACCGAAGATGAGGATCTCGCGTTTCGGAGTTGTAAGGGTAGACTCGGCGCGGATGAAGTAGGCGGTTGAATCGATCACACAGTGATCTTGCGATTGCGGTTGCTGGGGTTGAGGAACTGTGACACCGCTGGCTCGTCGGCCGGCTTCTGTGCTTCCGCTAAAACCTGGAGTGCCGGGTGTGCTTTGTGTAGTCATGGAGAAGCTTTGTGAACGACCTTCAAGTCCGTCTGATTGACCATACGATTGAGAAGGGTTTGCATTTTGCCGATCTGAGGTCTCCAGTAGGTTGGCGTTCGATCCGCGGTGTACATGGCCAGGCCCCTGCATGCAGTGGCCATGACTTACTTTGAAGCCCTTGACTCCTAAGCCGTCACACACTTCGATGTAGCCTCTTGAGCTTCCTTCACCCAGAGCAATGTTACCGCCTTCTGCAAGCCGTTGGAAAGTTACTAGTCCCACGCCTCCATCTTCGTCCGTAAGGTTAGGCCAGATGATGTTATTGAAGATGTGGTTTTTGATCGCGTTGACGGTAAATGGTAGTGCTGCTAACCGCTTTGGTCGAGATGTATTGTGAAAAGCTGCTGTATTGATGACGAAGCCCGAGACATGGTCGAGATGTGGATGGGTGATGAGATAAGTCGAAATGTGCTCTCTCACAACATGTAGCGCATTTGCCCTGGCACTTAGATGTGGGAAAGGTAACCCCGCGAATGCGCCAGTTTTCAGCGTAGTAATTGTGACGGGTACATCCTGCTCAGAATCCGGTGTCTCAGGCCCAGAATCTTCGTCGGAGAGCGAGACATGCCCAGTGCCCGGCGACGGCGACTCTATATGCGCCTCACTGCTATTCCCATTTCCATTACCGTTATGTGGGGTCGATAATGCTGGATCCGGGTCGGAGACAAGCGGGAAATCCTGACCAAGTATGCGGGTAATCGATGCAAGGTGGGAGCCTGCATCCACAGCTATGACGGAGTTCTTAGCCCAGTTTGTTGCTGTTGATCGAACGAGGAAGCCCGTGACATTGTCTTCGCTTGGTCCACCTCCAGAGCCCTGTTCGTGTTAGCCTCTACTGCGAGACGGCACATCTGCTTGTCGACCTGCACGATTGGCGACATCTGATGCATATATGAGAATGCCTCTAGCCACATCGACAAACACAACCAGCACAGAATGACCTACCAGACAGATGACCTGAATCGCAGGTTCCCCCGAATTTCCAGATGATCTCCTCACCACCCTCGCGCTATCTTCTTTCATTCCCTTGGTGTTCCTCTTGTCTTCCTCTTCCAGTTCGACTGATAAATTTTCTTAGCCTCTCTTCCCCAAGCTGTTTTCAGATGCACAAGCACAATCCGGTTTTGCTTGCTCTTTGTCCCAAAACACACTTTCTCTTTCCTTAGAATCTTCTGTTTGCGTCAAGACTCAACGAGGACGTTCTCCCTCTTCTTCGCACCTCCCACCTTTAAAGCCGGAAACCACTCTTGTGCTCAATCCTTGCGTCGCGTTTCCGTAGCGCAAAGCCAGATCACCAGTTTGTTCTGTTACCGTTGCACGTTACACTTGCGTGAACCGATGGCCGCCGTTCCGTCGTCCGGAGCACGATCCACCAACTGATAACGCAGGAAGCCGGAATTATGTGCACAATGATTGCGCGGTTCTTGTCGCGCTAATCCTGATGTTCCGATTCCAGCTCTTCCTCCGTTGTGCGAAAAAGGTACCGATTGTCGCAAATCAAAGTGCGAATGACGACAAATACGCCCGCGCTCAGCTCAGGCGTGCCTTGTGATGATGGCTGTGTTTGGCCGTGCGCGCGAATGTCACCGTGATAGTTCCGTCGCGGGGCCGCAATCTCGGCGCGGTTCAGTGTTGTAGAAGTTGACAAGATGGAGATCGAGGTGAGGACTCGAGGATCAAAGACATGCATGTGCCTCATGCGCTTGCCCACGCCGCCGTTCTTTCCAGCCTTCGTTGGACGGCTTCGGCGGTTGGCTAGGGCTATTTCCTTGTCTCTTACAACCAATGATAGGCTCGGCTCGACAAGCCACGACTTTGTTGGCCCCACCCCAGTTCGAGCCCAGATCTGGGGTTGAGAACACCTGACACCTGCTAGGCAACGTAGTGTCAGGGAAGACAAACTCTTCGTTATCTGTTGAGTGCGCGATAAGGAACGCAGTCGCATACAACCTTGGAAGCGCTTGAGATCTATCACATGCACATGACGAGACCAGCAGAGCAAAAGTACAACCTTGGAACAGACGTCACAGTATCGAGACAATATTATGTGTTGGGTATCATGAACTTCTTGTGCAGCATTTTGAGCCTCTAACGGCTATGGCAGTATCACTGATCCACCAGGGCTGCCCAGCGTGATCTCATGAATCCTCATCCGTCATCCTATCCATACCCATGCCAGTTCGTTAATCATCCGCATCATAAATCAAAGCAAACACTTCAAAAAGAAGGCGAAGCGTTTACTTGAACACCTTTCCGTCAGCCCACTCGTAGGACTTTCCGTTGACGGTGATGGGCTTGTCCCACGACCACTGGTCGTTGACAAACTCCTTGTCCTCCTCCTTGGTGGGGTCGAGCTTGGTGAACTCGTAGCTCTCGACATCGGGGGCGACATCGAAGGCGGGGAGAGCATCCTGGCCACGGACGATGAACGCACCGGTGACGATGGAGTCGTTGGACTGTCCGTATACGGAGCAGCAGCCGAAGAGGTACTTGCGGCTGGCCTCGAGACGGGTGAAGAAACCACCTGGAGGGATTAGCAATGTGACTATATAAGTTGCAGGTGATTTGACTTACCGATCAGGTTGGCGGTCATGAAGGTGAGGGTCAACTCATCGTTGTACTTGTAGTCAACCTTGTAGATGGAGTACTCCTCGAAGTTGACGTTCTCCCAGAACCAGGGGAGGGCAACCTCACGGGTCTCCTCGTTGGAGTACTTGCGCTTCCAGTCGTCAAGGACGAATGTGGCCTTGGGCAGAGCCTCGAGAGGGTGCTTGGGCTTGGGGGCAGCTGGTGCCTCCTCCTCCTCCTCAGCCTCCTCCTTCTTGGGCTTAGGGGCGGCCTTGGGCTGCTCCTTCTTCTTCTCACCACCCTCCTTCTTGGGTGCGACGTTCTTCAACGCCTCGGAGATGAACTCGAGCTTGGGGGCGACAGCGGAGTAGCTGGTCTGGTTGTAGACGGTCTCGTACCAACGGGTGGTGTTGGGGTTGGAGTCGCGCCATTGCTTGTCGAAGAAGTACTGGAAGCCGCGGGCAAGGATGCTGGCGGCGAAGATGTCGGCAAGAGTCAGACGCTCACCAACGAGGTAGGTGTGTGTAAGGAGGTGCTCCTCAATGACGTGGACGGCCTTGAGGGCGGCCTTCTGGGACTCGTCGACGCTCTTCTTGTTGTAAGGGTCGCGGCCGAGGATGGGGCGGAACCAGCCACCGAGGGGGGAGAGGACCTCAGTGTTGGCAAAGGACATCCATCGCAGGATGGTGGCGTAGTCCTGCTTGGTCTTGCCGAGAAGGCTGGTCTTCTCGTTTTGCGAGGCAACTGGAATCCGTCAGCTCTGAGTCACCACCAAAATTTGGACAGACGGAGTAGATATGGTAGAGGCAAATCAGAATAGTAAGTTTTCAACAATAGTTTTCAGACAGGGATAACTGAATGATAACATTCGACATCATATTATGCAGGGAGAAGGAGCGAACGCGCGGGGTAGCACTTACGGTAGACAGCGATGGCGATGCACTCGGAGAGGACAAAGCCGTCAGCGCCCTCGAAGGTAGGAACCTTGCCGAGCTTGTTGAGCTTCAGGTAGTCCTCAGAGACACCCTTGGCTGGCTCAGTGTCGACGAACTCGATGTCGAGGCCATTCTCCTTCGCGACGGCCAGGAGAGAGGTGGTACGCGGGTTACCCTGTTGGCTTGCTGTTAGGACTCATTGCGGTGCGACTTCGCGTGCCTGTGTGCGACGACGTACCGAGTAGCTGTAGAGCTTTCCGAAAGACAT